>NW_027412540.1:27598844-28290521 GCF_025532065.1 Leptinotarsa decemlineata
CGACAAAGAATCTTGCAGTAAAGTGCAATAAAGTGTATGATTTTGGTCCCGTGTCCATTTGATGAAATTATTTGATTGTTGTTGTATGTATTCCTTTTGATGTTTTCGATATATATTTTCAGAAAACAATTCATAAATGGATCGAAAAAATCATTCAATATTTCATAAGTGACGTTTCATTGAACGAAATTGGAGAAAACAGGAGTATTTCGATTTTCAGTTTCAACTTTCTACTAGGTAATCAAGAAATTGGTAGAAAAAGTGTATTTTCATTTTTAAATTGACTTTTTCCAATAGTTCTGAACGGAAAACGAAAGTCCAAAAAGAAAATACTGTATTTTATACATGTTATTTATATTTCCAATCTCCTCAAAGTTTTTGAAGGAAAAAACTTTCAGATTTATAATTTCACATCACTATATTGAAGTTCGGAAACTTTAAAGACAGCTAAAAAATGAACAAATATATCAATAGAACTATTTAGATCATTCGCAGAATTCAAACTGGATATTTTACTGAACTGGATTTTTTCATAGTTATTTTCTTATTTCTGCTAGTTAAATGGATATTGATGGTTTATGCATTAGGAAAACCATGACTCTTACTACAAAATGTAATGATTCACAATGTTCATTGTCAGTAAACTATGATCGAGCCAATTTACTAAAGTGTCAATATCGTTTCTTGTATGAAATATCAGACCTTCCCAGGTTGTTCCATCAATTATTAGTACTGTATCATCAGCATATGAGACCACTTTTCCAGAAATATCATTTGATAACATATCATTCAAATATGATATAAACAGGATTGGCTCTAAAACAGTGCCCTGGGGAACTCCGTACTTAATTTCTAATGGGTCGCTCAGTACACCGTCAATTGTAACCATTTGTACTTCCTCTTGAAGATGATCACTTGGTGATCGAGACACGCTTCGAAGTGTTGAAAATAACGGTTTGGTGTTGGAATAGATGTCCAGTAATAATGATTTCTAGTAGCTAATGTTATTTACTACCTTATCAGATCGGTTTTTGAGTATAGCCTAGATGATGACAGCACGACCAGCTGTCGAAAGCGCTCGCATATAATTGAATAGGAGTTATAAAGCTTCAAATCCTTTTTGTGACTTATACTAATATTGAAATATTATAAATAACATATGTCACTAGGAGTTATAGCCAGAACTATAGCCATGGGTGGCTATATGTCCTTATGGCTGTTCTTGTGTTTGTTCCTTCACATATGATTTCTGTTGTAAACTGTACTAACTCAATGTTGTTGATGAATGAACATATTATTGTTATATTATTATTATTATTAGCTGGTGCGAGTGGCTAGATTCCTCAGAGGTTTATAACATCCTGATTTGATATATCCGGCGACTGGATCAATCAATCAATCATCCAGGATATATAAACCTCTGAGGAAGCTAGCCACTGGCGCTAGCGAAACGTCGGGAAAAAATTTCAAAAATCAACGGCCGGGAAAGCAGAACCATTTCTTACTTATTTTGTGGCCGTTCTATATAGCATGTTGAGCAACACTGCCACTGGTAGTCGTGAGAATAAAAATTATAGTTTCCTCCAACCAAGCAGTTTTTGTCTCCAACTCAACCAGTCTTGTACACTTACCATTTTCAAAATTACAATAGTAGGATAAGGTAAAAAAACGGCCTGTATGAATTTCGTTTTGAATTATTAGCAAAACATTCAGAGGCGCACTACAGGGTGTAACAAAAGTACGTTAAAATATTCAAGTGACGTATTCCTGAGACAATTTTAAGAAAAAAAGTCTATATGAACTTGTGTCCGAAAATGCTTCGTTTCGGAGATACGGGGTGTTGAAATAGAATTTTTTTGTTCGCTTTTTGAAAATAACTCTTGCAAAAAATAAGTTATTTGCACGAAATTCGGTACCCGGGATTTTTTTGACGTGGGAAATCATAATTTCGTATTAATTTTCATGTAACATCTAGAGGGCGGTGCATACGCTGTCATTATTTATTTCAGATTGCCCTTACTTTTTTGACAGTAAACTTTTGGTACTTTTCATGAAAAAACCTAATTCCCACACCTTTTCCAAGTAAAAAAGGTACACCTCCTGGAGGTGATCGTTTTCGAGATATTTACAATTTTCTATATCGATGCATACTACTTTATAGCCAAATTTGATTTCAATAATTTTTGTCACTCCCCGCTTGCAAATTAAGTTATAGTCTATTTCAAAAGAGTGTAGAGTAATAAATCATGAAGTGTCATAAAATTTGCCTGAATTTCGTTGTCGTCCATGGGCGTAGGCAAATCTTAGGATTATTAAACTTAATAATTAAAGTAAATTAAAAATTACAGACATAGATAATAATAAAAGGCCATTTTTGGGAAGTAATTTGGTCTAAAACTAAGTACCTACATGTATTTAGGTAAGTAAAATTTCTTAAAAAAAGATTAAGATTAATTTTAGTGGTTCTTGTAAACTTATTTAATATGCAATTTGGGTTCATATACTTGAGCATGATTTCTCAAAAAAGGGTTAACACTTAGTTCCGAGGTGCCATGTCATTATAATAATCCCTTTTTGACCCTGCCCACCAATCATGCAATACCTATTAAACCCAGGTAATTAAGAAAAAGGGTTTAAATATATTGTAATGGTGTCTTAAACATTCGAGTTATAATAGTAATTGTTACTACACCAATTAAACGTACAGTGATATTGTGATATAGAAATAGTGAAAAAGTTATAAAATGGGGACATTTACTCCAAAGAAAAGAAGTGTAAAAAATTCTCCGCTATCTGTTTGCGAAAAAGTTATAATTTTAAATGTATATGATTGCATAAAACACGATCACCCTAGTTTGTCTGTGCAAGAAAGTGTTGAGCGATGTGCCCGAATGACTGGAATTGGACAGTCCACGATTTTTAAATTATTGCGAGAAAGAAAGATATCAGGCCAGGTAAGTCCATGCAAGAGAAAATCAGGAAGACCAATAAAAATCTTAGATTAAGACACCAAATGTGACATTCGAAGAAAAGTTCATTCGTTTTATTTTAAAAAGAAAATACCCACTCTTGAAAAAATATTTATCGAGATAAGCCAAGATAACGATATTCCTTTGATATCCAGAAAAATTTTATGGAAAACTTTAAAAAGTATGAATTTTGCCTGGGAAAAGCACAATCGAAAGGCACTATTACTGGAAAGTGATGAAATTGTTTGCTGGAGACGAAAATATTTGACAACTATAAAGCAGTACCGCAGAGAGCAAAAGAAAATTTTTTATCTTGATGAGACGTGGATAAACGAAGGTTATATAGTCAAAAAAATGTGGCAAGATAAAAATATAACAAGTTCTCGCCAAGCTTTCATAGAAGGCCTTTCGACGGGTATTAAAGTGCCTTCGGGAAAAGGGAAGAGGCTTATAATTGCTCACATTGGAAGCGAAGACGGATTTTTAAAAGAAGGTTTGTTAAGCTTTGAGTCGTGCCGGACGGGAGATTATCATGAGGACATGAATTCGGATGTCTTCGAAGACTACTTCGGGGAAATGTTAAAATTTCTTTCAGCTGATTCGGTCGTGGTTATGGATAATGCAAGCTACCATTCAAGGCGCTTAGAGAAGGTACCAACTTCAGCTTGGAGAAAGCAAGAAATTATTAACTGGCTGTCAAATAAAGGTATTCAGTTTGAGACGAATTCAGTAAAGAAGGAACTACTAGCCATAGTAAAACAACATAAATCTCGCTTCATGAAATATGCCGTAGGAGATGTAGCAGAAAAGTATAAAGTAACTGTGCTGCGCCTACCGCCATATCATTGCGAATTAAATCCTATAGAACTCATATGGGCACAAGTTAAAGGATATGTTGCAAGGCACAATACCACATTTAAAATGAAAGATGTCAAGGTATTGTTTGATCAAGCCATTATGGAAATCACATCAGAAAACTGGCAAAAAGCAATCCAGCATGTTTTAAAAGAGGAAGATAAAATGTGGGAACTGGACAACTTGGTCGATCAGGTGGTTGACCCTATAATTATAACACCAGGGGATGATGACAGTTCTTCGGATGAAGACTATACTGATGTAGAATAATTGTAAATATACTGTAGCGGGATAAGCAATCTGGACAGAGACCAGTGTATCAGTGACAGTGACACTTTTGCTTAGGTTAGGGTTTAGAATTAAGGGTAGTCTGAATAATTATTTTCTCGGAAGGTTCTCGAAAATTGTACCTAGTAATCTCTAGAACATTCAATTAGGGTATAAATAGAGTGTTGTTAAACGTTAAGAGAAGTTCACAGTTTTAGTATTGTTCAAGTGTCAAATTGTAATAACGTATCCAGTAAAGTTCTTGTCGTTTTTGTGAATAAATTGATTTAAAGTCCCCACAAGTGTTTCAATACGTAAAGTTCGTTCGTGTGTGTTTGTGAGTATTTCCCGATTTCGGTTCGTATATATTTTATTGTTACATTTTATATTTTTTAATAACACTGTTCTGCTGTATTAAATTTTTATTTCCTTTAATATAATTTTTATGAATGCATATTCTTTTGGCAATTATCCCACTAGCGCGCCTCTGGCTCAGTATTTATCCGTCGATAACAATGGACAAATCCCTTAAAACAGGGTGATACCTACCTGCTCATTTATGAAACGACATAATTTTGCAATGCGGACTAGGGAAGTGACAGAATTTATTAACGGATCACCCTGTAGCGCTTTTGAATACTTAATGAGATTTTATTACTCTACACTCTTTTGAAATAGACTATAAATGAATCGAGTAGGCTATGAAAGTTTGTTTATAAAAATAGAAGTTCGCTGTCACATTTTCAACTATTAATTGACAAATTCACAGTTCGGAGTTTATAAAGTGATTTTTTGGTATCATGCCCGACTTTACGAATGCTGAAATGGCTGATAAGGTTTTTGCATACGGCTTGGCTGACGGAAATTCAAGCGAGGCCAGACGCATCTATCAGGAAAGGTATCCCCAACGTGTGACTCCTTGTGCAGCGACATTTGCGAATCTTTTCCGGCGACTTTCCTAATCTGGAAGCTTTGAAACAAATTCTGCAGTAGGACGGCCACGGACTACAAGGACTGTAGAATTAGAGAAGGCGGTTCTCGAAGAAATTAGTGAACATCCAGAGACAAGTACAAGAAAAATTAGTCAAACTTCAAATGTGAGTCACATGACAGTTTACAGAATTTTAAAGGAACAGCAATTATATCCTTACGTTACGTGATTTCCAACCACGTATTGAATTTGCTGCTTCAAAGAAAAGTCGAACAACATCCGCAAATTTCATCAAAAATCCTCTTCACAGATGAGGCTAAGTTTTCAAGAAATGGTATCATGAACTTCCATAACAACCACATCTAGGCGGAAGATAACCCGCACATACGATAACGCAAACTCATTTCCAAGACAGATTCTCTTTTAATGTATGGGTAGGCATAAATGGGGTTTATTTAATTGGGACCTATTTTCTCCCCTTACGTTTGAATGGAGATGCTTACCTAGATTTTTTGGAACTCGAGCTTCCCCAACTCATGGAAGATGTTCCCATTGGTCTCCGAAATCACTCTTGGTTTATGCACGATGATGCTCCTGCTCATTTTAGTGTGATAGCAAGAAATTTTTCAGACGTAGCATATACCCAACGATAAATAGGAAGAAGAAGCACTGAGCATTGGCCCCCGAGGTCAGCGGACCTCAATACCGTTAGTTTTTTTCTTTGGGGGACACCTGAAATCACTAGTTTATGCTAGCCCCATTGAAAACGAGAAAATGTTGAGGGATTGCATCATAGCTTGCTGCGAAACGATAAGAAACATTCCGGGCATTTTTCAACGGGTGCGGAATTCTTTGATGAGGATATCAGAAGCTTGTATTACTGTTGGGGGTCGTCATTTTGAATAGTTGTTGTAATAGTTGTTTCGTTCAATTTGTATGTTTATTTTTCTAATAAATAACATAGTATTTCTCTGAATTGTTTTTATCACAAACTCCGAAGTGTAGCACTTTTTAATTGAATAATTAAACCTGACAACTTTTTTTTTATTTGGATTGAATAAGTAGTTCGATAATGCTCAGTTTAGAAGAAGTCTGTACGGGTAAAACTGCGTATAAAGTTTGATGAAAATAACCAAAATTGCAAAATACTTATGACGAAAACCTACCATGTTTTGAAAAATTTCAACAATCTATATTTCGACGAGACGACGAGATCCACCACATACTTAGTTTTTGTAATGTTCTCAGCAACTTCACTTAGCGCCAGGAGCTAAGTAATATGCATCGATATAGAAAATTGTAAATATCTCGAAAACGATCACCTCCAGCGTTGTTGAGGAGGTGTACCTTTTTTACTTGGAAAAGGTGTGGGAATTAGGTTTTTTCATGAAAAGTACCAAAAGTTCACTGTCAAAAAGGTTAGGGCAAGCGTACGCAGCGCCCTCTGGATGGTACATGGAAATTAATACGAAATTATGATTTCCCACGTCAAAAAAAACCCAGGTACCAAATTTCGTACAAAAAACTTATTTTTTGCAAGAGTTATTTTCAAAAAGCGAACAAAAAAATTCAATTTCAACTCCCTGTATCTCCGAAACAAAGCATTTTCGGACACAAGTTCATATAGCCTTTTTTTCTTGAAATTGTCTCAGGAATACGTTACTTGAATATTTCAACGTACTTTTGTTACACCCTGTATATGTCTTAGTGTCTGTAATACTTTTACTCACATTAAATCCTTCACATGAATCCTAATAGCATTCAATGACCAGAAGTAAAAAAATGATCGAATAATGTCAGCAGGTTACCTATTGTATCAGTTTTTCTACATTAACGAACATTACAGTGCTCCATACTCCACCACACCTTGATTAATGAATGCATGATTAGTCTTTGACGCAACCGGCAATTGAAAATTATGAATACTCCTGACAGGTTATATGATTTAATTTATTTGTCTCTAAAGCGGTTCGTATCTGGAAAATAATAGGCTTCTCATTTTCCATACCTCATGAGCTTGCTGCTGGCGCAAAAAAACATGTAATCCACACCTAAATTATCGTGGACATCAATCAACATCGTTCTCGTTTGAAAATTCAACAATTAATATTGTTTTCTCTTGAAAAAGGATTACGAGGTCCGTTCGATAACAGTATTTTTAAAACAGTGCTACGAGATTAGATACTGTATGATATTACATCGTTTGTGGAAATAGGGAAATAGGTCAGCACATTGTAATAGGCATTATTATTCGAGTTATACGATCTCTATTTCTTTCGTTTTGTGAAATGTCATAAATTTGTTTGGAAGACAATATTTTAGTTTTCATTTGGTGCAGCATAAATGTGTTTCGACAGATAAATCATATATCAAATCGAAGGATGGTCTCATTTTGAAAATTAAATGAAGAAATCAATTCGAAAAGTTCAGTTGACTGTCCTAACACTCAGTCTCATGGTATATTTGCAGTTGCTTTCTTTGATAGATTTGCGAACTTCATTGAGAACCATAATATTTCCTTTTCTCCAGTCAACAAGGTTTCAGATCATGTAACAGCAAATTATTGATAAGTCAATAATCCGGTGTACATTTATTTGCGAACGGCAGCTTTCGGCCGGAGAGCCAGGTTTGTTTGAAGATTATTTTCATCAAATTCAAATTAACATTGAAGTGGACGCCACCCAACTTTGTTGAATCACAAGTAGCAACCATTTATAAAGCTGGGAAATCAACTTGGGAATAATTGAAGGGAACGTATTTGTGGAGTTTGGTTGTTAAGTAATAGCATAAATGGTAAACAACTGACATAAATACAAGTATATTAAAGTTATATGAAACAAACGGCTTCTGTGATGTGGAAATCGAAGATATTTTTGGAGAAGACTGAGAAGTCAATTTTGCCAGATTATATCACATCATAATTGAAAAATGCTTACCCATAGTACTATAAATCAGCTCACAACAATATAGCATCATAATTATGATTTTTATAGAGATTTATAATATGTAGCACTTCCACTATAGTTTTTTTTTATGAAAATTTGAAATAGGGTCAGAATAACATTATAAGTTGAAATAAATTATAATTTCTGGCCTTATTGGTCCTCTTCACATAACAGTAAAATGGAGGGAGTACATTATCCAGCTGGACACCACCAGATCAGAAAGATCTGTACTTCTAGCCTCTAGCCGAGTTGGACTTAATAGCATATGCAACAGCAAAGTGATTAGATTCACTCTTTTCAACATAAACTACTTATTCATCCTACAACTCAAAAATTAAATTTTAGTTAAAGCAAACCTAACACAAAAAGGGATCCAGAGTATTTTCCAATTTCTAGGACTTCTCAAAGACTTACCTCTAAAGAGGTAAGGCAATGGTTTATCTGTCAAAAACCGGGAGTCTCGTGGTTTGATAAAGCAAAAAACTGGAATTTTCAGGGCTAGTTATATTATTCTACTCAATTCAGGAAGGGCAAATATCAACTTCAACAGGAAGAAGAATTCAAATCCAAAAAGTGTGTCCTTTCACAACCACCTTGGCACATCTGCCTTCACAGGAAAAAAATATCTAACTGAAGCCTTATCCTTGAAAAGAATCGTGCTTGGTTTTACCAATTGAATCGAATACACCTCAGTTATCAGACAAATAGAAGGTGAGGTATTTAAAATTCCGCATTGATTGAGAGAAATCAACTATCACTGGAGTAGCATCTCATCAGTCCAGTATTTTAAAAAGAATTGAGAAGCGAGAATGTCCTGTAGGGATAATTCGTGATCTCAGCAGGGCATTCAACTGCGTCATCCACACGACTTTATCAAACAAATTATAATCATATGGAATAAGGGGTAATGCAATCTATTGGATTGAATATTTTATCATAAATAGACGTCAGTTTGTTTCTTTGAACCACATACATAATGAAAGTTACTCAAAATTTATTTTCGATACAAAAATTTCACATGTTGGTGTACCCCAAGGGTCGATATTGGTGCCCATACCATATTGCAATGGCATAAATAATACAATTGCTACATGCGTCATGTATGCAGACGACACATCTCTTCCAATTCCATAGAGATGACAACCTTTTGAAAGAAAAATGTAATAGGGTTTGGTACGGTCCAAAGTGAGTGGGTCTATTCGACAATCCACTTCAACCCGCGAGAGTTTATTGTGGCTCACACCTAGCCACACTCGACCAAATAAACCCAGCTTCTTAAAGAAGCCGATTAGTTTGTATGATGAGTGGTCTTTCAGATCAAATGGTAAGAATACGGCTCTGCCGAACTCTAAGAACCTGATTCGGTCCCAAGCGGGGCAGGCACAAAGTATATGCTCTGCTGTTTCATTGTTTTCCAAACAGAGGCGACACACACTGTTTTTCGACAGTCCGAGTCTCTGAATATGATAATTCAAATGACAGTGACCTGTAAGAAGGTCTGTTAGACATCGCAGTTCATCCCTACTATAGTCCAACAACTGTTTGGTATCAAACTGCGAAGGGTGAATAAACAGTGAGTCAATCCAGGAAGATTCTGCCAGAAGTTGTTCGACATGTCCATAGGGACAGGCTGGAACAGGGTTATAGATACCTACTTCAATCTCCTGGTGCAGTGCAAACCTTTTTCATTCAAACCTATATAAAACTCACACACTACAGTTCCACCGCAGACAAAAAACTGCTCCGACATAGAAATATCTGAGAATGATAACACAGTCTCTCATGTAGAGGTATGCAAATTTCTAGGACTCACTTTAGATCATTGTCTCAAAAGGAAAAGGCATTGTGGCTCACTGATCTCTAGACTTCGTTTTCGTATTCAATTAACTATTACCAGGCATTTAGAAAAAGATATGGCATATGCTTTTGGGGTTCCTCCACACTAACCACGAATTTATTTATTGCTCAAAAACTGATTGTGCAAATCATTTCGGATGTTGATCAAAAAACATCGTGTAGATCCCTGTTCAAGTTTCATAAAATTCGGACTCTGGTCCATGGTGGTTTGGCAAAACAGACTGAATAATTGACAACTAATTTGACAGATATAGCTTCAACAAGACGGCCCTTATCAATAATCAAGTTTCGGAAGTCCCTGTTGCAAGACCTCTTCAGGAGTTTTACCTTTAGGGAACACAGTTTTGGTGTTTAGACCTTCGGAACTAATGTCGAATTTCCTCCTAATTAGGCAATTATTTCTACTCTGGTGATAAGTGAAGAAGAGCTTCTGAAGTTACGGATGCAACAGAATATGCAAGCAAATAAAGCTGTTGCCTTTGAAATTATTGCCTATTTGTGATGTACTTTTTGGAACCTTTGGTGTAGTAATGAATATTACTGGAGTTTTTTCCCAACACCAAATCGTTATTTTCACCCCTCGACACGTGTTTCGATCACCAAGTGATCATCTTCAAGAGAAAGATAAAACTAAAAACTACTCAAAACTAAAGCTACTTATACTAATCAGGTGCATCATACAGGTAGGTAATCAGTAATACCACCCATACAAGTGTACCACCCTAAATTAATTTTACAATTGGCCTTTCTATCATTTTACAATATGTCCTTATGTATGCTTAAATGTCACAGCTATATATAGAACAATTTTCAGCTATATAAAATTAGTTTCGCAATATTGCCTATCTAAATATATTCACAATGTGTCTTTTTGTAGTAATCAGTAAACCCAACAATATTATTTCAACAAGCTATATAGTATGCTATTTGGTATTGGTCCGTTATCGTTATTCATAATATTATTATGTTTACTCATTTCTACACTCTCATAGGCATCTGGTTGCCTGTTGTTGTTAACTTGTCTAACTAATATTAAAGAACTGAAGTCTATGGAATGGTTTTGTTGCAAAATATGATGGGCGACTGCTGATTTTTCAGGTCTTCCATATTTTAAGTGTGCTATGTGTTCCTTATATCTCACTTTAATAGATCTTTTTGTCTGTCCATAATATTTTGCATCGCAGTCCTTACATTCAATTTCGTAAATTCCAGACTTCCGAATTCTCGACTTTGTCTTTTGGACTTCCCAAAAGGCTCTGCAGTGTATGACTTGTTTTAAAAACCACCTTCATACCTAGTTCCTTGATTTAATTTAGGGTGGTACACTTGTATGGGTGGTATTACTGATTACCTACCTGTATGATGTACCTGATTAGTATAAGTAGCTTTAGTTTTGAGTAGTTTTTAGTTTTATCTTCCTCTTGAAGATGATCACTTGGTGATCGAAACACGTGTCGAGGTGTAAAAATAACGATTTGGTGTTGGGAAAAAACTCCAGTAATATTCATTGCCTAGTGTTAGTGGTGCAAAAACGCTAGCAGCAAAAATCTTTTGAACGAATCCAAACCAGGAACCACAATCAGAAAATCAGGAATGAACAGATCTAGGTATTCAAATGACCTCTAGTTTTTATAATTTCAGTAGAATGGGTGGTATTTACGCTTATTGTGTTGAGGATTTCCAACAGTGGCAAAATCAAAAGTCAATCGTTCGAACAAATGCAACTGTCACGATTTCTCTGCCAGAAAAACACTATGAATAACACAAAATTCGGTCAAGTCTGCCAGTTCATAAGCAGCACCTTTAAACGAATCGTTTATTACGTTATCTCATTTAAAAAATTACCGTACCCATAAACGCTTATGGTAATCATAAGGCAACATGTTATACCTTCCGGAAGATTTCGTCTTTACAGTTAGCCCAATCTAGCTAGCTCGGCAACCTCGAATCACAAGAACCATTAGTCAACAAAAATAAACATTTGCTAGCCTTGGGTGATCCTCATGGGATGTGACCGCGGTTTGTGGATGAACTGATGAACTTTTCTGTCGTTTTATTCAGGTTTTAGCAACGGAATTAAAACTCCTTCAAACCTAAATTGAAAGGATATTTGCAAAATAAATGTTTCTATAGTATCTAAGAATTTCTTGACATAAAATGAAAATGTATTTGCTAGTATGTATGAATAAAAATTCAGTAAATGTTTGTATGTATATGTGTACAAATCTATTAAATAGTGATATTGTAATATTGTTGATTGTAAATTTGTCTATCATAACATGGTTTTCATTTGTGACGTATCCTATATCATATCAGACCACTGTTATAATATTCATGCAGTCATTGTTCACTATGGTTCTGGCGTTGAATGTCGTCATTATTACGCCTTGGTCAAAGAAGAAACGGACTGGTTTAAGTTTGACGATAGTCGTGTCACGAAGTGTTCTGCCGATGCATTGAATTTATTGGAGCCTCTGGAGACACCCTACATTTTGTTTTATGAGAGAGAGGACATTGTTAGATCAAGATCTTCAGATGATGTGGTGCTGCAGGTTTTTCCGGGTTTTCCTGCAGCTGAAAAAGCAAATGCGCCACTGGCGCATTTGCAAAAATTAATTGGCGCCCCCGAGCGCCAATTAATTTTTATTGTTGTATTTATTTTATTTTTATCGTTGTTTTAACACATTGTAATAATTTTATAAATATATAGACAGGATTGAATAAAAATTGTTATTTTTTTTTCGCCACAGTATGCGCTGATCAGGCCCTATCCCCCGAAGCCCCGATACATTCGGGAGAGTGCACCAGCATTGTCAACCAACGACCACTCCCCAAACCGTAGGGTGAGTGATCATTGGGTCCGAGAATCATGTGCATCTGTCTGGCTAAGATTTCTTGCTCTGGTGGTAGAGAAGGGATACACCAGGTTATTAACTTGTATGAGCCTGTGGGTGAGAAACGAATATGTTCAATACATTCAATAAATTCAATATCCCACGGAGCATGGGACAACAGCGGTGTTTCGTCAATACCATAAGAGTGCCGTAGGTAGTAATGTAGCACTATTACGGCCGCGTTATGTCGATGGATATAGTTCAAGACCGCATATGCTTGACATGCTGATGGCAAGTGCATTAGGGTCTCGGACCCCTCACGGCAGGCCCTGCACCTTGTGTCAGGAACCTCTTTACCCATCAAGCGGTTGCGGTAGACTAAGACGTTGAAGACACCATTCTGGCAAGCCATGATGAACCCCTCAGTTTCCGACTTCAGCCCATTAAGCCAAGGTCTTTAATGTTATTGAAAAAGACCCCATACATTGGCTTATGCTTGTGTTGCCGCAGAAGTGAGGTGACTTCTGCGGCTTTTATTAGAGCCTTTTGCTGAATGATCACCTCGTTCAGTGTGGAAAATAAACCGAGTTCATCAGCTGCTCGGGCATCTGCCTTAATGAGAAATTCTCCAATTTCTGCTCTCTCATGGTCGCGGACTATGTAGAGAAGGGAATTCGAACTCTTGACGACTTTACAAGCTACATCCAGTACCATTCTGTTATTATTATTATTTATTCCATCCGAAACTTTAGCTATGGCGTGGTCGGTGAAAATATAGGAAAATGTAGTGTGAATTGATCATGCAAATTTTTTTAAATGTGCAAATCCTTGGGAATTTCGAAACAACATACGTGATAGCCTCAAAATTTTTGAAAATTGTTACGGGAGTACCACAAGGGTCAGTATTAGGGCCTCCACTCTTCAGTCTATACATTTCTATATATTTGCAATTTTCTCAAGGCCTTCCTATTATGCTGATGGTAAACAATTATATTCGGCATTCAACCCTGAAGAGTATTTTCAGGCTATTGGTGCTTTGAATTACGATCTGTCTAATCTTGAGCAATTTTTCAAGGACCATTGTCTGGAACTGAATTCAAATGAAACTGTTGTGAACGAATGCAAATGGAAAGAATGCAAGAGAAAAATCAATTGCAAACAGCATTGCAAAAGTTCAAAATACTAAAACTCTCCCTATATATACTACAAGGTAACCTATCGCTGCAATTCTTTACCTTCCACCTACAGAACAAATAATGATTTGGAGAAATTTATTAAAAACAATGAAGTTGAAAATAAAATGTGAGATAGATCGGAAGTATAGAAGTTCATGTCCAAAATTTTATATCGGACAAACCAGAAAAACTTTTTCCAAAATAATAAAAGAACATAGGAGTAGTTTTTTTAATGGAAAAACCAAGCATTTGCGGATCGTCTTTTGACAGAAGGGTATGAATTCAATCATGATCATGACGTGTTGTATACGGAAGAGGAAGGTTCAAAACTTAATCTTTTGAAATGTTTAGAAATCAGTTGTGAAAATTCCGGGTTAATTGTTCAATGATCAGATAGAGTTGAATCATTTCCCTTCTTTGAATTTAGTTTGCAACAGAGAAATCGGTAATTTCGACAGATCTGTAAAGTAGGTAAAATTCTAGCTCAAGTAAAAATTGGTATTCATTATTCTCCAATCTTATGAGTTGTTCCTAGATAGGCAAATAGTTCAGCTAAGGAATTCATCATGTAGGTAATGGCAGGTAGTAATATTCACAATGGTTCAAATTACTATAAAAGCATGATACATAATTCATTCAAATAGTATTGTGACGTCCGAGGATGACATCGTGGATGATCAAGTGAAAATATCACTCTAAATTGGATTTTTGTTGTTACGTTATAATGGATTTTCATCAAATATTGGTCAGTTCTATCATATTTTTATGAACACAGAAACGTAGAAACATAAAGAGATACCCTTATATCTATAACCTCAATAATAGACGGTATATTATCGATTTTTTCAATATATATCGCACTCAAAAGTCTCAATTTTCTCACATCCATTTGGTTCAGTTCTCATTTTTTCCTTGTCCATGTTTAGAAACCTCAGTTAATTTCTGTTACTTCAATATTCCTCCAAATTTTAATTTTTTGTCTTTTCATAGGTGAAAGACTGACTTAATATTTTGTTTCCAAAATATTTACACTTTTTTGCGTGAACAATACAGACATAAGCAACCACTATATTCTCCTTAAAGAGACAAAGATGGAATTTACGGCTGTTTACAAAACTTGAAACATGAAAAAGGAAGGGCAACCCTCTGATTTGTCCACTGAAGATTTCTGTAGGGCTTCATCTGAATCTTCTGGATTCTGCGTTTCAGTTGTATATGGTAGTCATTTCCAGATATTGCTGCTGTGAATGATTGGCATACAATAAATATAGAATTTATTTTGTAATTTCTGAAATCTACGTTATACTGTACGACGAATATGTACATCTGAGAAGTGATTTATTGAAGTTCCTTAACCCAACATTCTACCCATAGTGGGAATGTCTGCAATCGTGTCAAAAATGTATTTTTCCCATCGCCCGCTACTCAGTCCCGTTCTGACTGGTACCAAATAAGTACCACGGGCATAAACACCTCCCATACCATAGTCTAGCCGTTATACGGTATGTGCAGGAAGCAATTATTATTCCGAACAAAATTTAACGCTGACTCTCAGAACTTGAAATGATGGAAGACGATACCCACATGAGTAATGGAATGTAAACCTTCTTCCTAAAATACAGCGCGTCGCAAAATAAATGCATAACTTATTCTCTTACATCTTCGTCAAGACAGTCTTGGTTTAATTGCCTTCTTGTTTTATAATATCAAAACAGATGTTTTCATCACTGGCCTCATTGGGTAATATTAGTAGCTGTTTGTATTTTTCCTTGATAGAGTCGCACTTGAGATATGGAATTGCCTTTTGGGGCTTTTGTAGTCATCAACTACTGAATTCAGTATTCGTTCTACAAAAAAGGGGTGTCAGATACATATGTAGGGCAAAATCACAAGAAAAAAAATTGTCTATACGTAGCCCGCGAAATTTGAACATTCATCTTATTTTTTGAATAGACCTTGTATATCGTTGAACAAAATCGAGTTGAATAGAAACAGATGTTCTTGAATCTTATCTCGGATTAACAAAAACTCGTTTTAAGTATGAGAACCGCCTTTTTCGTGAATATTTTTCTATACTTAATGACTCTAATTCTACTAATTAACACACAGAGGCTATCAATGGTCGAAAAATTGTTTCCCGTGTATTATTCCCGAAAATTATACTCGAGATTGAGATATTGAACAACCTTATCGGTGCACGTTGTCTACAGAAAGATTATCTGGTAGAAATATCTCGGTTACAATGGTAATATATGTGAATTGGTGGACGCCTAGTCGAAAATCGTTAAAATGGTCGATGACCTGTGAGATATTCTTGTAATTTGAGACGATCCTCATTTCCAATTCTATTGGTTAGTTCGAAACTCGGATTTATCTTCTATTATATTAGTCGATATCGCACAATGAAGCCAGTGAATGTCTAGCCATGTCAGAAACAGTTAAAAAAGAGCATAGAACAGTTACGAATTTCGATATGTTTCTTTGTTCATCATCTTACACTCCTTCGCTAAAATATTAAGCATTCTTTGGACAGTTTTTCTTGAATAATTTTCATTTATTTACGAATAAAACTTCATGTAAAATTGGAGGGGGGAAATTGTTGAGAGGTTAGCTTTTGTGAAAAAATTCTCTTTGACGTTTGATCCCTCCATATTCATGCAAACACTTCCTTTCACATGAATTACATGTAAGAAGAAATCGTTTCGTAACTACTACTTTTACAAATAAATATCACGGAAGTTTCATCCCAAACCAAACCGTTATTTTGAACACTTCGACACGTGTTTCAAACACCAAGGAATCATGTTCAAGAGGGAGACTTTAAGTCTTCCTCTTGTCTTTATTAAGTAGTATACATGCCTTAATAGCATCTTCAGGTTTGAAATAAAAATGCATCTGGGTGTCATCTGCGTCTAGATGAGAAGAACAATATGTAAGGGAGTTGGGTGGTGAACGAGTTGGGTGGTATACATAGAAAAAAGTAGTGGACCTACGATTGAACCTTGTGGCACTGCCAACTTCAATTCAAGAAAGTCCGACTCTCACATTCTGATATCTTTTCCTCAGATAGTTATTGAAGAATTCAACACCATCTTCAGATATGGCACAAAAATTGAATTAGTACATCACAGTTTATAATGTTGAATGCCCTACTGAAATCAAGAAATATCAGGGCTGTATATAAACCTTCATCTAAAGCTGTGAGAATATTATCGACTATATGCGACAAGACGGTAGTATAGTGCAACGATTTACTCTTCTGAATCCATAATGTGACGGAGATAAAACTGATTTTTCATTCAGGTAATTCGTCAGCTGATGATCAACTATTTTTTCCAAAACTTTGGACGTTGTGGGTGAAATACTTTTTGCACCAAGGTCCTTCAGTCCTTGAGGATTAGTAGTTTTTGGTAGTGGCAATATTAAAGCCTTCTTACTATTTGAATAAAAAACCATTTTGGTTAGACAGTGATTGGTGATATGGGTGAAATACGGAAGAATTCCTGGACAGCATAAATAATAATAATAATAAAGTACAGTTATTATTGTATTGGGATATAATATCAACTGATGGAGATATATCAGGTAACGTGTTAACAAGAGAGTGAAGAGCTATTTTTCTTGATATTTCTGAGGCCTTTGATCATATAAATTGATGGATGTAGCCGTTACTACGTGGTAGGAGATCATAATGAAAAGAGAAATGAAAATGTCTATGTTTTTTACCACTTTTATTTGTAACTAACGTTACTGCAGTTTATCCTATATGGACATTCTGAAACTAATACAATAAAGTTTATTGTAAAAAGTGTTAAAAGTGGTGAAAAACAACAACAGAAATTGCCGTTGATCATATTGAAAAGTTACCTCAGAAATTGGACTAGATGGAAAGTGTCAATACACATACATTCCTCATTTACAAAAAGTCACCGAATAATTCGAGGACACGAAACCGTCACACTTTTATTATTCCATAACACTCGAAAGCCTGCTTTTCTCGTAGTTTTTTTTACAACTCTATCAAACAATATAATGCTCTGCCCAGTGAATTTAGACACTACTCCATATATAATTTCAAGAAAAAGTTGAATACAAATCTGAAGCCTTCTGGATAGATAACATATTCATGTTATGCCTGGCTCATATGGTTTTCCTTTTGTCTCACCTTTGTGTATGTTTTGCTATATTTTACCTTATTTAAGCCAAATACACACATCGGAAAAGTCTAGGGATATTTTTAAAAATGGCAATAATTTTATTTTTAGATCGCTTTAGGGAAAAAAAGTTGACGGGTGATTATTAAACGAATGTAACTCACAACAAAATTTATTAAATGGTCTAAAATACTAAGTGCGCATATAAGCAAAACTAAAAAAATATGGCTCTTCTTTGGCACCCCGAAAAAAAATCATAATACAAAAAAAGTTGGAATCAGTACAAAGTATGGCCTCCAGGCTGGTTTATTACGACCCTACATATATCGTGCATCGACAAAATGAGATTGTCAATGTCTTGTTGAGGTACATTTGCCCATTCAGCGATTAAAAGCTCTCTCACTTGAAACGTTGTGTGAATGTTCTCCATATGCGGAGTAATTCTTCGTTGAAGCATCTCCCATACATGCTCGATGGGATTCAGGTCCGGTGATTGTGCTGGCCATGGCAATACATCAACTCCTTCGTTGGTGAGCCAGTCAGTCACTAGACGCGCGACATGTGGACGAGCATTATCGTGCATTAGGTGGAAGTTTTCACCAACAGCACCAGTAAACGGACGGACGATAGATAGAAGAATGTTGACGAGGTACTGTCGAGCTGTTAAGGAGCGATTTGAAAAAACGAGATCGGTTCTGCCGCCGATCATGATTCCGCCCCATAGCATTACTGTACCACCTCTGTATGTGTGGACTTCCTGGACGTGTCTCAAACGTTCATTATTTCCAGGTCGTCTCCACAGTCTTACTCGACGAGAATCTGGATGAAATCCAAATCTGGATTCGTCTGTAAACAAAACTGTGGCCCAATCATTTGCATCCCAGTTTTGATGTTCTTGACACCACTCTAATTTTCTACCGCGATTGCCTCTCGTCAAAGGTGGACATCTAAATGGCCTTCTGTTGTGGATATCTGCTTCATGCAGTCGATTTCTGACAGTATCACAACCAATGGTTACCTGGTGCGTCTGCTGCAACACGTTAACCAACTCAGGTGCTGTGATTGTCGGTTGTCTTCTTGCGGTTGAGACTAAAAATCGGTCTTGAACTGCAGTTGTAGCGCGTCCTCGTCCTGGATGTTGTTCGGCTGGACTGCCAGTTTCACGGAAACGCCGCCACAATCGACTGATAACACTTTGGGAGACCCCCAAACGAAGAGCTACATCATTTTGTCGCATGCCACCTTGAAGAAGCCCTACAGCTCTATTCATCTCAGCCAATGGTAAGTGATGGCGTTCCATGTTAAAGCATAATATTTCCAGTTTAATTGCCGAGCAAGAACTGCATAGAATGTACAAACTCGAAATTAAACGACCCCATGCATTTATTTTTATGATATTCAGTATGTTATAAAAATATCCCTAGACTTTTCCGATGTGTGTAGATTTTTAATATTTACTTTGGAATTTATAACCTTTGTTTTTTCTCAGTCTCACAAAGATTCATGAACTACTCACTTACCTATGTATACTAGGTAATTATTTTTATATTTCTATATAAAACATGATATCCCCCAGGTTAAGTTGTAAAACAGCTATATAATATAGTCTACTTGAAATTAGGCCATTAGGTAGATTTTTCGTTCATATCTTGTATAAACTCTTAAAGGTTTCCATTAGGTTGTTTCCCATTTTACATTCAATTCATCGTCGTAATTCCACTACCGAGGCCGCTTTCAGTTCTAAGAATACTTTCATTTCCTCTTTCCTTTGTTATTATATTATCCCACAGCCACACACAATAAACTATTCAAAGTAATGTTACGTGAGAATTCATTTTATTGAAATAATTTTTTTTTCCAGAGCTAGTACTGATGGCTCCGAGAGTCCGAAAAAGCCGCAATATCCGGCCCGCAGATCATCCCTGGTGCAAACAATGATGCCCTCCAAGTCGACTCCGAACTTGAGGGAAACTAACAAACCATCATCAGGCTCCGTGTATTCCTACTTGCAGAACCAATCAGGGCTGAACTTCGCGCCGGTCAGCGTGAACGATCGGCCCACGAGAAATGACGAGTCTCCACCACCAGCGCCACCTGTCAGAGATTCATCCACCCTCAAGTCTATCAAGTACGGGGCTGGACACGAAAAGTTCCCTTCTTGGCCGGTACCCGCCGCTGCTGAAACCCCACAGGTATGATAATTTGATTGACGTCAGCTGATGATGACAATGTTGTAGGCGAAACGTTATTTTTCGCCTTTTTGGTGAAATGTTCAATTTTTTCTTTTATCACTTTCATAATTTTGTATATTAAAAAAAAGCTACTGTGTTTAAAATGGGAAAATCGAACATATCTCGCTGTTTTCTTTCTCTGGTTTTTCATATTCCATCTTCCTCAACAGATTGACTATAAGAAATGTTTCAATGGCAAAATTTTTTTGGCCATTTTTTTCACTCAAGGCCTCATATTTGCCTAACTTATGACAACTCATAATGTCATAATTTAGAAAAGTAACTAGGTCCTTTTTGTAATAAAAAGTATAACTGGAAACTATAACGTTAAATGGATCTAAAACAAGCAATGGTCCAAAAACCAGACTCTTCTCAAACTGTATTTCACCAATCAGGTTGACGTCAACTTGGTTGGTCAAAATCGCATATAGAAAAGTGCTGCAGTCAATTCTGGAGGATTGTTTGTTTTGGATTCAGGTACTATCAAAATGATTCAAAAAATATTTCCGTTAGAGTATCAAACGTACGTTTAGTACAACTTAATCAGATCAACCCATCAAAGAGTCCATGTGTCCAGTATCCAAGTCATAAAATATCCACAGGCTCTGGAACAGCAGTTTTCAGCTTTGTACCATCATTTTCTACGGTAGCTACAGAGCTTTCACATACACAAATATTCATGCACATGCCCAACATGTTTCTTATATATCTTCCGAGCCTCAGCTTTCTAGATCATCTTCACTTTGCATTTCACCTCGTTCGAACTCAGCAAACCTCTTATCGACGGATGATTTTTCTGGTGTAAAGTCCGAATAATGTGTATCAACCCAAAAAGCAATGCTTCATTCACACACGAAATTCCTCTTCATCCATTTTTGTTAAACTTATGAAAGTTGCTTCATTCAAAATGTTCCTTAGTCTGGTAGCTGTGACATACGTACACGTGTTTTTGAAGGTAAAAATAATATGAATTCTATATAGTGGCGCCATCTGGCTGTTGGCCTACGAACATTTTAGCTTATCTAGTAGGTATTTCTTCATGTTCAGTGTAACAGTCAATTTTCTGGCTAAATATTCTCATAGATGGCGACTTCTTTAGGTTAGGTTAGGTTAGGTTAGGTTAGGAAAGATATCATCGCCCTTTACTTCATTTCTTTATATCGCCTTTATCCTATTGTGTCCTGTTGTGTTTGGGCTCTGGTTTTCAACTACTTTTTTCGTGTTCAATAATCTAAACTTGGCGATTACAAAATCTTCTGGCTTCAAAGCTTCCGGAACAAATAACAGGGTTTCTTTAGGTTCATCAGATACTACGTTGTCTATATCATATCCGCTGGTGTCACTCCCTATACAGTTATCTTTTTCTGCAGAGGAACTTCAATCAAAGTTATTTGTTTCAGTTTTTGTCCTCCGACGTGACTGCTTCTCAAGATTTTTTGTTTTTCTCTCTGTTCGTAGATCTCTCAGGCCTCTTTCTGCTGTTACTTCCGATACTTTTTTATTCTACTGTTTTCCCTAGGATCTTCAAAACCCATGTTTCCAGTTAGAGCCAAGTGACTTTTTGGCCACTCCGCAGTGAGTCATTTTTCATAGTTGAACTGGTTAGCGAAAATTCGAACGATTCTCACAATCCTTGTCAATATTTGCTCCAACTCACTATTTGATCCAACTCCCAATTACATACTTTCCTCGTTCACAAACTCCGTTGATTCTATTGTTCAACGTCAGACTTGTAAAACAATGGCCCGTGATTCCATAACCACCAATTGGTGGTAGTCGTGAAAAATGATGAATTTTAATTTGTGCAACCCAAAAAATCAGTACTGTTTTCCTTCACCCTGAAAGCTAGCAGATTGTATTTATGGCACAGACATCCAGTGAATAAATTACCATGTTAGCAATTTATTCCGTCGTACAAGTTTTTATTATGCGGACTATTTGGTAAACACTATGTGATTACTCAGGAACTAAATATATACATCAACCGAAGATGTTTCATTCTGATTATGTTATTTCTGCCTTCAGGCTCTTCGAAATCAGAACACAGGTGGGTCTCATAGATCAAAATCATGGACGGATCATACCAACTATCCTAAGGAGAAGGTAGTGGCTTATACCAGGCCGTACATGAAAAGACAGCACTCTGTCTATACGCAACAGGTGAGCAAAATACATCTGTATACCGGGCGGTGGCGGATGAAGAAATAAAAGTGATATCTTTATGGCAACATGTATGATTCTGAATTTTTATTTGTTTATTGTTTTCGAACTTTTGCAGTTAACGTCCGAAGGAAGTTGTATTAAAATTACTCTCAATACACATATAATTCGAAATGAATGTTATTTTTTTATGTCATTTTCCAGAAACTATTCGCCAGACTACAATGTAGCAATATAGCAGTCTTCACCGACTGCTATATTGCAATTTGATAAGTTCACTGTCATTTTGGTATAAAATGAATAGTAAAGGGACAAGTACACTTCTTTGCGGTACACCTATACATTTTTGAATCGATACATATTGAAGATCATAAATAGGTTTCGTTTTTTTCAGGTCTAAAAAATCACACTTGTCATTATTTGAGTTCATTAGTTGAAACGAAAAATAATTTCAAAATTATTTTCAACATTGAACTTTTACAGTTGAGATTTGAATCAACATTTTTGGTTGAATATATATTGGAATCAAATCAATATGTATTTGTTCAGGCGAAAAACCCCCTGACCCTGAAAAACTCCATAAAAATCAGTGAAAGAGTTGATTTCGTCAATTAGGTATATATTTTCTACGAGAGTCTCGAAAAATTTATGCATACCACTTTTCAGTTTCTCTTGTAGAATAAAATATATGGTTTTACACTTGGAATAATGTGATTTTTTGTTTTGAGTCACTCATATTCATAAAAAGAATATAGTGTCATATTCATATTGAATTGGCCTTCAAATTGTATTGTATATAAGACTGATGTCTATTTCCTAGGTGTTCCTATAATAGAACTCCCGGCAAATAGATTACAAAATCTACATAATATACACATTATGTTATTCAATCATTTATCTGTCACAATTCAGTTTACGAATTGAAAATTGTCACTGTTCATTACTTTGTATACATATACAGTAGCTATATGATAGGAAAATATTTTCCGTTGAATAACCCAACAGGTTGACTCCTCGTCTACGTTTTCATCATAACTAGTTAGCATTTCTCATTTTAAGCTTCAGCTGACCGACCACAGTAATTAACATACCACAAATTACCATTGATTATATTATACTGATTCCCTCAGGGTATAAACAATGCCTAATACCGTATACAATTATTTCACTACTCCTGTAGAAAAACGCGCATATTAGAGAGTGATTATATTGGATTGATGATTCAGTTTGTTCGAAAGAAAACAAGAGAGGTGGAAATGCTGAAAATAATGTTTCATTATCATACTGATTTGGCGATCCTACAACTTTTATATTGATAAACTGGTTATGACTTCAAATTCAATTCATGCTGTAAATTGTCCCCACTTTGTCTTCAATGTATATATTATTCATCTTATTTTAGAATAATGTACTTATTTCTAATTAATTCTCCTTTAAAGTCCGCGAAAAGAAACAAAATCAATTTACTCTTGATTCCCCATTCTATTAGTTCCGATTAAATAACATTTCTCACTTCAAAAGTAACACGAATAACGTTGCCTTCTTCATAACAATTCCCATGAAGTGAGTTGCGACACGCTAATCAAAAGCAAACAAAAACATTTTTCGAGCTTTACTTCGACTTTGTATTTGTTTGCTTTAATAGACAAACAGCAGTTATGTGGACATTCTTATTATTGCTTTCTCACAGAAGGAATGTTGTAAATCAAGTGGCTATGAACCCTTATGAATTTTGGAATTCGATTACTCTAGAGTCTAGAGGATACCTTAAGTCCATAATGCGTTAATATTCTCTTCGCTATGACCATAACTAATAATCTGGTTCCATAAGGAATGTGTAAATATCGGCGAGCAGATAATTTCTAATAACCGATATTGACCTTAGTTGTTTAGTTCAGTTGTGGTTATAGCTCTGTGTATTGGAACTATCTCAATAGTACTTTTGTTGAGCATTATTAATGATGATTTTTTTAGGTTCAGACTTACATCGTCAAAATGGCAACAGATTTCAAATATATCTAAAAAGCACATAGCATGTGTGTTTTATAATGCATAATCGATGGTTCAAACTATCGAATTGCAATAATCTATTGTTTTGAACTGTCGATAGTCCATAATCGACTGTTCAACTATTTAAACTATCGATTATACAGTGTGTTAAAGCCAAATAGAATAACAATCCCTGCAACAACTAAAACAGAAGAATTAAAAATGAATAGCTGAAAATAACAATTATATTATGCAAAATAAACCTGAAATGAAATATGAAATTATGAAATTATTTATTCAATTGTTCGATTTTTACTTGTATTTTATTTCACTATTATTTCATTTCAGGTTTATTTTGCTTAATATAATTGTCATTTTCAGCTATCCATTTTTAATTCTTCTTTTTTAGTTGTTTCAGGGATTTCAAATCATTTTATATAGTAGACAATGGAAGTCCGAACTAGTGAAATTCATTGCTATGGTTTTTGCTCACTTTCTTATTATCAATTCCTCAACATGAAATAAGTTTTGAGTATATTGCAATAAGTTTTGAGTGTTTTATCGAATTTCGATAACCCCAATTTTAATTTATTGTATCTTTATTGTTGTAATAAAGCGATAATATTTTTTGAATAGAGTATGAAGAGATATGTCAAACGATGTATCACAAGCCTATACTTTCCATTTAAAAAATTGGGGGTTGCACCTGTCATTTGACGGGGGTTGAAGGTAGGGGTAGCATTTTTCCGTTGAAGTATTATAAATTAAAATTTAAATTTGACGTGTTTCGGGATTTTGTTAAAATATATACCATAACCGAAATAATGAATTTATTTCATTTAGCTTTTACACACTGTATATAATCGATAGCTTGAACTGTCGAATATATACAAGGTCGGCTGAAAAAATAAGGTGAATTTTCATTCTTCTCAAAAAGAATTCTTTTGTTCATCAATTTCAAGTGTTTTATCATTCAATTCCATTTTTAACACAAAATTTGACGCAAATTCTATGATACATTTTTTTGATAGCAGAAAATAGCTGAACATGTAGAACACTTCTGACTTTTATGCCTCTCACTAACAAACTAAACATGCTGAAGAGCTAAAACTGAGAACATATGTTGGAGACGAATGTACCAACATGAAAAATCAATAAAAACGCTAATTAAATATACGTGGCCCGCGAAATTTGAACAGTCACCTTAGTTTTTGAACAGAGCTCGTAAATAGCTGAATTTTTTATTACAGTGCCTATGAAAGTCGATGAAAAAAACTGTAGGTAATTGATCTGAACTAAAACAAAACAATGCTAATGTATACTTCATAGAAATATGTTGATGACAAAAAAAAATTCAATTGTGGTACTCAAATACTGTGGTGAAAACTTAACCAAACTTTAATTCAATATTTTTTTATAGAAACTCAAAACTGTGATGGAAAAGTGTGAAAAAATCCCGCCGGAAACGTTTGAAACTCGTTACGATAAGATGAACGAAAGACTATTCTTGCCAAAAGTGGATCACGACGGTAAATCGCTGGGCGACATGGATTACGTTGTACCTTCCCCACCTGAGAGAGATATTTCCGCTAAACCGCAACTGACACAATCAGACCTTGAAGAATACGCTAGGTCTTATCAAGAACCCAAGTTCTGCGAAGATAACATCAAGCCGAGCCATGGACACCTGACCGAATCAGGTAGGCAAATGCATCCCCTTTTTTTCCACAAACACAATTACCGCTCGAACCTTCCATAAATGCATTGACTGAGGTGTGTTTTTAGCTACAAAACTATGAATATATATCATGCTCTACTTGTTATTTTATAGTGAGTATCGTTATCACCAGAAAATTAGTTCCCTAGTTCGAAAAATATACTTGGTGATAGGAAAAATTCTTAGAATCGATAGTTTCATCATTTCAAAGCTAGTATAAGAACATTATCTGTCTGCTTCTTTTCCGCCAAAAATTAGAATGTTTTTTCATTAATCAGCAATACATGCAACATTGCCAATCTGTTATACAGTTCTTCTGGTATATAACCACATTTCTCTTCGTTCTATGTTGGGCAACCACATTTTCCAAAATAGATACGTCAGTCTCTACACACCTTTCCACTTTAACAGCACGCAAATATCTCCTTTGGGGGTTTTCTGCAGAATAGCTACCAGCTAATCAGGACCTATCAGAAATGGTTTCGTGTAAACACCTCTGTATTTTCATAACCTAGCAAAACGTGTATCGATGTATGTCAGTGAGAATTGTATTCAAACTTCCATTTACTAGATCGACCTCTTCAAAATTAATTCCATGTTGGATGAAAATGGTGGTCAAAAATGCTATACAATGTTTAGAAAAGTAATATCTGATTTATTTCATCTTGGTTGAGTTTAATCAATGATCTAGTTTCTTTCTCAGTATCTCTTCTGCACCTGTGAAATAACCGACATTAACTAAACAGTTTCCAAACATCAATCCTCATTCATCGAAACTAGCGATAGCTATTTCAAAATATTTCTGCTACTTCTTCTACTACTGTAGTAATTATGCAATTTCCCAATAAATTTTGTAGTAACCATGCAATCTCCCATTATTTTTCTCTGTTGAACTTGCCTGTATAATAATAAACTGACAAAATATCTGTTACTATACCGAAATGTAGGCTTTCCAGGTTTTGCCATGGTCTTCTTTGGTTATAATTTCCAAACGCTTCGACTGCAAACTGCGGCAGTCATCTTCAGTGGATGGACGAGGTTGACGTGTTTACTGAAACTTTTGTAGTTTCAGTTGACACGTCAAGAAGAGAACTTCCGTCCACCTACTGAAGATGACTGCCGCGGTTGCAGTCGAAATGTTTGGAGATTATAACCAAAGAAGGCTACGTCAAAATCCGGAAACCAACCATAATGATCTATTTTCACTTTGTTCATTCTATTTAGAGTTCAAGAAGTGGCTTCTTTCTCACAAAGTCATAATTTTCTTCAAGATCTTGATTTATATGACTTCTTCAGATTGAAGAGGGATCTTGAAGAAAACTTGGATCGTGGTACTCGAAAAAGCTGTGTTATGTGTGCTTCTCAAAGTCCTACAATTAGCTCCTTTATTTCTTCAACTCGATGAGATACATACATACACTTTATAGTAACGAAATACAATTCAAAACTCTCAACCTACAAAAAGGTAATTTTTCGGAGATCTGTATGAATGCTTTATTTATCATCGGATAATCAGATTACAATGTATAAAGAAAATATGAAAAATACAGATTACAGAAACTATACAAAATTAAAGAATAGTATGGAACATGCTAAATTTTTACACAGATCTATATATACATATACAGCTGAACTCCAAATGTAATCATGGTGTATTAGGGCAACTTTTTGTTAAGTAAACTCTCCAAATATACTGAACGAAGTTTTAATGATGAACGAGAACGGGAATGTTTCCTACTTATTCATCAAACTCAAACAACTGTTCATGCAGCTGCAGTTTCGTAAGAAGGTATCATCTTTCCCTCCAACCGATTTCCTAGAGTCTTTGAAATCCACTAGATACTCGTTAGGACAACAAGAGGATTGTTTCGAATTCTTGGGGTTCTTGTTAAATGCTCTTCGTGAGCAAAACAATAGCAAAATCAATACTCCTGACCGCTGTGGACTGAATGATTCCGTACAACCCATCTCGTCATGTGTTTGTAAATCTTTCGCTGGAAAAATCCTCACTGGTTTACTTTGTGGTAAATGTTCAAGAAGTACCGAAAACTTATGTGAATTTCTGGAACTTCATCTAGCTTTTTCTAATACGACTAATAACCAGTCCGTGCAAAGCTTATTGTTAAATCATCTGAAAATGGAATTTTTAACACGTGATGATCGACTGTATTGTCAAACATGCGCCAAACTAACTGACTGTTATAAGGAAACAAGTATAGCTGAGGCTCCAGTCAATCTAATAATGACACTGATGATTTTCAAACAAGACTCAACCTCTAACGGAAGCAAGAAACTCTTTGGAAGGTTCGAAATAGATGAACATTTCAACCTAGCAGACCACTATTATAATATTTATGCAGTCATTGTTCACTCTGGTTCTGACGTTGAATTTGGTCATTATTACACCTTGGTCAAAGAAGAAATGGACTGGTTTAAGTTTGACGATAGTCGTGTCACGAAGTGTTCTGGCGATGCATTGAATTTATTGGAGCCTCTGGAAATACCCTACATTTTGTTTTATGGGAGAGAGGACATAGTTAGATCAAGATCTTCAGATGATGTGGTGCTGCAAGTTTTTCCGGGTTTTCCTGCAGCTGAAAAAGCAAATGCGCCACTGGAATCAATGAAGTCGCCCCGGAGCGCCAATTAATTTTTATTGTTGTTTTTATTTTATTTTTATCGTTGTTTTAATAAAATCATAGTTTAAAAGTTATATAAGCATTGAAGTCAACAAATGGATCAGCTGCTGCAACTTTTGCAGAACGTGTATTTTCAAAATTGAATAAATACTGGGTTCAAATCATTTCAAAATCGCAGTTAGTCCAGACAGAGTTATCCTACTTTTGATCCATGACAAACTGATAACTTCATATGTTCCAGGCTTGGAGGAGTTTATGGAATACACCCGAAACTACGAAGATTCCCTGTACAGTTCGATGAATTCCAAACACGAAGGAAGTATGCTAACTCACCTTCACCAGAAGCAAATTTCCTACGCCCAATCCGAAGGCTATCACAGCTACGTATCCAGCACAGACTCCACTTCAACCCCGTTCCTAGATCGGTTGCGGAGGGACAGCGAAGCAGCCGTAAGCAGACCCATGTCCTCGGCCACGTGGGACGAACTGACCCCTGAGGAGCCCAGTTTACAACGCGAGGGGAGAGACAGTGTTGTGACCACCAGTTCTGGAAGTGCTTCGTCCAGTGAAACTCTCAAGTGGCACGGTTCGATGAGTGATGTTTCCGTGACTTCGCTCAGTAGTTCGCATCTCGCCAACTCGAGCAATTCTTCCAGACAGCTCATAGTGCACAGTGCTCGTGTTCAGACTCCGCAGAGGCATCAGTCCGAAAGCATCCTGTACATGGGCGGGGAGAAGGAAAGCGGCAACTGGAAGGATAGGGAACACAGGAACAATAATGTGAATAAACTCAAGTTGTTTCCTTTGAACACTTATACGGTACAAGAAAGTGAGAATCAACCGAGTGGTACCAGCAACACGTCTAGTAATAGGTAGGTGCAAAATATTATTGTTGTCCACTTGATTCTGACTGGAACCAAAAACAAATACACCTAGAACTTCACTATTTGAGAACTCTTTTATTTGAAGAACTGCGTTTATATAGAATAAACTTCCTGAGAATGTTTTTTCAGAGGAATTTCATCTCCAGCGATTCAAATCCACGGGAATTGCTACATTCGCATAGGCACCTCTCTGAGAAAGTCTTGAGGATTTTTCTGTAGTGCTTGTGTTTTGTCCTGGAGAAAAAAATTTTCCTTATAATGGTAGAGTTTTACAGTTCACAAAAATTTCCATTCGGTTTGCCAAACCAAAAAAGTTCAAAGAATTTTGATCAGTTTCTCTTATTAGCTAGTTTTTCCCAATTACAACATTTGGAAGAGCCTTTAAAATATCAGATAGGTTGCCTTTTATATTTCGGGATTATAGAACAAGAACAAATAATAATCATCGAAAATCGCCTTATTGTTTTTCAAAATATTCCCCATGAAGATCTATACACATTTGCATGCGTTTGAACCAATTCACAACACAACAAAAAATATTTTTTGAACGTTTCCTACACTAAATTAGTCAATTTCTACTAATTTTGGGGTGATAAAAACGAATATAACAATGAAAAATTTTTATTAGCTCTGGTTTATGAGATACACAGTACTTAATCTTAAAGAGTAGTTATACTATACGTGAAAAGTGAAAGTACATAAAACAATATTGTTATGTTTCTTTTAGAATATTTTAAGTACAAAATTAATAAAAAAAAACATTATTCTTAGTGTCTTGACAAATAAAAGAAGTTTGTACCACCAAATTTCAATTAAGTCCATCCGATTCATTGTAAGATCGCTGTCGTTTAGCTTGTCTTTTATAAAACACTTCTGGAGCATCCTTACACACAGACCAGCAGTAGTCTGCAAGCATTGCTTCATTCCAACGGCCCTGATATCTCTGTTCCATTAAGGCAATGTCTTGATGGAATCTTTCTCCATGTTCGTCACTCACAGCTCCACAGTTTTGTGGGAAGAAATTAAGATGAGAGTGAAGAAAATGAATTTTTAAGGACATGTTGCATCCAAGTTGGTGGTAAGCTTGAAGAAACTCTTTAACCAATGCTGTGAAGTTATCATCTCTTTTGTTACCTAAAAACCCATGTACAACCCCCTTAAAGGCTTCCCAGGCTCTTTTTTCATTTCCTGTTAAAATCATGTCAAAAGCAGGATCGTTTACGATTTCACGGATTTGAGGCCCAATAAAGATGCCTTCCTTGACTTTAGCATCACTCAACCTGGGAAACTTTGCTCTCAAGTACTTAAAAGCTTGTCCTTCCTGGTCCATGGCCTTCACAAAGTTTTTCATTAGTCCCAACTTAATATGTAATGGGGGAAGGAGAACATCCTTAGGATCTACAAGAGGCTCGTAAACTACATTTTTCTCATTAGGGTTTAGGTCTCGTGTAGGCCAGTTCATTTTTTATAGTGAGATTTTCTATCCCGACTATCCCACAGACACAAAAAACAACAGTACTTGGTGAACCCTAATTGCATTCCTAGGAGTATAGCAATGACTTTCAGATCACCACAGATGTGCCACTTGTGTTGTTCATATTTGATTGATTGGAGAAGTGTTTTCATATTTATATACGTTTCCTTCATGTGAACTGCATGACCTATAGGAATAGAGGGTATCTGATTTCCATTATGCAAAAGTACAGCTTTTAAGCTTAGTTTTGAAGAGTCTATAAACAGTCTCCATTCAGATGGAGTGTGATCCAAATTCAAGCAGTCCATCAAACCATTAACATCAGAACAAACTACGAGGTTTTCTTTTTTCTCAAACGCTGTCTGTACTGAGATATTTTCACATCATGTTTTGGAAGATTCCACTGTTGTAGTCTTGACCCTAACAGCTCAGCCTTTTCCTTAGACAAGCGAAGATCTCTTATAAGGTCACTCAACTCTGCTTGACTAATTCTGTGCGGATCACTATACCTATCGCTTACCTCAAAATCAGGGTCATAGGATGTAGAAGGATGGGTTGCTCCTTCTAAACAGTCTTCATCACCTTCCTCTGAAATTTCATAGTTTTGGGGTGGAGAAGGGACTGGCAAATTGTCTGAGTGTGGTACAGGCCGAAGAGCAGATGGGAGATTAGGGTATTTAACCGTTCCTCTTTTCTTCATAGATAAACCTTGCTTAATGGGAGGAGTTAAGCAGAAATAACAGTCTTCTGTATGATTGGTAGGCTCACGCCAAACCATAGGTACTGCAAAAGCCATTGCCCGGTTTTTATTTTGCAGCCACTCTCGCAATATGACGGAACAAGAATTACAACATATATGAGGAGCCCATGATTTATCTTGGTCCCCAACTTTCACACCAAAATAATGTTCATAGGCTGTCTTAACGATAGGTGTCATTTTACGTTTCTGAGCCTCAAATGTTATTTCACCACATATATAGCAAAAGCTATCGACAGAATTCACACACTTTCGAGGCATTTCAGATCAGCACTTAAATTAATTTAAAAATCAACTTCACACGATAATTTCAATAGCAACCACGTGCGTACAATTGACAAACTCACATAGGTTATGTTTACTACTTAAGAACAGCTGATGAGAGGGGTGTTATGTAAACAAACATGTGTACCAACTGTTGGTGATGAAATATTTCATTTGTTGAAAACTCAATATACATATATATAATATAATGATACTATATCTTGAAAACAAGAGCTAATATATAATTTTTATGGTCACTTTCGGTTTTAACACGTGGAAATACATTAAAATCATCTAATTTCAACCCCGAAACAAAAACTTTGTTGTGTTGTGAAAGCACTTTTGCCACTCTGATTGAGGTATCTCCAAAACATGCATTCTGAATGCAGCAACGCTTCTTCAGGTGTCGAAAAACGTTGACCTCTCATTTTGGTTTTTACGGTGCCAAGTTAGTACGACACGGAGTATGACTCATCAAATCGATGTTTTAGGTGCTCAACAATGCAGTTGTTTGAACCGATGTGTGAGAGCTCACATTGTCGTGGTGGAGAGTGATCCGTCTTTGGCGGTTGGTTTTCCTGATTTCTTGGAAGACAACTGGCAAACAAATGGTTGTGTACCACTTAAATTTGACTGTTCTGCGTTGTTCTAGTGGTACAGTTGCGACATGTCCAGTTTTTTCGAAAAAACAGGCGACCATTTGCTTGTGCGTGAACAACTTTCGTTGGATTTGGCTCATCGTGAAACACCCATACAGTCGACTGCTGTTTACTTTCCGGCTCATACGCGTAAATCCACGATTCATCACCTGTCACGATGTCATAGACGTGTTTCCTTCGACCAATCGACACGAGCCTTTTTTTGAGCGATTGTCAAATTGTGTGGGATCCAACGCAAACAATTTTTTTGACAGTCAAATGTTTATGCAATATCGAGTGTATGCTGGTCCCACTAATGTCTAAGGTTGTCTCAATCTCACGATGGAGTGAACCACGACCACGATTGAATTCACCATACCATCGATAAACACTGGTTCTTGATGGAGCTTCGTCGCCGAAAATTCAGTCAAGTTCATCCATGCACTGTTGCTGAGTTAATGCACGTCCAAAGTTGTTAAAATAATCGCACGAAAATGTTCCATTTTTGGGCCGAGATGAATCTTTTACGTTACTGTTAACAACACAAGTAGCGTGCGTATGTCAAAACATTCTGTGTACGTATAAGCTCAAAAATGTCCAACTTTACTATAGAGCTGTCAGTTGCCAGATAGCAACACTATGGTTGCCAAATCCCGAAACATAAAAGGCAACCCTATCGTATATCGGAGCTGCCATAACGATTGAAGGAACTTGAAAAATCAGTACTACATTCTGTCTAATTAAGCAACGGAGTGCTCCAAAACACTATCATGCTTAGTGCACATGATCCCCCAGACAAGGCTGCTTGTACAGAATCGCACTAAGGAACGACCGGCTGGGTGTAGGAAAAATTTTTGGTGGGGTGTAGAGACACAAACTAGCAGTCTCTTCAGCTGTATCGATACTTGACATTTTCAAAATTTTAAACTTCAACATACCACAAATGTATACACCACAGATGTTGAAACGTAACTGACTACTCAGTCACTGTAACAATGAATTCCGGCAGCCGATGGCAGTTGTATCTGATTGGCCAGCGTGAGGAGGCTTCTCTATTTCACCCAACAGATGCAAATGTGCCTGGTGATCATACTTTGATCACGCATCTATCATTGTTTGGGTTACTTTGTAGGATGGATCTAAGAGTATTCTTCTCTTTTCCAAACCGTTCATTCAAGTACCAGATAGGAATCTATGAATGTTGTGTCAAGTTGTTAACACCTAGTCAATATAATGTTTTGTATTGTCTTTGTGAGGCACGAGCTTCAATGTAATGACCAGTATTGCCAAGTCTTTTTCAAGCTCAGCAATAGATTTTGTTTTATAAAAATAGTAAAAAATATATTTCACAGAATCATACCACATACATGCTAATTTCCACTACTTACGGTCATTGAATAATTATCATAAAAAGTAAACTAAGACTTCAGTAGATTTCAATTGTCAAACAGTAGAACAGTAGCTCGAATGCCAAAGCAGGGGATATACTGCAGAAGCAGCGCCAAAGACGGCGCTCCCCGTCTTCAGTCATCAGTTTGGTGCTGAATTCCTTTCCAGCGAGCATTCTTTTGGAGTCTGAGATCAAGAAAGAGTCGCTGCTCATCATTCATCAATTCGTTAGTGTTTTTTATCGATTGTGAGGTCGCACAGCTCACACTTTGAACAGAGCTTCCACATACCCAAATACTTATGCACGATATGTCCAACACGTTACTTTGATATCTTCCGAGCCTCAGCTATCTAGATTAACTTCACTTTGCCGTCATCCAAAGTTATTTTGTGAACTTTTTTGATGTTTTCGTCGGCAACAGCCTCTTTGGGGCGTCTTCTGCGTGCATCATCTTCGGTGCTCATTTCACATCGTTTTAACTTAGCAAAACACTTCTCAATGGTTGATTTTCCTGGTGTAAAGTCCGAACAATGGTTATCGAGCCAAACCTTGTCTCCAACAGTTTTTTTTTTTGCCAAAAAAGCAATGCTTCACCAACACACGAAATTCCTTTTCATCCATTTTCTTCCAACTAACAAAAGTTGCTTCACTCAAAATATTCTAACCCACAAACTAATAGTCCGTCAGCTGTGGAATTTGTACACGTGCCTTTTGAAAGTTGGGGTTAACTAAAAATAGTATGGTTTTTATAATAGTAACGCCATCTGTGTGTGGGCCTTCGAAGTTTTTAGTCCATCTATTGAATGAAGTTTAATTATTGAATTTGATTTGAAAAATGTGTTAACAGTAAAGAAACTCCCATTTATGAATTATTATAAAGAAGTTCCTTCTCACTAAGACATACTCATCGTCATACCAATAGTTCAGATAACTAAGGCAAAATTTCGACTCCCATCATCAGATTAAGTCGGATCAAAGCCAACATAATCCATTTCCTACTATAATTCAACCATAGACATTGTCCATATAAAATTCGTCATTAATACTTCAAACATGTGAATCATTATTATTGGTATCTATCATTATAGGCATAGATTCCTTGTCAATCCGATTTTTTGCAAATTTATTGAAGATATAACGGTAAAATGTATGATGGGTAAAAATTAAACTTTTGGTTGCCATAATTGTCCTACCCAGAGGATAAATTTGTGCACACTGATTCAGTAAATGCAAGATCTGCCGAAAACATCGCCGTTGTCTGTGAGAGTGTGCAAGAGATTCCGAGACAGTCGATTTCGCGTCGCTCACAAGAACTCGGCCTTTCGCAGATCACAATTTGGCGAATTTTGCGTCGTGACTTGGTCCTTCACCTATACAAAATCAACTGCCTCAAGAACTGATGATAAACGACCATAGAGAACGATGTGTCATGGAAAATTAGAAGTTTCGAATACGCTCCACCGCCACCAGACTCTCCAGGTAATCGCTACACTGGTGTTGAGGCTTGATTTTTCGGCTTGATCTGACTATTACATTTATTCATTTCATCATATTGCGAACAAACCTATTCGATGATGTTAAACTGACTAGAATCTACCGGAAATATTGCTGGTGTAGCAAAGGTTCTGTACTGCCATTAATTTATATTCCACGGAGTTAATTGAACGATATACTTCATTATTCATCAAGTATCTTTCACAAACAATTTACAATTTTCATAATTCAACCGATAATGCAGTAATTGCGTTTGAACTGATCATATATTAATTTAAACATGCAAATTACTAGTAAATCACAATGTGCGCGGTAATTTATAATATTTCATGAAAAGGGAATTGTTCTATTGAACAAAACTGGAGAATGCGGAATATCGTAATATATAATTGAAATACTAATCATTCTCTGTTATAAGGTTATTAATCTTTTCAACGCTCCGATAGATTTTCCTTTCCCGCATTCATCATTCATGGATCTTGAACAATAAAAAATGCGATTTCCAAGGTTACCACTGACTTCGGGCAATGCTATCGTTATTTGTGTAACAATGGGATTGATTATTGATGCTAAATATTTTTATTACTTCATGGTACATCGGCGTTGCATTCCATCGGTGACATGCATACCCACTTAAAAAATTTGGCTAGATTCCGGTGGTTTCAGAGAAATACCGAATTATTATATTGGCTAGAGATCGTCAAAGGTACAAAGTATCTTACGTATTGAGTGCAAATACACCTTTTCAGACCAGTTATTGAAATATTTTGATATTTAGAGTATTCAGGTATGAAGTGGACTTCGAATTGTTTTTGTATCTAACGTATCCTCTAGATCTGGCCCCCAGCGATTTCTTCTTGAAGAGAATACCCGCTGGAAAGAAATATAGACCTAATGAAGAAGTTATCATCGAAACTAAGGCATATTTTGACGCTAAAGGTAATTCGTCTACTAAATCATATTGATGGGTTACCTTATATGCAGGGCGTAACTGACTAAGTGTAAAACATTTGAGAAGGTGATTCCTCATCGAAAAAAAGATAGGATCTTTCATATAAAGGAACTTCATTGGAGCATACTTTGTTGAAATACAGCCCCTCAAAGGGTGTACATAAAATTTGTATAACAATTTTTTTCACAAGCACTAAAAAAGTTACAATATTGAAATTAACCTGTCGTTTTCTACTACCAAAAATACACTTAGCCAGAAACTTATTTGGTTTACCCCATGGTTGTAAGGGGTGGAAAACGCAACCCCTAAAATGTATTTCCAATGTAACTTTGTGTCTTATTATTTGTTTACCATTTAAAAATTTATTTCCGATAGCCTGTTTCATTCTGAACAAAAAATGTCTCTTGGGTTTTTTGCCCAAAATAAACCAGTTCGCAGCAAAATATTATTTTACGAACAACTACAGAGATACATCGTCATAAATGCGAACTGAATTCATTGTTATTTTGTAGTTAGTACCTGCATTGAACGATTAAAGGGTAATAAACAAAACTAATTTATTAATAACAAAACACACAACATGTAGAAATCATAGTAATATGTCTACCTTCAGACATTACGCATGCGTCTAGACATCGGCGCATTGAGCCACGTATTCGCTCAAATATTCCTGGAGTCTCTCTGATTACCCTGCACGCATCGATGATGCGGTTTCCTAAGTCCTCGACATCGCGAACAGGAATACGATAAACCAAATGCTGTAAATGGCCCCAAATAGAGAAATCGAGAGAATTGAGATCCGGGCATCGAGCGGGCCAGTTCTGTGGTCCTTCTCGATCTATCCACTGATTTGCATATGTTTCAGTAAAATGTTGACGTGCTACTTGACTAAAATGGGCCGGAGCCCTATCATGCATAAAAACATATCCCTTATGACGCCCAAAGGAACTTCCTCCAGCAGTACTGGATGCAGTTCTCTTAAAGATTGAACGTACGCCTCACCATTTAATGGAGGAGGTAGAAAATGAGGCCCAATTAAATCATCCCTAATAACTTCGAGCCACACGCTAAGAGAAAACTGTTCTTGATGGTTAGTTAAGAATGTATTGAATTTCCTCAGTTTCCTCAGTCATTAAAGAAATGTCACTATTTGTTCACAACCAAATTCTACGAGTGCGAAGACGCGGATATCAACTAGTATATAAATATTGCTATAATAGCTACAGAATACGCACCTGTGCATTTTTTTTACAAATAGTCCAACAATAATTTTACTTCTACTCTATTCTGGTTTTATCATTCCTGTTGAAATGGTCAATTCGGTATATTTCTGAAAACTCTTCATAAAAATTATATTGCGAGTGCTCAATTCAGAATTACACTGATTATACTCCAATTTTCAACATCGATTATCGGTGAATTTTCGTAATAACGTGTTGGTAGTCCTCTGATTGGTAGTTAATGGATATTTTTCAATTTAAAGGCGACCGAATGAGACGAAATTCACCATGATCATTATAAAATATAATCAAGGCTATGATCCAGCATGATAGGATTAGTTATCTTTTAATAACTAGTATGTAATCAATTTTCAATATCAACAGTCACCTGAATTAGTTTGATCACAACATAAAGTTATTCAATTTTTATTTCTCATTTCCATTTTAAATCATATGAAGAATTTCCATTCCAGTTTTTAATGTTTAAAAACCAGCTTTCGTAAATCTTCTGATTTGGTTTTCTCATCATAGGATTTCAAACTTTGAAAAGTATCGGTCTCTTTCATTGAAACTTGCAAAACATGTAAATGGAAGAATAGAACATGACTATGAAATGAAATGAATAGTTTAAATTCATTAGATTACTGATCAGTTGTGAAATTAGGCAGCTACTGTGTGATTTTTTTGCTGGTATATTTTTGGCAACACTATTTTTCACAGATCACGCGTGAATCGTGTCTTGCATCATTGTCAAACTTGTTCAGTTTGGTCTATAATTTAACCATGAATCGACTTACGAATGAACAACGCTTGCAAATTATTGAATTTGAAGAAAGTGCATCGTGCACTTCTTCCAATTTATGGCCAGTTTCGTCGGTCTACTGAGGGAGCTATTCGGAAGCTAGTGACTATATTTCAAACCCAGTTTACATTATTGGACATTAAACCACATAATCCAGCAACGACTGACGCTCTGGAAGCGAATATTGAAGCCTTTATACGTGAAATATCGGTCGATATGTTAGAGAGAGTGCCAAAATTGGACCTTGCGCATGGGCCACCTAAAACGGAGCATTTGCATGAAATCATCTTCAAACATTAAATTATATTGATCGTTCTACCGATTCCAATGAAGATTTCATCATTTTTTTTTTAATTTTCTGTATTGTTTTGAAAATCAAATCCTATTTCTTCTAAAAAATCACCCATTAGTTAATTCACTTGACTCTGGCAACAAAAGTTTCAAACCAAAAAATTCAAAGAAACAAGAAATGGAAATTTACCGATTGCGAATTATATATATGAATTTTTTGCTCACGATATTGACTTGAAGTGGGAAAAGTAGTATGGGGTAAATCGTTCTTTTTATTTAATTCATTGATATACGAGGTGAATGGATCAAAGAATTTGCATAAATTTTTTTGGTGCTTCAAGTCAGAACTAGAAAAAGTGTCCGCTCTGAAGTCGTTTTTTTTTGATAAACTAATGATCAATTATAGAATCAATCGAACAAATCACCTCCCGCAATTGACCTCTGAAGTAAGTACCTTTGATAATTGAAATAATCCGAAATTTGCTTGGGAACTATAGATGTGTGAAATCGGAAAATACACGTATTAGTAAATTAGTTGATGAGCCATTCAAATAAAAAGGTGTACCAGCATAATTGAAAAAACAGTAAAACTTTTCAACCAATATTCTAAGTGTGGAAAATTCAAAGTATAATTTATTGAAGCATTTTTTCAATCTGATAAGGAGCTTCTCATCACGAAAAACTATGGTAAACTTGAGAAAAAAAGGAAATATCTTTCAGATGGGTACTATATCAAAAACTAGTTTTTTCTGAATCACAAACGAACCGGTTCTATTATTGATTTTGATCAACAAAATGATTATTCTGGGTTCTCCCATAATAATCGATTTCCTTTAATAAAATTAATGATAATTTATAGTATAATAATGATTCATCATCAAAATATTCATGAAACTTACTATCTCAAAAATTATTAGTATTTCACTTCTTGCTGAAATTTTCTTTGGGTTGATTTTCGAAACATCCTGAATATATTTCTGATTTTTTCCAGATGTCATTAAACAGTCAATTATTTTGCAGGTTGTCCTTGTCACTTCAATCAGCTCTCTCCGTAGCAGACCGGATAAGCGAGTTGGAGAAACAACAGAAATACTCCTACCTGGACCCGGAAAAGAAACACAAAGTACCCGATCCAACACTGAAAGCCATCCAGAAAAAAGCCCTCCTCTCCTTCTACGAAAGACACAACTCGAACAACAAAAGCGCCTGGAGATCCGAGCCTCAACTTGCCCAAGCACCCCTGAGCGTACCTCCTCCCCCTCCAAAAGTGAAAGTACAAATGCCGTCACGACGCGCTTCGTCTGCGTCGGACTACGCTTCGGGCAACAACTCGAAGAGAAGCAGCTTCGCCTCCAGTTTGGAATCGAAACCAACGGAGGGTTTCAGCAAAACGGTTCCGCGACATCAGCATAGCAACTCCTGCGGGAGTTTGTCCACGGAGATGTTGGGGCCAATGATAGTAGGTCCGGCGATATCCGTGGACGATTGGGTGCCGGATAATCCTCCAGCTAGACCTCCCAAGAACCCACATTTGCGAACCGCGTTTCCGGATCTCTTCCAGAACCAGAGAGTACCTAGCCCGGACTTGCCGCCTCCCTCTCCACCTACCGTTGTGGAAGACGAGGTTATTGCTAACGACGACCCGCTGCCTCCGCCACCGCCAGAATGTGAAGCTGGTTTTCGGGAGGAGTTCAACGACAGGTTGAAAGGGAGTAGTACTAGCCACCAAGTACCCGCTCCGCAAGTTCAGCGGTCCAAGAAAGAGTCGAAGGTGATTCAACAAATTGTAGGTGGGTAATTGTTAGATATCTTAGGCCTCCCAAAATATTAATAGAGTTTCGATTTGATTGGCGATTGATCAAAGCAGTGCTATTATGCCCGGCTCTCGAACCAGAGGTTATGACTTCAAATGTACCTTCGATGAGAATGTATCTGTCAATTGATTCCGCTACGTTATTTTCGAATGATCTTATTAGATGACACTTTTTTTGTTACTCTTGGAAAGTGTCTTGTTAGGTTTATCAAACTCTAACATTCATACCTTTATGCGAAAGGTTTGACTGTTGCTTTTACTCAATATAGTATTAGAATTCCCAATGAACAATCACAGTTTGTAATAGAGAATATTTTTCACTTTAAAAGTCGAACATTATATAAAATATACTGCTTCAACATACTTGACTAAAAAAACATACTTGACTAAGAAAAATTAAGAGCAAAAAGTACGTTGAACAAGATTGTGCAGCTTATGTGTGTTAGAGAACGTGGAACATTTCTCTATGTTTGCGAAATTTGGGTAAACAATTTTTGCTCCTAATATTACGGGAACCCAAGAGGGGATTTCGTGATTTACTAAAGCGCGGCAGATTAATATACAGGGAGATACCTTGTACCCGGTTAAGTACCTCCACCAAATATGGGCCCCATATATAAGGACGCCTGTGAGGGATAAAGGATCAGATTAGTAAAAAAACAATTGATCATCAGAAATTCTTGAGCGCGTCAGATTAAGGTAGGGTGAGTTAATTACCTGCTAAAAAGTGTATATTCCAGTAATCTGACAATATATAATCTGACGATTTCCGCAAACCGAAATAACAAAAATTCGTCGATAAAGTTTAATGCGTGCAGCTGTGTGATACCTATATTTTCCTCTCCGAGTTTCTATTCCTCTATTCTCTATTCACTTTTTCTCTATCTATTACTTTATCACTCCGTATCCACTCTGAATTCTGTTGCCATGACGCCATCAAAGCTGATCACAGAAACTCGTTCGTGATGAAGATGAAGATGATGATTAATTAATCAATTAATTGATGGATGTAGCCGTTACTACGTGGTAGGAAATCATAATGGAGAAAAGAGAAATTAAACTTTCATTTGTAATTAACGTTACTGCCCTATAAGGGCATTTTCAAACTTATACAATATATAAGTTTGAAAATGCCCTTATAGGACGAAACTGCAGTAATGTTGCTTACAAATAAAAGTGGTAAAAAACATAAAAAGTTTCATTCCTCTTTTCTTCATTAATTAATCAATTGATTATAATCTTTTTTTAATTATTTTCTTATAAATACAAGTATTCTACCTAAAAAACTTACACTTATTTATTCACATGCTGTTTCCTGAGCTTTTCAATCAATTAAGTTCAATGAATTGAAAAAAAAAATATTGTTTTTGTCAGATTAAGCGAATCCCTCTAGATAATCGTCAGATTATGAGACAGCACGTCTAAAACATGAAGATGAACCATATATATCTCAATCTGACGCGCTTGAGTATTTCAAAATGACGAATTTTTTTGCACATTATAATAATGGCCGCGAGTTTGCGTCCGATTCAAATCGTCAGATTATTCAATGAGAGCTTTTTTTGTTGCACTCAACACCCCCTTAAAAAAATCTGACGCGCTCAATTATTTTTTTTTTCTTTTCACTTTTAACCCTTACGTACAACCACCCATATCATGCAAACGATCAGATTTACATACCAACATTATTAAAAATACGTAGGACATTGATGCTATCAATATCTGACGTGCTCGAGTATGTCCATGCAACAGTTTTTTTACATATTTAAAAATCTATAGCCGCTTCCCCCACTGATGAAAAGGTATATATTGTATAACATTTTTTTCTTGTTATCATCTAAGCTTCGCAACCTAATATGTCTCAATGACGCTCAAGTATATCCCCATTTTGCATCGTGGACTCCCCTGCTAAACGTGTCCCAATTTCTTCTTTTGAAGTTAGTAAGTAGGTTTTCTATAATTTAATCATAAAACATATTTCATTGGACTTATTTGGCAAAATTTTGAGTTAACAAAGAGTATAATTTTTTCTCTACCTCAAACTGAGCTAAGACATATTTCTGAATGCAATGATGAAACATATATAATATTTTGTATTCTAATTGATCCTAGTTTGTATTTCTAAATAGGTGCTAATAAATGAGATATTCTTGTTCTCAATACCTCAATATGTTTAGACCATAACAAATTCTGATGGAAATACAAACTTGAAAATGTTTGAATTTCAGATAATTATCTAATGTATTCACTGTTGAATGTAAAAATCATAATGAATATGAATCTATGCCAAAATGTACTTTCCAGGCATTGCAAGCTCTTGTTAGAAAAGCTTGAACTGAATACAATAGTTAATGATTGAACTACAAAAAATAAACTTTCAGTTTGTTATAAATATGTAATTGTAAAACAATATCACCGCTGAGTATCATGTTTAATAATTTCTATGAAAATGTTTATCAATTTTATTTTGATATCAGTTCTGTATATCCACATAGCTATATGTATTTTCCCATTTCCAGATTTCAATATTGCTGTTTGAATTTGTTTAGTCAATTTAAATTCAACTTTTACTTCTCAAAATGTTATTATTTAGTATATATTTGACTTTTTTATTTATTTTAGATTCATTCATGTTATTATATTCAATGTTATTATCGTCATTATCATCGTTAGTGTTATTGAATATCTGCCTTCCTCATTGAAGAATTTTTCGGTATTTGATGCAACAAGAACGAGCTGATACAAATTTGGAGTACATAGAGGGAGATATTGAACAGAGAAATTCGTTTTTCAAAGGGATTTCAGTATTGCATGGCTGAAATAATTGACAAAATTGTAAAAAAACGAAATGAAGTGATGCGTTCAAAAGAGTTTTGAAAACAAAAGCATTTCTATTGTTTCATAAATAGAAGAGCTAATTACAACTACGACATAAAAAGAATAATATATTTTCTTGTGTTTTTGAAATCAAAGTTAAACTACAAGAAAATGAACAAGCTGAAAAAAGAAGAAAACCAAGATGATAAACAAAAATGTGGCTACTCCAATTGATAATTGAAAAACTATAAAGAAGAGAAAATCTAAAAGGGTGAGCTATTGAACCAACAAAAAAACAAGACCAAGAGAAACAGTTGATTCAGGTTAATTCAGGCAATGAACAACTTTTCAGTCAATTTTGCAAATGAAATGGCAAAGTAAATTACATGAGGTTGAAGATGAAGACAAAAAAAATCTGATGTTGTAGAATGTAGATATTCAGCGGCAACGTAAGAGGTGTAGAAGAAGAACAGGTCACAGAAACGATAAAAAAATTAGGTGTATAGATAAATTACTTTGAGCACGCGTACAGTTCTAGTCGGCTCCTCTTCAGCAGGTTATACTCATCGGCAGCAAAGACGTAGCCAGATGAATTCTGAGCTATAAAATTTTCGATAGGCAGTCAACATGAGCAGTATATCATCCATAATTTAAGGCAGTAGCCAACGCCAAGGAAAGGGAAAAGGCAGCCGCAGTAATGAGCCCTATGAGGTGAGGTGCTGGGGTAAGTATCGAAAATCTAATTGGAAAATCTAAGTGGACAGTCCCCATCTCAGAGAAAAAAGAAGTCTTCAATTGTGAAATAAATAGCAAGGAATATACATTCTCAGATAGATGAGGATAAGATGCTATGGAAAGATCAGAAAAGAGGTAGTGAGAAGATGTTAATCTGAAATTAATTCAAATCTGACTCAACAACAGAGCTCGATCTGATTAGTAACAATTATGGTGCAGGTGTTGAAGGTTACTGAGGTCAATGGTATTTCCTAAGCCTATCCTTTGATTTATTACATCGTATGCAGGAGAGCCCAGACGAGACAAAGGAAGTGTACTAATTGATTATCTGTCATGGTGGCGTAGATTAATGATTGAAACTATGTGATCTTTGCGCTTAGAAGAAACGCCGCTCAACTTGGAGACCTTTTTGGTAACTGACAACAGCAACAAATACTTGATAGCAATGGTAAACTTTTGCTGCAAACGGCCTGATATTTGTTGTATTTTAAATCCATAGATTGGTAAGATAGATGTAGTTGAGAGACATGGGGTGCCTTTTTATTCACAGATTGGATTTTGGGTCAAGAAGAATTAATGCAAATATGGAAAATTGTCAGATAGATTAGATGAAATGGTAGAACTGCATAACAAAATGATTAGTCAGTACATGTCTACGTTCGATTCGGAAAAGTTTGGAGGCTGCGAAACAAACTGTTGCAGATATTTCTCCCGTCATGTAAGATCACAGTTCATGAGACAAAAACCTTCTCTTTATCAAAGCTCAAATTGAAAAGAAAACCAGCCGAAGAAAACATAACTAGTTGGCGGGAAACACGGTTTGGCAGGAAAACCACGAATACTGGGACGGAGTTCAAACGAAAAGATACTGTGTAGTTGCACCAACCCAAAAGAAAAATCCGGTGGTGTCCACGAAAGTTAATGACTTAGTCAATCGCATTCAACTACTTCCAAAAATCAAAGAAGACTTTATCGAGGACAAGTTCATATCTTTAGGAAAATAAATATTTCGAAATGAAATCTGGAAACATGCATCTCTCCCACCGTAGGTACTACTAACCTGGCAAATACCACGCTGGGTATCCAACAGAGGTTAGTCTTTCAGATGTTTCTCGTTCATCCAGCAGCAAGACCAAGAAGCAAGCCATCGTACACGGCAGAATAAAGCATGTGAATTACCCGGATCGAAGTAACTTAAATCGATGGGCAGAATTGTATGAACTGAAGGAGAGTAAGCATACCAAAACCCATGGTTTACGGATAAACAAATCAACATACAGAAATGTAAGGTATGCTCAAAGAAAATTGAAATCGAGCATATGTGCTAGATTTAACGATCGCACGTATTCTGGTGGGTACAGAACATTCTTGAGAATGTCCGAAAACGTTCACCAAGAAAATAACACCGCAATAAACAGAAGATGTGATTTTCCACTTCAAAATAACAGTTTATGATTCATTATTGGGTCTTTTAATGAAACTGTTGATTTTTGGTGTTGGTTCGCCAATTGATTAGTGATTTATAAATTATTTTATTATTTTTATAACATATTTGAAGTATGTTTTCTTTATTGTTTTTTTTTGAAAAGTAAACAAATACTTAGTTATGAGTTTTCAGTATCGCACAGCACTTTTTAAACATCAAGAAGCGATTGATCTCTGAAATTGAAGCTATTTTCAAAAATTCGAAAAGATGCTAGTCAACAATTACGGAAATGATTTATTTTTCGTGAATAGAGTATTTTACATTCATCTCCATATGGATTGTCTTAAAAATGATTGATAATATCAATATTTCGGGTTTTTTTTTCCTATAATGTCGTAACATTTGTGTAATTATATTTAGTATTCAGTTCAACAAACTCAAATCCATTACTATGTTCCCTGAAAATTCTTCTGGAAACGTAATTTTCACACCTATAAGTAATGACACTCTATGAGAACAAACATTCCAAATGTTTTTGCAGAAAATGAAGTCATCACTTCTCCCGGCTTACTTACTACTATTCGAGTCAAACAAGATTCACTGATGTCAAGGTTCAAGTTGAGTTCAACATTATGAGTCATAAAAAATCCTGTCGAAAGTTTCTGGCGCTTTCTGAAATTGGCGTATCCAGATAATATTTTGAACACGATCCAATCTAGGGGAAAATATTATTTTCCGATCATAAAAATAGCCTGTGGTTAATTTCAGGAAAGTAAATGGAATTTCGTCAGTCTCTCCTTTCTTATGAAAGATTTTTCATTGTTGGATTTTCCTGTGAAATTCCGATTCCAATCATAATTGATTTTATAGCTCCATATCTTATTTTTATATGATGTCGTTAAATTGAACCAAAGCGATGCTGAAACAGCAAGAAAAATCGACCAGACATTTGGCAATGATACTGATGATGAACACACATAATACAAAAAATGGTGATCCTCTAAAAATCCAATATCATCAAATGACACACTATTAAAAATCCCCTCAGTATAATGCCACTACGTGCTTCAATAAGCTACCAAATGTAGTTCAAAAAATCACAAGTGACAAAGTATTTCATGATTGTATTAAAAACATTCTTTTAGAAAGAATCTATTACAGTTACCAAGGTTTTTTCATTGACAATCTCACAAATAATCAAAATTACAGTGGTCGTTATTTTATTTAATACCTGGTGTGAAATGTTCACTTAAGTTGTGAGTTTATATATAAATATATGTAAAATAGATGTAAATCTGTAATGCTCTCCTTCCCTTTATATTTTTAGTAGCCTTCAGTACAACTAACTTATATACCAACGTGTATTGAAAATTATAAATAAACATTAGTATTATTATTATTTCACTGTTCGATGTTGAGATACTAGCCTGAAAAATGAGCCCTACAGTAATCTAGGACTAGGATTTGAGAACCCTGATTGAGACGAACGACAGAAACTGTCATGTTCTTCTTTGCTTTTGCGCAAATCAAAAGGATCATTGTTTGGATCAGATTGTCACTAGTCACTAATGCGGGAATTATAAAGAGGATGTTAAGATCGTAGATAGAAACAACCTGCAATATCTGGTCATCGGAACTGTCGAAGAAGAATAACATGCAGTTTTTGATAGTTCAAAATGTATTAAAAAGTTCGAAAAACTCACAATTTGAACGATCGACAGAAACTGTCATGTTCCGAGGTCTGCTCTTCCTTGCTTTTGCGCAACCAAAACGATCCTTTTTTGGATCCGATTGTCACTTGTGAGGACAAGTGGATCCTCTACGACAACAGAAGACGTTCAGGACAGGCCAAAGGCAAAAGCCCTCTTAAAAAGACCATGGTTACTGGTTACGCCTTACTATCATAAAAACAATTGTTTTCCTAAGACCTCATTCAAAGCAATACAAAATTCAACTTTTCCAAGTCTGTTAGCTTCTCTCACCATTGTTTTTTGTGTTTAGGTCTACCTGAAGGTGATCTCAGGCAATACAGCGTTAGATCTTCAATCAAAACAAAATCAGGGGAACAAATATTCCACCAAGTCAGCAGCAAACCGTATAACTCCTCAGTCCAAGCTGAAAAACCTAGTAAACCTGAACAAGTCCTAGGTTTTCCGAATCAGAGGGGATACCAGGAGAGATCCAGCACCAGATACCCCACGGCCCAGAAGCTTATTCTGAATGGGAGCGTCGCCAATGGAGTTTCGGATCAGTACCGGCCCGAACCTTTACGACCACATAACCGGGAGGAAATAAAAAAGCAGCCTGCTCCGTTTCCAACTGAGACTCATCGGGCGCATAGAGCATCTATTGCTGAAAGTCAGATCAATGAAGCACCACCACCATTGCAACCTAGACAAATGAGAGTCAATCAATCCATGAGGGCAAGGATTTCACAGGATAGAACTGGTTCATCGTCGAGGGGGTCAGCAAATAAGGAAGGAGTTAGAGAGCACAGATCGGCATCAATGTAAGTACACTAAAATAATAATAATACCAGTTTATTTCATTCAATAAGGTAGTACACATTGATACAAATGGGTTAAATGTACACTATGAAAAAATTATTGTGAAAGACATGAATGGGCGCATTACATAATACACACATCGGAAAAGTCTAGGGATATTTTTTAAAATGGCAATAATTTTTTTTTAGATCGCTTTAGGGAAAAAAAGGTTGACGGGTGATTATTAAACGAATGTAACTTACAACAAAATTTATTAAATGGTCAAAAATACTGAGTGCGCATATAAGCAAAACTAAAAAAAATATGGCTCTTCTTTGGCACCCCGAAAAAAAATCGTAATACAAAAAAAATTGGAATCAGTACAAAGTATGGCCTCCACGCTGGTTTATTACGGCCCTACATCTATCGTGCATCTACAAAATGAGATTGTCAATGTCTTGTTGAGGTACATTTGCCCATTCAGCGATTAAAAGCTCTCTCAATTGAAACGTTGTGTGAATGTTCCCCATATGCGGAGTAATTCTACGTTGAAGCATGTCCCACACATGCTCGATGGGATTCAGGTCCGGTGATTGTGCTGGTCATGGCAATACATCAACTCCTTCGTTGGTGAGCCAGTCAGTCACTAGACGCGCGACATGTGGACGAGCATTATCGTTCATTAGGTGGAAGTTTTCACCAACAGCACCAGCAAACTGACGGACGATAGGTGGAAGAATGGTGTCGAGGTACTGTCGAGCTGTGAGGGAGCGATTTGGAAAAACCAGATCGGTTCTGCTGCCGATCATGATTCCGCCCCATAGCATTACTGTACCACCTTTGTATGTGTGGACTTCCTGGACGTGTCTCAAACGTTCATTATTTCCAGGTCGTCTCCACAGTCTCACTCGACGAGAATCTGGATGAAATCCAAATCTGGATTCATCTGTAAACAAAACTGTGGCCCAATAATTTGCATCCCAGTTTTGATGTTCTTGACACCACTCAAATCTTCTACCGCGATTGCCTCTCGACAAAGGTGGACATCTAAGTGGCCTTCTGTTCATGCAGTCGATTTCTGACAGTATCACGACCAATGGTTACCTGGTGCGTCTGCTGCAACACGTTAACCAACTCAGGTGCTGTGATTGTAGGTTGTCTTCTTGCGGTTAAGACCAAAAATCGGTCTTGAACTGCAGTTGTAGCGCGTCCTCGCCCTGGATGTTGTTCGGCTGGACTGCCAGTTTCACGGAAACGCCGCCACAATCGACTGATAACACTTTGGGAGACCCCCAAACGAAGAGCTACATCATTTTGTCGCATGCCACCTTAAAGAAGCCCTACAGCTCTATTCATCTCAGCGAATGGTAAGTGATGGCGTTCCATGTTAAAGCACAATATTTCCAGTTTAATTGCTGAGCAAGAACTGCATAGAATGTACAAACTCGACACATTCAGATTATTCATTTTAGCGGAAAACCTACAGTTTGTAAAAAACTTAATGAAAGATTAGTTACCGTTTTTGCAGACTTTGTTCAACACATAGAAATCTACAGGGTGGTCGAGTGTACCAAATTAATTGAAATTAAACGACCTCATGCATTTATTTTTATGATATTTAGTATGTTATTAAAATATCCCTAGACTTTTCCGATGTGTGTATATTCTATATAGTTGTATATATGCAATAAGTAATAAATGAATTATTTATAAACAGTCACACAGATTAAAAAAACTTCAAGTTCTAGTTGAGGAATTCTTCAAAAGTGTAACAATTCTCTTGTTATATGAATTGTTTTGTCATTTTTTCAAACACATATATGTTTTTACAGTTTTTCATCGTCTCGGGTAAAATATTAATATAAGTTGCACCCATTCACTTCATAACTTTTGTGAAAGAGGGCACTACCATGGCGTACTGGTAGTAGCAACTGTTTTCCCCTAGTGTTATAGTTATGTAAACGTTCCCATATTACTAAATCTTTGTTTAAAAACGTGCACACAGGCTTCTAGGATATAGGTCCCTGCCAGCTTTAAAAGGTTTAATTAAAAAAAAAGTCTGCACGAATTTCTACAACCTAGTTTTGCCAATATTCGAATGGCATATTTCTGTAAACACTCTATTTACAGAGGAACAATTTCCCCAGTTCAAAATGCCATATTTCAGGTGGGAGTGGAAATTAGCATGATACAGGATCAGCAGCATCTCTTCACAACAATGATTTGCAATAAACCTCAAAGAGTAGCACGATTTTCTCAGTGTTATGCATAGATTGTCAATATGTGGGGTCCAGATTGAGTTTGCGTCAAAAGTTATACCCAACATTCACTGGGGGTATCATCAAAAAGTCTGCAGTTTAGATTATGCCCACACAGAGTAATTAACATAGTATTAGCAGTCTTTGATGTATTTAAATTCAGATTATTGTTTTTCGACCACTTCAGCACATGTTCCAGAGTATTTTCGGCTACAATTTTCAGTGCATTCAGATCGTTCTGGGCTACTAATACATTAGTATCATCGGCATAACACACCATATGTAAATTAAAGTTGTTAGTCATGTAGAGCTATCTTATGAGGTCATTTGCATAAACTACATAGAGAAATGGTCCCAGGACCGAGCCTTGCGGAAGTCCTTGAGGTATGTGTAAGGTATCAGAGTAGGACTGATTAAGTTTCACAACTTGCTTTCGATACCTAAGAAAAGATTCTAGAAGGTGCAGGGGTACTCCCCTGACACCATATATCAATAACTTAGAAATCAGTAGTTTATGATCGAAGCAGTCGAAAGCGCGTGAGAAGTCTAGAAATAGGCCCATCACAAATTTGTTGTTGTCCAGATGTTTCATTACATGGCTCTGGAATTCACAGAGAGCAGATTCTGTGCTTTTCTTTTTAATGAAACCATGCTGCGATGGCGAAACCAGATTGTATTTGTCGAAGAAAGCACACAGCTGGTTTTTCATATTCAGCTCAAATAGTTTTGAAATACTAGAAATAATGATTATTGATCTATAGTTACTCAGATCACTCGGGTCTCCTTTTTTGTATATTGGAAATACCCTTGCGTATTTTAGTTTTTCTGGAAAAATCCCCTTTTGTGCTGATAAGTTAATTAATACTATTTATTTCTGACCGGGATATTATAAGCTTATATCGTCATAGTTACGCTATCAATAAAGAGGGTCATAACTCCCTTGGAACATTATAGATTTTATAATTCCCTCTACCTTTCACAAGTAAAAATAAATAGAAATGAAAACTGAACCATATTTTATTTATTCACGTCATTACAAATAATAAATGTACAATTTTGAAATGTTCCCTGAAAATTACTTCCGCCACTGGAAACAATTTCTTCTTTTGTATGGCTGGAGCTTCTGTTCACTACAGTCGAGGTACCTGCCTCTTCTGATGACAAAGTAGACAATATACGCGCCGTTTTATTTCTCAATTCGATGCTATCCTCCAAATACCCCTCCGCCACCGTGGAACTTTTCCAACCTCCGTGTCTTTTTAAGTTAGTCATAGTTGCTCCTGCATTGGCTAGAGCAGTAGCAGAAGTGCGACGAAGGCAATGTCCTGTATAGGAAGATGATTTTGGCAATCCTAAATACATTGCGATTTTGCTGGGGATTTTCCCAAACATGTTTTTTCCAATTGGCTGAGATGTACATTTATTTTGTCGGAAGCTCAAAAAAAATCGTTCAATACCTTTAGGACGCAAAGACATATAAAGTCTTAATAAAGGCAAAGCGGAGAACTCTTTTTCATCCACAACTGTAAATTTCTTCGATACACCAGTTTTACTTTCCGGTACGTTCACTACCATAACGGAATCCCGGTCCTCTATATCCGATATCTTCATATTCAAAAGTTCCTGACTTCTGCATCCTCCAAAATAACCCATAATCAAAACAACCTATAACAAAAAAAAGGAAATGAATACACACAAAAAGGAAAATAAGAAAAAAATTACCTTATGCAATAAATGAATATCATTTATTGCATAAGGTAATTCCTTTAGGAATCTGATAACATCTTTAGGAGATAAAACAGCAGACTTTTTCGGCTTATAACTCTTACTCTTCCGTTTCAAAAAAGCCTGTAGTTCATTGAACTTGGTGATATCTCGTTTCTCATGTATAGTCACCATCGATTTTAGCATTGACCATTTAGTCCATAAAGAATTCGGACTATACGTTTCTGACTGAAACGAATAAACACAATTACTACCAAATCTACCGAAAAACATAGAAAATTCCTTACCAGTTCTTGAAAATATGCCAGAAATACAGTTTCAGTGACATCTTTTGGCATAACATTTTTCCGTGTCAGCCAGTCCAGATATATCTTGTATTCTTTTTGGTATACGGCTTCACTTTTCGATGGAATTAATGATTCTCTTGCTTGTTCAGCTTTTTTCAAAATATCCTCCATTATATTTGGGGTAGAAAACACGTTTTCACCGCAAACACAGCTTGATAACAAAGTTCTGTTTATAAACAAGTAACATAGCAACAACCTAGCAACAAGAAAACTCTACTATAATCAACGGTACCTGATTCAAATATACCGGGAAGGTAATGAATTGGTACATTTTTCCGTTTCAAAAATGAACAAAATTTTATTGAAATCGGTCAGAAATAAAATTATCTATGTACCACGGGAATTAATGAGCCTTAATAACCTCAGGCAATTGCTGTCCCTCGGGCCAGAGGCCCTCGGGACGCAAACTTTGCCATCGGTAATTAAGGCCCTCTTAATTCCCTTGATACATAAATAACTATAACGGTTTGTATATACTGGGACCAATTTGTATTACTTAATTTATCCATGTCAAGGGATGTTGAATTTAGCCACTAAGTTAGCCATAGCTACACTTCTCTTCTTTCTGGCTAAGAAAATCAGCATCAGTTCGAATACGTTCAAAAATGATGACTTCTAATGTTGTTACTGTGAGGTATAACTGAAACATCTAGGATAAAAACTGCTCCTACACTCAAGAAAAACAACACCGTTCCCAACGAATTTCTTCAACAAAGTTGGTGTCATGAGGCAATAAATACTATACTAATATCCAAATCATACTCCACCTACTTATATCTTGACATACATCAATGATTTTTGAGTAGAAATAAACGAAAAATTACTCGTGAAAGTTTATCCTGACTTCATCACAATAATTCATATAATAAATAATAAGAGATGTTTGTCACAGTTGGTAGTTTCCATTCGTCAAACATTATCAGTCCCAAAAATTTCAAACAATATTGATGTATGTGCAGCGCGTTATTTGAAACTAATCTCAAAAGCTCGTTTAGTTTGACCGACATACTTTCTATCACAATCCTTGCAGGTTTTTTCATATATTCTCGATTTTTCATTGTTTGAAAATAATGAAGAGCATCCATTCTTGAAATTATTGGTGATTGGTAGCAACCTTGGTGTACAATTTCAAGTCTTCAGGGAGTATTAGGAGATATATACCTGAAGTGGACGTGAAAATTCACCCTGTTGAATGAAGATTAGTGGAGTAAAAGCTACGAATCAGTATAGTCCATCTCCTTCATTTTGGTTGGTGACATTATTGCAGTAGAAGCGGAATTTGTTTTGGATTTATCGTCACCTCAAATCGGGATTCCAGCTTTCTATATAGCCAAAAAACTTCTTCGTTAATAACATTCCCAATGGAGCGTATAGAAATGGATGATTATGCATTTTTCAAACCAATATGACTTCCACATACATGACTTCAATATAGTTCATTCAGGTATAGTTTCAAGTTGAAAATATCTCAAAATGAGAACTTCTCACGATTTTAATTTTTTGTATATAATATATGTACTTAGCTTAGTTCCATTCCTCGATATGTACCTACATTGCAACTGTAACACAATTCCATAGAAACCATTCATGTGCTCTAAGTCCTACAGCGTATGCAACCCAAATCAAGCTATTGCGCAATGAGTGTTGCCTATACGTCGCCTGCATATTGTTACTTATACTAGTTCTTGAGCAATGCGGTTGAAGTATTTTATAATTACAGGCAACCTACTGGCCATCTAATCAGATAAATAGTATAATAATTCTAATTATATATTATTTAATTCGTTGTGTAATAATTTATTCAACATGTTCAGTTCATTTCCAGTTTACCTTCACTTTTTTTTATTTCAGTAATCTACATTAGGGATTCATTTATACATAATCCTACAAATGGAATTTTTCAGAGGCGATTGCCCTGGAGGAGAATCAGGTTTTTGCCAACATCGATAATAACAGAGTATTAGTAGATTTATTGTTGTACTTGCTTTTTGTTCAACTGAACATGCCTTATGTTCAGCAAGGTCGCTTTAACTTTCTTTTGGTTTTGCATTGGCGTATCTAGAGAAGAATTCAGTGTGAGAGAGTCTCTCATCCAAAAACAATGATTTTCAGAGGAACTGATATTTGGGGGTTTTTAAAGTTTCCATGAAATTCATTTTATATTCGTTTTCTATTTTTTCAATCAATCTTAAATATGAGAAATGACTGACACTTGGATATCAGCTTGACCCTTTACAGCTTTTTCCTGTTAGTACAGTCATTTTAGGGGGTTTGTCTAGGAAAGTGGACATACACAGCTGTAAATTTGTATAAACTTTGTATTTTGGCATCATAAAAGTATTCTCAAAATTCACATATGATTCGACAGACGCAACTTCAAAAATTGTGGGTAAAAAGTCAAAAAAATGACTTTTTGGGGTTCCAAATCATGTCCTAACCAAGTTTGAACATGGTAGTAAACACGATTGAAATGTTGGTGAGCTGCTTCGCTTGTTGGTGGGATGATCGATAGTATCTACAAACTTTGGAGCATTATAAATAGCTAATAAAATTTGAAATCCACTATCAAACAATTTTTGAACCGGGCAGTTTTCTTCTTCAAATGCTGCGGCAAGTTCTTCCAAATTAGATAGTTTCTTGAATGTTCTCGAAAACGTTTTTTTTTCCCTTTTTTAAAGAGCGCAGAAGTCGTATCACAGCCGCTTAAAGCGTGAAGAAACGAAATGTGTTTCTTAGAACTTGAATATTTGTCGAAATTCTTAGAGGAGTATATTTCCGTTTTCACATTTGCTTTGCCAACTTTTTTTGAAAAAAATTTCTTATTCAAGAGATAGTGAACGCCCAATTGAAATCACAAGTAAATCAATATCTTCACCGACTATAATTGCTGTTCGTTTTTTCAAACTATCATTCATTCAACTTGCACTCCACAAAAACTCTCGGTATATTTTTTCAATTATAGGCGTGTCACTTTCAATCACTAGCTTCATTATCACGGTCGTAAAAATGCGAACAGAAAATAATTAAATAGATCTCATTTCATAACACAAATGGTATAGGAGGAATAACATCAACCCTGATGCATATTTTGAAACTTTATTGTTTTGAGGAGAACCATAAAACTATGGTAACTGCCTTAGTTTAAGTAATTATTTTCCATCAATTAGTTTTCCAACATTGAATAATTTTATAGACCTGATCTTCTGGGTTCATCTGAGACATAAGAAAAGTAATTGGAATATCCGAGATTATGTAACATCCATAGCGGAATGTGGTTTCAAATTGTCTTGCATGACAATGAAGTTTGCCGCCTATGAAGTATGAATATGGGACAAACGGTCAGCTAACGAATCATCAGTGCATCTTGTTGGCAATGTTCCATCTTCAGCAAAAACTAGCTTAGTGTGATATTTCGGACCTCACCATTAGTGATCCTCCTTCATAAATCTTTCTCCAGTTAGTTCACCTCCAAACTTTCTACCAGTCGGAGAATACAAGCAATATCATTACACTGGGCAAATAAAATGTTGACGAGTAAATGAATATTACTGGAGTTTTTTCCCAACACCAAAACGTTATTTTCAACACCTCGACACGTGTTTCGATCACCAAGTGATTATCTTCAAAGAGGAAGATTAAAACTAAAAGCTATGGCGAAGCTAACCCTATTTATGCTATATAGATATCCCATACAGATAAACCATCCAGGTGCACCACCCATACAGGTATACCAACCTAAATTAATTCAACAATTTTTCCTTATCTATTATTTTACAATATATATTTAACTGTTAAAACTGTATATAAAACAATTTTCAGCTATATAAAATTAATTTCACAATATTGCCTATCTAAATTTATTTTTGCAATGCGTCCTTTGTAGTAATCAGTAAACCCAACAACATTATTTTAACAAGCTGTATAGTATGCTCTTTGGTATAGATCCGTCATCGTTATTCATAATGTTATTGTGTTTACTTATTTCTACACTCTCATAGGCATCTAGTTGCCTGTTGTTGTTAACTTGTCTAACTAATCTTAATGAATTGAAGTCTATGGAATGGTTTTGTTGCAAAATATGATGGGCGACTGCTGATTTTTCAGGTTCTCCATATTTTACGTGTGCTATATGTTCCTTATATCTTACTTTAATAGATCTTTTTGTCTGTCCATAATATTTTGCATCGCAGTCTTTACATTCAATTTCGTAAATTCCAGACTTTCCAGAATTCTCGACCTTGTCTTTTGGACTTTCCAAAATGCTCCGTAGTGTATGACTTGTTTTAAAAACCACCTTCTTACCTAGTTCCTTGAAAATATTTCCAAAGTTCCTCGTATATTGGTGGTATGGAACTGAGATGTCATTATCTTGGTTTTTGTCCTTTCTGAAAGTCGAGATTTCGTTCATTCTCAACCTAAACTTCTTCTTTCTTATTATGTCACCTACAATACCCCTCGAGAAACCGTTAGTGGCTGCTATTTCCTGTATTGTACGTCTTTCTTTTGTGAACCTTTCATGTGTTAGAGGGAAAGTCAAAAGACGAAGCACTAAAAAATTCAACCCAGCACGTTTGTGCTGTCCACAGTGATGTGGAATATACCTGTACGTGCTTGTTTCTTTTCTAAATATATCGTATTCTAACCCTCCATATTTGCTCCTCATTACCAAAACGTCAACAAATGGTAGTTGTCCCTTATTTTCTAACTTATACGTGAATTTTATTAATAAACATCTATTATTTAAAACGGAAACAAAGTCCTCAATATTCGATTTTTTAGTATCGCAACCTTCTACCTGGAACCGATTTTGATTCATACACAAATTAGTAAGAGAAACGAATTCGTCGATTTCGTTATTATTGAAATTATTTTTCTCTAGTAATTCCCTGAGGTACTGCAATATCTGTGGAATTGGGACGCTAGGAAATAAGGAACTAACATCAAAAGAAACCAAAATCTCATCTTCTTGCAGAACCACGTTTTTTGTATGTTGTATAAACTCTAAAGAGCTTCACGTTAGTTTTTAGTTTTAATCTTCCTCTTTGAAGATGATCACTTGGTGATCGAAACACGTGTCAAGGTGTTAAAAATAACGTTTGGGTGTTGGAAAAAAACTCCAGTAATATTCATTACTACACCAAAGGTTCCAAACAGTGCATCATAAGTTGACGAGTAAATGTTGAACTTACTACCCAGTGACCTCTGAGTAACTTTGGACCACTAATTGGTCGTCCATGTATTTATTTCTGTGTCGCAAACTTTGCGAAGTTGATTTTGAGTTTGCACTGATACTGAGTGTCTATTTATCAAGACAGTTAGAATCATGTATCGTCATCAGCATTGAAAGTCCTAAACTTTGGACCAGTTCCAGACCTGCGTTTATTTCTGACTGTTTTTGTCATTTGTTATTTGATACTCCGTATATTGGAACGGCTGAGACTTGATCTTTCAGCATCATATTCTGAATTTCGTCCCTCTTTTAAAAGAGTTTAGGGCTTTAGCATTGTTGTTTACTCAAAACCATAGTTAGAACGAATAGAATTTTCTCAAACTGACGTTATGACAATAATACAACTGTCAAATAATGAATCAAGTAGGGCAATCGTTATCATGTCAATCTTGATTTTTTATTCAAGAACCGGTTTTTTCAAACATTTAAAGGAGATGCGTTCTGATGATAATAATATTCCTAATGTCGTTGTATAAAAATCCTCTTCCACTCGTTCATTAAAACTTTGTTGCAATGCCATTGTTTTCATTTTACGTCAGATAATGTGCATAAATTCCTCAGCACAGAAAACAACTTTTCACAATATATCTTCGTCGGTGTACTTGCCCGCTTAATTTTATGCAAACAGTAATTCTTCTACGCTGCAAACTCCCACTGAATTATAACAATAGAGATTATTCTCGATTATTTATTGCAGCAAATTGATGCCAGTCGTCGATAGTACAGACGAACTATTCGGGTTGGTCGTTCCTTGATCAAATCCAGGATATGGAACATCACGGAGGTATATTATTTATGGAAAATATCGAGTATTAAATTCGTTATATGGCTTGATTTTCCTTGAATAAATATAAGGATGTATCATGTTTATTAATAATGAGTAACCATGCCATTCACAATTCGTTATGGATAATTTGTGTGTTTGATATGTCAATAAGGAAGTTACTACAGGTCATAAAATATATTTGTTGCAATATTATCCATCCTGGTTATTGACTACTTAACAATTATAGATGCCTGTTAACATTTTCTGTTATTTCATACAGTGCATTTATTTAATGCCCCCTTCCCTTGTATTTTTCAGGGGAGGGGAAAAAATTAAATGGAAAGGAGGGTCTTGTGACACATATTTTTGAGGCTCCTGACAAATGCTTCACAACCCTAAAATATAATGCCAATATCTTCATTTACTACAAAATGGCGAATATACAATACAGTTCAGAAGATGCTCGAATTGATTGCAATGAACTTCGTGACATATGAACAGCCTATCCGATATTTCACGCTCAACATTTTCGAACACAGTAACGTCAATATCTCTACAAATATTTATTATTCTCTGCCGAATACCCAATATTGAAAGAGGTTCAGTTGCGTACACCTTTTGCTTCAAATAGCCGCATAAAAAAGTCCAGAAGTGTCAAATATGGAGAGCAGGCTGGCCATTCTGTAGGACCTCGACGGGCAATCCAACGACCGGGAAAAGTAGTATCCAAATAGTTCCTTACTTGTCTAGAGTAATGTGGTGTGCTCCATCTTGTTGGAATACAATATCCATATCGAATTCATTACGATTTGCTTCGACGGTTTCAGTGATGAGGGGGTCAACAGTAGTTTCCAGCCTATTCAAATAGAGTTCCCCTGTTAGATTTTGATCAATAAATAGAGGTCCTACAATATGGTTTTCCAATATTCCTGCCAAACGTTAATTTTTTCTGGATATTGGGTATGTGTTTCCCGGAAAACATGAGGGTTGGTGTTACTCCATTAACGGCAATTTAGTCTGTGAACATTGCCGTTTGAAAAAATGTACGTTCGTCGCTGAAATAAATATTGTGAAGATAGGTAGGATGCCTTGCAATGGTTTCCGTCATAATTTAGCAGAATTCTGCTCTTCGATCAGGGTCATCTTCAGTTAATTGATGTACCATTTTAATTTTGTATGAATGATTCCTATTCCTCTTCAAAAGTCTCCACACAGTAGAAGGGGACTCCTCACAAACATTCGCGACGAAATAAGTAGACTGTTCAGGATTTACTACCACCTCACCAATAATTTGCATTAGCTGTTCTTCCGGAATGGACGAATGACCTGGGGGCTTTTTGTTATGTACACTACCGGTAGTTGTGAATTTGGATACAAGTTCCCCAAATATTTTCTACAGATAGGACGATTCGGAAAACGTTCATTGAAAATCATTTCGGTCCCTTGAAAGTTACGCGTCACACCGTAAATAAAAATCGCTTAAATTTTTTTGTTCCAATGGACGAGAAATGACTAATTCAGGGATTGTTGACGTGGTACCTTTCTACTAGTAAAACCGAAAACTAAATGAGAATATTCGAACTGAACAATGATGTTCATTGTCGTACTGACATTTTTTGTCATTTTCATAAACAAAAATAACTTAAGAAACCTTATAGAGTTGTTGGAATTGCCATATGGCAGATAAAAAGAAATACTTCAAAAAATATCGATATTAATGTGTTCGTCTTCAGGAAATTATTAAATGTTCCGCCATTTTGTAGCAGGTGAGGATATTGACTTCATATTCTAGGGTTGTGAAATATTCGTCAGAAGCTTCAAAATGATGTGTCACAAGATCTCCCTTTCTATTCAATATTTTTCTCCCAGATGGCGTCCAGTCGCCATTTCGAAAGTGTCATCTGTCATTTCACTTCAAAATAAAGTATTCATGCATTAGTTCCATTATCCCAAATTTAAATTTTTTGAGTTGAACCGTTCAAAAAATAAAAGGGGGGACATTTAAGAAATGCCCTGTATAAAAACTTTGTAGGATCACAAATATGTCTAATATTTCTATATCTGTTTTTGTTTTCGTGCAATTCAGTGTTTATATGAAAGTAGTTTTTCTTTTTCTTCTAGTTTGTGCGAGTTATTTCTTTCAAAATTGATTGATTCCTTCCTTTCTTTGGATGATTCCCACATTTTTTTGTATCAAGATGGAGTAGTAGAAAGCCAAAAACTTTCTTTTCCAAAAATACTGAATTCATTACTTATTTAATGGTTTTTAATCATCATACCATATTTTGCAGTATTTTCTAATAGTTTTTAAGCAAAATTATTCATTCATATACTATTCAATGACTATTTTGAACATTTCCTGAAAATGTCCTTGTATTCCGAAACTTTTCGTCATACTTTATATAACTGATAATTCATCGAAGCGTGTTATAAAAATAAATCGCTAAAACTGCCGGATCTAAAAAAATTCCTAAACGAGGAAAGACATTTCAATTGCAAATTCGCAGCAGACGTCCATCATGCATCGCTTTGTGTCTTATGTAAATGAAATCTTATCAGCCACCCAATTGTACTCAATTTTGCAGGAATGCGAGTTATCTGCAAAACCGTTGTGGAGAAACACAATACCACTGTGTATACGTATATGGAATACTTTCTAATTCAATTCGTTGCGAATCTGTAGGATGTTCCTTTCAGTGAACCAGAAATACAAAAAAACCGTGGACTATCAATTACATTGTTGATATCTTTATTTGCATACTTCCTCAATTTCGGTTTGTTTCCGATACAGGTTTGTCTTCTAGAGAAAGTTTCGTAAAAAGTATTCTAATAAGGAAGTTCTTAGAAACGGATCCTTGTTATAAATTTCTCAAATTCAAGATATTTTTCGCGAAAGAGTTAATGATTTCTCATATATTTTCTAATTCAACGTATTACACAACATTATTGTAAGAATTTGGTCGGTGGTTCAAGCCCCAGTCTGAACGATCGATTTTCACTTGCTATCGTCCAACCCGTGCTAGGAATCACACTTTAAAAGGTAAGACCTCGTTAATCCTTAGCTCGCACACGTTTCGACTTCTGAGGGTTGTCGCTCGTAGGGGTGCGACAGCTGGTTAACGGAAACACAGATTTTAAACAGATTTTGAACAGATTTTCGAACATAATAGCTTCTTCAGCGTTTAAAAAAACTATTATACTGAAACAGGTGGTTTTGTAAATTGTTTTGTGAAAATCTGGTGAATACTGATGTTTATAATCAATTTTGTCAAATATCTCAGAGATGGCAGATTTGAAATATCGAATGACGATCACGCAATAAAGTGGAGTTAACCAAAAATCATAATTGAAAACCACGATGAATGGCCCAAGCAAAAAAAAGATTCGCGTATACCTATTGTTTCATTGAGAAAAAGTTTATTTCGATCAACCCTGTGGAAACGGATCATCATTACCTAAAGTGTATTTAAATTCACGAATCCGGGTATTTATCAAATCTGATCGATGCAATTTCAAAGTAAAAGTCATCTTTGTGAACGAAAATTACGTCTTTCCAAAATATCAATGATTTTCATATAGATTTTTTGATTGTCAGAATTTACAAATAAATACAGGTTACTAATTATTATTTGAACTCAGTTCAATAATTTCTAAATTTTGAACAGATTTCCTTTTGAACTGGGTTCATTAATTGTTTATATTCAAAAAATATGAAAAATAAGGAAACTTAGAAAACTTTGTCGACACACAAAAGTTTTAGTTTTTGGTGAATTATCGAAACATCAGTCTAACGTTTTAATATAGTACTGCTGGCCCTCATAAATCGGAACTTGTGTGTGCCAAAAATTAACGAGGCCTTACCTTTCAACGTTCGATTCATAGCAAAAAACCATTTATTTGAACCTTTCATATAAATTGCTCTAACGCTGATTTTTTACCAAGAAAAACCCAGAGGTTCAATAAAATCGCGTCCTTTGACATCAACATAGTATTTGTTGGGATTTGCTCATGTTATTTCATGAAAAAACAAATCAATAAAAATTTCTAAACTGCGAAATATCAATATTTTCATTGTTTGATATAAAAAGCGAAATTAGTTTGGGCTTAAAATGACACCAATATGTCTTGGCACAATCATGTCGCTGAAATTGCAAATCAGACTTTTTTTGGAGTATTGTTCTCAAGCATAGAGCTCGGCCTCTAAGCATACCCTGAAACGTCTGGATTCCATCCAGAAAAGAACCCTTCGCCTGATTGGACACGTGAATATCACTTGAAACGTTGATCTGCTTAAAAAAATCTGTTTAAAATCTGTTTTTCCGTTAACCAGCTGTCGCACCCCTACGAACGACAAATCAAATCAAATCAAAATATACTTTATTGTCAGAAGATTTTGTATCCCATCAACAAAGCTTAGTAGGTATAAATATAAGCATAACTAATGGTGTATAAATAAAAACTGGCAATTAAATAAGGTTTGAATAAAACATGAACAAATACAATAAAAATAAATATCAAATGGAAAACACTTTTAAAATGATTCATTAAAATACTCTTGCAAGCTATAATAGGGTCTATCAGCTTTCTTGAATTGTACGTTGGTCAGATTTGCAGACCTTATATCTACTGGTAAGTGATTGAATAATTTTTCACCATTACAAAAAATGGAATCCTTGATTAGTATTGACTTAGGTATAGGAAGTCTTATATTAAATATGCTATTACGAGTAGCATAAGGAGAAGAAACAAAGTCAAACTCCGTTTTATGTTTGTGCACCAAACATACAGTTTCAAGAATGAACAGTGCAACGACGGTTAAAGCCTTATTGGCCGCAAAATAATTTCTGCATGATTCCCTAGGTTTGACTTTACAGAGACATCTTACTGCCCTTCTCTGTAATATCAACACAGATGAGAGAAGGGATGCTCTGCATGTCCCCCAAAATGGTATTCCATATCTTATTAGGGATTCAATTAAAGCGTACTAAACCGTTTTTGCTGTGTGAAAACCCAGCTCGTTAGAAACCACCCTCACTGCATAACATCCGGAGGAGATTTTACTCTTGAGTTGTATGACGTGTTCATCAAATTTGAGCCTATCATCAATATAGACACCAAGAAATTTTGTGTTCAGTTTGTTTTCCAAGATATCATTGCCTATTGACAGTTCATTTAGCAGACATTTAAATGTTATTATATTTGTTTAGGAGATATTCAAGGATAATAAATTAGCATCATACCAATTTTTCACCTTTTCTAAATCAGATGACATCTTTTTATGTAGCTCTTCTGGTTTTTTTTCTTCCGCAATATTGTTGTATCATCCGCGAATAGAGTAAAGCTGCCAGATATATCTGTCATAGTCAAATGATTAATATACAACAAACACAGAACTGGACCCAACACAGAACCCTGTGGCACACCAGATGCGATTGCCCTGCGGCACCAGCATTTATTTCTGAATAAAGTTTATAAACGAAAGAGAATATTGCATCTCTTGTATCTTTCTCCGTCTAGAAACCAAATTGGTTATTACTCATGAGATCATGCAAATTTAAGAAATCATTCAATCGTTTATTCACTAATTTTTCAATAATTTTCGCTGAGGTTGGAATTAGAGAAATGGGTCGCAGATTGGAGGGATTATGCAAATCACCACCTTTATGTAGGGGAATAACAATTGTTTTGAAAGAAGGAGGGAATGAGCCAGTTTCGAAAGAGGCATTAATGAGATCAACTAAAGTTTCCAATGCATTGCCTAGTAAATTCAAAAGTATTTTTACAAAATGAGGCTATCATCGATATTAATATTTTCTAGATTGAATAAAGGATCATAGGGCACGCGAATAGTGCTGCAGTGGAATTCATTTATTTTGTTAGGATTTCATGGGACATCAACCTTTGTTAACTTTGATTTACTACGGACCATGTCTCTTTAATTTTGTTAGTTGATTCTCTAATTCTGTTTTTGTAATACATTTTCTTTGCTAACCTGATGGTTGGTTTATAAATTTTACGATACCTCGTGAGGTACATATAGATAAATTGGTCATTCGTAAATTTCCTAATGTGATGCAGTGAGCGTAAGTTTTTTGAGGAATTTTTCAGTCCTTTCGTCACCCACGGCTTTTTACGCTTCCATTTGATTTTCTGTATAGGAAAAGACTTATCATGCACGTCCAATAACATGCTGTGGAATGATAAGTGAGAGTGCTCTCCCAGTCAATTCCGATACAATTCTGATAGAACCTATCATAGTTTGAGCTACTATACAGTCTACCATGTTTACATATGGTATGTTTCTTTGGCGACTCTAGAAGAACAGAACATATTACGGCTTCATGATCAGATAACCCGGATGATATACTTGTGCACAACTCTATCTGCTCTTCTAGATTGCTACATGCATAGTCAATATAACCCTCAGAAGTCGAATCTTGTGCGAGCTAAGGATTAACGGGGTCTTACCTTTCAACGTGTGATTCCTAACACAAGTTGGACGATAGCAAGTGAAAATCGATCGTTCGAATAAACTTTCTGAGAACGTTTTTCCAAATGAATTTAATTTCCAGCGATTCAGGAATTTTCCTGTAGTGCTTGTAGGCAAACGAGCTTCATTACGCCGGATATTTTTAATTTATATTCAAAATCCAATGTCTCCTTATACACTTTTCACATAATTATTCAACCCTAAAGAATATTTCCGTTATATCTAAAACCGAAATTGAGTTTATTGTACACGGTATAACCAGGTGGTTATGCATATTTAGAGGTATCATCCATCTTCTATTGCATATCCGGTTAGAAATACATTCAGAGTTTTCAATTTATTTCCATTAGCGTACCGACAATACTCGCATGTTGAAAATTTTCCCATGTTTTATTTACATAAAGGCATTTACAAAAAATTCTAAAATTTCATCACTGCAAAATGAAAACTATTCAACTTGCATTTCAAATTGCCATATTTTTTAAATGTGAGTTTCTCAAGAATTGCAATCAAAATATTCATTTTATTCCTCCTTCCAATTTACTTTTTGTAGCCCGACGCATTTAGATATTTTATTGACTTTTTTCAATACTGAAAGTTGGTGGATTAATTATTTGCATATTGAATTATTGTTCTTTGGATATAGGTGAAACCGAATGAAAAAGGTGGAAACTACAGTTAATAATTTTGAGATAAGTAGTCAACTGTCATGAAATCAATTTTCAAAGGAATGTGGTTTTTAAGCAAACAAGAAGGTGTTAATGTAATAAATATAAATTTTGTACTGTCTACATGGAATAAACAACAAAATTTAATTTAATTACATAATCCATTTTGATACTTTGATCAAATTGGTTTGAAAACAAATAAATAATACTTGAAGTGTCCGCAGAACAATTCAACTGCTTATTAAATATTGAGGAGAGGTTCTTTCAGAAAAATTTATAGGTAATTCAAAAAATTTGGATGCAGCAACAAAGAAATCAAAGATTTTGATTCATTACTGAACCTTGACTGTTCATCAAAAAAGTATGGTAAATTTTATTATATTATAAATGAGTTGTGAAATGGTTACACATTGAATTTGAATTACTTCAGAAAGTTCAACTTTTATTTTTCAAGGATATCTATCTACTTTTTTCCAAAAAAGTTATGTCTAGTGATTTTGTATTTGTTTATTTTTGGAGTTTAGCTCTTTTCGTGCATTTGATTTCATTTTCTACATATGGATATTAATTGTCAGATGAATCATCAATTTGAAATAATACTTTGATATTAACTTTTGAAGCTATATCTTTCCAATATGTTGAAGAAAAACTTTTGAATATGATTATCTCCAAAGTCAACGTTGGTCAAAGTTCCCTGCTGCCCTCAAATATAAATTCCAGATATTGCTTCGCCTATAGTTGCCTTCGAATGCGATATAACGATTATAGAGGTCATACAATTTTTATATACCGTGTTTTCAATACGATTTGTCTTTAGCCTCAAAACTGGCCTCAGTTTTGACGATTTCCTCTTCATCTACGCAATTTTTTTTCCCAACGAGCATTATTTTGAGGTCTGAGAACAGGAAAAACTCGATGGGGGTCAGATCTGGAGCATACGGTGGATGCTGACGCAATTAGAAGCCCACTTCATGCAGTTCTTGCTCCAATGAAGCTGTGTAATAGTCGCTGTTGGTAGTTTTTACGTTTTCAAGATAATCGATGGATATTATACCATATGCATCGAAAAATACTGATACCATGTCCTTTTCAGCCGACTTTACGTCTTTGCACGCTTTGGAATCGGTTCACCGCGTGTAGATGACGATCGTTTTCATTCTGTTGTGAAATGATGGAGCCATGTTTCATCATTGTCAAATGTCGACACATAAATTCAGGTTTTTTATGGTGGAACAGCTTCAAACACTGCTTATCATCCATTCGTTGTAGTTTTCGGTCTATCCGATTAGTTTGTATGGTGTCAAATTCACCTTGCGGTCATCCAAAATCATTTTGTGGACCTTTTTTAATGTTTTCGTCGATAACAGCTTCTTTGGGGGGGCGTACACTGCGTGCATCGTCCTCAGTGATCATTGTTCATGGTTGATTTTTCTGGTGCAAAGTCTGAATGATGTTTATCAAGCCAAGCTCCAGCTTCAACAGTATTTTTTTCGCGAAAAAGCAATACACGTGTCTGCAGTACTCAGAAAACTATAGATTACTATCTCTTTCATTCAATTCAATACACCTCCAATGAATTCCATTTTCACAAATGAATTTAATTTTTATCCTAATCCAACCTTAATAATCGCTCTCAAAGCGCTGAATAATAGTCTAATCAACAAGTTCGAAAAATAGAGATAAGGGTCCTAAAAATATGAGCCATGGCTAATTCGATTCGGCTAGAAAAATGTTTTTGAAGGATTTTGGTGCAGGTAAAAAATTGCAATTGTTGCTAACAAAATAAAAGTAAAAAAATTGTATTTACTTTTTCGTTAATAACTCGAAAAATATTGATATTTGAGTAATTTTGAAAAAAGCTCGTTGAAGAGGAGGAAATTTTCGATAAAAAAGTAATGACTCCCGAAACTATATCTCCATTATTTATAATTTTAATTTGACTTTGAGAATAGGGTTCCGCACGGCTGTTACGGCATGCGTGCGGCATACGTTGTTCTCAATTTATATGTCTACTGAGAATCTTGTTTTTCACTTTACTGTTTAAAAACATTATCAAAGACAGCAACTACTTTACAGTTCACCACACTCAATAATTTCTCCACTTACTGTACTAACACGATGTTCACTACACGAGTTCCTCGATAGCTGATTTACTACGCATCCAATATTCAGACTCACAGCTAGATTTGTCAAGTTGTACTTGTGGTCAAAAGCCCACCCCGACGTACCGTCACTGTTCACCCAATATCCCTTCAGGTTATCGCTCCTTCCTGAATGCTCTTTATTACGAGGGCGAATGTCAAGGTTGTGAATATTTTTAATAACACAGACTGGGTACTCACCAAACTGAGTTGTTCGACCGTCCTTTCATGGTTGAAGTACCACGGTACCAAGCCAGAGCCGCTGGGAACATCCGAATGCATTACAGTCGTTACCAGCAAAGAAGAAATTAGAAATTACACGGTTTCGTAATGGTGCATGGGTTATATATTTTCCTTAATGATAGGAATTGTTTGCAGTTTCCCGAAAGGGCAACGTCTGAGAATATCTAGAAGGAAATCATACTCACGGTGGTTTGAACTTGTTTGAGATAAGTAACTGTGTAATTGATTTATTTATTTCGGTCGTATAATAATTTTGTGGTACTTCTCATTTACTTTTTGTACCGGAGCCAGTTTAGTTCAGCGTCATTTATATTTAATTAAATTACAATCCTTCTATTCTGTTGCATGAACTTTTGTTCTCTGATAGTAACAATCAATATGAAGAACATGGTATGATTCAGTTGGCCTCACAATGAAAGCTTCAGACAGTTTAGTTTGCAACAGACCGTCTTTATACTTATACTCACATTTGTTATTTGAAAGTAGTTGGCTCAACCTAGGACCGTTTCAACCTAGGACCAGTGATGAGACCTAGGGCAGTTCTAATCCACGCTGTCTGGTACTCAATCACGAATGCTCTATTTTTGGACTTTGATGGATCCATCTAGTTGCCTTTCTTTATAGTATAGAAAGACGAACTGCAATATATCGATTTGATCTTCAAGAACAGTGAAATCCAACAGTTTATTCGTGGTTTAGCATATCACCATTGATGATATCCATGGCAGGGCTAAACAACTCTCTCTGCTGTATTTTTAAGTTCTGGTTTTATCTGCGTTCTGCATTTCTTTGAAGAAAAAACATCAGCAAAACTGGTGCTCTTTCGTGGTTATAGCTGGGAAAGCTATGACCAGAGCTACAGCGACCTGTGTAAAACCTATACTCAAGATTTAGTGGGTAAGGAAGGAAAAATGAAAGCCAGAAAGGTTTTCATTGAAAGAAAATCCACTCTCCCTCAAAATTCTACATTAGGATACTTTTTTTCTATAACCATCATCAAATGTACTACGTCCGTCTATGACATGCGTGAACAAAATTTATTTATACGAATAATTCATTATAAAATGAGTTAAAAAAATTTCCAAATATGTTCTAACAACGTGTTCTACATCTCATTGAGTTCTACATGTGAGCAACGATGAAATTTATAATCTGAGGTCATGCTTTCTCAGATATTTAGACTCCTCCTGACATCAATATCACTCTTATACATGAGATTATTCAATCCAGTTGTTTCAGAATATTCCACAAAAAAAATTCTTCATTTGAACAGAATAATATGGGAAGCAAACCGAATATTCGGTTTGAATCTCATCATTCTCTTCAGGAAAAAGCTTCCCGTGATCAAATTCAATTTTTGCGTTCCCTGTTCAATGGAAAAAGGTCTTCATGTTGAATCCCTTGAACCCCCCCTGCTTGTGAGACGTGTTTGGAAAATATCATCTGATTCACTTTGCATTTCTAGTATTATTGAGGAATCGACAGTTATTATCAGCCATTTCCATTGCAATTCGATCAATTCAAGTTCTCTTTCCTACGAAGTGTAGATTCTAGTTGGTCCAAAGGTTGTTCAGCTTCTTTACACTTCGACGTATGGAGATCTTTGTGCAAATTCTTCCTCAGTGGATGATGATAGTCTGTAGTTGTAGAGGAACTTTAGAAGAAGGCTCTTTTCAAAGTCCCGCTGGGTTTAGGTTGAAGGTGGGTTCAACAGAGAGATACCAGAATTGAGAGATTCAGAAACAAAGTTTATTCTTTTTGTTCGAATATAACAAAGCTAGAACAATAGAACTTTTCGTTAGTAGAATATAAACAAGATTTAAACAGACTAGACTCACCTAGAACCAGGTAGCAACTTGATATTTCAATAAAAATATCTAGGTCTACACACCCTAAGGCTTTTAACATTATATATTCAATGAACCAAAAGCATTCCTAATATCATTCCTGATCAAGGCACACGTTTTTCAGAGTTGGTAGATTTTTATAACTCTCAAAACTAAAGATTTTCGTACCTTTTGATTCTCCTACTGACATCTCTAGGCAAGACAGGCAACCCTTCCAATTCTGGTTAGAGCTCTATGATAATAATTATTGATAGATTATAAATTATGACGAGAGGTATATTGTTAACAATAGCATTAACCCTGGAGCTGCAATAGTAATCATCTTCAATCAACTCAAGAATCATATTCTCTTTAGAGAAATCATCTTTCAATATCCTCATTCATTTCTCCTCGACTGAATTAATTATCTACTGATAGATAGAATGGTCATATTTTCAAAAAAAATGTATCCTAACCGTGATAGCAAAATTCTATTGTGAAATTTGTACTTTTGTAAACATCGCTCTAAAACAAAGAATATACTTCAACCGTAAATACAGCCACAAAAATATAGTTTATTTCAGACAAAAATCAACATAGTAGTGAAAGAAATAATAGGTAGACACAGTTTCAGAATCAGTTAGAGTCCATTCTCATTTATTATTTCATGAGAATAGATTCAACAGTTTCATCCTTAAAACTTATAAAAAGGGGTATATTTTTTAGGCATTTTTTTCATAAAGATGTTGAATACTGAGACGTTGAATACTGAGTAACGAAATATTGATTTCAAGAATCATTCTGTACGTAACGGCATTTTAGTGATTTTTCTACTGGAGCTATTTTCTTTCAATTTTCTACACGAAGTCGTAGAAACTCTTCCAAAGCACTTAAGTTCGTCTCATTTAAAATTACCTTTTTACCGAAATAATTGCGAATCGGGCATGTAATCAGCATGATGCGTGGCAGACAGCAGTTCGTTAACATTTCACAACATAAAAAAACAAACAATTTGACTAATGAATGTTCCTGCAAAGCAACGATTGCAGTAGAAATTGTTTCATTCGATATTTATCGTTTTGAACAAAGGAAAAAGTTGAACCTTGACATATCTTGGGAATTTTCACCGTTTCACCGTGTTTTTTTGAGCAATGTTGTATTCAGTAAAACATTAAAAGTTTTTTCAAAGACTTTTTTCAATTTGTATCCTGAACCTTTGTAGACAATACCCTTCTGTTAAAAATATGCACACTTGGTAATATTTTCAAATGTGAAAAGAAAGTTTCAACGACTTACAAATGAATTTCATCTTTTTATAAGTATCTTCTGTATATGTATTCATATAGAAGTATTTGTTTCGAAAGAATTTTTTATTTCGTATAATTCAATGTTTATATGAAAGTAGCTGTTTCATGAGGACTTTCTTTCAGTTTGTGTCTGATACATGATAATGGGGTAAAACCCGAAACCGGTCGAGAAAATAAAATAACTATAGTCCGTTCATAATTTGTTGATAGCTCACTGCAAGTTTGACCCTCATTAGAGAACTGAAATACAGAGAGGACAGCTAATATGATATAATAACAAAAACCAAACTAAAACTGGCAGTTTAAGATGTTTTCGACTAACCCACCTTGTATCTGAAGAAATACAATACAGCTATAAAACTTTTAATCCGATTATGTAGGTATTTTGAGTGGAAATGAGTGACCAGTGTCGTAGAGTATATGATTAAAACATTAGTTACTTTAAATAGATAAATATATTAATATTCTTAAACTGTAGGTACTGTAAACTGTATTTTTATTTTAAAAAAATTTCTTTATTTTATTCAAAAATAATAAGTTACTTGCAATTTGTAAAAGATACATTTATTTAATTAATACCTATTTTTAAATGATATAAACTACGATTACTTACAAAACTATTCAAATTCAAAATAAACAGGATCATCTTCGGAATTCGAGTCGTCTTGCAGGTTAATAATTAGCGGTTGTGTCTCTACAGTCGCATCAATTATATTGTCAAGATCCCACATTTTTTGTTCTTCTTCTATTGCATGTCTTACTGCATCTCGCCAATTTTGTTCTGTAATATGTTGTAAAGACTCATATAACAATTCACGTACAGCTTGTATTTTATACGACGTATTTTTTCTAGCCACATAGCTTTTCATTTGTCCCCAAATGAGTTCAATTGGATTTAATTCGCAGTGGTAGGGTGGAAGTCTAAGGACTGTGATGTTTCGTCTTTCCGCCATTTTGTCAACTACGTATTTCTTGAACGTAGATTTGTGTTGCCGGGCAATTTTTAAAAGTTCTGCTTTAACCATTCCATCTTCGTAAGGCAGGGACTTATTCCGCAGCCAGTCAATGATATCCTGTTTCTTCCACGCAGTCGTTGGAAGTCTTTCAACTAGTCGTGAATGATAAGGTGCATTATCTAATACTATAATTGAGTTTGGTGGTATATGTTCAATCATCTGCTCAAAATACTCTTCGAAAACATCAGCTGTCATCTCCTCGTGATAGTCTTTTGTGCTTTTGGATTCAAATTCCAACAAACCATGCTTAGCAAATCCTTTTTCACTGCCAATGTGAGAAACTATTAATCTACTGCCTTTACCAGAGGGTGGGGAAATACCAGTAGACCAACCTTCCATAAAGGCTTGCCTGGAGCTTGATATATTTTTATCTGTCCAAATTTTTGTGAGAGTATGACCTGCGTTTACCCACGTTTCGTCCTGATAGTAAATTGGCCTTCCTTCAGCCCGAAATTTTCGTATAGATCTTAGATACTTTCTTCTCCAACATATTATCTCTTCCCGGTCAATCAAAAGTGATTTTCGGTCTGATTTCTCCCACCGGAAATTTAATTCTTTTAAAACTTGCCACAATTTGGTTCGTCCGACATGAGGCAAATCCGGGTCGTCTCTAACTTCTTGTAAAATTTTGTTTAAGTTGGGTATTTCTTTTTTGTAAAAAAATTCGTGAATTTTCCTTCGAATACCATTTTTGGCAAATTCATCAATTTCAATAGGTTTTCTCCCCCTCTTTAAGTATTCGTTTGTATTTGGGTTAGCTATACCTTTTTTTTTTTCTTTTTGATAGGAACCTATATATTGTTGACTCCCCTACGCCCGTCATGTTGGCACAACTCTTGATTATGTTCTGAACAGTGTTTGTGGGATTCTGAGAAACCAGAGCATCGTGAACGTTCAAAACAATAGTCTTCTCTCTTGGTGAATAGACTGACTTACTGACTGTACGCAACAGTACCGGTGTAAAACTTGATGATGTTGATGATGATGACGAAGCCATCGCAAGCAATCAAACAAAACAAGCAGGAACGGAAGATACGTATATGTTTGTAGGAATATGAAAAAAAGTTACTCACGCACTGCACAAAATTCGCAAAATAAATATTAGAGACGTTAATTACTGCCGTAGACGCCGAAACACCAACGAGCCGTAAATTAAATGCGATTAAAAAATGTACTAAACCAAAAATTATTTTCGTTCGTAACAACTTCACCCTTTCAAGGCAATTTTCGAATATAAACTGAAGCTTTATATTTAATGAATAAACACCTCAGGAACCTCCGCCTATGATTTCACGAGTTTTACGACCGTTTTATGACTTGGGCCCTCATTTTGTGCTATCGACAAATTATGAACGGACTATAGTGGAAATTAGACAAAAGTGTTTATTGATTTCATCAAACTGATCATGAATTTCCACAAAATAAACAAGGCTTCATCACACATATTGAATTTCATCTGTTGAATTGCTTTGTGAATGATACGAATCTAGTTCAGTACATGCTGTAATAATCAACAATCTTGTTTTACTTTTATGACCTTGCGTGACTAAGAAGATATAATGGCTTCTACCTAAATGGTAACTATAATGAAAATATCATCATTCAATGTAGGGTAAAGCATGTGTTGTACTCCATTCAATATTAGTCAGTGTATTATTCTCATACCACTCCTTGTCTGACTGTTCAAGGAGAGGTTAGACCCCTGGTAGGTAAAAACACTAGTCTATAAATTTGGATAAGTTTTCATGAGACCATTGAATCGAATCAAAATCATTCTTTCTAGGTCCTGTTGTAATTAAGCCGCGTTTGATAATATGGCAGGATCTATCGATTGTGATTAAGAATTGGAGCAGACGTATTTTTAATGATATCGAGTTTATTGTCTAAGTTCGCGGATGTACAATTATTTTTGACCTTCATAAAATTCAGTTGATTGTTTCCTACTATCGTTATTTTTTTCTCTGATGGAAGATCCCATATCTCTACAAACTATTGTATATAAATCAAATCTAAGTTAGGCGTATCCGTAACGACTGTTTGAAGGTTGTTTTACTGAGATTTTTTTGGTTCTTCATTTTTCCACAATATGAGTGTAGAACTAACACATGGGCTAAAAAGTACGCGTTATTTTGGTCAAAATTGGCTTCATTCATCAATGTAATCTCCATCAAGAGCATTGCGAACATAACCATTTTGTTTACCTCTCTGAGACCCGAAAAAACAAGATGGGTTTCAAAAACTCAACAGCTCAGAATACAGATAATTGAAGTTTTTTTTTAAATATGATGTTTTTCCGAAGGTTTTGTCCATTTTTATAAGTTTACTGTGAACTGTAATACCCCAGTGATACTTATTTAGTTCAACAAAATAAGCGCACTTTTTCCAACGTATCGCAAGTCGATTTATTCCTTCAGCATAAAAAGTGGGTGCTCAGGATTCGATAAAGTCGACGGAGGCCGTTTTGGCGAAGGAAACGAGTGAAAACTAAACCGAGATATATTTTGCGAACTCGTTCACGAAGTTTCCTTTATTTTCTCAAAAATTCAAATTGAAAATGGTATTATATCTGACGTAGCTCAGGGATAACAAATGTCTAAATACAAACACATTATTTTCCCGATACCTACTTTAGAGAGATTCAAATTCAATATTAATTCGTGAAATTTGCGCCGTTAGATTATTGAAATTATTGTAAGTCAAATAGTTGTTGATCATGCTCCAGTTTTCATTCATCCAAATAAGGTTCTTGAAAGGTTTATCGATAGCTTTATTGTTTCCGTTTATGTTCTAAATTATTAAATGTATGTTACTGGCAGACTTTAACACAAACTTTTACCTATTTTTTATTTATAAACAGTGTTTCTTGAATACTGAGTAGTTATAAGTCCTGTGGATGGACCTAATTATAAGAATTTAATGGAATATATTGTTGTAAGTCATACCCTAAAGAAAATAATGTCGGCCGCCACTGGTAGCTATAAACCAATTGTGACGTGGCCAAGAGCGCGCCAGGCAGGCCGACGTTTCACGGCTGCTCGATGTTCGCACCGATTCGATGGAATCTCGGCGAATATTCCACCGGCTTCGATGGATTTCTGAGGAATTCTCCGCCGGTTTCGGGATAGTTCGTTTGTCGCATATAAACGCTATCCACAAGCATAGAGAGATAGTCAAGAGAGAGAGATAGTCAAGAGAAGTCAAGTTTCGTCGACAGTGCGGTGCAGAGCGATTTAACAAAGCGATTGACATTTGAATATAAGTTGAAGTTTTTTGTTGCATTAATGATTCAGATGCAAGCTGGCCTTAAAATAAGTGTATTGATTAAAATTGTCAATTCTTCAGAATTACTTTAATGTTGCCTAGTGCATTTACAAATAGCTTAAATGCCTGTAACCTATAATTTTCGGAATATTCTTCATTCACTATATGTTCGATGAAAAAAACCCTTAAAACTTGTGTGGACAGTAGAACTGTTCGTAATTTCCGATTTTCTACATGATCATTTTCCAGCAAAGAACGAAAATAACTGGAATATCCGAAAGCACGTCTTCATGCCGAATTAAAAAGAAAACAGTAATTGGATACCAGTATAAAGTTTCTTCGTTCTCGATTACTTTTACATGGAAAGCACGCAATCTACTGTGCACTGAAATGAAGGTCACACGAGGTCGGCATCAAAACAATATCGAAAACCTTCCTAGTTCGCACTTGTAATTATCGATTTTCTAATGAGGGTAATCACTGTGAATGAAATTGAACGTTGTTTTTACGCTCTTGCTTGCACTAGGACTAGATGTAGATGTAGTTCCACTGAAATTTTTTTGTCAAGATTCCACCCAATTCATTTAATAGAATTAGTTTTTCACAGTGACAAGATTTCTTTATTAATTTAATTTCAATAATCTCCCTTGTATGAGAACATAAATGTCCAGTCTATAGGTTGAGTGAGTAGGTTTTTTGGTGCTTTGTTGTGTAGAAGCCAGTATAATTGTTACCAACTCTGACAGGTAATAACTAGATCGTTATCATTAATAGGGGTGGATAAACAACTACGTCAGAATTTTGAAAAACCACAATAACGTGTCGACTTTTGTTTGAAGGGGATTATACCGATAATTACACAATAGAATAAGTATGAAAATGTGGGTGAATGATATAAATTGTCTGTGTTGAAGACACTGTTCCCACACCGGAACCAAAATACTCGACGCACGTTTTGCTAACCAAGTTAGCTTCATCAGTATCAAGCATCAACTCCTGTGGATGCTTGAGGTTTCAAATTTCACAACTCAAACAAATTGTCCGAAACAATTATAGAGCATCAAATGGTTTTCACGCGGACATAAGATGTATGTGGATTTCACACAGAAGTAAGATGTAGGTTAGGTTAGGTTAGGTCGAAAGTGAGTGGGTCAATCCTACCCACTCACATCTATTTGAACTCGACCAAATAAACTCAGCTTCTTAACGAAGCCGATTAGTTTGTGTGGTGAGTGGTCTTTCAGGCCAGATGGAGGGAGTACGGCACTGCCGAACTTCGAAAACATGATTTGATGCACAGCGGGGCAGATACAAAGTATGTGCTCTGCTGTTTCATCATTTCCCAAACAGAGGCGACACACACTGTCTTCCGACAGTCAAATTCACTGCATATGGTGATTCAGACAACAGTGACCTGTTAGAAGGCCTGTTAGACATCGAAGTTCTTTCTTACTGTAGTTCAACAACTATTTGGTTTCAAGCTTCGGAAGGTGCATGAACGCCTTGGAGTAAGCCAATCCTGGAAGATTTTGCCAGGATTCCATAAATCTTCTTGCCATCCAGGTGTTCAATATTTGTTTGGCAAAACGCAAAGCGATGTTAATAGTACTCTGCATCAGATTGATTTGTGCAGTTGACGATGTGCACAGGTCTATATATGTAGTCCATCTAGCCTCTCTCTCCGGAAAAATGTGTAGAGGAGGTAGATCTAGATGGATCTCCATAGCTACTGACTGTTTGGTACAGATGGCACCACTGACCAGACAAGCCTGTCTCTGTAAGCAAGACAGCTTTGCCTGAGCCGTTTTCTGTAAAGCCTCCGACCACCAAGCAATTGTTCCATAAGTGATCATTGGTCTGACAATCATCACATAAATCCGATGGATTTGTTTGGAACCTAAACTCCAAGTTTCACCACAAATCCTTCGGCATGTCAATGGAGACAGTGGCGTTAAGTTGTCCAATATCCTCCTCCTGGTAAAAAGGATTATCACAGTTTTACTGAGGTTGACAGACATCTGCTTCCTCTAGCACCAACTGTTAAAAACGTCCATCGTATTTTGGAGAATCTAACCCTTCCCGACGTGGTCCTTGCCAAAATGACAAGGTCATCTGCATAAGCTTGCAGATCTACTTCGCTTTTGATAAGAAAGTAAGCTAAATATGTTGCTGATAGGTACAGTTGATGTCCTATCCTATCCAATTTATACCATGAAAAACTCAAAAAAATACATCAAAATGATTTATGATGTACTGCTTGGAACCTTTGGTGTAGTAATGAATATTACTGGAGTTTTTCCCAACACCAAATCGTTATTGTTACACCTCGACATCTTCAAGAGTTTTATCTTCCTCTTGAAGATGATCACTTGGTGATCGAAACACGTGGCGAGGTGTGAAAATAACGATTTGGTGTTGGGAAAAAACTCTAGTAATAACCAAAATGATTGATTAAGAAAAGTTGAAAAAAATCAAGTTTTTTCATAAAGTAAGACTTGTTAAAAAGCACGCAAGGGATCTGATAATAATGTAGGGAGGAGATGTATAGAAAAGCTATACATATTTTGGGAAACGCCATGTTGAGGAGTGACATTTTGTGAAATGAATGAAGAATTAAATCAAAGTGAAATGTTGCAAGAAAACATCAGTATCAATTCGTAGCAGTACATAATGGACAATAGAAAAAATTAGACGAATATAGGAATGAAATCGTAGATATTATATGTCTGAAATGAATACAAAAATGGAAAAAATTTCAAACTTTCAATTCTCATTTTGAGCAACTGTCTAGATGAATGTTTCATTGAATTATTCAGACTTCTTACATCCAATCTCACCTGAGGAACGGTGATTCAAGTTTGGAACTATGTCATTGAAAACAAAAATATTGATATTGAATAGTTGGGAGATTTTCCTTAGTTGAGTTTCCGAATTTATTTCATAAGATTTTCCTGTGTGAGGTTTTTCTCATGATTCCTCAGTGTTGCTCTTTTTATCGGTACAAATGCGATGTGTTAAAAAATTGACGAAAACTAAACAAACTTTGTCCGGTGGCCATGAGGTCAATACTGATCTAGGATATCTAAATGAAATACCCTATTCTTTTCGATCAATAATTCGCATCTGTTTTCTCGAAAATAACTTCATTACTTTACATAACACGTCGTGGGTGTGATCGATAATATCGTGCGTATGTTGACTTTGGAACAAGCAATTTTATAACAATTAGAAATTACAAATTTCAATAGAGTGAGGTCAACTGGTTTTAAAATGATTTGCCCCGATAAGACAATCATTGAAGATAATTTGACAATGACAAGGAATGTCCCAAGCCTATTGAAAAAAATCTTTATTGGTTAGTGTGTCAATTAACCATTTTGGAACAATTTATTGCGTCTGGTTTGTTACATAATCAGTTTGTAAATTAGTTCTGTTCTATAACTTTGTTCGAGATGGATACTGACGTTACTGAAACTGAAGATATTAGGTAAGGAGTATTCTTTTCAATTCCAAATTAAATCAATTGTAAGTAAGTTATTTACGGGAAATTCAGAAACTATGCACAATAGTGCATTTTTTCCTGTAGAGTTCATTTTAGAGATTTTTCTTTCATAGGCAAACCCAAGTAGTCGACAACACTAATCTATCGATGTGGAAAGTCTACTGCGACGTGAATTTTTTATAAACAAATTAAGAATAACAACGCCAACCAACATGTATTGAGAATTATAATTAGCACAAAAACACTGTGATAAACATTTCTTTTAATAAATATGAGGTTCCTCAATCATGACGAAATATAAGGAAATCAAAGCTCAACTAAATTAAAATATAAAGTTTATGGGTAAAACATTCCCAGTTGAAAGTATAAAACATTCTGTTAATATACACCCGTTCTTTGATTTTTTATCATTTCCACTGAAATAAAAATTTTCAACGTTACATTGATTTTCATAGAACAGGTAATTGTTTACATTGATCGGACCTATCTTCATCATCCTATATTTTTCAACATGATTATATCATCAAATCACTGAGTAGTGGAACTTGATAAAATAAAAAGTGACCTATATAATTAAATCTAGGTAGATTGCAACATCGATATTGAGGCATCACAGAAAAAACGGACATTAATTGATTAATCCATGTTATACTGTTATTCATATTGTTATCATTTACTGTACGTATCAATTAATGAATATTATCATTATTATTACAAACAATTCTTGATGTGAAAAAGGGCAACTTATGTCACATCGTTATTGTAATTTACAATAATTTCTTGGATTATTTTTAAATGAAAGGTCAAACTTAAATCGGTCACCAACCAATTTTGCGTCTTCAGGACATGAAGAAAACTAATTCCTAACTCTAAAACTGTTTCAGATCATAAAATCAACTAGCTTGAAATAATAATCATTAAATTTCTTATACAATTTGGTTGAAACAAGCAATAAAAGATACCAAATTTGTGAGCATATTATTAACAAAACCATTCAAAGCGGAAATAATAAATGAGAATACTTAATCTCTCAGTCATTAAGAAGTTTACAAGCTGTAACTTGTTTCATTGTGGAAACATGATCTTATAACAGAGTTGATACCTGGTTGGGGTATTTTTCATGTCGAGCAATATTGGAAATTATTTTGAAAACTAAATAAAAAATATTTCGAATATATAGTTTGAGGTTATGAATATTTGGATGTATGCTAAATGAAACAGTTACAAGTTTTTTTAATGGAAACCTTCTTTATGGAACTTGATATTATCTTTTCTACTTGTGAGGCACTGTTCAGCGCCATTTTGAAAGATGCGTTTTAATTTCTATTTTAAAAAATTTTTCAATGTTTTGTATTTTAATCGTGAGAGGATTTTCAAAACTTCAATATTTTTACCGAAAAGAACACCTTTTTCAATAGAAAATCAAATTTCAAATCTACTATTTCATTTTGTAAATTAATATCTACCTGGCAAATTAAATTCTCTTCTATACTATTATTTTCATTGTGTTTTTCATTTTGAGGTCTTAGAAAATTTGTATTTTTAATTTTGTTTTCTCCTATATTGGATTTTTCAACATTTTTCTCATTGAGAACGTTAAAGTATCGCTATATCAAATTAGAAAAAACCGAGGTGAAAATTTAAGATAAAACAAGCTTTGTAGCAACTTTGTAAAAACATCATATTTTGTTTAGTAACGAATACAACGATTGGAAGAAGATTTCTGTAAAAAAATTAATAAAATGTGTTGCTGTGCTTTTCAAAATTACTTGTTTCAAGAGTTTCAAAATATTACAAAATATACATACAGTAAGTAATTACGTATATTTGGCATTTCACACATTAGACAGCTTCATTTCAAAAACAGCAACATCAGGCAACACCAAAATAGGAAAGACCCAATAAAACTCACCGACAAGTAAGATACAGTATGACGCAAACAATTCCAATGTCCCCGAACATTGAAATCAACTGAACAGAAGAGTTTTCATTATTTAAGAACCAAAATATTCAATACTCTACCTCAAGACATTTAGAGCGACATGTCACGTTATTCATAAAAAAAATGATGACATACATTAAAAATAGATCTCCAAAAAACATCCATGATTTATTCATCCAGGAAATACCTATTTACTATATTCTATTCTATATCAAACCCATGTGCTTTAAATTTTCCGTAAATTTTCAAATTGAAATTGAAAATGTGTTGTCGAAATGGTTTGGATTGAAGGAAATTATTAAATGTTCCGCCATTTTGTAGTAGGTGAAGATATTGACCTGTTATTCTAGGATTGTGAAATATTCGTCAGGCGCTTCAAAACGATGTATCACAAGACCCTCCTTTCCATTTATTTTTTTCCCAAATGGCGTCCAGTCGCCATTTTGAAAGTTTCATTTGTCAATTTCACTTCAAAATGAAGTATTCATGCATTAATTTCATTATCACAAATTTAAATTTTTTTTAATTGATCCGTTCAAAAAATAAAAGGGGAGGGACATTGAAAAAATGCACTATACAGAGTAAATTTCTTGAACTTGATTGCTTTCTTCTTTCTTTGTGAGATTCCCACATTTTTTTGCATAAAGATGAAAAAGGCCAAAACCCTTTTTCCAAAAATTATTATTTTTCAATTTAAACATGGATTCAGGTGTTTTTATAGTTTTTCTGTTAAGTTTTGATCTATCTACTTATATTGTGTTTGATGTTTAACGATAAATTTCCGATAATTCATATTCAGAGTACAAAATGAAAATTTTCCAATATGTTTTCTTTGAACTACAAAATACTACCCATATTTTGTGTGACTTTCACCAAACTACCTGGCAAAGACAGGGATTCCCATGTTTAAATATTGAATAAAACAATACTTCTGATCTATTTTTCTTCCCGTAGCCTGTGACCACCTTTAACAATAATCCTCTTATCAGTTACTTGAATATGTATTATTGGGGGTGGTCTGTTCCTTCTTTACATCTTGATCTGCCTTGAATTATTATCCTCAGTTACATTCAGGTAAATTGTTAGTAGGCGAGCGCGCCTAATTTCGTAATCAAATAATTGACTTTATCCCTCATTTGTGACTTCAAACTAATGAGATTGAAGAATACAGAAGAGTATCCCTACCCACAAAAGCAAATATAGTCGTAAAATCATTTGTGTTTGATAGAAAGACCTTTGCTGTTGCATCTCAGTGCGGATTTTGATAACCTTGAGTGAACGTGAACTATGGCTTCAAATTTCAAGTGGTGCAATTTCAAGTTTTCTTCCAAAACAAAAAAGAAGAGAGGTGTCCCAGAATTACAAGAAAGGTATGTCATTTTGAATAAGGTGTTTCAGTATTCAATTTTTTTTTAAATCTCCTGGAAGGTTCAACTAGCTACTTGTGAAAATTGTAAACTACAAACAAGAATAAAAAGAAAGAAGATAGAATTGAGTTTTTTGGAGATCTTCAACCTTTCGTAAACTGAAAGAAAAACAAAAGTTGGTTGAAAATCTATAGAAAAAAGTTGTTGCGTTGCGTACAGCTATAGCTGTAGTACCAGCAACACTGATATTTTAAAATTCTGTATCTGTACGTAACAAAATTGAAAATTAAAATTAAAAAGCTTCGAATCATCCTAACAATTCACGAAATGTTTATCAACTTTTAGTTTTTTTTCAGTCTGGTGATAGCCACATAAACGAAAAAATGATTTAACTTTCTTCCTCAAGAGTTTTCACTTTCCTTCCCAATATTTTTGTCAGTGACAGAATACCAAAATAAAACTTTTATTTCATAAATTCAAATTTTATGGCAATTTTTTGGAACCACAATAATCGCAGAATCGACTGTTATGAGCACAGTTTTTTCAATCCAACATGTATAAATCTATCTTAGGAAAAATCAAAGAACTAAATACCTAATAGAGGAATAAGGGTGGTGAAATTGATATTATTTTCTTCGTAAATATGAAACAGGAGAGAAAGTAAGTCATTGGAAATCGAAAGAAATAGAGGTTGGAGCCAAAAAAATAGAGAAAAGCCTTTATTTCGGAAGAAACAAAATTCGAGGAAGTTTGATAAGCGGTAAAGTAGTAGTTTTTGGAGAGAACAACGTGTCGTTACCTGAAAATTCGTAGGTTAGGAAGAACTTCTAGAAAAACGATAACAAATTTTCGATGGCCCGCGCCTAGAATTTTAACGAATTCAAGCCGAATTATTGCAACAATTCCATTGAGAGAATTAATCTACACTAACAACTTCCACTTTCGTATTATCAACAGCGACATACCAGGCATACCTTCACTGAATTTTTACCGCATCTTTATTTGTTTATTGAAAATCGAAAGTGCTCCGCAACAGCATTTTGTTTCTTATAAGGAACTTGAACCATTACTGCGAGGCAGCATACCATCGCGGACATTTTTCGTTTATTCCATCGATTTGATGAAAAGAATTATCATTCTAGGAGACACCAACTACCAGATGACTTAACTTGAAGCTATGGACAGGGGCGGCTTTAGCCAATGTAGCGCCGGGTGCAATCGATAGTATGGCGCCCTCTGGCAATAATGTGGTGCGATCAAAATGGAATAGATTGTCAGAATACGTTCAATTGAACTCCGAACCCTGTTGGAATGCGTTGCCGTAAGCTCAATATCGTTGTTTTGTCACTAAACCGGTTACAGTGAATATGGCGACAGAGCAACCTACTCAAACCTGTCAAAAACATTTCATTGAATCGTTACAGTTTGCTCATATTACTAAGTATGAAAGTTAGATTACTAAATGAACATAGATTATTTTCCTTCATTGATTCAAGTGAAAAGAATATTGTAATTATTGGTTATTATTTCAAAATTACCATTTTTTCTAGAAAAAGTACGGTTTTACAATTTATCCCGTGCTTGAGATAAGTTGTAACATCTCAGCAAGTAGTAATGATAATAAAAATAAAAATATGACACTTTTGATGATTTACTCTTCAGTTTTTGACAACAAATTTCACATCCTTCTATAAATACAGTGTGATTTTGCCGAAGAATTAACTAAAATATAGCATTCAATTAATCAACACAGATAATTTTAGCTGTTAGCTACTAATGTTATTATTTGGACAATAATTTTCATCGACATAGCGGTTCAAAATCATAGTAAATTGAATTACTAACCTCTAGATTAGGTCATTCAATTATCTTTTTCTGACACCTCACATCTAAGTATTGTATAAAACAATCAATCTTTGAATGAATTTTTTTTTCATTCACCTGAGTTATAGTTGATACAAACAAATGAAATAATATCTTGTGTCGCAAAACGGGAAAAATGTTTTCTTCAGTTGGTTTAGTCAGTTTCACTTCAAAGGTTTGAATTCTACCAATTGAATATATCTTCTTCTATCACAACAAAAACATACAACATTAAAACTAACTTTAGGTTACTGAAATGATCAGAGAAGCCAAGTTCGATCTCTCTACGAGTACAAAACTTTGTGGCAAACGAATTCACTTCACTGTCAACTCCCTAATGAAAAAGCCTAGTTCGACGACGAGACACATACAAAAGTTTCGTAAAACATCCAAAATATGCTCTAGAGTACAAAAGAAGTGCAAGTGAAGATGAATACTTGGGTCCAGTGATGGATTAAAATTCCTAACATCACTAATATGCCCCATTTGTTTCTCTATGCTCAACTATGTTCTGTAGATGGCGAACGAATCGGTTTATTCGTGTTCTGGTCCAACAAGTAATTCCGTTTTGTCTCGATGTCCTGTACTGTCGGGGATTCATTATTATCACGAATTTCTTTGTGTACAGTTTTAAATTGCCCTCGGATTTAGGAATCAGAACAAACCTTATCAAGAAGTTCTTCGAACAGTCAAAAACAGTCCCAAAATCGTGTAACTATTTTGAATCGTTTTATTGTCCAAATTATGAACCCGAATAAGCTTATAAAGTTATGATTCAGTGAGAGAAATAGGTTGATAAAGTCCCTGTTGAAAAGAGACAAAGTAGAGGCAAAGAAGATACATATATCTCTCTAAACGAAGTAGATATAGCAGAAAATAGATTTTCAAAATATTTCTGCACATTTTCTGAACCAAAAAATCTAGAGTGCATTTTTTGGTATCAATCAATAGTACTCAAAAATAGGCAACTTTTTTCACAATTCAACATTGACATATGTTCGAATTTAGATAGTACTGTGTACATATACAGAGTGGTCCAACGAAAAGTATGCACCTTGCTTTTCCCCTTTTTTTGTAACTTAACGTAAAAATGCTCGGACAGGTTAATTTTGCTTTTGAGGGGGACAACTGGCTCAGTTGTTCACAAAATTGCAGCCTTCTATCAGGATCATCTTCATTGAGTTCCTGTACTAATTTGATTTTGTACGGATGAAATTTATAGGCTTTTAATATCCGTATTATGGACGAACGGGAGACACCTGAGGCTGCAGCAAGCTGACGGGTACTTTGAGTATGATCCAATTCAACATGTCCCAAAACAGCGACTTCCACTGCTTCATTTCTGATCGGTTTCCGAGGCTGGTGTTTCACATTACAGACAGATCCGGTATCGACAAATTTTTGGACTAACTTGGCAACGTACGAATCATTCTTATTTTTCCCGGGATGACTGTTATTAAAGAGGCGAGCAGTAAGTCTAGCACAACTATTATGTTGATAATGAAGTTTAACAATTTCAACTCGTTCAGGAATGGAATAAACCATTTTTACAGTAAAGTTGAAAGAATTTCAAAAGCAACCGAACTGAATCAATGAACGTTTGCCTAAATTCTTTTTGTACACTTATCTGCTGTTATTTGAACCAAAAAACGCACGAGAGAAATTGAGGAATGTAGTAGTGATAAAAATGACGTTTTTTCCGCATTTTCATTAACACCCAAAATATCGAGTAAATGTTCTTGCTTTTTTATAACTATTCAAGTAAATACAACAAATTAGGTATCATTGGAAAGAAAATTTTGTGCCCTTTCAAATGATATATCACTCGACCCCACTTTCCATTTAAAATTTTAGGGTTGTTACTCACCCTCGCTAGGGGGTTGAAGGCACAGGTAGAAACATACATCTCAAAAGCAAAAATGACCTGTCCGAGCATTTTCACGTTAAGTTACAAAAAAAGAAGAAAAGCAACGTGCATACTTTTCGTTGGACCACTCGATATCAATCTATTACAAACGTGAACACGTCGTGAATATCGGTTCCAACTTTTTTGCTCATATACGCTCATTATAATATCCCGGCACATTGCATTAATAAACCGTTATCCTTTCGATCAATTGTTCAACATTCTCACCCTGTCAAGTGAATTACAAAATAGAGACGATAAGATAGTTGTGATAAACTAGCCGTATACTGGAAATAATTCTTGTTGTTTCTGTTTACAACGAACTGATCGCTGCACGCAAAATGTATGCAAGATACTTAGAAGTGATAAACCAGACATATCTTCCAGATGCTTGATAACCACAAAAAATCCGATGCATTAAACTGTGCTATTTATATTTATAGACTGAGTTGTTTTTCACAGTGGCCGCATATATATTCAAATCGTTTGAAAAGACCATGATAATCGCCCTTTTTTGTTGGTCTCGCCAAGAAATTACCGTTGATTGATCGACCAACTGTTTGCGATGAAAAAGAGATATAATTGTTCAGCTCCACATACAAGATTGTTAGAGTTCTTGAAAAAACAGATGAGAAGTGAAATGACTAACTTTTATACAATTTCATGTATGAGACAAGGTTTATGATCTATGAAATAGATCAGTATCAATCTAAACGTTTAAAGTAAACTATTGGAGTACCACAAGGCTCTATTTTGGGACCTCTACTTTATATAATTTATGTCAATGACTTTGAAGGAAATTTTGTAATGTATGCGGATGACACAACACTACTGGTTAGTGGTAAGAATGTTACATCCACAGTAGACTTGGCTCACAGGGAAGTTTTAAAAGTCCAGGACTGGTTTTCTAGCAATAAATTAATCTGCAATGATAAAAAATCATCCTTCCTAAGATTTAGTTATGCCACAAATGGTCATGATCACAGTTTACTGTTAAAATCACAGCACGGTTTAATGAAACAGGTGAATTCAATTAAATTTCTAGGACTTACTCTCACTGAAGATTGTAAATGGAATCAACATATTAATGAAATATGTAAAAAAAAATAACGCCTATGTGTTACTGTATCTATCAACACAGTAAAATTATAGATAAGTCGGTGGTACTTATGTACTATCATGCCCAATTACACTCAACAATCTCATATAGTATAGTAGCTTGGGGCCTATCACGTGAGGCACAAAGGGTATTTATTTTACTGAAGAGAGCTGTCAGAAACATTCAGAGTGTAAATAGACGTACTAGCTGCAGAGATCTATTCAAAGTTTTAAGAATATTAACTCTCCCATGCATTTATATGTTCCAGCTGTTAATTTTTGTGAAATCGGATCAGCGACCTTTTACCTTCTTAAACAAAAATAATTACGACACAAGAAATTCAACATTGTTAGAAATACCAAATCATAGACTGGCTAGATCAGAATCAAGTCGAATTTTCATGGGTGTCAGGCTATTTAACAAATTGCCAAATCATGTTAGAAAAATGTCACTAAGAAAATTTAAACCGTTCCTAAAAAACTTTCTGATTGATAAAGCCTACTACTCCATTGAAGAGTTTATAAATGACTTATCAATATAACTGAAGAATTGAGATTGTCATTTAGGGTTGTTAATATATTATAATTTTACCTAGTTATAAGTTTTAATATATAATTTTACATAACTGTTCATATCCTATATGTACATAATTTTTTCTTTTTTATAAGTTTATTTATATCATATTACCCTGACTTGTTCTATATCATTGAGTTATGATCCAGAAGAACCAATAAAATATTATTATTATTAATATTATGAAAAATGTTAACCAAATATCGTAATCAATATATTACAACAGCAAACCTGTTGTAACCTTTAAACCAACTGTAGCTCTCTTACGAACGACAACCCATTCACTACTTTTGTTTAAAGTTTCGTAAAAAAAGGTTCAAAATCTGTTGAAAAAATCTGTCTCTCCGTTAACTAGCTGTCACTCCCCTAAGAACTTCAACCCTCTAAAGTAGATACGTTAACGAAGGTCCTAATTTTTAACATCCGACCTAGCATAGTCTCTCCAAGATACACGCCAAACGACTTTTCTTGCGTTTAATGATTTCATCTATTTTGGTTGTTCGGTTATGTTGCCAGTAATTTGATTGTGGAAGTTGGTATTCACAGGATTCGTGAGGAAAACTAACCCGAAAACAATAGATAATCTACATTACACATTGTTTAGATATTTTCCTTACCTATCACTCTATGCAAATTTGTATCATGAAAGAAAATTATGAGGAATATCAGTAAGTTCAAGAATTCCTTCAAGGATCATTTGTTTTCGTTAGTCTGTCCACTCGTATAGTCGAGTTCATTTCATGCAGTTATTGGCGAAAGAACTTTGAGTCGGATACATCTAGATACGGCTGACGCTGAGTTATCTAAATATCATCGCAGTATAAAGCCTGTAATGGCTATGTATATGTAATCGGTGTAAGAGAAGAAGTTATTTACGATCAGATTAAATCATAGCACTCTTGTATTAATTGTTCCTATGCACGTGTCTTTTAATAAAACTGTGGATAGCTCACAGATGAAATAGTTTTGTTTGTCGTTCATTCAACCCATACTAGGAACATATTGATTTATATTCACAAAAAGCATCAACAAGATAGATTTAAGGCGTAGGAATATTCTAGTTCAATTTATTTGACCCTTTTTTTCTTTACCGTTGTCAGAATTTTTCAGAAACTGTGACTTCTAGAACAATTTTTTTGTTCTGCAATGTAGATATTCTCGTTATTACTCAAATATTAACATTTCCTCAACATGCTTTTCAGAGCCTTTTTGTTTTTCTTCAGTCGACAAAAATCACCTCCCACGAAAGTTTATTGTTGATAGTTGGAAAATGGAATAAGGATGTTTTGGGCTTTCAAATAATTCATATATTAATATGTATGTTTTAAATATATAATTATAAGGTTCATTGTTTAGAGAAAACACTGCCAGAAAAGTTGAAAATCAATGAACATATCGAATTATTCAAGACATTTTAAATTTCTACATTCCAAAGCAACTACTTGCCAATTTGATATTTTTACACACACAAAATTCAAACTTAATTTCTGCAAAATTGGCATATATACTCCTTGAGGATGGAAAGGATGAATTTGTTCAAGGTTTCGTTCATTACAAAAAATTTCGAAATAATAAATAGCCAACGCTTTTTATTTCCTAAAAACCTCATCTAGTTGAATGACATACCTAGAAATATTGACATCAAAGGACAAAATATCCTTAGAATAGTCTCTCAAATTTTTGCCGCACGTTTAATAAACACCGTGTATTTTTGAAACGTAAGAGAAATTGTATGTACAGAAGTTCAAGAATTAAACTACAGTGGAAATTCTTCTTCCTTCAGACAAACTTTCTGCCACATTTCTGTGGCATAATTTGTTGAAAAAAATCGCATGACGAACGCTTTACTGTAATCTAATGATACTAGAAGTCCAATTTTCTGTCAAGTTTCCTGAAAATACCGTCTGTTATGATTTCCACGTGCACGTATTTTCCTATTAACTCAAGATATCGCAGGATTTGTTCATTTTTCAGTTCTGGAGAAACTTTTTTCAGTTCTTATGGTACGTGTCTTCAAAATTCTTAGATTTTTATAAAATTTCCAATAATTGTTTCCTCCATACGAGGTCGGTTCAAAAAATATGGTCAATTTTCATTTTTCTCAAAAAATGTTTTTTTATAATTGATTTCTATTTTGCCTCCTTCAAAGATAGAATACACTTGTGCCAGCGTTTTCTCCAATCCTCGAAGCAGTTATGATTTGCACGTTTTTTTATGCCCTCTAGCTCGCTCAGCGATTTGGTTTTTATCACCTCAACAGTCGCGAAACGCCGATCTTTATTGGTCGTTTCAATCTTGCCAACAGAAAAAATCGCAGGGAGCCAAATCTGGTGAATACGGTGGCTGAAGTATGATTACGGTATTGTTTTTGACCAAAAAATAACGAACAAGCAACGACGATTGAACAGGTGCATTATTGTGATGCAAAAGCTATGAATTGTTTTTCATCAATGCCTCTCACAACAAACTAACACTCCAAACAGCTGAAAGTGTGAACATATTATGTTCGAAACCAGTGTACTAACATAAAAAAATATAAAAAATCGCTAATCGAATGTACGAGCCCGCGAAATTTGAACAGTCACCTCATTTTTTTGACAGACCTCGTACATTACGAGACTATTTCTCTTAATTTTCATTGGTCCCAGAACAATTGACGAATGAAACAGTTTTTGCCACCTCTTCATTGTTTGACGGATCGACCCGGAATCCCTTCGGGCCCTCGACGGGCCTGTGCATCACAACAAACTATTCCAAACTCCACTTTTCCACCTAGCTAACATAAAGTACGTACCTTCCTTTCACTATTATACCTTGGGGTCTAACATTTTCTGTCTCGCGCCGTCTCTATCTATCCGCCGGCGCAGTTCATCACTCCCTCTCTGTCAAGTGGGGGGCGTAGATTTGCAGGTAAACTCTCGAAGCGTCAGTTGACAGTTAGCTTCGGGAACGGTCGTTTCGGTGTGATATGCTGGCCGGGCATCGAGTGAGCTGTGCATTTCTTGTTTTTGTTTTGATTTGGATTTCGCCTACTTGAAATGGTTTTCGGCAGTGGAAATAAGTTCCGCATCAGGAGGTAGGAGCTTATCGATTTTTCAGTTTCGTTTCAAGGATATCTAGATCACAACCGTGAACTGAAGACTTGCAACGCAGGCCTTTCTCTAACGCTTGTCACTGATATTGACAGCGACTGATTCGCGAACTATACAAACACAAAAGTTTCGAAAGGGTTTCCTTCTGGTAGGAACAATTTAATCTTCAAATCGTTGAAAACAGTTGACATTACGGATGACATGAAACTTGTCTATCCGACTATGTGAAGCAGCCAATTATATGGTTACTTCTGTATTCCTCTCTTGTCTCGAGAAAGTACTGCCGGTCACCTCAACATTTTTATCACGTTTCACTGAAGAGGATACCCAAATCGTTTGACAGTAACAAAAGTGGAGCATCAATTTGTTTTTTGTCTAATCGAAATGCAATGCAAGTAAACAAGTGTGAATGCAGACTTCAAATCCAATAAAAAATACGTACCAGTTTTCTATTCCCCAGAAGAGGATTAGGTCCTGTGAAATTAATTAAACCAGAACGTTGTGTTTTGATATTGTCATGATTATTTCCTTTGAGCAATAAATAAATTGACACGGAGCTGCCAAAACCGAAAAACCGTACACACACTTTTTCCAAACAACAATAAAATTGACAGCTATGAAATTAACACCAATGTATCATCAATAAAATTTATTTAATTTGGGGTAGCATTCAACTTAGAAAATGTTAGGAAATAATCTTCAGAATACCAGTGGATCTAAAAATGAATGTGTTTTATAACAAAACTTTCAAACAAATAAAGATTTTCTTGCTGTACATACAACCATGGAAATCCTACATTCATAAGGCCATCTATTTAAATTCCATTAAACATCAATGAAATACTATTGGAAAAAGATATCACGGTCCTAAATTCGCACTATAGTTCTTGATTTGCAGTTCGTCAGATATCATTTGGTTTATTTCTACATTATCTGTCAACTAGCGACCCGCACCGGCTCCGCACGGGTGCAATGCTGGTACTAAATGTAAATTCACCATGACATGCAGAAACAGTGATGAAAGATAATTTTGTTTTATGGACTCGCCTTTTTTCCCCGCCGCTGGCGCCCTATTTGCAATATTCAAAAATCCTTTCTTACTGCACATCTACACTATAAAACAAACCTACATACAAAATGTCAATCCCCGAAAAGCTAGCGATATGGAGAAACAGTTATTTTCATATGTAAACGCGCCCCTTTTATCCCCAGGGGGGCTTTCCAGTTGGAATATTTGAACATATTTTCTTATTGCATATCTACAATATAAAACGAACCTACATACTAAATTTCAGCCTCCGAAAATATAGCGGTATGGAGTGATGAAAAGCTAATTTTCATATGCAAAATGTAAATCCTTTCTTAGTTAGCATCAAAGACCTAAGAAGCACCTATATACCAAATTTTAGCTTCCTAGGACTTACCAGTACGAAGACACAGAGATGAATGAATGCTAAGTGACTATCGCATTTATAATGTATAAATTCATGATGGAAAATATAATAGATAATTTATTGAATTTGTCAACTTCCTATTTTTCAGAAAATGACAAATAATTCATAATTATTGCATTAACATCTCTATAAACTTGTGACAGGTGAAACACACTGTTGTTTGACCTTTATGCCACCTACTAATGAATGAACCTTGTGCAATTGGAAACTCTTTCGCTATTTTCTGACAGACCATGCCAATTTCAACCTGTGAATAATTTGTAAAGAAATACCGTAATGTAGTGGGTTTGCTATTAAATATTCATTATCTTATGATTCATTATCGATGGTTTCAAATGGTTGTGGAAAGGAAGTATCTAAAATATGAAGAATTGCCCCTGTTGAGCTAGCCAAAACTTTGGATTATTATATTCATTTTTGGCCATAATTCAAGGCCAATTTTATACTCTAGTTCCAATTTTCATGCTCTTCATCAAGCAATAATGGCAAAAATTGCAATAATTTTAGACTCATTTTAGGTTTTCTTGCCATATTGAACTCGATATCGAAACATTTTTTGCTACTTTTTTTTTGCAAACATTTTTCGAGTACCTATGGGAGATTTCGAGAATTTGGGATAATCGATGATTTTTCGCATACGGTTCAAAAAAAGGCAGTGCGTGCTGCTAGATTTACCGTAAACCTACAGAGCCAATTCGGAATCCTTATTTTTAATAATCTCAGACTCCTTCATTGCCCATTTGTCAGAATTGATAATTTGGGTGATTATCTTGAATTCACATGGTGAAAGCGAAACTAATTTTATGGAAATATTGATGAACATTCTAATCTACTAAACATCTTAGACTCCTACAGCTTAAGAATGTTTTCAACGAATCGTTTTCACGATATCTTCGATGAATGCAGAGTAAAGAGTTCGGGAATGGAGTACAAAATCACCCTTGAATCGAAAGGAATGTAAAAATTCAAACAGGAGTTAAATTTTCATAAATATCAGTTCTGATAGTTTGTTACTCTCAGAAAACTAGCATTTAACTAGAATAGTTTTTCTTAACATCAACACGTTCGATGAAGTTTATGTTGGAGTGCATATTCCAGTGCAAACGGAGTATTTGGGAATTTGCCAAGTAAAATAAATCGAAAGGTTTGAAATAGAAATTCGCTCAGTCGATCAAACTCGTCTAAATTCAACCATTGTTTCTATAACATTGAAGTAACCTTGGAAATCAGCAATTTAAATCCTTGAGTAAGGAATTCTTGGGTCTATTCATACGTATTCCTTCAAACAGTTATCATCCAACTCGAATAACCGAATGAATTTTGAAAATCGCAGAACTAATTCAAATAATTTCCACTTTGACAATATTCCAGTAGAACATTGAATATCTGCTATTGACTCATTGATTACATTTGAATGTATTGTTAATTAATACTGCGAACTATTAGTTACGATAATTGATCGGTCCAAATGATTTTTCAAGTCATGACACGTTTCGACAAGAAGGGGTACCTCTTCAGTACGACAAACTGGTTCGAAGGGGCTAGATGGCAATTATTCAAAGCGGTGAATAGACAGAGTCTTTCAAAATGACCCGCAAGATCACCCGATATGAAGCCTTCAGATATTTTGTGGGATTTTCTGAAATCTGCATCACAAAAACGCAATCCATTCCAGAGCTGATGAATAAAATAAGTTCTCCTAACATTCCTTGGTTGGAACATTACATAATGTAAGAAATGAATTTGTAAAGAAACTTTATATTGTCGGGAAGTAAACTTTGAACATCTATATTTGGATAAGGCGTTGTTGATTTTGAATATATTATTTCTTGAATTTGAAATGTATCCTTTTCATATAAATTTCATCCAACTTTGATATTTCGTCCTATTCAAAAGTCTAGAGGAATGAGAGACTTCCGCATAATCAACTACATCATATATATGTTTTTTATTCAAATACCTTATTATGATAGACGGTTCAGGAACTCGTTTCACATCAAAAGGTGAGGAACTATGTATACTAAAGGAGTTGATCACCCACCGAATGATTTTGGAATCACTGGAGAAAGTTGTAGGTACCTGCAAAAAAACAATAGGAAAATAGTTCATTTCAGAACAATAATAAATACGAGTGTAGTTAAGACAGCGAAAAATTACTTTCGAGTATGATGATAACCATATAATGGAATTGATCTTATTGTTTTATATTGTTTCGGTAGCAGTCTACAAATATTGTGATACGATGAGTTCATCGAGTTGAATGAACAATATTATCTGAATTTCCGAAATCGGTCGATTTTTGAACTAGATCAAAACTTAAAAGCTAATTCTTTTATGAAATGAAAATCCACACTGTACAGTGGAGGGAATAACTAGGGACTTGAATATTTGAAAGACTTCATAATCGAATCTTGTGAAAATTCTTCTTACAGAATACATCAATTACTGAAACGACTCAGCTCATATACAGGGTGTAACTGAATAAGTGTAAAACATTTATGGAGGTGATTCCTCGTCGAAAAAAAGATAGGATCTTTCATATGAAGAAACTTCACAAGCACTGAAAAAGTTACAATATTGAAATTAATCTGACGTTTTGTACTACCAAAAAGACACTTAGCTAGTAATTCATTTGGTTTACCCCATGGTTGTACGGGGTGGAAAACGCAACCCCTAAAATTTATTTCCCATGTAACTTTTTGTCTTATTATTTGTTTACCATTTAAAAATTTATTTCCGATAGCCTGTTTCATTCTAAACAAAAAATGTCTCTTGGGTTTTTTGCCCAAAATAAACCAGTTCGCAGCAAAAAATTATTTTACGAACAACTACAGAGATACATCGTCATAAATGCGAACTGGATTTATTGTTATTTTGTAGCTAATAACTGCATTAAACGATTAAAGGGTAATAAACAAAACTAATTTCTTAATAACAAAACACACAAGATGTAGAAATCATAGTAAATGTTCAATATGTTTACCTTCAGACATTACGCATGCGTCTAGAAGTCGGCGCATTGAGCCACGTATTCGCTCAAATATTCCTGGAGTCTCTCTGATTACCCTGCACGCATCGATGATGCGGTTTCTTAAGTCCTCTACATCGCGAACAGGAGTACGATAAACCAAATGCTGTAAATGGCCCCAAAGGGAGAAATCGAGAAGATTGAGATCCGGGGATCGAGCGGGCCAGTTCTGTGGCCCTCCTCGACCTATCCACTGATTTGCAAATGTTTCAGTTAAATGCTGACGTGCTACGTGACTAAAATGGGCGGGATCCCCGTCATGCATAAAAAACATATCCCTTCTGACGCCCAAAGGAACTTCCTCCAGCAGTACTGGATGCACTTCTCTTAAAAATTGAACGTATGCCTCACCATTCAATCGAAGAGTTAGAAAATGAGGCCCAATTGAATCATCCCCAATAACTCCGAGCCACACGTTAAGAAAAAACTGTTCTTGATGGTTAGTTTGACAATAGCGTGAGGGTTTTCATCAGCCCCTAATGTGGTAATTATGAAAATTAATAATCTTGTCCCGAGAAAAACCACATTCTTCTGTGAATTCTATCATCTTCAGAAAGTCACAATTTCTTCTAATCATTTCCAGCATACAATTGCAAAATTCAAGACGGTTCGGAAAGTCTCGCGGTACTCCCCTGTACTCGTTGCAGATGGTAAGGGTATAAGAGTGGTTCCTTTAAAATTCGAAATACCGTCATATGATCAACATTTAGCTGGAAAGCAATCTTTCTAGTACTGGTAGTAGGTTGTTCTTTAATCAAATTAAGTACTGCTTCCTCAAGTTGAGGTGTTCGTACTTCTCGATGGCGACCACAATCCTGCGTTTTTTTGTCGAATCGTAATCGTTGATGAAGTCGAGCAAATATTCCATGTGAAGGATGCTGCCGTTGAGGATACATTTCAGCATATTTTCTAGAAGCTTCTAACCCATTCCCCTGCGACAGATCGTAAACGTAATGCATATCAGCCATATCCTCATTTGTATATGCCATTTTAATAACAAGTGAATTATTAAAGTAACAAATTGAGAACAGAACAACAACACACAATTAGTATTAATTCAATTCAGGAAATTCACAAACTGACAGTGTCATACCAATTTAATTGTCACTATCGCTAATAGCGACCTACTAGATAGATTATTTTCGTATTTTCGCATTTATGACGATGTATCTCTGTAGTTGTTCGTAAAATAATGTTTTGCTGCGAACTGGTTTATTTTGGGCAAAAAACCCAAGAGAAATTTTTTGTTTAGAATGAAACAGGCTATCGGAAATAAATTTTTAAATGGTAAACAAATAATAAGACAAAAAGTTACATCAGAAATAAATTTTAGGGGCTGCGTTTTCCACCCCTTACAACCATGGGGTAAGCCAAATAAATTTCTGGCTAAGTGTCTTTTTGGTAGTACAAAACGTCAGGTTAATTTCAAAATTGTAATTTTTTTAGTGCTTGTGAAAAAAAATGTTATACAAATATGTACCTACCCCCTTTAAGGGGCTGTATCTTAACAAGGGATGCTCCAATGAAATTTCTTTATATGAGAGATCCTATCTTTTTTTCGATGAGGAAAAACCTCTTTAAATGTTTTACACTTATTTAGTTACACTCTGTATATTTAGCTAATTGATGAATTCATGAACGTACTGTATATGATATGAAAAACGTTTGACCTAAGTAGTGTATTTCCATGTTATCTGTGATCAGGACAATGCATTAAGTATGTGCTTTTCATTACTAATTGTAATATCAGATTTATTTACTGCGTTTCGCGTTTAAAGTCTTGACCCCGTCATCTGTTCCACTGTTATTTACAAATTCCCTTATACTTTAAAACGCAGAAGTTGAGTCACGAGTTTATATCACTTCTAAATAGATGCAAGCTGTTGATTTCAAATGACATAAATAAATAAGGAGGATGCATTTGTATCAGTTATTATTTGATATTTATACGAGGGTTATTCCAATTGTAATCTCCTTCTCCACACCAGAACAAAAGGCAGTCTCTCGACATACGTTTCGGTAATCTAGCTAGCATCTTCAGAAGGTGACTACAACAAATTTTTCGTAGGCTCAGTATTTTGTTCTGGCGTGGAACAGGTGTTTTTGATAGATTCGTTTCGGGACAGACGTTTCAATTCTACCTATTGTGGCCTATAAACTATAGGTTCATACTAATCTTCAATAATGTGCCCAAATTGAAGATCACGCTTGAATTCAAGGTAACCGTGAAGATTAAATCACAATGCCCTGTGTTCTATCAGATGTTCTCAGATTGAGAACTTTCTTTGTTATTGTAAACATACTGTTCACGTTTAAAAACTAGGTTATTCATAATATAGGTTGAGTTTCGGTAATTCTAGTACAGTTAGCAAAAAAGAAACTTCAGCAAAATATTAATTCCGCATTAGCTTATCTTTCTGGGTATATGGGCGTGAATTCATTCAATAGACGACTGGGGTCGAAACCTTTTTGGAATGTTCTTTGTTCACTTGCAGTTTTTGGGTTTGCGCAGAATTTACTGGAAATATTTCAACAGCGAGAAGTTAATACATATTTGCTCATCTTTCATTTCATCCCGAAAGAAAATCGTTTTACAACCAAGATTCCGTCAAACTGAGCAATGTTTCTATAGTATTCCTTCGTGATGCCATTCTATTTTCTTTGAAATAATATTTTCTTCATATATGAACTAATTGAAATAAAACTACAAATTGAAGCTAACTACAATGATCACCACCTTCAAGATTTGTCAAACAGTTTTTTGAAATTGAGGTTAAGGAAAAGACAAACCTTCTAGGTTCTATTACATTAATAAAGAACCCCAAACAATAGTTCTTATTAAATATAAGATACATTGTATGAGTATGAAAAATTTGTAGCAAGCCTAAAAGATAATTTTCAATAATTATAATAGACCTTTGATCCTCCTTGTTTTTGCCAAATGATCCTTTTTTCATAAAGAATCAAAAAATCGTCCCAAATGAAAAAAGTGAATATGTATCAATTCCTTGTTCGATTCTCCGTGTATACGTATTCATCCTTCATCCTTTGTAGCAGATGTTTTTCAAGTGCCACCTCATGTCTGCATTGGAGTAATGAAAAATGGCATCACCTGGCCTACGCTAGATTTAAGAACTTAAAAGTCTCAGGAGGTTGGCCTAACACGTGCTCGGCGTGTGGCTTTGTTACCACTAGCTTTTTGGAACGAATTCGCCCCAGCTAGCAGCTGCAGCTTTAGTTTCTCGGATCATATAATTCAATTCCAGGGAAAATTAATATGCACTATTCCATTACAAACTTTAAATATCAATTAAAAAATGTAATTAGTGGGATTTCATAGTTTGCATTTTGGTCTATTACTCTTGATGTTTCCAACATGTACTTTCTTTGATCAATTTATTATTTGATTTTTTCCAAGATATGATGTGTTTATTTTAAAATATCTCATTCCTCCTATTTTATAATACTTGATAGTTGATGATAGTCCCTAATTGTAAACATTTGTTGTTTCTTGGGACAATAAACTGAATTGAATTATATTCTCGTATTGGTAAAAAATTGTGAGGCTCATAAAATGAATTTTGATAATAAAATTCAATAATTTGCAAGCGTTGTTCATTCGCAAGTCGATTCATGGTTAAATTATAGACCAAACTGAACAAGTTTGACAATGACACAAGACACGATTCACGCGTTATCTGTCAAAAACAGTGTTGCCAAAAGGATACCAGCAGAAAAATCACTCGTTTGTTCCTCTCGATTTTCAGAGCAAGACGATATTTGTCTTGTTAGCTCCTGGCGAGATGAATATTGTCCTGAAAAGAGGAGGAAACACGGACTTTATCCAGACCACTTTGTTGAGAAGGATGTTCTGATTATTGGAGTTCTTGGTGAAATGATGCAGAAGGATGTCATTTTCTGCTCATTGCGTTAGCTCAGGGCACATGATTCTCGGACCCAATGATCACTTACCCCACGGTGTGAGGAGTGGTAATTGGTTATGTCGGAGCTTAGGGGGCAGGGCTCGACTAGTTTACCCTTCAGTGAAAATAATAGTAAAAGGATATAGGATTTTACTGGCCTAGACTTTGATCTATGCACTAATAAAAGCCTTCGTTTTCCTTCATAAATAATAATGAGAGAAATACAAGGGTATTTACCTTGGTGAGAAAAGGCAGATCAAATTAGCTGCTGCAGTTCCAATTATCATTCTCAAGTCAGTTTCAGTTTCTTAATTTTCATGCACAATTTCGAAATTTAGTTATATATGAAGTATTCCGTAGTATTGAAGGTTTAAATCAGTTCCAGAAATTACTATGGTTGTGTGAAAATAATCCAATCAATTTCACTTCTAATCTAACTAAAGCAAAATTCCTTACTCTGTTACATATGAAGACTAATACCTACTTAAGTCGAATGAACAAATTGAAGTAGCTATTACTCAAAGGAAGTTGAAGAAATATGATACTTCAATACTGTAATATAAAGACGATCAAAAAACATAATTGGATCGACGTAACTACTCAATTCCGGAATAAGTTATTCAGTCGATAAGAGTAATGATAATTAAAGGTTTGTTTTAAAAAATCACATTCAATCACATAAAAAATCTATTTAAAAATTCATCTTTGTTTAATTCCATTTCAAAGTTCTATACCTCTTAAAAAACACCCTATATTTTTACTCAACGTCTTCTGTTTGACTAGGTTTCAAGCTCTGGTAATACGAGTATTTATTGTCGGTCGTTAAAATTGAGCTACCTACGGTAAATCTGTACTCTCACTGCATAGAAAGTGGTAATTTCAATCAAAATCAGCAATGAATGCGTTGAACTTGAATCATTGGGTTGAAATAATTTGTTAATTCTACCACAACTATATTTATACATGAATTGGTATGGCAAAACAGAAGCATAACAACCATCTAGTTTCTCTTCATTTTCCAATATCATATTTCAACCTGAATACAAAATTATCCTGGACTCAATATGCAGATGTAGCTATTGTGCTTACTACAAATTCTGAACTTTCTTGATGGAGCACGTTTCAAATTACCCACAATTAACCGTGGAAAAATTTCACTTTCAATTCGAAACGAGGCTTACCAGGAAATTTCGAAATACCAATTAATACCCGAAGTGTTAATAATTGATGAAAAAGCATCTAACTGGTCTGTAATTATAGAATATCGTTGAAATGGGTTTTCAGTGAACTGATAAAATCGATAAATGGCAAGGTGTTGGTAGAATCTCACAAAATAAGTGTTTTGGTAGTATCCATTGTTGCATTTATATCTGTGTCATTTGAACTCGTCGTAACACAAAAAGTAATTTCAAAACTGGCATCATTCCTCGTTTATGGAGTAATAGAAAAATATTAACATTTCTATGACCAATTCGAAATGACCAATATACCGAGTTATCATTTTACAGTGCGGACGTAGTTTTTCTTAATCCCAACTTTTGAACCGGACAAGGTCGGACAGAACTTACCCAAACATGCATCATTTATAGTAAGGTTGGGTTAAATCAAAAGTAATTAGGTCTATTCGACCCTCCACCGCAACCTGCAAGGGTTTATTGTGGCACACACATACGCATATGTTCCTAGGAAGGTTTATATCTCTGTCCTGGGTCTGCGACTGTAAACACCAGAGCCTGAAGGTATATTTGATCCATCTGTGACACAACAACTATCTGCTCTTGATATTTCCTCCTCCCGGAGGACCCAGTCCTCTATACTCGGGAGCAGTACTTTATAAAGCAGTTGACAGTTGGAGGCATTAAGCCAGAGAACATTCACAAAACGCTGTGACTTCCAGTGTCGACCAGCAGTCTGTTCTGCATTAAATTGATTTGGGCAATTGGCAATGTATACAAGTCTATATGCCGTCCATATAGCCTCTCTCTCAAGAAAAATGTGGAGAGGAGGTAGATCTAGAAGGATCTCGATGGTCGCTGACGGTGGCACCACTAATGGCCAGACAAGCATGCCTCTGTAAGCCAGAGATCTTCGCTTGGCCCGTTTACTGCAAAGCCTTTGGTCACCAGGCAGTTGCACCGTACGTGATCATTGGTCTGACAATCATCACGAGTCCAATGAAGTTGTTGGGACCTAAACCCTAAGTTCCTTCGACATGTCCATAGGAACAGTCTGGCTTTGTGTAAATTTTTTCCAAGTGAGCGTTTTTCATCAAGGACAATGCCAAGATATTTCACGTCCGTTCCAAATGGAATGACCTAATCATTTATAGTACCTTTTGATAATAAATACGGTATGTTGCATGAGTCGTCGCCGAGACAGCGCTACCAACTTTCTCAAAAGGAAAAGAGGTCTTGTTATACATCGTTGATAGATATTTCAACTCTCTATTCAACACTTTTTAATCCTTGGAAATCGAGTTAGGTGTTATGAAAAGAGAAATGAAAATTTCTATGTTTTTTACCACTTTTAATTGTAATTAACATTACTGCAGTTTCGTCCTATATGGATATTTTCAAACTAATACAGTGAGTTTATTGTATTAGTTTGAGAATGTCCATATAGGACGAAACTGCAGTAACGTTAGTTACAATAAAAAGTAGTAAATACATAGAAATTTTCATTTCTCTTTTCATTATGATCTCCTACTACGGCTACATCCATCAGTTCATTGAATTAGGCGTTCTCAAGTAATCCAGTAATTCAAACTTTAGTGACCTTCATTTCAGCCAATGCATTCATCAAGTGTCCTGTAATTGTTGCGGAATAATTGCAGCACAAATTTACTGAATTCATATGCACAGTTCCACTAGATTCCTTGATTTTGTTTAGGATAGCTTCATATAAAAAAGCAAGTGGAGTTAGGTCAGACGATCTAGGTGGCTATCTAATTAAGGTATTACCCTGCCCTATCCAACTATTAGGGTAATTGAAAGGTAGAACTGAAACCTCTGAAACAAGCACCACACTATTGGATTAGGGTGATTTTGATGTAACCAACTCTTCAGGATGCCTGCATTATATTGGTATGGAACAAACATCTAATTGAGAATGTAAATTTCTTGTTTCTGTAGAAGGAAGTTAGTTCATTAGTCAATTCCATCTGACAGTTCACTCGATGAATATTATAGGGAATCTGCGGAATCTATTATGCCTTGGTTTTTCTTTAAACGTCGCCTCATATTCTCCCTAGGTAAGTTCAAATCTAAGCTTTAAATTATCATTTGCATTAGTCTAATCATTTCATTTTTCCTTTATGCAATTTTTGTCAAGATATTATGGTTACTGATCCAGTCCGATTGAATGGTTTGTTTTATGTATCGTGCTGTAATTTATGTCTGGTCGATTTGGGTGATTCCATTACGATTTTTTGTTTAAATCACAAGAAATGAGCCATCATCTATACTATAACCATTTTCAGTTGAAGGTGACCAACAGATAATCCTCTTACCAACTCCGCAGAGGCGTACCAAAATAATATTTTTATTCATTTAAACACATTGGTAATTACGTAAAAATTGTTATAGTAGGTGGCGCTACCTGGTGTCAATGGTAAAACTGATTACATTTTCTTATTATGTCTAATACAGTACTTCAAAAAAACAGAAAAATTTACAAAATAATTATTATGTTCCTTTTATATAGAAAGAGAACTACAAAGCAAAGAAATAATTACATATGTTATGCTTATGAATTTTCAGAATCCAATGACTCGTTCGAAGAGGAATCCCCAGTCACACTTGAATCTATTATTATTTGGTCGAAAACAGTGGCTACCATTTCGTCAAATCTCCACATTTTCTCTTTTTCCTTTATCACATGGGCTACAGCATTAGCCCAATCTTCTTTCCGTATCCGTTCCATGGCGAGTTCTAATAAACGTTGGACATCAGAAGTCTCAAAATGGCGATACCTTCAGCACGAGCTATTGTATCCACCACACGCTGGCGATATCTGTCACGATGCTGTTTAATGACACTCATAAGCTCGGCCTTAACCATGTCCTCGGAAAATGGAATTCCTTTTTGTCCTAACCAACTCTGCATGCCTGCTTTTCTGGTGGTCATAGTTGGCAGCTGTTCTACTAATCGGCTATGATAAGAAGCGTTATCCATTACTATTACCGAATTTGGCTCAACTCGTGAAAGAAGGGATTCATCCTTCAAAGCGTTGGGCGTCCATGTCTTCGTGATACTCCCCCTTTTTTTGATAAAAAAATTAGTGCACAATCGTCTAAAAAGCCACTCTCGCTGCCTATATGGGCGACAATTAGTCGTTGCCCTTTACCCGTTGGTCCGCGTAACCCTGTTGATAAACCGTCCACAAATGGTTGACGATAACTAGTTACTGTAATATCTTGCCAGATCTTAGATACTGTGTGACCAGCATTCACCCAAGTTTGGCCCAGATAATAAATCGTTTTGTGAGCAGAACGCATTTCTCTAATAGAGCGAAGATATCTCCGGGGCCATAAGACTATATCTTCTCTTTCTATTGAGACGAAAAGAAAGAATGAATGGTTTAGCGTACAAAATTTTTCTGGTACTCGTCCAATTCAATTTTTTTTCTGCCAGACAATGTACTTTTGGAGCTTGCACAATCCCAGTCACCTTTCGCTCGTACATCCTGTCGATATGCAGAAGCTATCTTGTTACGGGTGGCAAGTTTTATGGAATCATCTTACTTTTCAATTATTTACAATGGCGATGCATACACAATTAAAATGACACCGGTGAGAATTTAGTTCTAACATTCAACATTGTTGCCGTTAGCTCTCAGTTCAATTTGTATATGAGTTACCTTTAATTGAAAATTGTTATACTATATGTTTTTTTTTCAAAATAAACTCAGTCAGTAAACTAATGGTAATGGTAAATTACAAAATGATAATTCATGAAAATTTATGTACAAATATAAGATATACTGTCACAGTGTCACAGCCCACTTGTTGATTTCATGAAAACATTCTAAGTTCAATAATTCGAATGCCTATATCATTATAATGTTTGGTTGTATTGATGCAATGAAATTGTACGATATTCCAGTATATTCTTTGAATTTTCGTCACTTATAATTATAATTATAACTTCTTAATATAACAGATTTCCATGAACTTCTGGACAATGATCAAAAGCTGCTGAATTCAATGTAGTAGTGAGAATTTAAATGCAAGTTAAATTGGATTTCAATTTTAATTCCCTTATAACTTTTTAGTGATCAATGCATTTCGATGCAATTGTGACATTAACTGTTTCAAAACTTCGTGAATCTAGTGGTATGGTCAGATTTTTTCAAAAAAAAGTGTCCAAGATTAAAAAAGAAGTACCACTTTCTCAGTTTTTGACGTTGAAAAACAATAAAAGTAAGCTCTGAGAACAAAATTTATTTCTGAAATTCCGTGTTGCTCCGGTAGACTTCTCAATAGTTTACCAAATAAAAAAAGACACTTCAATTGTATTCAATATATACGTTCTATAAGGGTGCTTCAATTTCAAATGAGCCACACCGTATTAAGGTAATGAATTTGCCTTCTTTTGTTTGTTGTTTGTGGTAAACCACTATTACCGGCTTTGAATGTGACGTATCTATGGACCGCGGAGGATGCTTTGAAGCATTCATAGAAGACAAAATAACTGTAATAGAAAATAAACGCGAGAATCACGATGATAAATGATGTTGAGTATTGCAAATCGCCTACGCAGTGATTTATTTGATCCAGCAGGAATCACTTTATGAGTTCGAGCTTTTACTGTATTGATGATGGATGATGTGAACTCACGACATGGAACAGAAAACTGAAGTCGAGAAATACGGGGAATTAAAATTTGCTTATTGAGTTTATACTGAGATACTAATAAAATCTTCTTGGAGGTTTGAAATTGTAAAGGTATGCTCTAAAATGTGGACTACTGCTAAATAAAGGATTCTATTCATTGATTGGAAATCACTTTCAATGGCAAGAAACTGAAATTAATCTAAGTTTCTCAAGAAAAAGTTTTACAGTAGTTTTTCATGATTACAGTAACGTAGAAAAAAAATAGTCTTCATTCATCTCAAATTTTGATATTATTGATGAAAAGTTGTGATAAAATAATGGAAATCAAGTGTGTCTGAAAAAACTGAAAGGTAATCAATATAAACTTCCACCTACAACTTTGTATTTCTTTTCAAAACAATACTAAACAATCATGGATAATGTCGTTATATAATATAAAACTTCAGAGGTCATAAAATGGTACCGGTTAATTTCCCAGATTGCTTTTTCTTTGTGAAATTCTCAGTTCGAGAGATTCTCGCAAAGTTTAATGAGTTTTGTAAATAACGAATTATCTACTGAAGGAATGTAATCGTCTTGTTTTAGCGATAAAAAGAGAGGAAGAGATTGTTTATGCACTCTCGATTTATCGTGATTTATCGAAAGCTTTTGACTGTGTGAATCATGAGATACTGCTGCGAAAGCTTCACCATTACGGATTTAGAAATGAGGCACATTCATGGTTTACGACTTATTTATCTGGCCGCACACAAGTATTAAAAACAAAAACAATGTCAAGCTTACGTAATATACAATGTGGTGTCCCGCAAGGATCAGTCTTAGGTCCAATTTTGTTTTTACTATATGTCAATGACTTGACGATGCTTGACATTTCAGGAAGTTTTACACTATTCGCCGATGATACCACCATACTATGGCATAAAGATAAGGAAGCCGACCTTCAACAGGTCATCAATTCAGATATAATAAAGGTTAAAGAGTGGTGCGACTCAAACCTTTTATCCTTCGAAATATTAAAAACCAAGATAGTGTCCTCCAAATGCGCAGTATCTGATATTTCTATCAACCACCAGATCATTGAAAACAGTGTGTTTTCTAAATTTTTAGGACTATACATTGACAACGGTCTCAAATTCAATGAACATGTCAAAAACCTGAATGAAAAATTGTCCTCTGGTTGTTACGCTGTGAAAATTGCTGCAAACGAACTAGGTTACACAATCGCAAAGTCAGTATACTACTCCTTGATAGTCACATTTGCGATATGGTATCCCATTTTGGGGAGTGTGCAGTGGAAATGTTCTTCAAAGTGTTTTACAAAAAAAAACCCTGAGATACCTCTGTCAATTAAAATTTCGCGATTCGTGTAGAGTTCACTTCAAGCAACATAACCTTCTCACGGTAGTGTGTATATTTATACATGAAACAGTGTGTCTCATTTATAAACATAAACAAAATTTCATTACAGATAGTAGATATGCCACCCGCCAAAGTGACCATATCAAACTACCTTTACCATATTCCACCATAGTTAAGGACTCCATTATATATAACGGCTGCAAGATGTACAACCACCTTCCAAATTATATCAAACATATACAGTCCAACACTGACTTCAGAAAAGCTGTAAAAAGAGTACTTTCCGATAGAACCTATTATAGTTTGGAAGAATATTATGCGGATATAATAGACTGATAATAAATATACCAAAACTTTACATTTTGATATCATATACCTACTAATGTTTGTTATATTTTAAATTTTAAATGAGTGACTGATTGCTTTTTAACAATTCAATTTTATAAAGTAGTGACTACGTATACTATGTATACTAAGTAAATAATTATCTAAATGTTATTCATATAATTTAATTTAATTTATTTTATTTATACAGGCTTTGTCAACAAGATGTTATTCTTTGATAATAAAGCATATTTTGATTGATTGATAAAAACATTTATTGTGTGATTTTCACTAGACAGTTTTACAAAACTCTGAAAACAATAGAATTGGTTATGAATGGAAAGGATAAATGTAGAGCATTGATCATGAATCCACAACCACCAAAACTGTATTCCCTTATTAAATTATACAAAACCAATTTCCCGATTAGACCAGTGGTGTCGTTTATAACGGCACCTACCGTAAAAATCTCAGAAATCTTGATTAAATTGATTCATACCTATACCAATTTCAAGCCAAAATTCAGTATAAATAATTCTTATCAATTAGCGGATAATATTAAAAACGTATTTCTTCTGGATAACGCAAAATTAATATCGTTCGATGTCCAAAATTTATTTCCCAGTATTCCGCCAACTGAAACAATTGGACTAGTAGAGTGTCTCTTAGACAAAAACCACGTGAACCCACTGATAAAACAGGAAATTGTAGATTTACTCACCATTTGTTTATCTCAAAATTATTTCCAGTTTGACGGAAAATTCTATTCATGCAATGAAGGACTAATAATGGGGAACCCTTTGAGTCCCTTGCTGGCGGAAATTTTCATTGATAACATAGAGTATGAAATCCATAATAATCAGTTAGCCAACAATTTTTTGTACTGGTACAGATACGTAGATGATATCTTAGTATGTTTTACTGGTACAGATAGGCAATTAGGCAAGTTCATTGAATATGCCAATTCCATCCACCCGTCAATAAAATTCACCACTGAGGAGGTGGTAAATAATTCAACAAATTAACCATTACGAACCATTTTTAGAATACGTTAAAATATAGATTGCTCTAAATAAGTCTATAACAGACAATACATTTGTTTTTGTTTCAATAGTGCAGTTTTTTGTTATGAACCACTCTTGCTGGAGTGGTTTATTTCACACAAATCATCTTTTCAATTGCAACCTGCTATTTATGTTGGCTATTATTAGATTTATATAAAATAAGCAGTTTATTTGGACCATTTTTCCTGTTTTGTAACTCCACAGAGTTATTTAAAGTTCCACACAACATCAATCTCGTTTCCTCACAGAAAACCACTCGATTATGTCGGATGGTCACAAAAAATAAGTAAAACAATACCGATCAGGAACGGCAATTACGTTCCGCAAGAAGAAGTATAATGGCGTCAAGAGAAAGCTACATAAGGAGGTTACGTAATCTGTACACAGATAAATCTGCAATTTAGGTTTAGAGGCAAGTAACGAGTTCACATAAAACCAAACTGAAAAAATCATTCTGAATTCCTCTCTTGGATTGATTCCATACTGAAATGTTGTCGGTTATGAGGATAGATTCTTTCGTAACCAGCGATGCCTGTTTTTTGCCATTCATTGTATTGTTGGTTTCGAATTATCTCTTCAAATAGTAGGAATTGTTTTAAATATCGACAATGAATTATTTTGTCATGTACATTAATAAGGCTGTTAATTTAGAGCAGATCATCATGCTGATAATCTATTTAAACTGTTTCAACATAGTATTCTATAACATCCAGTGATGCTATTGTGGTTAGAGTACTCAGGAAAGTTTTTAAAAAAATTCACAGAGAAGTAAATGAGTTATGTTTTTCAGAATATTAAAAGAGAAATCTATGAGCATGATAACTTATTTCACGTTTGTATTTAATACCACACGGTGCCTTGAATCGGATTTCAGTTGTCAAGTTTCTCATTCTTAACACAGATATGATTTGCAAAATATGTCTAATAAGTATCGATTTTGAAATGAATGAAGTACAAGGAGAACAAGTATCGGAATTGGTGTCAGAATTATAGTAAACGTAGAAGAACGAGCTCTAATCGTTTTCATTTTTCTATTAAATGTTGTGAAGTAGAGAATATGTTTTTTGGACTTTTTCAGTAATATTTCAATTTCTCAGCTACGTACCAATGTCATTGGGCAATTAATTGATTGTATATTAGCTATCCATATACAATTAGCGGACGATTCGAGCGATGATTCAGTCTGCAGAATTAATTAATGACTCACAACTTCAAAAAATACTGTAAAATGCAAATTAATGTTACGTGATTCTCAGACAACCAAGGTGAATTGTGTTTAAGGTTAGAAAGTGCGAATCAAATAATTTCACAAATATTGAGAAATATTTGATTGCCTGTTCTAAACAAAAAACACAAATCAAACCAAAAATCTTCAAATACCAAGTATTTTGCATACTCAAAATGTGTTTCTGTGTATTTATATCCAATTTTTTTCAAGTTATTAAAAAATATTGGTAATAACTGGTTTGAAAAAAATACTACCGAGACTACCACAAATCATGAAAATTCAATATCAATATTTAAACAGTCGTGGAGATGGTGAGATTTGGATTGATATCTGAGTAAATCAATGTGAGCACGGCTTTCACTTGGATAGGATCTCACGTCAAAAGGCGAGACCTCATTTATTCCCAGCTAGCATATGTTTCATATGCTCGCATGGAGCAGTTGCTTGTTCTTATCGATGTGTTGTTTCATTTCAAAGAAAACGTTTATACGGAATAAATTTTAAGAGCATTTTCCATGAAATAACTCCTTCGAAGTTCACTTGAATCCCTATCATCAGTTCTAAAAATATGTATGTACAACCTCGGTGGGTATTAACTCGAAACTTTCTGAAATACTTCCACGTTAACCTAAATGGACATTCCCACGAAAATCTTAACGTTTCTGAATAAAAACTCGGATAAAACTATTCTCCACATACAGTTAAAGCACGTATTTCTATGACTTACACTCACATGTTGGTTCTTGCAGAGACAATTATTATCATAACAAATTGTAGCGGTGTTGTTTTTGGAATTCCTAATGAAGACAGTTTCAATAGTGTCACAAACACTCTACGTGTACAATAAATATAATGCCCTCGAAAGGTGAATGACTCTACGTGCCGTGAATTTTTCAATTCTTTTTTTATCTCTCACACATTTTGTTATTTTGATGGCAAGGTTATCGTTGCAAATAGCATTGTAGCAAAGTCTTACACGTCAAAATTTTGATAAATACGATTATAAGGTTAATGTGATAACGTGAAAATTCAAAAATCGATTGTTCATAAAATACCCAACAAAATAATTAAAAGGAAGAGGAAGAGGGTTTAATTTTCCTCTTGAAGATGATCACTTGATGATCGAAACACGTGTCTATTTTTCTTGGAACGTTCTGCATTCACTATCGATGTTTCGCTTCTTTTCCATACTAACAAATCACACATAAAAACAATAAGTCAAATCAAAATACTTTTATTGACGGGTGCTACTTTATTTCACAATAGACAGTTTCGCTTCCTTCGCCTTTCCTACGCAGACTAACTCGCAGTTGCGCCGCTAGCCTTTTTATATGCAATTATTACTGCCATCTAGAGGTGATCGGAATACACTAGCTAGAACCAGAACTTTCTCGAACCAACCCGGTAATTCCAAATATTTAATTACGCCTAATGCCACCTAGCGGGTAGCTGAAAAAGATAGTACATAGTACCACTACTCGCCACTAGATGTCGTTAAGTGTCACAATACACAATAATAATTGAAATGCAAAAAAAGCGTAAGTTTGCTTAGGTCACGCACTTTGCATCTATCCTAGTCTAGAAATATAGTTAAGGGCAGAAATTGGCCCTTGGAACAAACTGAAAAAATCATTATGGCCCGAAGGCTTCAAAGTTTAAAATCCCTGCATTATACCATTAGTTTTCCAAAATAAAAGCTTCAGTATGCATATTTCCTCAATATGAAAAGTCGGTTTTACACATCAAGTTTTTGTAAAAGCATTCGTTGTAAATATTACGAACCTGCCACATACACCAAATGCATTCTATTATTGTATGTTTGATATTGACCCTAATAGACTATACATTCACAGCATTCATGATATCTGCTAAATCGATTAATTCAAGCAACTCAGGTGAATTCGACGTACTTGAAACGAGAGGTGCGGTGTCAGTGAAACTTTCGTGGATGTTGCATTGAAATGAAATTGGCGTGCCTGACGAATGTTGTTCTAGTTGTGGCAAGACAAGTCACATATGTTTCGATTGGCGATAAATATAACAAGAGTGAATAATCGATAATCTCTTTGACATCGCGTGAACGTCGTTTTATTTCCTTATTATGAATGGACTGACCCGTTACTTACTTACTAATACTAACTTAGTACTAGTATACAGGGTGTAACATAAGTACGTTAAAAAATTCAGGTGGCGTATTTCTCTAAGACATTTGTAAGGAAAAAAGTCTATATGAACTTGTGTCCGGAAATGCGGAGATACAGGGTGTTGAAATTTAATTTTTCATTTTATTTTTGACGATAGTCGTGTCATGAAGTGTTTTGGCGATGCATTGAATTTATTGAAGCCTCTGGAGACACCCTACATTTTGTTTAATAAGAGAGAGGACATTGTTAGATCAAGATCTTCAGATGATGTGGTGCTGCAGGTTTTTCCGGGTTTTCCTGCAGCTGAGAAAGCAAATGCGCCAATGGAATTCATTAAGTCGCCCCGGAGCTCCAATTATTTTATTTTCATCGTTATTTTTTATTCGTTTTTTAAACATAACTCTTGCAAAAAAAAATTATTTGCACGAAATCTGGTACCCGGGGTTATTTTGACGTGGGAAATCATAATTTCGTATTAATTTTCATGTGAAATCTGGAGGACGCTGCGTACGCTGTCATTATTTATTTCAAATGGCCCTAACTTTTTTGACAGTAAACTTTTGGTACTTTTTGTGAAAAAACCTAATTCCCACACCTTTTCCAAGTAAAAAAGGTAAACCTTCTCAACAAAGCTGGATGTGATCGTTTTCGAGATATTTACAATTTTCTATATCGATACATATTACTTAGCTCCTAGGACGCCAAGTGAAGTTGCTGAGAACATCACAAAAACTGAGTATGTTGTGGATCCCGTCAAATGAACAACCTTTTCCCGTAAAATGTTTATCGAAAAATCATTCGTTTTTGAGATACAAATTGTTGAAATTTTCCAAAGCATGGAACTAGAGTCTACTTTGACAAACAAATGTGTAAATCTTGAGTTTCGTTAATCAACTTGGATAATGTTGGCAGGTACTTGGAAAATCGGTTAGACTAAATAGTTAAATCATTTTATCTCATTTGGAGCAAGTTTTATTATGGAATTACCATTTTTCCTAGTTGATATGATGAGACTAACATTTCATAAAGAATTTTCATCGGAACATTTCGAGAAATACAAAATGATTTCAATGAATTTCAAACAGCGATCACACTAATATTTTGTGAATAGTGATTTCAAAAAATTTTCACATAATCTGCATTGAAGATAAATCTCAATATCCTGTTTCTCTCTCAGATTAATAGTTTCATGAACTTTTCAACTCACATTACCATTAATATTCGAGGAATTTTTGTTCTTCTGAGAACATTCAATTCCAACGTTACCTTTAATTTTGAGTCGTGTTCTTACTGGATCATAATTTGAAATAATTGTCATGATAATAAGCATTCTTGTTTGTAATGGAGTTTTGAATAACTGTCAGTTATCACTTGTAATTTTTTTTAACCGTATGCCACTGTCAACATTTCAGGTGTTTTTGAACACTCAATTCCATTTTTACAAAAAACTTTGATCAAAATTCTTCAATCCATTTTTTTCGATATGTTCGTACAATACACGTACTCCAACCTGTAGAAATTATACTTCTTCCTAGAAGTTTTCAATATTTCATTTAGAACATGCTGTCGCCATGTATCCTCTCGTTATCTTCAATTAATTGATATCATTACCTTTTTACAGTTAGCGATGTTACGGCATTTGAATTCGGTAATTGATAAAACTGTTGTTGGAGTTACAAATCTGAAATAGTGACACTGTTACAGTTTATCTGGTTCTTACGAATTTGAAACGGTTCACCTCAACATTTTTATTGCCAAAGATTAATTAATCAATCATTCCGTACCGGAAAACCAAAAATGCAAGATAAACCACTAAGTTTTCATTTCAGAACTGTAGATTCCACCAACTATTTATTTTTTGGAATAATTATCAATATTAAGGAACCAGGAAAATTTGTTATTTTCATTTCTTACTATTGAAAGAAACTTTGAAAAGTTATTTGTTTTTATTAAATTTTTCATCAAATGAAGAAATAAAAAATTATAAAATGAAAAAAATCACTGGTTTCCTAAAATTCGTATTTACTGGCTGGTTGATTTGTTTTGAAGTTTTTCACATTTCTGTTCATAAATAAATAGAAAATTGATTTTTTTCAAATTTTCCAGCATGGATATTTTCTAAAGTCTTCAACAAATAGCTCTAAGAAAAGAAGAAATTCATATTTCAATTTTAAAAATCTTCAGTGTTTTTATGTTATCCGTCAACTTGGAAACAATTATTGATCAAAGAAAACATGCTTGAGAGAAAAATTGTATTTAATTTCTTTCATTTTTCAATATTTGATATTGTTGAAGCCACTGATTTGGGCGTCGGAAACTATTAATATTGGCACTACCACATTTTACGCTCTTTCAGGGTATTTTTTTAAATTTTGAATATCTGCAATAGTTTTGGGTCTCAGACTGTAAATTACCCTGTGTGAATTACGCCTCATAAGTCGCACTGAAAGTATGTAAAATGACATTTGCTAATCAGATCATCGTTACTTTTTGTGGATCTTTTTTTATAACTGGGCGTGCTACATTTTTTCAACCTCTTTTTCGTAACTGAACTCCCAAGTTTTCGGTAAAAACGGTTAACTTTCATCATACGGTTCATGTAACTTGTAATCAAGTTAATTCATGTAGTTACATACACAATTTTTCGGCAAATTATGTCTGTTCCCCAGTCGACTGAGAAACCATACTTATTTCATGTACTTTGATCCGAAACTTCATCAAAAGCTCTTGGACTGTGACGCACGTAAGCAAAATATGGCGAAACCGTTCGAAAAATGGTCGGTTATGATATCTCACGGAGTCTGAGATTTCGCATTCAATTGACTAAAATTAGAACTCCCCCAAGGATGCATAATCGTGGTCATTCAACCAGTATGGGTTGAATAGACTGAATTTATATCATTAGGGATTATAATGATATTCCACAAGACCTCTGACTGGAATTTGTACGTGAATATCACACATTGTAAATTAAACATTACAAGTTATTTTCATTGTGTCTAAAATAAAACACACTTGAATTAGGGAATATGAGATATTGAATTAACGAAAACATATTTATAGAAATAAAATAAGTATACTAAAATATATACAAAAATTCGTGTACACATAAACCTACAAAATATATTGGCCATGTACAAGTAATTTCTAAAATCTTCTATCGAATAAAAATATTTTTCTATTAGGTGGAGAATCAACTCAAATTTTTCTTTTTCACGAAATCTGGTATTTTGTTATACAATTTTGCTCCCCAATAAACACATCCTTGTTTTGTTTTCTTCAATCGGTGATGAGGAATTTGAAGTAAATTCTTATATCTGGTACATAAAAATGATTTAGGAAAGTTTTGACGCCATAGGGTTACAATCTCCAAACGTGTCAACTACAACTGCGGCAGTCATCTTCAGTGGCTCTTCCTCCATATTTTTCTTGTTTGACAGCATGAGCTTTTGTGTTTTTTCTTTGTTTAGCAAGAGTGCAAGACTATATTTGCAATAAACTAAATATCTACTTCAGCTAGAGCTGAAGAGTCATATGTGACTCTCTTTGACGTTCACCAATGGATTATAAAGCCTGATTTTCGGATTTTTCCGGTACACTCATATCAAAAGTTAATACGTAGTCGTCATGAAAGTCAACAGCAATAAAGACGAGATGTTGATCATTCCTAATCGTGATAGTTTCCATTTTATATCAATAAAGATAATGAATAACAATCAGTTGAAGTCGTAAAATAATTGATTTCGCATTAGTTGGATCTATAAATGTTCAGTGTCACATTCGTTGTCATATCTTGACCATATCTATGAAATTTATCGGTACTTTTATTGCCGCAATTAGTCTTCAACGATAATTTTTCGATGCAAATTGTTTGTTTCCCTAATCCAAAATGATTTAGCAATGCGCACAAATATTTGCAGTCATTTGTGAAATTATTTACTTACTTAAAAAATTACCAAATGAAAACAGCCCCCAGAAAGATTTTTCTGAAAGAAAAAAAAACATCTAGACTTTCTCAATAACCCTCCAAGGGTATGATGACAATGTAACTCAGTATATGAAAATTCTACCTGACTCAAGTAATGATCCACTACCAATAAACAATTCAATGGAGAGGGGAATTTGATCGCAATTCAAATATGCAATTTAGCCATGTCTTTGGTGAATTATAACGTGTGATAATTTCCTCTTATTTTTGTTACTTGATATTTGAACACTTCACACAAAATGTTGGATGTATGTTTTTGAAATAAACATATACAAAAACTTTCTTTAATTTTTCTGAAAGTCGTTCCCTCTTTCCTTCTTTTGGAGGTTTCCCACAATTTTTTGTATAAGGATGGGGAAGTGAATGCCAAAAAGTTTTTTCCCAAAAACTTACCACGAAAATTTGCTAGAAGGAAGTTCCACAGGTTATTGGCAATATATTTTTCAATAGTTCAGAAAGATAATTTAACTTTTGTTTTTCCCAACAAATTTTGGTTTGAGCTTTGATTGTTGAAATATTATACCTAGATCTGGCCTTTGTTTCCAAGTTTTCTATTTTATAGAACTGTTTTACTTTCTTTATTCAATACTGGTGTAGAATCATACCTTTGAACCTTAAATTATTACTTCTTTTCAAGTTTTCTGATCAATAGGTGAGTAATAAATCCACTCAAGGGAATTGGCGTGAAGTTATCCACAGATTTCTGGCCACACATGCCGACGTAGAGGAAAATAAAAATCTGTGGTTGGGATACAAAATTATTAGCACCCGTACTAATATCTGTGGCTGGAAATACCTATTCACTATAGGTTGAACGTGAAATTATTGAGACTATTTGGTGTTTAACATTTTTATAGAGTCTTGAGTAGATTGAGGCGTTAATAATCCTTTTCTCATCAACAATACAGATTAAGGGAAGAATAAAATTGAAAATATTAGACTTACTTTCTAATACTCCATATAGAAATGATATTCGATGATGTGCGTCCATCAAAATCACATAACTTCCATAGTTTCTTGGGAAGATTAACTTGGTGATCACAGTTTTATTGTTATCTAAACAGATTTTCAAAAAGAAATTGTTGAAACAATCAGACGCATGGAATCTTGGGTAGATTGACGTAGTGATAACAATTCTCTTGTCACCCGAAGAGGTTTCGAAAACAAAAATGTTGAAACAATCAGACTCATTTTTTGAGATTTCTTGTAGAATTGGAACCAGAAGATGTGCGTTCATGAAAACTACATAACTGTTATAGAATCTTGGGTAGATCGATATAGTGAAAACCGTTTTCTTGTCACCCATACAGATTTCCAGGAAAAAATATTGAAACAATCAGACTCACTTTTTAAAACACCTTGTAGAATTGGAACTAGAAGATGTGCGTTCATGAAAATTACACAACTGTTATAGAATCTTAGTAAGATCGATATGGTGTGAACCGTTTTCTTATCACCCATACAGATTTCCAGGAAAAAATATTGAAACAATCAGACTCACTTTTTAAAACACCTTGTAGAATTGGAACTAGAAGATGTGCGTTCATGAAAATTACATAACTGTTATGAAATCTTGGGTAGATTGATATAGTGAAAACCGTTTCCTTGTCACCCACACAGATTTCGATAAAAAAGTGTTGCAATAAACAGACTCATTTTTTGAGATTCCTTGTAGAATTGGAACCAGAAGATGTGCGTTCATAAAAATTACATAACTATTATAGAATCTTGATTAGATCAATATAGTGGAAACTGTTTTCTTGTCATCCATATAGATTTCGAGAAAAAAATTGTTGCAACAATCAGACACATTTTTTGAGATTCCTTGTAGAATTGGAACCAGAAGATGTGCGTTCATGTAAATTACACAACTGTTATCGAATCTCAGGAAGATCGATATAGTGAAAACTGTTTTCTTGTCACCCATACAGATTTCGATAAAAAAGTGTTGCAAAAAACAGACTCATTTTTTGAGATTCCTTGTAGAATTGGAACCAGAAGATGTGCGTTCATGAAAACTACATAACTGTTATAGAATCTTGGGTAGATCGATATAGTGAAAACCGTTTTCTTGTCACCCATACAGATTTCCAGGAAAAAATATTGAAACAATCAGACTCACTTTTTAAAACACCTTGTAGAATTGGAACTAGAAGATGTGCGTTCATGAAAATTAGATAACTGTTATAGAATCTCAATTAGATCGACATAGTGTAAACCGTTTTCTTATCACCCATACAGATTTCCAGGAAAAAATATTGAAACAATCAGACTCACTTTTTAAAACACCTTGTAGAATTGAAAGTAGAAGATGTGCGTAAATGAAAATTACATAACTGTTATAAAATCTTGGGTAGATCGATATAGTGGAAACCGTTTCTTTGTCACCCATACAGATTTCCAGAAAAAAATATTGAAACAATCAGACTCACTTTTTAAAACACCTTGTAGAATAGGAACTAGAAGATGTGCGTTCATGAAAATTACATAACTGTTATGAAATCTTGGGTAGATTGATATAGTGAAAACCGTTTTCTTGTCACCCACACAGATTTCGATAAAAAAGTGTTGCAATAAACAGACTCATTTTTTGAAATTCCTTGTAGAATTGGAACCAGAAGATGTGCGTTCATGAAAATTACACATCTGTTATAGGATCTTGGGAAGATCGATATAGTGAAAACCGTTTTCTTGTCACCCATACAGATTTCCAGGAAAAAATATTGAAACAATCAGACTCACTTTTTGAACACCTGGTAGAATTGGAACCAGAAGATGTGCTTTCATGAAAATCACTTAACTGTTATAGAATCTTAGGTAGATCTATAGAGGGGAAACTGTTTTCATGTCATCCATACAGTTTTCGAGAAAAAAATTGTTGCAACAATCAGACTCATTTTTTTGAGATTCCTTGTAAAATTGGAACCAGAAGATGTGCGTTCATAAAAATTACATAACTATTATAGAATCTTGATTAGATCAATATAGTGAAAACTGTGTTCTTGTCACCCATACAGATTTCGAGAAAAAAATTGTTGCAACAATCAGACACATTTTTTGAGATTCCTTGTAGAATTGGAACCAGAAGATGTGCGTTCATGAAAATTACACAACTGTTATAGAATCTTAGTAAGATCGATATGGTGTGAACCGTTTTCTTGTCACCCATACAGATTTCCAGGAAAAAATATTGAAAAAATCAGACTCACTTTTTGAAACACCTTGTAGAATTGGAACTAGGAGATGTGCGTTCATGAAAATTACATAACTGTTATGAAATCTTGGGTAGATTGATATAGTGAAAACCGTTTCCTTGTCACCCACACAGATTTCGATAAAAAAGTGTTGCAATAAACAGACTCATTTTTTGAGATTCCTTGTAGAATTGGAACCAGAAGATGTGCGTTCATGAAAACTACATAACTATTATAGAATCTTGATTAGATCAATATAGTGGAAACTGTTTTCTTGTCATCCATATAGATTTCGAGAAAAAAATTGTTGCAACAATCAGACACATTTTTTGAGATTCCTTGTAGAATTGGAACCAGAAGATGTGCGTTCATGTAAATTACACAACTGTTATCGAATCTCAGGAAGATCGATATAGTGAAAACTGTTTTCTTGTCACCCATACAGATTTCGATAAAAAAGTGTTGCAAAAAACAGACTCATTTTTTGAGATTCCTTGTAGAATTGGAACTAGAAGATGTGCGTTCATGAAAATTACGAAACTGTTATAGAATCTTGTGTAGATTGATATAGTGAAAACTGTTTTCTTGTCACCCATACAGATTTCGAGAATAAAATTGTTTCAACAATCAGACTCACTTTTTAAAGCACCTTGTAGAATTGGAAGTAGAAGATGTGCGTTAATGAAAATTACATAACTGTTATAGAATCTCAATTAGATCGACATAGTGTAAACCGTTTTCTTGTCACCCATACAGATTTCCAGAAAAAAATATTGAAACAATCAGACTCACTTTTTAAAACACCTTGTAGAATTGGAACTAGAAGATGTGCGTTCATGAAAATTACGAAACTGTTATAGAATCTTGTGTAGATTGATATAGTGAAAACTGTTTTCTTGTCACCCATACAGATTTCGAGAATAAAATTGTTTCAACAATCAGACTCACTTTTTAAAGCACCTTGTAGAATTGGAAGTAGAAGATGTGCGTTAATGAAAATTACACAACTGTTATAGAATCTTGGGTAGATCGATATAGTGAAAACCGTTTTCTTGTCACCCATACAGATTTCCAGAAAAAAATATTGAAACAATCAGACTCACTTTTTAAAACACCTTGTAGAATTGGAAGTAGAAGATGTGCGTTCATAAAAATCACACAACTATTATAGAATCTTGGGTGAATCGATATAGTGAAAACTTTTTTTTTTGTCACCCATACAGATTTCGATGAAAAAATTGTTGCAAGAAACAGACTCATTTTTTGAGATTCCTCGTAGAATTGGATACAGAAGATGTGCGTCCATGAAAATTACTCAACTGTTATAGAATCCCAATTAGATCGACATAGTGTAAACCGTTTTCTTGTCACCCATACAGATTTCCAGAAAAAAATATTGAAACAATCAGACTCACTTTTTAAAGCACCTTGTAGAATTGGAACCAAATGATGTGCGTTCATGAAAATAACAGAACTGTTATAGAATCTTGGGTAGATCGATATAGTGAAAACCGTTTCCTTGTCACCCACAGAGATTTCCAGGAAAAAATATTGAAACAATCAGACTCACTTCTTAAAACACCATGTAGAATTTTAACTAGAAGATGTGTGTTCATGAAAATTACAAAACTGTTATAAAATTTTGTTTAGAACGATACAGTGAAAACCGATTCCTTGTCATCCATATAGATTTCCAGGAAAAAATATTGAAACAATCAGACTCACTTTTTAAAAGACTTTGTGGAATTGGAACTAGAAGATGTGCGTTCATAAAAATCACACAACTATTATAGAATCTTGGGTGGATCGATATAGTGAAAACTTTTTTTTTTGTCACCCATACAGATTTCGATGAAAAAATTGTTGCAAGAAACAGACTCATTTTTTGAGATTCCTCGTAGAATTGGATACAGAAGATGTGCGTCCATGAAAATTACACAACTGTTATAGAATCTTGGGTAGATCGATGCAGTGGGAACCGTTTTTTTGTCACACATCTTCTGATTCCAGTTCTACAAGGAATCTCAAAAAATTAGTCTGATTGTCGCATAATTTTTTTCTCGAAAACTGTATGGGTGACATGAAAACAGTTTTCAGTATATAAAGCTACCTAAGATTCTATAACAGTTAAGTAATTTTCATGAACGCACATCTTCTGGTTCCAATTCTACAAGGTGTTTAAAAAGTGAGTCTGATTGTTTCAATATTTTTTCCTGGAAATCTGTATGGGTGACAAGAAAATGGTTTTCACTATATCGATCTACCCAAGATTCTATAACAGTTGTGTTATTTTCATGAACGCACATCATTTGGTTCCAATTCTACAAGGTGCTTTAAAAAGTGAGTCTGGTTGTTGCAACAATTTTATTCTCGAAATCTGTATGGGTGACAAGAAAACAGTTTTCACTATATCAATCTACCCAAGATTTCATAACAGAAATGTAATTTTCATGAACGCACATCTTCTAGTTCCAATTCTACAAGGTGTTTTAAAAAGTGAGTCTGATTGTTTCAATATTTTTTCCTGGAAATCTATATGGGTGACAAGAAAACGGTTTACACTATATCAATCTTACTGAGATTCTATAACAGTTGTGAATTTTCGTAAACGCACATCTTCTAGTTCCAATTCTACAAGGTGTTTTAAAAAGTGAGTCTGATTGTTTAAATATTTTTTCCTGGAAATCTGTATGGGTGACAAGGAAACGGTTTTCACTATATCGATCTTACTAAGATTCTATAACAGTTGTGTAATTTTCATGAACGCACATCTTCTAGTTCCAATTCAACAAGGTGTTTTAAAAAGTGAGTCTAATTGTTTCAATATTTTTTCCTGGAAATCTGTATGGGTGACAAGAAAACGGTTTACACTATATCATTCTAACTAAGATTCTATAACAGTTATGTAATTTTCATGAACGCACATCTTCTAGTTCCAATTCAACAAGGTGTTTTAAAAAGTGAGTCTAATTGTTTCAATATTTTTTCCTGGAAATCTGTATGGGTGACAAGAAAACGGTTTACACTATATCATTCTAACTAAGATTCTATAACAGTTATGTAATTTTCATGAACGCACATCTTCTAGTTCCAATTCTACAAGGTGTTTTAAAAAGTGAGTCTGATTGTTTCAATATTTTTCCTGGAAATCTGTATGGGTGACAAGAAAACGGTTTACACTATATCAATCTAACTGAGATTCTATTACAGTTGTGTAATTTTCATGAACGCACATCTTCTAGTTCCAATTGTACAAGGAATCTCAAAAAATGAGTCTGATTGTTTCAACATTTTTGTTTTCGAAACCTCTTCGGGTGACAAGAGAATTGTTATCACTACGTCAATCTACCCAAGATTCCATGCGTCTGATTGTTTCAACAATTTCTTTTTCAAAATCTGTTTAGATAACAAGAAAACTGTGATCACCAAGTTAATCTTCCCAAGAAACTATGGAAGTTATGTGATTTTGATGGACGCACATCATCGAATATCATTTCTATATGGAGTATTGGAAAGTAAGTCTAATATTTTCAATTTTATTTTTCCCTTAATCTGTATTGTTGATGAGAAAAGGATTATTATCGCCTCAATCTACTCAAGACTCTATAAAAATGTTAAACACCAAATAGTCTCAATAATTTCACGTTCAACCTATAGTGAATAGGTATTTCCAGCCACAGATATTAGTACGGGTGCTAATAATTTTGTATCCCAACCACAGATTTTTATTTTCCTCTACGTCGGCATGTGTGGCCAGAAATCTGTGGATAATTTCACGCCAATCTCAAGGGATATAATTGAGACTATTAATATAATCCTCATACGAAGAATATTGAAAATTGAATCTCATATAACTACTACTGTCTTGTTGATTATAGTTCGTAGCAGCCAAGAAAACATCGAAAATTCATATGAATAAAGATATTTTTCGTTGCGGAATAGATGAAATGAGTAAATTGGAAATTATGTTTGTATTACCGAATATTTTGTTATTGAAAGCGGCAATATGATGAAAAGTGTTATCTGTGTTTGGGTTCCCTCAAGTCTCGAAGATCAAACAGATGCAAATATTTTCATACAAACCGCCGAATTTCTAATTGTAAACAAGCTGAGTTTCATTATGTTATCACAACAGATATCGTTATTGTGAAAGTTTGTCTTTTCATTTTCAACGAATTAGGTTTAGTTTATCTCCGAACGCGCGTCAAGGAGAGTGATGCAGTTCTGTTGTTTAGCAGCAGGGATTGTTTACAAAAATTCACAGGTTCAATTTGATACTATGATTTCCCATTTCTACTGAGACAACTCAACTGATTATGTAAATCAAATTAAACTCACAGATACAAAACATCTCACGAAAATAAGACATTTCTCCTTCAATTCAAACTCTACGTTGAACCAACAATTTATATGACATTCAGAAATGTCGATATTTTTATCGAAACTTTTTTTTTGGGAGATTCCCACTTTTTTGTATCAAGATGGAGAAGTAGAAAGCCAAAACCTTTCTTTTGGTATAATACCGACCATTACTCGCGTTCAGCCTATTTCCAAAAAAGACAAACAACAAATAACAAATGACAAATGCCAAAAACTGTGTTAAATAAATTTAGGTTTTAGGATTAGTTAGGTTAGTCTTTAAGTTATATTACGAATATTTAAAATAGCTGTTGTGGGAATATAATATATCCTGAATAATGCTTGCCATTTCAATCATCTGATAGGGCAGTGATTCCCAAGTGGTGCGCCGTGGCTCCCCGGGCGCCGATATACCGACATAAGGGCGCCGCAAAATATCCAGTTAAACAATTTGGCGATTTTCATGGAATTTTCAATTCTCGAATATTTGTGCTGACAATCGTGTATGCTGAGAACAACAACAATTCCATTGTTTTCTCTCCAATCGGCATACGATCGTTTCACAAAGTTTCTAGAAAGGGATTGATAGCTGAATTATTAATTATAATAATAATGAAACAAATTACTTTTATGGGTGTACCCATTCGTCAAAGTTCAAAATTTCCAGTATTCTTCATGACTGATTGTCTTATGCACTGGAAAACCCTCTTCTAAGTTAAAAATGCAGCCCACTCATTACGTTATATTAAAACAAATATCGATAAGAACGCAGTTACATTCAAGACGCATTATCTGTATTTGTTTAAAATATATCGGTTGGTCAGTTGCTTCATTTGTTTTGAACCTCAGTTGAATTTGGTGTAGCTTTTCTGTTGGTAGGTCTATCGTGAGTAGATCTGTTTTGAGTTTTTTGGTTCAACTGTTTTTTGTGTCTGTCTGTATTTGACGTAAAAGAAGAAGCTACATTACTATGAAGTCTAGAGTGTTCAAATCATATTTTGATAACTATAAAATGAAGTGAGTACTTTCTGCATACGTATTTTTTAATGAGTTACTTGATAACGGTTGTTAGCAGATATTTGATTACCATGTTTGAAGTTCCAACTGTGAATTCTGCATATTTTCCTTCTACAAATCTAAACTTTTCTACAGTGTTCTCTTTCAGTTTAAGTGGTATAAACCACGGATCTGATCAGAATCTATCACAATCTCTTTGGAAAGATCATCATCTCCAATAACAGTTTCCTTCCAAAATTCCACCAGGAAATGTTTTAATGATACTTCTTCAAAAATTTTATAATTGGAATAAACATTTTATGCAAAAAGTGGCCAGGAGATGATGCTAACTAGAGAGACAATATGAGCCGGCATGACTTCATCGAACCTCTAATGGAAGAGAATTCCAAGCACCGTTTTCATTTGCCAGTAGCTCCTGAGGTTCTTTCTTGTGAAAGCAGCTGTTCGATGAGGAATCTCTGATTGGAAATGGTATTATACAGAAATTAATGTTTCTATATTTCAAGTCGCTGCCGCGGTGATAAACATTCCACGGTGTTCTATTTTAGCATTTCCTAACTATAATATTTGCGTTTCAGTTTCTACTATTCAGATGAGAATAATGCGACTTCATGAAATGCTTTCGAGATTATTTCATACGGTGATTGAATTATACCGTTAATTGATTGATAAAATCGAGGAATAGTTGTTCTGCTATCCATATTTAGATTCGATAAATTTGTCGTATGTCTAGTTTATTTTCAGTACATGAATAAAACATTCATTGTGGGTTCCGTCAGGATTATTTCTTCGAGAATGTGATGAAAGTTCTTGTTTTTCTCGGTCACACATGCCAGTTCTGGTGATTCCCATGGCATTGCTGGATTCGTGTTTGTTTTTCAGCCGTTGTAATAACCTTTCACAAAGATAAAATCAGACAAGATACTACTGTTAGACATTCTTCGAGTTTATTTCATTAAATTTTTTCAAATGCATGAGACAGAACGTCGACGTTCAATTCGTGTATTTTGGTATGGAGCTGCCAAAACATTTGGCATTAAAACAAACAAAGCTTCTGAATCTGTTTGAAATCTGAAACTTCTTAAACAACCTAAAACTCACGAAATATGTCAAAAAAGTATGTGATTATTATATTTTTCGGATATGGAGAGTCAGATTGCCAATGTTATTGTTATATTTGTATACATCTTTCTGAAGTATGATAACATTATCAGCTGTTCCACTGTTGACTATATCTGTGGCAGCTACTAAGCTTAGACATATTTTCAAGAACGTGGTGATTTTTTTCAAATTTTGCATGAAAAATGAAAGAAACTGTAACAGAGTATGTAAAATGTAAACAAAGGCTATATGCTGAGCTTACTATGAGTGAAACGAGAGTTCTTAAGTTTTCAAGATAGCCGTGAAGATGACAAATATAAGCACGATATTCATATACAGAAATGCATATTCATCAAGAATAGGTATAATAAGAATAGCTCTGATGGAATTGATGTACTGCAAATGCTCCCAAACTATCGATTCTAGTTTCACTGATATCGATATAGTGAATTTTGTTTCAAATTGCCTGAAATATATTGTTTCGTCATCATCTATTTGAGAACCTGAAGTTGAAGATGCAAGTTTCAAAAAAAATCATTTTTGACATCTGGTGGTGTTGCCTGAACTTTTATAGTTCGATTTTTTTTCATCAATATATTTTCCAAACTAGTCTTTGATATCAAAATAACATGAATATTACGACTACGCTGCCTAAATTGAGATCCTGCTGAGAAAATATTATGGGTTATCAAATCATGATATTTAGGCTTTATATCCAATTATAGTCCGTTCATAATTTGTCGATAGCACAAAATGAGGGATCAAGTCATAAAACGGTCGTAAAACTCGTAAAATCATAGGCGGAGGTTCCTGAGGTGTTTATTCATTAAATATAAAGCTTCAGTTTATATTCGAAACTTGCCTTGAAAAGGTGAAGTTGTTACGAACGAAAATAATTTTTGGTTTAGTACATTTGTTAATCGCATTTAATTTACGGCTCGTTGGTGTTTCGGCGTCTACGGCAGTAATTAACGTCTCTAATATTTATTTTGCGAATTTTGTGCAGTGCGTGAGTAACTTTTTTTCATATTCCTACAAACATATACGTACCTTTCGTTCCTGCTTGTTTTGTTTGATTGCTTGCGATGGCTTCGTCATCATCATCAACATCATCAAGTTTTACACCGGTACTGTTGCGTACAGTCAGTAAGTCTGTCTATTCACCAAGAGAGAAGACTATTGTTTTGAACGTTCACGATGCTCTGGTTTCTCAGAATCCCACAAACACTGTTCAGAACATAATCAAGAGTTGTGCCAACATGACGGGCGTAGGGTAGTCAACAATATATAGGTTCCTATCAGAAAGAAAAAAAAAAGGTATAGCTAACCCAAATACAAAAGAATACTTAAAGAGGGGGAGAAAACCTATTGAAATTGATGAATTTGCCAAAAATGGTATTCGAAGGAAAATTCACGAATTTTTTTACAAAAAAGAAATACCCAACTTAAACAAAATTTTACAAGAAGTTAGAGACGACCCGGATTTGCCTCATGTCGGACGAACCAAATTGTGGCAAGTTTTAAAAGAATTAAATTTCCGGCGGTAGAAATCAGACCGAAAATCACTTTTGATTGACCGGGAAGAGATAATAGGTTGGAGAAGAAAGTATCTAAGATCTATACGAAAATTTCGGGCTGAAGGAAGGCCAATTTACTATCAGGACGAAACGTGGGTAAACGCAGGTCATACTCTCACAAAAATTCAGACAGATAAAAATATATCAAGCTCCAGGCAAGCCTTTATGGAAGGTTGGTCTACTGGTATTTCCCCACCCTCTGGTAAAGGCAGTAGATTAATAGTTTCTCACATTGGCAGTGAAAAAGGATTTGCTAAGCATGGTTTGTTGGAATTTGAATCCAAAAGCACAAAAGACTATCACGAGGAGATGACAGCTGATGTTTTCGAAGAGTATTTTGAGCAGATGATTGAACATATACCACCAAACTCAATTATGGTATTAGATAATGCACCTTATCATTCACGACTAGTTGAAAGACTTCCAACGACTGCGTGGAAGAAACAGGATATCATTGACTGGCTGCGGAATAAGTGCCTGCCTTACGAAGATTGAATGGTTAAAGCAGAACTTTTAAAAATTGCCAGGCAACACAAATCTAAGTTCAAGAAATACGTTGTTAACAAAATGGCGGAAAGACGAAACATCACAGTCCTTAGACTTCCACCCTACCACTGCGAATTAAATCCAATTGAACTCATTTGGGCACAAATGAAAAGCTATGTGGCTAGAAAAAATACGTCATATAAAATACAAGCTGTACGTGAATTGTTATACGAGTCTTTACAACATATTACAGAACAAAATTGGCGAGATGCAGTAAGACATGCAATAGAAGAAGAACAAAAAATGTGGGATCTTGACAATATAATTGATGCGACTGTAGAGACACAACCGCTAATTATTAACCTGCAAGACGACTCGGATTCCGAAGATGATCCTGTTTATTTTGAATTTGAATAGTTTTGTAAGTAATCGTAGTTTATATCATTTAAAAATAGGTATTAATTAAATAAATGTATCTTTTACAAATTGCAAGTAACTTATTATTTTTGAATAAAATAAAGAAATTTTTTTAAAATAAAAGTACAGTTTACAGTACCTACAGTTTAAGAATATTAATATATTTATTTATTTAAAGTAACTAATGTTTTAATCATATACTCTACGACACTGGTCACTCATTTCCACTCAAAATACCTACATAATCGGATTAAAAGTTTTATAGCTGTATTGTATTTCTTCAGATAAAAGGTGGGTTAGTCGAAAACATCTTAAACTGCCAGTTTTAGTTTGGTTTTTGTTATTATATCATATTAGCTGTCCTCTCTGTATTTCAGTTCTCTAATGAGGGTCAAACTTGCAGTGAGCTATCAACAAATTATGAACGGACTATAATTCGTGATCACCTTTTAAGAGCATTTCAACTTTATTGGGACCAACAAAGTCAACTTCTGAAAAATCTGTCATATTTTGAATTCTTACCAAGATATTCAAAGGGAATTGTTGAATTCTTTCTTAATATAAGTGAACTTCGGTGTAATGTGGATCGTGAATATGTCTTATCTGCCCTTTCATATTCCTAAATTTCGATTTTGCCCGATAACTTTCAGCTTGGTGGTTTTTCCACCCTTGCTTCTCTAGTTATCACCAGTATCTGCCATGCTGGTAGCACAGCATTTCTCTTTACACCCTGATAAATGTAAATGAAACAACCTCTTCTAGTAAAAACACATTGCAGTTATTTCTTTTCTCACCCCTCTCTATAGAAGCAAGTGTCATACTTTTCAGTAATTTCAATTTTTTCCTGATTTGCGATCACTTCAAAATGCAAGGCAAAGGCATTTAGAATGTGGGATAGTATCAATAAAATTAAATTTTTTCCTATGCAGTTCGCCAGGCCGCCACTTAAATCTAAGTAATGCATCTATTCATGACAGCAAATATGAGAAAATTACTCGAGTTAATAAACAGTTTTTAACGACCGGAAATAATAAAGCTCTTGAACGTTATATAAGCTATATAAAAGCTCTCTTTGTATGGACTATTAATAATTTATCACTCCTCCACTCCGGCAAAAAATCTTTCTATTTAATCGTTAATATGGTATTAATTACCATCTTCGATTATACTGAGTATCCTCTTTGAATCGTTATGAAGCCGAATAAATTTATTCCTAGAGTCAATATTATACCACGCGATTCACAAAGAAGTGAAAACTTATTAGTAAAACGTTTTCATTATCGATAAAATCGGAAACCGAGCACTCCTTCAGTCATTAATTCGTCAAGATTGATAAAGTGGAGGCGTTTGTTAAGTGAGCGGAAGATGATTTTAAAAATCTTGGAAGTACAGCTACTATATAATGTTCGAGAAAGTTCCGCATATAAATCTGTTGTAATTGAATTGATACCGTTAACTTCCACAAGCCTAATTCAAAGGTTGGTTAAATTATTAATTATATATGTATTACGTGTACTAAATGCACATAGAAATTAATCAAAACTTTGTTACAGGGAATTGGAAATAATGTTCTATTCTACGAGGTTTCCTTACTAAGTGTGGAAAGCTTCAGAAATATTTATTTATTTATGTACTTGTAGGGTTTTTCCTACAGCTATTCAGTTTACAACATTGTATTCGTTTATTGATTTTTATTTTGTATCATAAATTTTTATTACAAAATTAACTTTTCATGACTCATTTATCGCGCAGGCGTTCAAAATATCTATCTGCTTAGGTTTTTATGTTAATTCTTTTATTTTTATTTTGACTTCTCATTTTCCTATCTTTTCATCGCAAATCATTCAAATGCCCTCTTCTCTCGAACAGAAAATTTACTACCGACAAAGAGATGGACATTTAGAATGACAGACACCACATGAGATGTGGCGCCAGAGATTCCAATTCCAATAATAAGTCTGTATGGTCACAAATTGTCAAAAACAGGTTTCCTCCTGATATATATGAAAGACCTGATATGATTTCAATCAAGCATCTACATTCTCGAAACATCAGCTTTGCTAAAATTACGTATGTCTGATTGGTGTGGTATTTTGAACGATTATTCTGTATGCAAAATGCTTACGAAACGGAAGAATTTGAAATTCTTTTTGCCTTATGAATACACACTTGGCATTTTTTACTTCCTATCAATTTCCAAACTGATCATAGTTGAGCTCATGAAAAGTCACTTCAGTTGCAGATAAATTGTGCACTAACTACTTCTCAAGGATAATTTCTGAGATGTTTCACGCCGTTCATGTCTAAACATTTGTTCTTCTAATATTTTTTTCAACAGTAATAAAGACTATGGTATTTTATAAAAGTAAAGAAGAAAGCAATATGAATCATGAAAGTATGAAACAACGACAAAAATTAATTAGCGGTCAGGGGCGACTTCATTGATTCCAGTGACGCATTTGCTTTTTCAGCTGCAGGAAAACCTGGAAAAACCTGCAGCACCTCATCATTTGAAGATCTTGATCTGCCAATGTCTTCTTTTACAAATGCCATTTTTTCTGATTTATTCGGCCGGTTCTTGCTGAAGATCCATAGTAATTTCATAAACTACATCTCACGATTTGGTCTCCACAACTTTTTTTTTAATATCAAATGTTTCGCTAACACCGGAGCTTTTTGAAATTCAGTACGAAAAATCTAAGAAACTTGTGAGAGTTTTCAAAAATAAAATTCGTGGAGATCAAATCTCATAGTGTAGTTTATGAATTGACATGCCGTTTTTTAAGTTGGTCGCACTATTGCTATGTCGGAAACGGTAAGACCTACAAAGTCGGTTGAATTGGACGAAAGTTTTCTGTTTTGGGAAACTAGAATAATCTCTTATCAGCAGTTGTTTTTGAAATATTTGTCAAAAACTAGAATTATCGAATTTTGTTTTTGGCTCCACCGCCTCCAATTGTAATGCAGATGAACATTCAATACTGCTCAATATTTGTTATTATTCTGATGTGAACCAATTTGCAATGCGACGTTTGGTTCATTAGATTCCATCACCAAATTTTTTTAATACGTATCTGTACGCATAGCTGAATTTGTTATTACAGTGGCTACAAAAATCAATGAAAAATCTAGAGGTACTACGACGTTTTGAATCTATCAATCCATTCTTTAGCATTGTCTCAGATTCAAGCTGATCGATTGAAAGGTAAATCTGAATACTGGTCTTGACATGTTCAAGCTCTCAATAAAAATGGTGATTCATACCCCAGATCCTATGTTTTTATATCAATTAACGGTTCTTCAATGGGTCTAACAAGGTCGAGGCATCACTGAATTATATCCATTATATGCTAATTTGAAAATAAAACACCCGAATGTGTGTCAACCTTGTAGAAAAGAATCACATGTTTTCCGAATTCCCTACTACCGTAACCACAACAGTTTTTTATGTCTCCCGAATTAGTTCGCACACATATTTATTTTTAGCAAGTAAATACTACTGCCTTTATATTTTTGATTTTGATTTCTATTTTGGAGCGCGTATGATTCAGTAGTACGAAACACGTCGACACTGACAGTTTTGATGAAAACATACAACCAATATTATGGAACTCCATATTTGTTGTTTCAAGTTTAATATACGGCAAGTATTTATTTTTGTGGTATTCATTACCCTTTTTTTGAGTGAAGTGTCAGTGATACATTTAGAAGAGTGTATATGTAATTGCAATGTAAACAATGAACTTTTGTGAGCAACTTCGTTTGTCAATTAACACTAAAATAGGCTTGGGTTCTTGGTCCACGTCGGTGAGAATATGAATTTATTTGATTAGGTAAATGGTTTGCAGACAAAAACTTGGTTTCATCTTCGAGCTACTATTTGCCCAGGTTTTTGAAGAGCGTAATTCCTTCAAGTTACAAAAAATTATTATTTTTTCACCACTTGATATAAATTTTTTCATTCAAAATACAAATTCTTGTATTCAAAATCACACTATCACTGCCAAATGCTTGGTCAATTTTTCGGGCTGTTTCGGCAGCGCTTAGGTTCGATTTGAATTCGTAGAATAAAATTAGCTGAAAATCGCCTAACGACATCATACAGTGATATACAAACAATAATGAAATTTGGAAAAACTGAACAGCACTGACTGATCGTCATCTGAGTGAACTGCACGTGATAAACCGACTCCAAAAGCACGCAATAGTCGGCTGATAATGTTTCAGGATGCACATGGTATAATATTCATCAACTGGACTTCAAATTAATTCCGCATCCACCGCATTCTCCAGATCTGGCTCCTAGTGACTTTTGCCTGTTCTCGTTTCTAAACGAATCAAGTTTCTTGGATAGCAAAGCAGAGTTGCGTATCAAACGAAAGCAACAAATTAATAAAAATACAGCATTGTGTATTGTGTGATGAAAATTTCTATTTAAATAGACGGAGGAATGTACGATTGAAAAGATATTCGAATACCACCGCGAGGCCAAATTCAACAGGGCAAAATATTCGCCTCTGGCTTGAATATATCTCAGTTGCAATCTTTGTTTATTTTCACTTTTCCTAAGCGAGTAAGCAAAGAAATGTTACTTAATTTGATTGCCATAAATCATAGACGTGCGTCTACAAACGTTAGAAGTGCCTTCTCGGTGAAAGGAACACGCTACGCCTTGCAGCCGTCTGTCGATAATATAATTCAAATTTAATTATCAACTCCGAATGCATCAATACATGGCGTGGGTATGGTGTTCATTCAAGCAAGTAATGTGCTCTCCATCGATGATAAATGAAGCTAACCGTCAATCCGTGTGGTAGATCATATGGAAATTTCGATTTCAGTACCGTTCTCGATCGTAACAGAATTGACGGTTGGGAGAGTGAGGAAAATATCTATTAAGTGCTTGGCTTCTTTTTTTCGTGGAATAATAATGTACATAGTCTTCAAGTATCTCATTCAGAACGTACTCACTCTTCAGAATTGCTCGATACGAATCTTATAATGTTGGTTCAAGGCCTTTCCGGATGTGAGACCACTTATTATATCATCATTGCCGTTGACTTCATTTGTGAGATGAATATACAGCTTATTCTCTTGAAATAGCTTTTTTGAAATATGAATATTCGGTAAATAGTTCAAAATGGCAGAAAAAAACATGTTCTGATGCTCGGGGAAGAGTATCAACGAACCGTCTTTAGTTCTCCACAACCAGTAAAATATCATTGATGCATTCTTGCATATATTTATCTCATTGTCTAGTAGGTAAGTCCAAAGTGACCACTGCCACGTCAGAAGATGGCAAGAGTGACACCCTGCTAATCAACGAAAACTTTATTCTAGAATGTTTTGGCTGTCTCATCATCTTTCATACAGGGACAACACGCAATGTCTTCAAATCGTCCAAGTTTCTTCATATGATAAGTCAGACGACAATGAATTATGTAGGTCATCCCTATGTCCGTGAGCGGGCGCCAACACATGTTGATGACGTTGGCAGCTTCATAGTTGTCCTGTTTTCGGTCTGCATTTGAGTATTGTTTCCTCACCAACTTTCCCCACTTCCTGTTGTGGGTACTTCATGTCATGCCGGATCTTCAAGCACGTGCTTTCAATCTTGGCGAAGATTGGTCCATAATCCTCTTCCAAGGTCTCCCTTCTTATTTCTTCAAATCGTTCTGTGGCATCCTGCATCAGAGTTGACCTCTTCCAACGGTGGTAATTAATTTGAGACCTTATCAGTAACCAGCTGGCGCGTTCCAATATGCGTTTGGCTCTCTCTCTCCTGGGATTGGTGATTTCAGCAAAAAGCCTTTGGGTAATGATGTTGTTGACCAGTAGGTCATCCCTGTGCTAATGGAACAATTGTTTGGGTATATGTATCGGGTATATGTACGTAAGACTTCTTGCAGCTCGGGTATTCAGTGTTTCCTTTACAAAGCCTAAAGCGATGGTAATTTCAGGTTCTGATCATTCAGGAAATAAGCAGCTCCATACTGTCCAAGCTAGTGTAGACAGGAATTCAGACTAGAGGAAATTTGTTGAGTTTTTCTATTTAGGAAATCAGTACTTTAGTGTCCAAGCTCCTACTTGAAGCTTGGACACTATGGTACAGTAAAGTATGGAATGCTCGGTCATTCTATACTTTTTTTTACTACTTGGGATCCGTCTGCCTCCACTTCCACTTCTCCAAAGTCTTTGGTTGGAAAACACTTGTTACCTTTAGTCTGCGTCCCTTTGTTGCATTGCCTACAATGTAAGGTCTTTGTTGATCTCTCAATGAAGTCTGCAGTAGTTTTTTCATATCTCTTCTAGGGAAAAGGAAACTAATTTACAATAAATTTGACGTTAGAAAAACTCTTGAAACACTTTTGAATAAATTTGATAATTGGTAGGAAATGAAATAATGTATCCACAAGAATTAGTTTCCAGTTTCAATTCGAATGATGGCTCAGTCCATCGTAAAATGAATATCTCAGGTCACCTAACATATTTCTGTAATTATTCGCTTCGCTTCAGTAATATGTATAATTGAATAAACAGTAATTATTATGTTTCCATGTTGATAATGCGGATTGCCTACTAGCTAATACTTTAATTAATAATCAACTGAGAGTGCAGTAAACGCCTCTCTCAAGCAAAATTATATCAATCACAGGTAGCGATTAGAGAGTCCTAGACCTCTTTCAATTATTCAAATAGGTAAATACCGATTACGCAATATTTAAACATGCAGTTTCTGTTGGTGGCGTTAAAACAGAAGCTATTTGAAACTCATAGTTGTGTGAGAATCGGAGGCTTATATCTACAAGTGGTATTGAAGGAATAAAACTCATAATAATGTAAATAGAAGAGACTTGATAGTGTTAAACGTTGCAGCTGGGTTGCCTGAAAATTCAGCATCGAAATCGAAAATTCAAGGCAATGTTGATCGTTTTTTTCGACATTAACGGTATCGTGATGACTGAAAGGGTTCCAGAGGGTCAGACTGTCAACCAAACTTACTATTTGTCAGTTTTGGCAACTCTGCGAGAACGAGTTCATAAGAAACGGCCCGAGTTGTGGAAGAACAATTCGAGGATTTTGCAACAGGACAACATATCTGCCCATAACGCGCCATATGTGCGCCGTACTCGCCAGATTAGGCACCGTGCGACTTTTTTTGTTTCCAAAGATAAAATTTACTTTGAAAGAGACCCGATTTGATTCGATGCAAGCGATAAAGCAAAAAACGGTAGCGCTCCTGAAGGTCCTCACCAAAGAAGACTTTCAGCACTGCTTCGATCAATGGAAAAAACGTATGTAAAGGTGTGTGGCGTGGGGAGGGGAGTATATTGAAGAGGAGCATGCAAATGTTGGATAATTTTTATAATAAAACCCTTTTTTGTAACCAGTCTCGTTATTTAATAGCCGGACCTCGTATAAATGCAAATACAAATATCAGTGTGCGTGCATATTTGGAACAAGTAATTATGAAACAGATATAAACTGATTTGTTTTGAAGGTTTGAATATATTCAAACGTGGTATCACATTCATCAATTATCAGGTTGTCTTATTAGGTAGGGATTCGTTCGTTTTTATGAGTTTACTTCAAACTGTAATATCTCAGTGAATACGTATTCAATTCACTTGGAATAAGCGCCTTTTTTCAGTGGGTTTTTGACTTCGGGAAGTGCCTGGGTCCAACTACTATCCTGAACGTCTCCTCTTGTTGTAGAGGATCCATTTTGTTAAAAATGTGAGGCACCCACAGCATCAATGTATAGAGTATAAAAATCAGTATATACCATGACGAAGGAGAATAAGTATTTATTGAGATGTTGAGTTAGAAAAGCACACGACATCTAAAAGGACAAAAGTTTTGAAACAATATGTAGTTGTAATAGTATCAACATTCTTATCGTGGTTTCATGCAACACAACAAATAAAAAATTGTCTCTTAAAAGTATGTCTTTTACATGTTTCTATGATTATTCATCAGTGATGAATGATTATATAACTTGATAGACATGTAGCGTGGACCCTTTTCTGTATTTTCCAGGAAGAATTATAATTTTGAAACAATTTGGAAAAAAATATATGCTGGATAACAAATTATAGTATTTTTTTATTAGAGTTGACGAAATAACCTTCTCCAATTTCTTCATCAGCTCTTGTATAAGTGGGACATCTATGCTAACAATTCCAGGGGTCTCCAAACTACGACCCGCGGGCCGAATCCGGCCCGCTAGTGTCATCAATCCGGCCCGCGACAGCTAATGATTTACTGTCATCAATCTGGCCCGCGACAGCCAATGATTACCTAATTGTTGTTACTATTGCTGTGATAAGTTGAAGAAGAAAACACAGAACGATAATTACTCGGTTTTATTTACTTGCAAGGTAAAACTTAACGACAGAAATGATGACAAAGAAAACTTAACTTAAGTATCTAAGTTTAAGCATATTAATAACTAACAAATGATTGAAATGAATCACAGTAAAACAAAAACACTAATGAGATTTATGTAATTGTGATTTTCCACCGACAATACTTTGTAGTTGTGGATCATTTTTACTTGTACCAATTATCAAAAGAGATTTAAGATGCTCATCGGTTAATTGAGGTCTGTAAACATTCTTTGTGTACTTCATCTTGGAAAACGTTTTCTCACACAAATAAGTGGCACCAAAAACAAAAAACAACCCACGAGCAAATTTATGCAAATTATCAAATTGTTCCAGTGGAAGACTGTTATAAAATTCCAACAAAGATGAATTTTGATATTTATTCTTAAGCATATCACTGCACCGTAAATCAATAATTTCCATTTGGACTTCCGGATCCAGGGTTTCAATGTCAGAATCAAAAGGATTTTGAAAAAGCTTAATTTCATTCGCAATGACATCAAAATCTGAAAAACGAGTATCAAAATTTATCTTCAAAGCACTCAAAGTTTCGATTGCAAAATTGACGGGAAATTCAGTCTCTGTAGTGTGGCTGAATATTTCACATGTTTCAAAATGTGTGAAACATTTTTTATGTAATTGCGATTGAAATAGTATTATTTTCTGCCTGAAGGATTTGATATTGGTGTATAAATCAGGGAGAAGCTGATTTTCTCCTTGCAATCTCAAATTCAGTTCGTTCATATGATTTGTCAAATCGACATAGAAGGCTAACTTCCACATCCATTCACTATTTTCTAAATCGACAAAAGGGTGCTGCTTCTCATTTAAAAAAATTTCGATCTCTGCTCGAAGTTCAAAAAAGCGCTTAAGGTCTTTTCCGCAACTAAGCCAGCGTACGGCAGTATGATATGGTAAATCATTTTCTCCAATCAGTTGAATAAACTCGCGGAATTGTCGGTGATTCAGCCCAGTGGATCTGCAATTATTACTGCCATCTCGAGGTGATCGGAATACACCAGCTAGAACCAGAACTTTCTCGAACCATCGCAGTAATTCCAAATATTCAATTACGCCTAATGCCACCTAGCGGGTAGCTGAAAAAGATAGTACATAGTACCACTACCCGCCACTAGATGTCGTTAAGTGTCACAATACACAATAATAATTGAAATGCAAAAAAAGTGTAAGTTTGCTTAGGTTACGCACTTTGCGACTATCCTAGTCTAGAAATATAGTTAAGTGCAGAAATTGGACCTTGGAACAAACTGAAAAAATCATTATGGCCCAAAGGCTTCAAAGTTTGGAGACCCCTGGTCTAGACTGATAATTTGAACCGAGTAGAACGGTTGTCAGAAATATATTGAACAGTTTTGAATTGATCGATCCGAAGAGACTGTATATATAGATTCGAAAGAACTTTTTCCACACCACATCACTTGGAGGTATCATTGAACCTATCACACTTCACTTATTAACATAAATCATTCATGAGCATGAATTATGCATGGTATCAGTACCGTTTTCGTAAGAAGCCGATGCGATGAGTACTCGTATTTACAAATAAGAAGACGTCTGGTCTCGGCCGGTTGTCACAGGTTTCTCAGTTGCACAAGAAAAACCAGCGAAGGTGATTAAAATGATTTATTCCTTGAATTGAAACGGTGATAATTAAGTTATTAATGTAATTGCGTCGCATTCCTGCAGAGGTCGTTGGTTGCAGTTTGAATAATGCAACAGTCCACTCATTAAGGTATTCAACATGAAAATGGCCGTGTGAAAAGATATATTTGTATGACGCTGTATGCTGATGTATTGAAAACCTGAGCTGATACACTGAATATTAGGATCAAGGTCAAAATTTTGAAGAAACGAGGGCAAAAATTGCAAAAGGCATGGACACTCAAGTGAAGAAGGTTGTTTGGTTTTTGGAAAATATATCGAAAATATCTGTAGAAATGGTCCTGAAAGAGCAGGAAATTTGGAATAAGAAGGAACCACCAATATTTTCTGGTTTTAATACCGAGGTAAAAATTGGGCTTCGTGAGTTATGGCCCTCAAGTTCCCGTTAACTGAATTAGACATGAATTAGATATGAAGGAACAATAATTTGAGGATTTCAATCAACTAGGCTATGGTTAACTGGTTACTTTTTGCTAGCTGCAACAACAAAAATCCAGATAATTTATCATTTCATTTTTTGTCGTTACATTCTTTTGTATACAATCGACGTAAACTAAGCAATTAGAGACGTTTTCAACTGTTTGTTAATTTTTTTATAGCAAAAGTTACATAACATTCTTTTAAATTTTCAGATCTTTTATTCAAAAAAGGTTGAGAAATGTGAATCTAATCCACAAAAAAAAAAGTTGAGAAATTCATTTGTTATTGATACTGAATAATAATATTTGAGAAATCATTTTTTCTAGTGTTATTTCATAGTACTGAATTTTTAAAAATTATTTTCAAATAAACAGTTTATGAATTTCAAACAATACATTCGTTCAAATTAATTTTTTGAATAATAGGAGTGTGAAATTCCAAGAATATATTATTATATAGCATTTAGTAGGAATAATAGAAACGTTTCTTTTGATTGCTTCATTTATATTTTCAATTTTGTAATGCTTTCTATCGTTAATAAAAAAGGAAAATAGAAATTTTGGTAGTTTTCCAACAAGGATCTATTTTTTTAATAATAGCTCAGAAAAAGTGAAAAACTTTCCAGATTTTTAACTGAAAAATGATCTAGATATCTATAAACATGCTCTCAGAAAAAATGTATTAACTGATAATACCATTTTTTTCTTAATATTCATATTCAATTGGATCAACATAATATTTTTGTAAAAGCGTCTATTTTGGTCAACTTTCCACTCGAAATTATATTGTCGGTAGTTTCAGAAACTGTTTATTTTTTGATAGTTTCAAACAATCAAATCACTTTTCTTCTGTATTTTTTTAAACTATTACAGTTTTGCTGGCTCTTCTACCGAGGTTTGATCTTTATTAGACACCATTGCGTATCGAATTTCACCTTATTCAAAATTTTTTATCTTGAAAATGCTATTTTTGAAAAAGTGGAACCTGTGAACCAGTTCATGGAAGCGAAATTTTGCGAATGCGCATTGCAAGAACAGTTTTACCTCATTGTTAATTTTTTTTCAATGATATCAGTTCGGCCATTAACCTCTTTGATAAAACAAAATGGGGCATATAATTGGAAGCAGCTTGTTTAGATATGTTTTGCATATATTACACGTATCATAAGTATGTCAGACGTCAACTTTGTATGAATTCATGTTCATTGCAATTCGAAAATGATTTGTATAAATATGATTAGATAGGTTTGGAATGTACAGGAAAAACTTGTGCCAGGTTGGCCCATTTCTAAAACATGTTACAGTAACTGCAGTAACATTAGTTACAAATATAAGCGGTAAAAACATAGAAAGTTTTATTTCTCATTTTTTCGTAGTAACGGCTATATCCATCAATTTATTTTGTCAGTTTCTCTTTGAATCTGTCTGCCACCCCAATATGAATGAATCCAATTAAGCATCTTTATCTACCTTTTCCGAACGCAAGGCAGTTAACAGTGTAGTGGCGTCATAGATTTCTCTTAGAGGACATCAACTTATGTAATTGTATCTAATGCTATTATAATATGTTGAAATGATTTTAATGATACCTTGCCAAAAAATTATGATGGGATGAGTTCTTAGTTATTTATAGATCGTGTTTTGGAATGTTTTCGCTTCTGGAATGCGGTTGTAAAAATGAAAAAAAAAAGAAGATTCATGGAGTAATCCGGTGTAGCTAGAGGATGTATACCGGATTGTATTTATCTCAATTATCATCTAGTTTCACCAGAAATCATTCGTTTTATCATTAGCGGAAGACTCACGGCAAATAATGATTCATGGGAAACTTGAAAATCGGTTAGTTAATAATAATAATAATAACTTTATTCGTCTTTTCGATCATATACATGACATAAGACATGTCATAAATAAAAATATGAAAATTATATAAAACAATAATAACGGTCCACAGCATAACATAGATCTGACACTTGAAACAGGTACTTAACTATATACATAAATAAAAAATAACACAAACACACATACACACATATATGTATACACATAGATAAATATACATTAAGTAAATTTATCTTTAACTAGGATGAAAGAAATGCAGTGAAAGCAATAATCATGATAACGGTGTATCCCATTCTAAGAATTCTTCTACGCTATAATATCCCTTATTAGTTAAAAGCTCCTTTATTTGTTTTTTAAATGATATAATATGCAAATCTTTAATATCTTGAGGCAGCGTATTGAATAATGTTATGCCATTATATGCAAGTGATTCCTTGAATGTCGATGTTTTATGTTTTGGGATAGTTAATAAATGTCTATTTCGTGTTGCATAGTTATGAACTATTGATTCATCTCTCAGATTGGGTACATTATTTTTCACATGGAGCAGAGCTTTATATATACAGATATAAGGTAACGTTAGCATCTTGTTCTTGCAGAAAGCAGGTCTACAGCTATCCCTGGGTGCAATATTAAAGATAGTTCTAATTATTCTTTTTTGAACAATAAAAACACGTTTTGCCCCCACAGAAGAACCCCACATTAATACATTTTGAGCCATATGTGAGTACACCAATGAATAGTAAATAGTCCTGATACCATCTAAACTAAGCACGTCTTTGATCTGTCGTATTGCAAATAACGCTTGTTTCAATTTTTTGCAGACATAATCGATATGGGGTTCCCAAGACAAGGTTTTATCTATAAACATACCAAGGAGTTTGGATGTTTCCGAAAGTTGGATGCTGTTAAGTTTCACTGTTTTCCTTAACGCGAAGCTTGAATGTACTGTTCTACTTCCGTTCAGTTTTAGTTGATTTCTATCACACCAAAAAATCATGTCATCCATGACTGAATCAATGTTGTTTTCTAGCTCCTCCACAGTATTTCCGGAAACTGTTATGGTAGTGTCATCTGCGAATAGGACAATAAAACCTCGTTTTATATACTTCGGAAGATCATTTATATAGATGGATAAAAGCAGTGGGCCTAAAATGGACCCCTGTGGTACCCCAAGGATAATATCTTGACTCTCAGATACTGCATTATTCACAGTCACTACCATTTTCCTATCTTCCATAACAGATTTTATCCATTTCAGAAGGAACCCTCTAATGCCAATGTTATATAACTTACTAACCATTATGTCACTATTTACTGAATCAAACGCCAAGTCAAATAATATTGAAACTACGTACTTCCGCTTATCGATTTCATTGTAAATAAACTCGAATTTTCTAGCAATAGCAGTCTCAACTGATCTAGCTTTTCTAAAACCATGTTGATGATCGGTTAGAATCTTGTATTTTTCCAGAAACGCAATAATTCTATTTGCTAGTATTTTTTCAATAACTTTAGATGGAATACTCAGTAATGATATTTGGCGATAGTTATCTATTACTTCATGTGAACCCTTTTTATGAATAGGAATAACTTTGGCTGTTTTGAAGACCCTCTGAAACACGCCTTCCATTATAGAGTGATTCATAAGATTCAATAGAATTTCAGATCTAGATGGAATGACATATTTTAGAACTTTTATTGTTATATCGTCTAGGCCACTCGATTTTTTATTTTTTAGTTCGGTTATTGTTGAAACTAGTTCAGGTTCTAGCACTTCTTCAAAAAACATTAAGTTTTCGTTAAATTTCGAGACCGTATGTGGTAGTGACATGTTCTGACCTACATGTCTTAACAGAGCTACCGAGGCTGCTCTGGCAAAGTGGCAACTTCTGTTCCATCATTGATCCGGATACCATTTGCTTCAAGATGAATCTCCCTTTTATTGTCAATTTTGGTTTTCCCTCTAAAACTATTTACAATATCCCATGTAGCTTTCTATTTGTTTTCAGCTGTTTCTATTTGATTTGCGTAATATCCTGTTTTTAACTTTTTTAATCTATTTGTATATTTTTTTCCCTTCTGTAAATCTCGTCACTCACTTCTCCATCTATCATTCTTTTGTGCAATTCTCTCAACTAACTGCTTTCATTCTTAACTTCTCACATTACCCAACTTTTTTTTACGTTTTGTTTTACATTTATCATATTTTTAGGACATGACACGTCAAGACACCAAGTCAATTCCTTCATAAAGGCCTCAAATGCATTATTTGTAGTAAGTCCACTTACACAAGTCCAATGAATATTACTTAGTCGTGTCCTAAGTTCTTGTAAGTTCTCATCTGTAAATTTTCTATTGAAGTAGGTAGTTGTAGCCAGAGAATCATTCGCTGAAGAGTTGGTAAGATTGCATGAGAAAACATGGGCAAGATGTTTGGCTAACAAAGTATCATATAAGAATACACTGAAGTTTTCTTTTGAAATATTTGTGACAAGGTAGTCAATTGCATTATCATCTTTTTTTGTTAGATCACATCACATCATCGATCTTTGAAACATATTTCCCTTTTACAAGTGAATTACAAATATTTACTTTCATTCAAGGATTTTTCACTCGAAGAGCCAAATTCCCCTGCCAAAACACCTGTGTTTATCCCTCATTCTTCAGAAAACGCTGAGATTATGTGTATTGATGTGTATCTATACAAAACACTTACTTCTTGGTTGCATTCTCGTTAAAACCTTTTTCACGTGTTGAAACCACTACATGTACAGTTAAAGTAAACATACCTTAATCATATCGTATGCGACCTTCATCAAGGTCAAATAATTTCGTTACAAAAGAAACACCTTCTTTGCAACCCCATAAAAATCATAAAATATCCACCTAGCTCATTTGATCAGTGATCATTTAGCTCAGAAAGCAAAAGTAAACCTCTTCCAGACAGAGAAAGCACTGAAATAAATGATACTGCAATTACTGATGTCATATAGGTCATTAGCATTAGTAATTTGAAGCAGAGCTATTTCATGATTGGACTACCTAGATATGGGTCGACATTAAGATACAGATATCAATCAATCAACCAATACAAATTAAAAATACTAACATCTGCTCAAAGAGATATGAATTTGAAGGTAAACATTTCTCGTGTAGATCAGTTAAAATCGCAATTCTTCATTCAAACTGTTCGTCCCACAAATATGTACGTCGTCCATTGTTCGGAAGCACGTCGTTCGAAACTATCAGGCTGTTATACAATTTTCTTTATAACGTTGCTACTTACAATACTCATTCTTCTCGAAACCATTATGTCCTCTACCAAAACAATGGAACATAATAGCTGGTTGGTATGTCAGATTTCAGTTCCGTTCGAAATGATTATGTGATCTACTAGACAAATGATTCAATTGGGCCGCTTGAGGTCTCATTACCCTGAAACGGTAGTTAGTTAGCTCTGTTGTTTTTGCTTCAAAGTTTCATTCACATTGAATTTCCAAGGTTTCTACGATATTTTGATAATAGTTTTGGTTAGCTTCACAACCACGGTGCCAGATTATTATTTAAAATTGGTGTTATTTGTGTAAAAAGGTCACATTGTCTGGTCATATGGGTATGTTCATGTTGATCTTCTGGTTCCTGCAGCTGTTTATTCAGTTTCTTGATCATTGTTTCACGTGGATTTTCCCAACTCATTTATAAATCCATTTACCCAATGTTGAATGTCTTCACTTGTTCATCTTCTATGATTATTTCTTTCTGAAAAATTCATTAGCTTTCCCTACTTTAATCTTCCTCTTGAAGATGATCACTTGGTGATCGAAACACGCGTCAAAGTGTTAAAAATAACGATTTGGTGTTGGAAAAAAACTCCAGTAATATTCCCTTATTTCACTAAAAAGTTCATTATGCTTCTTCTCTAGCTCTAAATACCGATTTTGCGTTTCTTCTTTCATCTTCATACCTAACGTTTTCTGTTTCATTTATGTTCTTTTCTGTTCTTATTGCTTCAGCAATATCTTTTGAACTTTTTCTAAACTAAGTGTTGCATGAACTTCATACTACTAGTAGGTAGATAGATAGATTTATTAGTCCTTTGTGCTATATTATGTCGATAGAAGGGTCATATATCTCAGGTATAGTAATTTGAGAAACTTGACATACATTGCAAACAATCACATATGTATTGAAATGTAAGTGAAATAAATGGAATAGATAAATAAACAATATGTGAATGAACGATAAATATGTTATGCTGTATACGTCACATTACCAACTCAAAGTGTGAATTCGTTTACAGTGTAGAAACATTTTCTTGCTAGAAACACTTTTAGCTGTTTTTTAAAGGCTTGAGGTGAAAGTGTTTCTAATGGCAGTATATTAAAGAGTCTGACACCAGCAAACATAGGAGACTTTTTATGCTTTGCGTGATGGTGTTTTTGGGTGATGGGTGATGAGCATATGGTTATTCCTAGTATGAAAATGATGGACTTCCGATCTCGACTCTAGTTGGCTCCTTTTTCATGGATATATGATGTTAATGTTTTTAGAATGAACACACAGACAACAGTTAGTATTTCGTTTGGACGAAAAATCTCTCAACAATACGTTTTGTAATCTAAATTAAAAATCAGCCTCGATAATGATTTCTGTTTTATGAAGATTCTGTTGACTTCAGTTGCTAGATCCCAAACAGCAATGTTACTGTAAATAATGGAGAGAAACTTGGCAAAATAAGTTGAGAATAGCTCAAAGTGCGCCTATCGTACTCACGGTGCGGTTTTTGTAGCATTACTGTATTATTTACTCATATGTATATTAGCATTCAACCAAATTAGTAGATAAAACTAATTGACGATACCAAATCCATTTTATATCGACTTGTGTTGAACATCACAAGACGTTATTTTATTGAAATTACTTGAGAATTCATATCAGTTATAACTTTTTTGTTTTAATTATAAATCTGAAACGTTCCTATGAAACTCATTCATCTCATTGAAGCACTGATCTGTTGCCTTTTACCAGATAAAGTCAATATAAAAATCAAGTTCTCAGTTTCAAGAAATTGTGTCTTCCTAGATTCGTGTATTGATAATGCACCTATACTTTTTGTACCAAGAGATGTATCCGTTAATTATGGAATTGAATTCTTATAAGAACTAACGTGGAAGCTAGGTCATTATTTCTTCGCAACTAATTATCACAAGATGTGGAGAAACGTGTTTGCTGTTTTCAGTTTTTAGAGCATTTTGTCTGATTATTATTGTACAGTTACAACTAACTACTGCTGAATTTTCACACCTCTTCACACGAGTACAGCGAACGGTTTCATTTTTTAACATATTCGCCCACTTGCTTCAGTGAAAGATGGAATTAGAACTGACTGCAAGCATTTTTATCACCTGTAGTTGTGGGAACTTTTGAAGTATAACTGTTCAGGATCACAAGCTTAAGATCATCTTTCATGACGTGCATTTTCATTACATCATAAATTATTCATCGTTTCTGGATTCATATATTCTGTGGAAGCTATATTTAGAAGAAAGAAACTATGGGTAAGCGGGAAAATATTGTATATACAGGGGTGCGCAAAAGTCCGGAATAAAATTAATATCTTTTCAACCAGTATTTTAGGGAAAAAACGCTGAAACACGTCAGTTGATTTCACGTTGTACGCATTTTTCGGCAATAAACTGAAATTTTTTTTTCAACCACTTAGCTGCAACCCTCCCTAACTTTTTTTTTCAAATGCAAACCTATATCGTGTATGGGCTCATTGAAAAGCTCGTAAAAAATGAATTCTTACTCGTGCATTTCGTTGTAACCACAAAAAAATTAATCCATTTTTTACGAGCTTAGCTTTTCAATGAGCCCATACACGACATAGGTTTGCATTTGAAAAAAAAATTTGTAGGGGATTGCAGCTAAGGGGTTGCCAAAAAATGCGTACAACGTGAAATCAACTGACGTATTTCGGCGTTTTTTTTTTGTAAAATACTGGTTAAAAAGATATTAATTTTATTCCGGAATTTTGCGCACCCCTGTAGAACTTCATGGTTACGGTTAAACTCAATAACGATTATTGGGGCACTCATATTGTCATAATGAATAACGTAGGATTCAACGATTGAAAAAACTCAAGAAATATACTACAGAGGAGCAAAACAAGGTAGAACTTTTGCTGAATCATGATGAAAACAATGCAGAAAACTTTTTAATGACACTTTTTCATACTTCCAAAAACATTATTGCATCTATCTATCACAAATTGAAATATCAACTCTTGACTATTATCATTGTGAATATGCCTGTAAAATATTTTTTTGGCAACCGCCCGAAAAGTTAATCAACTAATACTCAAGGTGTGCCTTTTGTGAGGTAACTTTTTTCATTTGCAACACATAGTGTTATAATATAACTTGTGGGAATAAATTATTATTATTATCGCAGCATCAAACAAGTTACTTTTTTATATAAGTCATACACAAAAATGATACGACAACCCATAGCATCGAAGTTTGGCCAGCAAACTCTCATGCAACACACCGTCAAAGGCTGGTTTATAGTTATTTAGAAAATATTTTTCTTTTTTGGGAATAGGCTGAACGCAAGCAATCTCCCAACGAGAAGGAAAAATCCCTTCCTTGTAACACAGGTTGAAAAGTCTGCAAACTACTAGTGTGACTTAATTTTCACACTTTTTTAAGTACAGCAAATCTTACAACACACCAATTAATCTCTCTATTATTTCAAAAATAATCACAAACAGCCAAAGGTGAACATTCCATTGTTAGTGATATCAGGGTATTGCAAATTTTACATCGAAAATTGGTTTCAGTCACGTAGATATCGCATAAAGTATGCTTCGTATTGTGTTTCGATATCACCTCAACACAAGTTGGATTAACAGTTGAAAACGAATAAAAAATATACCTTTTTTCGCCATATCGGGATCTTGTTTCATTCATCTAAAACGGCTGCTTCCTTGTCAACTTTCTATAAAGACAATGTAATAATTATTAAGGATTGAACTTGAGTTGTAAGTAGAATGCAAGGCCATGCTGATATCTTGAAAGAATTGAAACGTCAACAGGCATTTTTATTACTGTTATAAATAGTAGGAGTGGTCTAACACTTGTTGACATTTTTTGTTTATGGTTTTCCAGACGAATGCCTAGTTTTTTATCTCACGAACAATAAATCTATCAAACGAGAATTTTCAGTAGTTTAGCCGTGTTTTACTTTCAGTTTGTCTGAAACTAAAAATTCCTCGAGAATTATGTGTAAAAAAACTGTAGCCTATTGGGATCGACACTGAACTAATTATGAAATTTCTTCATTATATATTCGTTTTATATCCTTCTCTTGTAGCTCATTTTTCTAGGGGTAACCTTGCAGAGAGTGAACAAATCAGTGTAATTAATATGGTAATTGAATCATAGACAGACCATTATCACGAATATTGTTCAAGATTAACATCAAATTTTCTTACATCCATCAAGGCAAATCTCGTAATCTTCATGAATAATTTATTTGTGCGCGATTCAATTTGTTTATTCAATTGTTTCGTTTCCTCAGGTATAAGTGGAGTACTAGAAAACAGTTCTAAGTATGTATTTTTGTTATTGTGAGGTTTGAAAATAATTGGGTTATGAAATATGTCAATTCGTTAATATATTCATAAGGAAATACCTGCAACTGTTCAAGCTTCCGTGTAACTCATTTATCTGTTCTGGGAGGTTACCCGTATCATAGTATTTATTCCTGTATTCCACAGCTGGTATTGAGAAAACACATTTTTTTTTTAAATAAATTACTTGAAATCGCAGAATTTCCAATGACATCCATTAATATAACGAAAGGTCACTAATATTTACAGTTTATAAGGATTTTTCAAGTGCTCGTTTTTCTATAACTCATGCAAAATATTTTTCTTGGAAAAACTTTCTTTTCTTTAGGCCTCAAATCGATCGAAGTATTGACTGAACAGAAACTGAACTATATTCACCGGGATTTGTAGAAATGTTTCTAAATGGTTTATATCTTAGTTGAGACAGAGGAAAATTGTAGTGAAGCAATTAATATACACTTAGGTATTCCTCAAGGATATATTTTGGGGTCATCAATATTTTCAATGTTTATCAAAGACTTACCAGAATATATTCTTATTGCTTAGTTCTTCATATGGATGGTGTATATCTGTTGTTAATAATAATACCGACAAATTAAAATTAGTTGTCTTCATACAAATAGAACACTTGATTAGTCTGGCATTCACATATTGTGAACCCTCAGAAGTTTGAAAAAACTTTAAAATATCTCAACTTTTACTGTTTCGTGAGCATTATAGTAAATGACTTTTTATGGGAACCAAACATTAGAAGAAATCAAAGTAGTACTGACGATGCCCAATAGACTGAAACAGCTGCTACCGGTGGCTTTCAAATTGAAATCAATATAGGAATGATCAGAATAGTACTTATCTATTTTTCTTTTGATTTTCATAGAATTTCTTTTCAGCAGCTTCACTGCATTAACCTTTCCTGATTTCATATCATTTCTAGAAACATGTGGATTCGTTTTCCGATGGCATTCCAGGTTAGCTTTCCATACTTTTGTTTCGATAAATGTGTAGTTTTCCTGTTCGAAGAATTTCTACTAGCAAGTTCCGTGAGTCTGAACGAAAACGAGAGTTATTCACCTGTTATTGCTGGAGGCAAACAAATAATATATGTTACCTACCTAGTAATTATTCAAGAGTTTGAATCGAAATCAAAAGTGGCATTATAAATTAGAAAATCAAGTTTATAGACACGCCCAGATGCATGTGTGATGTGATAATGACATCTTTCTGAATATTTTCTCCGATCACGGGATAACTATAAGGGGTGATTTCCTGAAACGAGTAACTGTTTGCACGATATTGGATATATTCCTCTGTCATGATTTATTTTTACTACCGGCTACATATTTATTAGAATAACTTCGTCAATAGTCTTGCCATTCACTTTATACAAAATAGAAGCAACGGTCTAAAGTCAAATAAAACTGTTTGAAGATTCAAAGCTTTCACAAAACTATCCTGTATCCTGCAGATTCCTGCAGGCCTATTTTGTTCATTCAATACCTTTTTTCCAATGATAATTTACCTCTATGAAGGTTCAAGAGAATATTCCTCCTGACGAAAATAAATTAGTTTTCATAAAAGAGCTCTAAAACAACGCATTTAAAACTTATCAATTCAACCTTTTTCTTCAAAAAATTATTTAAATATTTAAAAAAGATGAATAAAATAATGCATTCAACATTTAAAGGGATTCGTTTCTGTTTCACCATTTGGCAACATCGGTTATAGCTAATAAAGGACAATGAATCTGTTACCTGCATGAGACAAACAAAGATGACATATTTCAGAGGCGTGCTGTTCTGTTTACTTATGTTCCGAGTTCCGAGACATTCTGTGACATGACATTTTGTGCACCTAACCTATCTTCCTCTATATAAATAAATAACAAAACAACTGTTGTTCATGTGGCTTGTGGAGGTGGTATTGAACTATAATTTATATTTTGCCTTAATTGTTGATTTATAAAGATACTTTTCCTTTTTTAAAGTAGAATATCTAGGTACGTATAAATTATTTCAACTTGATATAGGCGCTGTTGTCAATATGTGAATTAGAAACAAATCCGTTTAAAAATCAAAATCCAACACTTGAAACATCAATTTGAATACTTTTCGAAGTGAATTTGAAAAACTCATGAATGAAACTCAACTTTATTTTGTTCAAACTTGCATTTGCTGTAATAACCCAAATTGGGGAACATTTCCCATTACCCTTTTCTCCATAAAATTATTGATTTTTTTATGTTTAGCCCTTTTGCACTTTTTCTAGTAGTACATCAGCAAAGTTTGACACCGGAAAAAAATATTAGACGTTTAGTTTTTTCTCGTTTACATAACATGCAATATTGTTTTTTACCTTGCTTATAGATATGGAAATATCGAAATAGAAAGTGACAGGTAATGAGGGATTATTCTTAAAACAAAAATGCTTTTCAAAATATGACACTGTTTTAAATTTACTCAAATATGTTGATGCGTTTGAATAAAAATCTGACGTACAACTCATCAGTAGAAGAAAATGATAATTTCAAAAGAAAATTTACCTGTTTTGGAACTACTTTGACTCCTTCACCAAATCTGTGATTACACTTTGAAAATTGTACTTGAAATTGAATACAAAAGATATAAAAATGTTGAAAATTCTACTCAGTGTGAAACTTTCCCATCTCATCTTTTTTTCTCAGGTGAGCACATTTGCCATATTTGAATAAAATTAACTGAACATGACCTCATGTCATGTGATGTCCATTCAACATTATATAAGCCATTTCCCTTAGTTTCCTCAGTTGGTAAAGTTGAGAGGTTAGGAAAGGTTAGATTATTAGGTCAAAAATATCACAAGTTTGAAAGGCGATATTTGAAAGACTAAATAGACTGTTTTAGTTTAAAAAATAATTGGCTACTTTCAGTGATTTTCGCGAGCCACTGTCACAGCTTGTTACTGTCACAAATTGTTAGTTATTTAAGAAAAATTCAACTACATTTCCGAAATTCTATAATATCACAAAAATATTTACCACAAAGTTCGAAAACACAGCATATCAATATTTCACCTACAGACAAATGAAAAATTGTCATGTAGATAGCTTGCCAATAAAGCGAATAACCCTGTAGTTTGTTTCGACTCTCAAAGCGACTTTCTTCTAACTTAATATTCCTTCGGAATGAGCTACGTCTCGCCATATGTTGTTTTATCTAGTCATTATTAGCATTAGATGATAGGAAAAGAACTAGCGCTCTGTCCAATATTTCAGCAAGTACATTTGATTTATTATTTCTAGTCTCCCGTAGATACTGATTGAAATATAATTATAATTCTGAATGTGTTAGCCGCTACCCAGTGACAAACTCGAATAAAATGAATGGTATAAAACTTGAATTATGACTTCTCATTTATATTACATTCGGAATAGATGCACAAATTGTACGGTAATAGTTCAATGTTGATAATTGTATTGATCATCTTCGCTTTGAGATTATCTTTGGAAGTAATACTAATACTTCCCAAGGAAAAAACTTAATTGACGTTCTACTTCTTCAATAATGAAAGGTAAAAGTGGAACTTCTGAACGTCAAATGAATCCAAAACAAGCAGCACTTTTCCCAAACACCAGAACTGCAATGCTGTTCTCGACGTACGTTGAATCATCCAAATTTTCTTGATCTCTTCAAGACGCCAACTTGATTGGTGAAACCTGCGTCGAAAAGGGTATTGCAGTTCTGGTTTTTGGGAAAAGTTTTTCCCCTGGACTCTTCAGTAATATACAGGGCTATTCGAATTCGTTTCTGTACATGGGGATCTCGTAAACGATAAGAGATGAAGTGTCGGTTAAATCGTGGCAAAGTTGCGTATTTTAGAGACCTATTCAATGATGTGAAGAAATCGAATATAGCTCTTTTGGTTCTGGAGGAACCAAAAGAGCTATATTCGGAAAAACCAAAGAGCTATATATTTGGAAAAACTAAAAAGTCCCGAATTATTTTTTTGACTATATCTTCTTTATTCGCAGACATATTGAAAATGTGTCCACATTTTGCTATTGGCACTTGATGTGGGCTCTCAAAATATATCCATGAATCTTTTATACAGGGTGTCATCTGACTTGGGCCGCCCCCCAAGTCAATTGAGTTATTGGAATCAACACGAATGATTTCAATAACTCAATTGATTTACATTTACTCAATATCTACGTCTTCTCTTGTCTCTAAGCATTATTGTATACCCTATATTTGTTAATTTAATGTCTCATATACACGTTTTACTTTACTAGACTTTGCCAGTAAGATGTTCAGATCTTAGGTAATAAAGCATATTTTGATTTGATTTGAACAATACCAGGTGGTTGGCTTCTCTAGAATTAGTAGCTAATGGAAATAAAATAATAAAATCCTCCAAAAATACCTGTATCTATATCAGTCTCATAAAATTTTGCAACACAAGTTCCATATTAAAAAGAACCATAAAAATAATTGAACCATCAGTGCAGATATTATATGATGATAACTTCATCATAAAACCAATTTCTCTGGTTCCGGTAGCTAAACACCCAAAATTAAGGTTCATAAAACACTTTCCATTTCATTCTTATTGAAACATAATCTTTATTGGTGAAAGACACTGACTTGAAATATAGCCTGTCAGAATCTTTATGGAAGTGAATTTGTTCTCAACTTAATTACATGATGCTTAGCGATGACATGGTAGAAAAATAGTTGCCGAGCGATATTTGCATTCATATGCAAATAGTTCCACGGACATGAGATGTCCGTGGCAAAGGTGTTGTATTAATAGACATCTCTTAACTATTCAGTTCAGTGTTTTTTTTTTCACAAAGGAAAAATGAGCTGTTTGTCAGTTACTTGTTATATTCTATTTTGCCCACCAAAATTTTGGCCTATATTATGAGGTAGAGTCATGAAAAATTGGACATTTCGGATGCATTTGAAGATTTTGAAAGTGGATAAGACCTACAGAGGGGGACATATTCGTGACAGGACTCGTCAGTCACAAGTCAATTAAACTGAGGATGGTAACTGCTGGCTGACATGGTCTTCTCACAGATCACTCTGATTTTCTTCCTTGTCAACTACTTAGTTTCAATTATTGTTCTGCAAATCCCACTAATTCACTCAATTTTTGAATAAGTTTGACACTATTAGACTCTCGTTTTTTATCAGGTTTATTTACTAGTTGTCTATAAATGTTTAGCTTTCGCTAAATAATATTACAAATTATCGAACATACAAGCTCCAGGTATCTCGGATACCTGGAAATCCTTCTACAGTAAGTTTCCATCACTAAACTGAACATATTAGGCTTTGGAAAACTCTTGCACATTTTCATCGCCAGCTCTCTGACTACTTAGTCGTAATAAACACGTTTGAAAAATCCCGTTAGGAAATCTCCAAGTCGATTTGAACCATACACGAACAAAAATTTTGTTGGTCTTAGCAATCTCAACAAGCATGCCCTTGTGAAAACTCTCTTTGTATCGAAACAATGGCGTTTTGTATGTTGTTGTTAGGACAAACGAGCTCATTAGTATGTTCCACTTAGCATACCCGACGTTTCATTTGTGTTCAGTTTTCGTTGCACTCAGTAATAATTGGAATTAACCGCGAAAGAAACATCCTTGATGGTGGCTAACAAAGACTTGGATAATATTCCGTTTTACTCGTTTTTTCTGACGATGCATTTGCAATTAATATGTATAACAAAGCTCATTGTCTATGATCTGCCCACGTAGCTTATGCATTTTATCGATTACTCGAAAAGCAGATCCGCTCTCTTCAGTAATTATATGGAGAGGATTTTTTCTGACCTGATTTTGAAAATGAACTTGCGAAAGTGAATATGCAGTGTTTTGAAAATTGTAATAAACATGACTCAAACTGTTAAATTGAAGTTAAACTGATTACAAGAATTGACAATATTTGTATTGAAATAGGCACCAGTCGATAAACCGTTGTCTGTAATTATTTGGTTTTATCCTGAATAGAAAAGTTGATATTATTTTCTATTCAGTCGACTCTGTGTTTTTCTACAATCAATCAAGGTATATTTTCCTTGTTACAGTCGAGTCTGTATAAAATGACTTGAACTTGATTGACTCAATGGCTTTCGAATGTGATTGAATAAGATATTCATCCTAGAAACCAGTGTTATTATTGTTCCAAAACGTTCGATATTGAAGCTGATATGTTTCGAATGTGATCGTGATATAATTCTTTGTTTTGATTTGGTTCATCATTATTCTTTGGTATTGGCTGAGCTGATAATGTTCTGTTGAAGCCTGTTCTTTTCAATAAGACAGATAATGCATCATGCTTCAACTTGACGAAATTCCCAAGCCTTTTCTCTGCTGCTGAAATAGTCCTTCTAGCAAATGACGCCCTTGATTTTTCCTTAACATTTCAGTAAAGGACACATTTTCAATCATAAATTATCTAATTTTTTACTGCAAAGTTCATCTGCTTTTGTTAAACGCTGGCAAATGACTTCGAAATAATTCAATATTTCCAGTTTGAATTAAAATAGAAGGAAGTGTACTGCATAAATTGAGAATCTTGTTTTCTATTATTAGGTTTCCATGTTATTATTAGCTGGCAAAATGAAGCGGCATCATGTAGAAGCAATAATTAAAGAACACTGCGGTGATGACGTTGTTCAATTACAATTTATATATTGCATATTCCTCCGACGGTTATTATACAAATTGAGTTCTTCATAGGATTAATAAGATACTTTATGAAGGTAAATGACCATTGCATCTCAAATTGATATATAATTTTGAAATTGGGGTTAAGGTGCTTCATTAGCACTTAATGTTAACATATATTCTTGGGTAAAGTCTCCTGAGTTTGGGTTAATCTCATTTTTGACTCGTTTCTTTCTTCTACTAAGGCTGATTTCCACCTCACCAAAACTGCAGCTTCATTGGCGACTTGAGGGTTGAAAATGAGTTCAATACTTTCATTCCCACTAAGCGATAATCAAACAAAACAGGATACATGACAGTTTCAATATTATATACTACACCTTTCACTTGACTCTGTTACAATAAGGTATTAGTTTTTGTTGAAGGCTTCGAAGTGATTTGAGCTATGAGTTGACTGGTCCAGTTTTTCACCAGCTATAATGTTGGCCGACTATATGGCCGAGATTCCAAAATTACAGTGCCAAACTATGATTCTATATGGCCAGTTTCTGGCAAAACAACCTTCTCTCCCCATAATTCAACGACTAGAATAAGAATTTCAATACTACTAAGTACAGTCACACATAAAACGGTTAACTAGCATCGGATTGTCAACTTGTTTATACATTATTCAATAGAGAACAATGGCTTTTCAAAAATTACTAATCTGACTTGTCAAGTAAAATAGTCGAGGTATGCTTTGACGATCGTATATCAATACCACATATCTTTGAAGAAATGTAAATTCTCTCTTTGCCTATTCATAGACATAACTAAGGCAATTGACACAGTTGACCATCGCTTATTTTTCTTTTTCACACAAAATTGAGGTACCAAAGGCAATTGTTTCAAACTCCAACAGAAGGGAAGTTGTAAAAGTGGACGATATCACAAATTACCAAAATGAAATAGACTGTGGTGTGTCCGAGGCACAATGATAGGTATTTGTTATCGTGAAACAGAAACTTTTCCAGTTATCTGGAATAATCTATATCTCATAAAGACTCTATCGCAGCTGCTAGGCTGAATCACACAATATAGTAAACTGGGATACACATTTTGAAAAAGAAACAATTCAAAATACAGGAACTTAAGATGATAGGTTAGAAAATAGTGATGATAACTTATAAGTCATCATTCATCAGCTTTTAGTTACTATAAAACAAGGTTTCGAAGAATATCTAAACCTTCAAATTAGAGTTTCAAATATTCAGATTATAATTTTTTTTATTTGAATTGAGGAAAATGTAGTATATGATTGTTAATATTACAATCAGATACCTCTTAGCGGTTGTCAAGCAAGGTATTGACAAGGTCTGTGAAATAATCATTCATTTTACGTCAGTAAATGTACGTTATCTTATTATTTGTATTGCGATTAAAGTACTATTTTTCTTGATACCAATAGTAGCAAAGTTTGTAGTATGCCAACCTCAGAATTCAGCAACTTTTTTCTGTTCCAGGAGTCAATCGAAGGCATCCTACCTGGCACCGCGACGGGACAGGGATCGCATTGTCCCGGACTCTGAAACAGGCAGCTACAAAAGGACAATGTCTCCCAATGGCCACGCTCTGCCTCCTGAACCGATGAACGAGTCACAAAAGACGAGCAGCAGAGAAACGATTTGGCCCTCCCACAGAACTCCCAAGAACAATAACGTAATGCGGCGCATCTCCATGAACGAGCAGCAAAAAAAAGAAAAATGTGATGATAAAGAAGACTTGAAAAGACCGCTAGTTTTACCGGACGTTCTTCCAGTCAACGTCAAACTCGGGTCTAGATCTCAACAATATAACAGGCCCACGCATCTGAGTCTCGTGTCGACCGAAGACGAGTTCGGTGCGAACAAAACGTCGTCAAAGTCTCCGATGAGATCTCCTCCAGCCTCGCCGCCAAAGAGTCCTTCCAGGAATTCTCCGTTCACGCCGCTGCGTACCACGAGTTTTTCGTCGCCCTGCGCGATAACCACTACTACCACTACTAGCTGTACTTCGACTATTTCTCTGGCTGTGACGTCTACTCCGACTTCTAGGTTTTCGTTGAGTACGTCCAGTTCAACGACGACTACGAGATCTTCGCCTGCCTCAGTGCCAAGAACAGCACCGAGCCCGGATTGGAACCAGTCTGGTTTCAGTCCTCCACAATCTCCCAGAAGAGCATCCCCGCCCATGTCTAAATCGCCCAAAAGGATATCCCCTCCGATCAAACCATCGCTGTCTCCTAACTCCACCATGAAATTAACCCCTATCAAAATTTATCCTCTGACCACATCTACCCTCAGCACTTCTTCACACACCTCTCCAGTTTCTTCGCCTGTTTCGTCCCCTAGAGCGCCTACCCCTCCTAGCTGTTCTCCCCCGTCTTCACCGATAAAAAGTAGTGAGTATCCCAAGGTGATAGAAGGTTTGCAAATGATCCAGAGGACAGAAGTAGTCTTGAGGGTTAATACGTCTATGACAGATGCTGCCTCTCAGACTGATAAGGAGGAGTTGCCTCCAACACCCCTTCCGACTAGAAAGAAGTTGCAGGAAGAGATCGAATGTGAAAAACTGGCGGAAGACTTGGTAGACCACCTTCCCAGTTCAGATAGACTGAAAGAGCTGCTGGGTGAGTTGGTGCTGGATAATTTTGAGTACAATAATTTTATCGAAAAAAGGTTCAGTTTTGAAAGAGCTATGACTATTTTCATAAATATTCTATAATCCTTTTCAAATTTCTTATCATTTAACATAAAAATGTAGGAAATTCCCAAAGTAAGAAAGAACAACAATTACTGAAATAAAAACTCTTCATAAAGACAAAATACAGGGTGTTACTGAATAAGTGTAAAACATTTAAGGCGGTGATTCCTCATCGAAAAAAGATAGGATGTTTCATACAAAGAAACTTCATTGGAGCATCCCTTGTTAAGATACAGCCCCTTGACGGGGGTAAATAAAATTTGTATAACAATTTTTCACAAGCACCGAAAAAGTTACAATATTGAAATTAACCTGACGTTTTGTACTACCAAAAAGACACTTCGCCAGTAATTTATTTGGTTTACCCCATGGTTGTAAGGGGTGGAAAACGCAACCCCTAAAATTTATTTCCAATGTAATTTTTTGTCTGATTTTTTGTTTACCATTTAAAAATTTATTTCCGATAGCCTGTTTAATTCTGAACAGAAAATGTCTCTTGGGTTTTTTGACCAAAATAAACCAGTTCGCAGCAAAAAATTATTTTACGAACAACTACAGAGATACTGGATTTATTGTTATTTTGTAGTTAGTACCTGCATTAAACGATAAAAGGGTAATAAACAAAACTAATTTATTAATAACAAAACACACAAGATGTAGAAATCATAGTAAATGTGCAAAATGTCTACCTTCAGAAATTACGCATGCGTCTAGACGTCAGCTCATTGAGCCACTTATTCGCTCAAATATTCCTGGAGTCTCTCTGATTACCCTGCACGCATCGATGATGCGGTTTCTTAAGTGATCTACATCGCGAACAGGAGTACGATGAACCAAATGCTGTAAATGGCCCCAAATAGAGAAATCGAGAGGATTGAGATCCGGGGATCGAGCGGGTCAGTTCTGTGGGCTCCTCGACCTATTTACTGATTTGCATATGTTTCAGTTAAATGCTGACGTGCTACTTGACTAAAATTGGCGGGAGCTCCATCATGCATAAAAAACATATCCCTTCTGACGCCCAAAGAAACTTCCTCCAGCAGTACTGGATGCACTTCTCTTAAAAATTGAACGTATGCCTTACCATTTGATTGAGAAGGTAGAAAATTAGGCCCAATTAAATCATCCCCAATAACTCGGAGCCACACGTTAAGAGAAAACTGTTCTCGATGGTTAGTTTCGACAATAGCGTGAGGGTTTTCATCAGCCCATATGTGGTAATTATGAAAATTAATAATCTTGTCCCGAGAAAAACTACATTCGTCTGTGAATTCTATCGTCTTTAGAAAGTCACAATTTCTTCTAATCATTTCCAGCATCCAATTGCAAAATTCAAGACGGTTTGGAAAGTCTCGCGGTAACAGTGCCTGTACTCGTTGAAGATGGTAAGGGTTTAAGAATTGTTCCTTCAAAATTCGAAATACCTTCATATGATCAACATTTAGCTGGAAAGCAATGTTTCTAGTACTGGTAGTAGGTTGTTCTTCAATCAAATTAAGTACTGCTTCTTCAAGCTGTGGCTGTATCTTAACAAGGGATGCTCCGATGAAATTTCTTTATATGAAAGATCCTATCTTTTTTCCGATGAGAAATCACCTCCTTAAATGTTTTACACTTATTTAGTTACACCCTGTATTTTTCATAAATAAACTGGAAGAAAAAACCCTTTGAAAATAACTGCTGTCATATGAACATTCAATTGAATCTTCCAGAGCTTTTTGGATCTCCGAAAAATAGCTTCTCTTTGATCAATCTTTTGACATAAATTGAGCCTGAAAAAGTAGCTTACAAAGCTAATGGCAGAATAACAAATGAAAATTATATACATAACATTCTGGAAAAAATTAAAATGAAAATCTTATACTCTTCCATTTATGATAAGGATCTAGCTTAACACCAAAAAAAATACATACTTTCCGTAGTTTTCCACAAGAATAAATGAATTTAATATATAATGGAACATTATAAACGGACAGACATATCTTTCATCAAAAGAATTTCACTTGTAACTTTTGAAGGTTTGACTTCTTATGATTTTATATTGAAATAGATATGTCGAAGCATGTATCTTATATTTCAACTAATCCTTGTTACGGAACGTGAATTTCGCAAATTTTCCATTACTTGACACCAAGAAATTTTCATTCAATATATAATACAAATGTACTAATAATTGGCGTCACTCTCCAACATTTTCTTTGCAAATATTCTGGGATTTCAAAAGTAAATAACTTTAATTTATGTTTCACGAACAGTTCCAGCTCCAGAACACAAGAAACCTACAGATTATGTCCATGGTTTGTTTCGAGTTGAAATAACGTCAAGGCCTAGACCTTTCAACTCTCCGTTTCGAAGTAAGAATAACACGCCAAGTAGTACTCCCCCGCCAACGCTAACATCAGTATCTGCTAGTAGTTCTGGTACTACAGCGATAAATAGCGCTACAAATAAATTAAGGTAGGTATTGATACAGTAACTGAATATTCTGCAATACGTAGATGCAAACACTTGTAACTTAAGAGGTAACCTACTTCCTTTTTGCAGTTTATCACCTGCCACATCTGTAGTATCTTCGTTGGAACCCACAAGTCCTCTATCAGGTTCCTCTACATACTTCACTACGTCCGAACCTAAGGCTAAATTCCTAACTAGGTACAGTCAAGATATGAATCAGTGTCAAATCGTTAAAAATACCAAAGATCTTAGTCAAAAAAAGGTGAGTTATAATACTTTTTACTATTATAATACTTGTTACTATTATGAAATCATTAATTTCAATATCTTGGGTCATTGGTTGAATCCCAAATTAAATAAACTGAGGTTTTGCATCCTTCCCCTCAGGGATGCATATTATCTCAAACTCTCTCTTGGATAACATTGCTCCCAACGCTGAGTTCTCAGGGATGCATATTATCGTGAACTCTATCTTGAATAGCATTGCCCTCAACGCTGATTTCTTCAGGGATGCATATTATCTTGAACTGTTTCTTGGATAACTTTGCCCTCAACGCTGAGTTCCTCAGGGATGCATATTATCTTGAACTCTATCTTGAATAACATTGCCCTCAACGCTGATTTCTTCAGGGATGCATATTATCTTGAACTGTTTCTTGGGTAACTTTGCCCTCAACGCTGAGTTCCTCAGGGATGCATATTATCTTGAACTCTATCTTGAATAACATTGCCCTCAACGCTGAGTTCTTCAGGGATGCATATTATCTTGAACACTCTCTTGGATAATTTTCCCTCAACGCTCCGAAACTTGTCGCTTGTTTCAGGGTTTTGATCAAATTCGGAGACATTGTCAACAATTTGGTATAATTGAAAAAAGAATCAACGATTTCAGAGTATATCACATATTGGATTGAAAATTGCAACTAACAAAATAGTTACGGAAAACGTTACACCTTTTCTGGTCTGCTATACTAACCTTCCAAAACCTAATCACTGAAAAATGAAGAAAAACACTAGCAAGAGGGATATTCACAGTGAGCTAAAAATATTTTTATTGCATACAGCACTCCAATAATGGCTCATGTTACTTTGCCGTTTCCATACCAAGGATATTTCTCTTTCCCACACAACGTCATCATTCAACAATGGATCAATTACGCTCTGAGATAATGAAGATTCCATTCCAATCTATGAAAACATAAATCAAATAATCTTCTGCCAAGCTTCTTATAGCCTGATTGTTTTGTATAAAGAAGATTTCTCCATGCTAGTCAGCTAGAGTGAATGATTTTATAGCCTTTTAATCGTTTCTTCAGGCATCTTCAGCACTAAATAGTACTAATAGAGCATTTTGAAATTGAAGTGAAATAATTGTCCTGTGAGACATACATGTAAGGATCCGCGTATTTCTTGCACATTCTAACCGGTTTTCACTCTCATGAAGTGTTAGGAACTGTATGAGTTTCTTGTGAATTTTTGCCGTGTTTGCTAATTATTTTCCCGGGTCATGCCTTAACGTTGACCGTTTCAGATGTATCATTGTTTTATTTTGATGAACAATTTTTTCAAGGTTAACTGATGGAGAAAATGATAGAATTTAGTTTGATTAGTGAAGCACAAAAAATATATTTCGCCAAACTGTAGATTTCATCACTTCTCCAACCTATGAACTGACAGACACTTCTTATATCAAATTTTGAAAACGAATTGTCGCACATCAATAACTCTAAAGATTTTCTTCAGAAAATGAAGAAATTGACGTTGATACCTGGAGATATCTTAGTCAGTTTCAATGTGATCTTCATTGCCAAAGAAAATATTCGGAAGAAATGTTTCCAGATGATCTAACGACCGATTTTCAAACACATCTAAAAACGCTTTTTTTTAATGCTTTTTTTTTGAACTCAGTACTGGATTTTTGATTATTCATAGACGTCCAACATCCTATTGTCATGTACAAATATCTGCTTCGATAAGTTTACTGGGGGTTAAAATATGTCTGGTCACAACCATGTCGCTGGAATTGCAAAGGCTGCTTCTCAAAAGCTTGAAACACGGTTTCGAACTAAAAAACTATAACACACCTCAGCAACTTTTGATGCTTTATAAAGCTCAGATCAGAACTTCTTTGGAGTATTGTTCTCACCAACGGTCGGTACCAATACCAATTGAAAGAACTATTTCCAATTTGCTCCCATTCTCACCTGATCAGATCAAAATATTTCTGGGCCCATAACCATACAGAGTTGATTACAATAACTGATCAGGATTTGGGTATTGTGCAATTTATAAAGTCACAATAAAACAAACAACAACGCAATTGTTTCTAATGACTATACTAAAACCAATAATGATTGAGAGTAGAAGTAAGCCCAGTTGACAGCAAATCGGGGGCGTGCTTATTCATTTTTGAGAGGGTTGAGAATGAAAGAAAAATTCTTAGTATAATTAGTTAAAATATTCATACACATTTTTTATTTGTTTCATTAAAACTTTGCAATATCGTAATTTACCTAATCGTTGTAGTCATTAGGTGGACCTTATGAAAACGGAGTAATAATCGTGGTAATTATAGTAGGTACCAAATAAATTAACAATATTAATAAAAAACACAATATATATATATATATATATATATATATATATAACTTTTTTTCACTATTGGGTTGCAGCAATTGATAAGTGAACTCTTTGTAACTATTCTCAAGCTTTCGAGTAACTTAAACTCATCGTCAGGGGTACTAGAAAATACAAATTACAAATTTTTGATAATAGGAATGAATATAAATGTAAATGTACAAATTTTCGTCTAATCTTCAACCTCAGATTCGTCTAAATCGTGTACATCGATGATTTTGGTACACCGGTATAATCAGAGCACATATCAACTAATTTATCTTTTGTAATTGTGGAACTTAATGATGTAGAAATGCCCGGTTGGTTATTCGGAGGTACACACGTAGAATTACAGCACATATGCACAAAGTCATCTTTTGGTGGCTGATGATCTATTTCAAAACAGTGAAATACTCGCAGTACAATTTGTTTTTCTCTTACTGACCGAGACTCCGACCGTTTTACCTTTTTCGACGTGGAAGGCCCGACCATGTCTCCCATTTTTTGAGTAGTTTGAGAACGGTGTAGAAATATAATTATGTAACGCTTAAACACTTATTAGCACTATTATTTTCACCAATTGTTTTCACAACACGTCTATTGCTGACTAACTTAACTGTAAAACGTACAATTCACGCTGTATAATTCACAAACCAATAATACGCTCATGGCTGCAAGTACATTAGTGAGGACTGCAACGATGAGATGGAAGTTACGGTAAAGTGACAAAGACAGAAATATCGTTGCGTACAGCGTTGCCACTAGTTGTAATAAATATCTAACACTATACAGAAAATAATGAATTTTAACTGATCAGTAATCAGGAAATGTATAAGTATTACTCATTACAAGCTCATTACTGATTTTTGTCATAAATAATACCTTTTAATCGTACTAGTATTATGTATTATCTATAATTTGCCACAACCTGCAACTATACTGCTTACTATATTTTGATTCTGCCATAAACTGGTAACGTAAAATTTAGATATGACAACGCGCTTTACACTCAATCATTTTTGGTTTCACTGTAAGGGATTTCTACCCCATCAGGAATAAGCTTCGAATCATTACATCTTGTGCTGCCATCTATATGGAACATAATGAACTATTACAATACAAACTGCGAATATATGCAACTAACAAGGCATATGCAAGTGATGGTCGTTGTATAAGTACAGAATTGTGCAACAATTCATACACACCACAGATCAACACTTAGAATAAATTAATAGTGTTACATGAAGTTATACACTGTTTATAGAAACACAAACAAAACACCGAAACCTTTTGATCTTTCCAGCTGCCGACATGAAATTTAATTGTTGACCTAAACGGTCAACCGCGCCACAAAGTCTTCAGAATGTTTCTTATTTTGACAACCCAAGTTTTTGTTTTGTCAAAATCGACACAAGTTGCTGTTCTATTGTGTTTAATAATTTCGATTCAAAATACAACAAATGAATATTTTTACAGCTTTTACAAAAATTATATTTCTCGATGTGATGAATTAAAAGAAACACGGAGACTACTACTTTCATTGACATGTTGTTTTTTCTTCAGGAGGAATTAGTGAATCGACTGGACAGAAAACTGGAAGTACTTCGTAGCGAGCATCTTGTCGTCAACGATGAATGCAAAATAAACGATGAGCTCGGAGAAAATGTGGAATCTCATATCAACAGGCTGGCCAGACCGCACGAAGTTGCTAAATTCAGACTGCATGTCGAAGAAATTGGAAAAATCACCAGCCTTCTTTTGGGTCTATCAGGAAGGTTGGCGAGAGCGGAAAATGCTTTGATGGGAATGTCCGATGATCACCCTGAAAGAGTAAGTAGAATTTGGAGGTAGAGTAGATTTTGGGATTAGAAATGGACGAATCTTTGGACACAACTGATTGAAGTAACTGCGTTCTTTGAAATTCAATATATTGTGACACCTGACTAAAAATAACCTAAAACAAAAACAGTAATGATTCGAAGACTGTAAATTATTTCTCAGAATTCCACAATATATTATATTTTATTATTTTCCGTACGACCTAAAATTTGAAATGGCCGCCTAGTTCTATCAATGATTCAGTATAGTTTTTACACCCAGGTACCTCTGAGGAAGAAAAATCTAAAGTAGATCTCCTTACTTCTTTCTTCAAGCTCTGCGGACAACCCCATGTTCGGATCCGGGTATTTTTAGTTGTTGAAAACATTTTCAAAAAGCTATTACCACACTGGGGTCTCAATCTGCCTACGCTCTATTTCAACCGACTTTATATCTGTCATGGCTTACGATTTTCCAATGCTAACCCTCCTTATCTCATACAGACAGTATATGAAGCAACCATTTTATAATAATATCACTTTTATCGTTACAAACTAGAAGTTCTTTCTCTATGTTGTTCTCTATAGTTGTGAAACTTCTGACAGAAGTGTTACACTAGACTCTGTATATCAAATCACAAAACTATCAATTCCTTAACAATATATATTTTTCAATTGTTCTATGTGAGTTAAAAGATTTGAAAAGTTTCTATTTTGATGAATTAAGGCAAAAAATTACCGTTTCAATTAAGAAGAGAGATATTTCGATATTTCAGTGGTTTAATATCCAATATTTGTTATTTTATATTATTTCTTTTCATATCATCATATTCCTGTGTTACTTCCAAGTATATTTCATGTTTTCTCATTAAAATTGGGTTGTATTTCATTCATTCCGATATTGACTTAACATTTTTGATTTGATTTATAACCCAAACTAAGTGATGCTCTTATTGAGTGTCAGCGTTATTTGTTGAAAACTCTGTGTACTCACTAGACCTGAATACTCCTAATCACGTAAATGAATATTATGATTATCATTATGCATTTTTTTTTCAGAGGATATTGGAGTCCAAACGAGACAAACTTCTCGACCAGCTCGAAGAAGCCAAAAAACTAAAAGAAAGCATCGACCGCAGGAGTGTAAACGTCTCCAACATCCTGTATAAATACCTGAACTCTGAAGAATATGCCGATTACGATCACTTCATCAACATGAAAGCCAAATTGATCATGGATTCGAAGGAAATATCCGATAAGATTAAGTTAGGAGAAGAGCAGCTGTTAGCACTCAAAGAGACTCTTATTGTCACAGACTGATTGTGTGTATATTATATATGAACTGTTTGTTGTAAAGTAATGCTTTTATTTAACATTCGAGTTTTATCGAATGAGCTAGTCCAATGCCTTGGAGTCATTTTGCTTTTGAATGTCTGTCCTCCGGACCCTGTAATATTTGTGGGCTGTAAACTGATTTGATAGTTGGGAGGGAAGGAGTAAAGTTCGACAAATTTCAAAGGGTTCTCAAAGGGTTCTCAAATAATGACTGCAAAAAGAAAAAGTGAAGCAGATATATTTTATTCTCTGGTTGGATAATTATTATCATGAAGGGGAACACGTTTAAATTTTGTATTGAAATTTCAATTTAAATAGAAAATTTAAGTGTTTATTTATTATGGAGATAATTTTACTAGTTTTCATCTCTCCCATTCCACTATCTGCAGTTTATTTCCGTTTTTATGAATAATTTTAAGTTTTGGTGATTTGTTTGACCGTTTCGGAAAGAATAGCTACAGAGGTGACCTAATCTTTTGTTTTAAAGTTGCATTTGTGGTGAGCTACGATGAAGAACGAACAAACGAATAATTTCAGTGGTCAGGTCAATCATTGGGTCAATTTTTCACCATTTTTTTCCGAAACGGTCGAAATTTTGTCGAAGTTATGGTTTTTCAAATGTTCTTCTCAGAAATGTTTGAAATAGCCATATAGTAGGGTTTACCTCGCAACTATCGTCAATAAGAGCTTGCATTGGTATATTTGGCGATTAGATGCCAAATGGACACCTCTTACCATTTCCGGAAATGGATAAGACGGTGTTTTCCAGCAGACTAGGCTGTTATAATGTGCATTTTGTATTTCATTAGTATGTATTTTAAGTGCAAATACGGGATATTGTGTAATGAAGGTTTTTCGAGGTATTCGCTGTCAACGATTATTTATTTTATTTGTTTTATTAGTTTTTATGGATGTAAAGGTCGCCTGGAACAAACCTTTTTTAAACTATATTCCCTGAACATCTTCCTACCAAGTATTTAATATATTATATTAGATGTACTATAAGTCAAAATTGTAATTTTTTATTTTCTTTTGGAACTGGAACTGTGAGCCAATCATTGTATATATAATAATAAAGAAAAACGAATATCATGGTGCTCTGGAAATTGTCATATTATAATATTCGTAAGTTGTTACATTGTGATTTATTAGTGTGTTGAAACCAGTCGTATGTATTTTCTCAAATATTTTTAATTTATCATTTTAAGATATATTTACATTTTCAAATCCAATAAACTATTTTTTGAGCTTTACGCATTGCTTGCAGTAAATAAATAACCGATTTTGAATATTACTGGAGAAGTTTCATTTTGAGAGCGAATCCTTTCTATTCATTTGAAACAAATGGAAAAGTGACAAAGTATCAGATGTATGAAGTAACAAAATCATGATCTCACTATTTTTAATAAATTTCAACAGCATTGTAGCTGATCAAAAAACAAACAAATGAGTAATACCTAAAAAGACAAAAAAATGGTCGTGTATATCTTAACTATATAATCTATATTACAAATTTCTCAACTTCTGAGAGTTGTCGTTCTTATAGGAGCGACACCTGATTAACGGAAAAACAGATTTTAAACAGATATAGTCATATCATCGTCTCTATCAAATCCTAAAAAATATGTTATCGAAATGCCCACTCAATCACGGAAATTTGCACTGAAAAATTGAAGAGTGAAACTGTCCAATCGAGATTTCTTAAACGCAATATTATTTCGCGTAAAGAAGTCATTTCTGGACTCGTCTGATAACTATGAATACAATTCATTATTGAATTTTTAGATAGTCTTGTAAATGACAATGAAAATAGTAATTTTTTTTTATTTGTTACAACCAGCTTTACTTTGTTAAACCATTCTCAAGTAAACTCAGTTCACTATATTCTACTACTTCTATATTCTCAGTACTTTTATTCAATATGAATTTATACAAAATAAATAGGTCATCAATGGAACATGATGATTGAAAAATTACTGAGTGCAAAAAACCTTCATAAAACTACAGTACCTGTGGTGGGTTTTGAATCATGACTCATAGCTTCACCCTGTATAGCAAGAAACTTATTTTGAAGGCCTTCACGTATTTCTTCTATACATTTTTTTGATTTGGGTTCATGGTAAACATCAACGACTTTCAATTTTCTATATTCACCTATATCATATTTTTCTTGGAGGTTATGGGTAACCATTTCAACACCAAACATCATATTTTCCAGATTCAATAAAGCCCATGAAAGATACATGTTTGAACGGAGAATTGAAATGGAAATTCACAACAAACATAGCAGTCTATGGCATTCTGAATGTTTTACTCACTTTGAACTAGATATGAATTTTCTGAAACTCACACCCACTTTTACATCATGGAGATTTATTAAAATTTCAATATCTTAAAATGAAAATTCACTTCGCGCTCATAGATTTTCGTGTAATTTTCAAATGAAAGATATTACCTAACGATGATTTGAGTTTCTTTAATGAAAACGTCTCGCTTATTTTAAATGATCAAAACCAAATGCCTCTTTGATCATAAGATTTATCAACGAATCGTTCCTTTAGTGATTTGATTTATAGCCAGTCTTCAAGTATACCCACTGACTATATGTGAAAAGTTTTCTTTCCTTATACGAGGAATTGGGCAAATTTTGGATATGCAGTTGGTTACCTTGTTCACAGGCAGATGGGGCGATGATAAACCTGTTGCTTGTTGTCTGCTTTAGCCTAGTTCAAAGAATGATACTCTGAAGGAATTCGATTTTCAATTATCGAAAATAATCGACTCGATGTTGATGATAGACACTACCTTGCACTGACGAGTGGCTAAACAGCCCGAAACGGGTCTGCAAGTGTGTTTCAATAATTGAAAATATTTGCGGCAGTTGTATTGCAAGTAGTATATGCAGGAATAACTTCAGTGAAGAATCCTGCACTGACACCTGTCAGATATAATCCAACCCCCTTCGAGGTATTAGCCAGGGGAGTAGTTGTTTTCTGATAGGTGTCACTCCATTAACCTACAGTGTAGGGAGTTGAGACTGGCGTGAACAAATTGTTCCTTTAGATGATTTGTTTTTGGAAAATCTCAATATTCGGAAGCAAACTTCCCAAGAATTCTTCAGATTTGAGTAAAATCAAGTTCATTTAAGAAAATACAAAAGATGGGTGTGATCAAGGTGCAATCGATTATTTTGCACATCCACTCTAGACTAAAGAGGATCAGGAGAAATTCTCTTTTCATGTAGTTTCAGGATATATTGTTCAAAAATCATTAAATTACTTGAAACCACTGGAAATGCACCCTTATTTAACCAATTAAAAATAATGCGGTCGGAAAATTAAAAGATCTTCGTGGGTGTTCTTGACGAGGAGATTATGTAACACAGTCTGGATTTGGAAAACATATTAGCTATGACACTACTGTACTGTTAGTAACAGTAATTCATGATCAGGAGATTATGTTACATTCTGGATTTAGAAAACATCATAGTTGCTCTACTGTTTGTAACAGTGATTCATGATCAGATTATGTAACAGCCTGGATTTAGAAAACATCATAGCTATGACACTACTGTACTGTTTGTAACAGTGATTCCGGGGAATTATGTTACAGTCTGAATTTAGAAAAGATCCTAGCTGTTCTACTGTTTGTAATAGCGATTCATGATCAGATTATGTAACAGTCTGGATTTATAAAACATCATAGTTGTGTGTGTGTGTGTGTAACAGAGATTCATGATCAGATTATGTAACAGCCTGGATTTAGAAAACATCATAGCTATGACACTACTGAGCTGTTTGTAACAGTGATTCATGAACAGGGAATTATGTTACAGTCTGGATTTAGAAAAGATCCTAGCTGTTCTACTGTTTGTAATAGCTCTACTGTTTGTAACAGAGATTCGTGATCAGATTATGTAACAGCCTGGATTTAGAAAACATCATAGCTATGACACTACTGTACTATTTGTAACAGTGACTCATGATCAGGGAATTATGTTACAGTCTGGATTTAGAAAAGATCCTAGCTATTCTACTGTTTGTAACAATGATTCATGATCAGAATATGTAACAATCTGGATTTAAAAAACATCATGGCTGCTCTACTGTTTGTAAGAGTGATTCATGATTAGATTATGTAACAGTCTGGATTTAAAAAACTCTACTGTTCGTAACAGAGATTCATGATCAAATTATGTAACAGCCTGGATTTAGAAAACATCATAGCTATGACACTACTGTACTGTTTGTAACAGTGATTCATGATCAGGGAATTATGTTACAGTCTGGATTTATAAAAGATCCTAGCTATTCTACTGTTTGTAACAATGATTCATGATCAGATTATGTAACAATCTGGATTTAGAAAACATCATAGCTAATCAACTGTTGGTAACAGTAATTTATGATCAGATTATGTAACAGTCGAGATTTAGAAAACATCATAGCTGCTCTACTGTTTGTGAGAGTGATTAATTATCAAAGGATTATGTAACACTCTGGATTTGGAAAACATCATAGGTGCTCAACTGTTCGTAACAGTGATTCATAATTAGATTTATAGTTTGGATTTATAAAACATCATAGTTATGAAGAAGAAAGAAATGAAAATTTCTATGTTTTTTACCACTTTTATTTGTAACTAACGTTACTGCAGTTTTGTCCTATACGGACATTTTTAACCTTATACAATATTGTATATACTTATACTTATTGTATAAGTTACGGACATTTTCAACCTTATACAATATTGTATATATTTGTGTTGATGTGTTAACTATCAGTTTCAATACGTCAACTGCCACTTTCGTTACGTCAGTTGTAAGTTCTCGTGCGTGAATTGTCAGCTGAACGCTTCTCAAAAAAGTGAATTTTTTTTACTAAACCAACGCCAGGAACAGCACCGACAAAAATTTTTAAAAATGGCACTTATGAACCAGACTACATTCCTCACGGCTCCTGCGCTGCTTCGGCTTCCGTCGGCTCCTCCAGTGCCAGGAAAGTGTTGCACATTCGACTCGATCAACAAGTCTATCCTGGCCGCGGCCGCAGGACAAGCTCGCTCGCTGCAGGATTTCGCGCGTGATCTGCAGTGATGTCGATCTCGGTGAGACTGAAGCAGTTCCAAATACCGAAGTGTAAGGGGGAAAAACTCGCTAAAGTTGAATTCAGAGGTATGTTGAACATGCAAGAAAACGTGCTGTTTTGCATCCTACAAAAACTGTTCATATCTTTTCCGAAGATAATGACCAAACAAATTATCAACAATAAACCAACGAATATCAATAAAAACCTTTGAGAAAATATGAATTTCATAATGTTATTTTTAAATACTGAATGAATGAAGGGTACGTACTTCTTCTATAGATGTATGTACAAAAATATTTTTCTCATTCTTACAAAAAATGTAGTAATCTTCCAAATAAAGGAAAAAAGCAATCAATTTCGAAATAAAATGTGTAGATCATGCAGAGAAGTAACTATCAAATACAAATTTGAAGAGAAAACTCTCTCCAATTATACAAAAATCACTTTCTCCCATTCACTTACGATGGACTGTTTGGAACCTATTGGTGTATTAATGAATATTACTGAAGTTTCTTTTTTCCCAACACCAAATCGTTATTTTTAACACCTCGACATGTTTTTCGATTACCAAGTGATCATCTTCAAAGAGGAAAGAGGAAGATTAAAACTGTTTTAATAACAGTTTTAACCTTCCTCTTTGAAGATGTTATTAAAACAGTTTTAATTTCCTCTTTCCTCTTTGAAGATGATCACTTGGTTTCAGTATTATTCTCCCATTCAGTGTCCCGTCTTTTTGTCTTAAATTAATTCAATAGTCAGCTAAATCTGTTGTTGACTTGTCTAACTAATCTCAATGATTTAAAGTCTATGGAATGGTTTCCTTGCAAATCATTATGGGCGACTGCTGATTTTTTTGGTCTTCCATATTATAGGTGTGCTAAATGTTCCTTATGTATTATTTCAATAGATATTTCAGTCTAGCCATAATATTTTGTATCACAGTCCTTAAATTTAATTTCGTAAATTCCTGATTTTCCGAATCCTCGACTTTGTTCTTTGGATCTCATAGAAGGCTCTACTGACTGATATGTCCTGTATTATCACTTTTTCTTTTGTAAACCTCTCATGTGTGAGGAAATTTCAAAAGACGATGCACTAGAAAATTCAACCCAGCACGTTTGTACTGTCCACAGTGATGTGAACTGTCAAAAATACCTGTAAGAGCCTGTTTCCTTCCTAAATACATTGTATTTTTGCTTTCCACATTGCCGCCACATTACCAAAACATCAAGAATTTTCTAATTCATACGTGAATTTTATTGATCGAAGTCAGTTATTTAAAAATGAAACAAAGTTCTCAATATTCCATTTTTTATTATCAAATATCGCAAGAACATCATCCACATACCTCAGCCATATCCTAGGGAAATACTTTGACGTTTTTTTATAATGAGTAACTATTCAGAAGAAAATGAACGTACATTACAAATCCAAAATATTCTGCTAATTCTAAAAGTCGCTAATTGCATTTCAGAACACGAATAATGAAAATCTAATTATTCCTAACATTCTCTTCTACTGAAGGAAATATTTTTTTCAACCATTATACTTTGTTTTTGTTGTTTTACTCCCTGATATGTTTTGAACCTACAGAGTTCACATCCACAGAAAAAAATTAATGAGGCACGTAATTAATCCCCTGCTTTCGAAGATAACGTTTGGCCTAAATGAACCATCTATGTTTTTGTTGTTTTTGGACCGCGTATACGCTAGAGAATTGGGGTTCGTTAGCGAATTTTTCGAAATCATTAAACAGGAGGTGCTTTATGTGGAAGAAAAAGTGATTATACAAAGTCGTCTTCTGTGAAAATTCCAAACATGGAAAAATAAGCTTCAAGAAATTGAATCTTCAATTTCTCGCACGTTTTCTCTATAAGGAGTTTCAACTCTTATTGTTTTTATAATAGCATCTAGTAGAATTAAAAGTTGATGTATTAATTTTTTCTAATTCTTCATTCTTATTACTTTTATCACATATGTTATCGACTTTTCCTAGTAATGTAGTTAAACTCATCCGCGTTTCTGTTCTTTCTATGTCCCTTTTTATTATTTCACACTTGCTGTCTAATTTCGTCAGTTGAAAATGGAGCTCATTACAAAAATGTAGTGAAAAATAACCCAAACCATTACAGAACATTCTAAAGGCGAATCCCGATGAAAAAAATCAAAAAAGACTTTCAAAAGAATCGCAATATTGCTTTAGATCAATGATACAATTTACTTAATGAAATAGGTGTGCAGATGTTTAAAAAATTACAAAAAAGAGGAACTTCGAAAAAACACAGAGCTTGCATAAGAAGAGACAAAATTGTGTGATACCAGAACAGAAATAGTGAATATGTTTTAGGAAATTGTTAGGAGAGTCTAAGACTGATGCGAAATGAAAGAAGCAAAAAAAAAAGAGAAAAAAAATGTGAATTTGGATTATGGAAAATGTGAAAGATACAAATTTTATCGTTATGCTATGCCGATGTGGTGATAAAAGTAGTCAAGAATGAGGCAATATCAAATGAAAACCTGAAAATATACATCAAAGTTCGGAAAGTACATCATTAGGAGAAAAACTGGGATGTACATACTGTGGAGAGATGAAAAATAGCACAAAATACCCAATGAAGAATTAAAATGAGAACATTCAAATGCTCACTTTTTGTAATATTGTTTGAATAGTAGTATCAAACATTCAATTGTAGAACTCAAAAGACATGAAAGTAGAGGTTTTCAAGATAAAGAGGTTGAAGATGCAGATTGCTGTGAACAATGAAGATTTATTCATTTCATAAACGATATGTCATAATCAAACACATTTTTACTGTTTATTTGACTAGTGAAGAATTGAGGTTCCACTTAACATCTTTCCGTGACCATTCTATTATGGAAAAATGATTTAGTGATACCTTCTTTTGAAAAATAATGAATAGTTTGGCAGTGCTAAGAAATGTCTAGATAGTTTTGAAAAATCACCCCTATGCAGTTGAAATCCTCTTGGTAACAACATTATTCAACACGCAAGAGGTATATCTGAGATCTAAAAAGGGCTCAAATGGAAAGTCACTTCATAAACTAATAATTTAAACTGTTCTTTGTATGGAATATATATACATTTGCAAGGCCACTTTGGAAGATTTTATCAATGTGAGGAAAGAACTTGGCGTGACCTTTATGAATTTAATCGTGTGATATCGTAATGAACGTAATTTGCGTTACTTAATTTTAACACTTGGAATAAAGGATTATTTTATAGATGCAACAAACATTTCTGGGTTAATATGTGACTTTTATGATCTGCAACCGAAGAAAACTGTTGAATGGCACGCATTCTCAGTTATTTATTCAGAATAACGATAAAAAAGTTGGAGACTAGGCAGCTTCTACAGAGTTTTGCAGCGATTAAATGCACTAGATCTGTTTCATAAATATTTTTGACAGATAACTAAGATTTCCAGAACTTAGGTGATTTGTTTTTTTAAGGACAAAATACAAGCACTACAGGGAAATCCTTAAGGCACTCTCAGAGCGATGCATGTTCAAAGGTAGCGATTCACATTAGATTTGAATCGCTGGAGGTTAAATCCATTTGGAAAAACGTTGTCAAGAAGTTTATTCTACATAAGCGGAGTTCTCCAAATGGGAGAGTTTTCAGACAGCGTAGTTCGAAGTGTACTGAGTTAAACCTCAAAACGATTAGCAGTCACAGTCCGTCGAGTATTTCTGACATGTACCGCTCTTGGTGGAATCAAATGTGCCAAGTCACTTGAACAATTCCTATGAAAGTATTTACAAAAGAGTGACAAATCTCCGACCTATCTTCGATGTTCCAGACTAGCAAGGTTGTACGTGATGTTCAAGTCTTCAATCAGGCGGATGGCTATTTTCTGGATGGAAGCTCCATTCATGAAAGCAATACTCCAAAGAAAGTCTGATCTGAGCTTTATAATTTCTGGTTCGGAACAGTGTTTCAAGCTTTTGAGAAGCAGCCTTTGCAATTCCAGCGACACGATTGTGCCAAGACATATTGGTGCCCATTTTAACCTCCAACAAACTTATCGAAACAGAAAGCGGAATTGTCTGACTTGACATACTTATATCCGGTTCGGAGACATTAATATTCTTGGAGAAAACCATTGCCTGGGTTTCTGTGGCATTGAACCTGGTTACATCCACCCCAATTCGAAATCACTACTATATCCTGATAAAGATATGTAACGATGTGCTTCCGTAGCAGATATCCTGGAATCCAAACGGAATGACGAGACAAGTGTGCTATCGTCAGAAAAGCAATTTATTGGATTCTTGGTTTTTTTCAATAAGTCGTTGATATACAATAAAAAGATGGTTCCAGACAATATGGATCCCTGAGGGACACCAGCGTTGATAGTCAAAGTATTCAAGGAACCTCCATCAACGGCCGCTTGCAGGAAACCTTGTTTCAGGAAGCTGAAGAGCCATACACAGAAATGATCCAACAAGCCATAGCATCGAAGTTTGACCAGCAAACCCTCAAGCCACACACAGTCAAAGGCCTTAGAAATATCAAGCGAAACAGCTCTTGATTCTCCAAGTTTCTCGATTGCGTTTTTCCAAATATGGGTGACATACGATAGAAGGTCGCCTGTTGATCTTTGTTTCCGAAAGCCATATTGATGATCGCTCAAGATGTTGAAGCCTTCCAAATATTCGAGGATATGGTGGTATACGTCTTTCTCCATGATTTTTGTTATCACTGATGGCAAAGCGACTGGTCTATAGTTATTTGGAAGATTTTCCTTGCCCTTTTCTTGGATTAAGGGCCAACCGCCTTGTTCATATTGAGCTGATATCGAGGGGTTTCAAAATTCGCCTGACTAGACGCTGCCGAAAAGTAATTTCCGGCATTGTGGATTCTAGTGTGGAAATAATGAATGGCGCCTTTTCCAGAAAATCGACTATGGAGTGGGACGCAAATTGTTCAGCTAGTAGATTTGCTTTTTCTATATCTGTTGTTGCAATTGAACCATCCACTTGTATTAGTGGTGGAATTGTGGATTTTGTAAAGTTTTGATCAACAGCTTCAGCTTTTATTCATCCAAAGTTTGCAGCTGTTGCGAGCATCTCTGTATCTGTAGAGTAGGGAGGGTGAGTATAAGCCCACAGCACAGCATCGCCAGATATTTCTTCGGCGCCAACTTTCCAGGGTCGCCCGAGTTGATCCTGGCAAGATTGCATCTCTTGATTCCATCCCATTTCTTTAAGGATTGAACATGGGTGTAACAGTTGACTAGTTCCGCAATTGTCGAAGTCATCAGGGTAGGTGCCACTGGGTCCTAAGATTCTTAGTCCAGCCGCTTCCTTGGCTAAAGAGTCGGCAATGCGATTATCTTTACTCCTGTCTTTCCCTTTAACCCACCTTAGGATAATGTTATTATCTACCGAGGTTTTGCCTAGATCTTGGTGACTCTCTAGTACTAGCCCTGAGGTTATACGTTGTCTGTTCAAGACTAATAGGTCTTGTCTGCTGTCAGTGCAGATTGTTATATTTTTTCCAGAAATTCCTTTCTTGGTTATTTCTTTTGTGGCGATTGAGATACCACCCAGTTCTGTTTGGACCACGCTGGTATTTGTTCCCATTCCCCACTTAATCCTTAGGCATAGTGATCTGGAGTACCCTCCACATCCTGAGCCTTCATTGGTTTTTGAGCCGTCTGTATATATGCGTGTTGCATTTGTAGCATCTGACTCCGTGTTCTGCTTACTTTGTATTTTGTAGGGTTTATTAAACACAAACCTGGGTACAATTGCATCACTTGTTGCTTGCAGCTAAGGTTACGCAGAAAGCGCTTCTTGTCATAGGCTCAGCCTCAATTGACCCATTCCTACTTCGAGGTTTACATCAGCCGTACGCAATCGTACCATGGTCATTAACGCAACCTCCTTAACGTACAGGTCCAGAGGGGTCAGACCCGTAATTAATTCCACTGCCGCGGTTGGTGTTGTTCTCATAGCTCCTGTGATGTTTAAACAAGCCAGTCGCTGTATTTCATATAATTTTTGGATGGCCGTTGCTTGTAAAACTTTCGGTCCCCATGCAATGGCTCCGTACGTTAACATAGGTCTTATTATTGCAGTGTAGATCCAGGTGACTACACGAGGTGAAAGACCCCATGCGCGTCCCACTGTCCTCCGACATTGATCATGAGCCACGTATGCTCTTTTTGCTCTACTCTGTGGATGAGAGTTCCATGTTAGCTTCCTGTCGAGGATGGTACCAAGGTATTTCACCTCTTCGGAGAAGTTTAGTTTGCTTTTGAAGATTTCAGGAAGTTATTTTCCTGGTGAAAAGGACCATCTCAGTTTTCTTGGAATTGATCGACAGTGAGTGTTCCTTACACCATGCTTCTATTAATTTGAGCCCATCCTGCGCTCTATCGCACAGTGTGTTCACAAATTTGCCGGTCTGCAAGATAACTATATCATCTGTATATGCAATTGTGTAGAATCCATTATTGTTGAGGTGATTAATCAGGGTATCCAGAACTATGTTCCAGAGAAGAGGTGATAAGACCCCTCCGTGTGGACCTCTCCTCATGACCAGGCCTTTCTGTTGCGAGCATTAACAAACCTAGTTCGGTTTTCGGCACTGGGATGTTTTGCACCGCCGGTAGGCGAGATTTTTGGAGGCGACAGCTTGCTAGCAGTTTTTGTTGAACCAAGGTTTGCCGTTAGAAGATCGTTTCATTGAAAAAGGGGTATATGCACCAATGGATGATAGAATAACTTCCGTGACTTCAGAAGCACAAGTTGATGGATTTTCAGAGCTGAAATAAACATCTAGCCAGGATAAATTTCGAAAATGGTCTCGAAGATCCTGCCACTGTTGGTTCGCAAAAACATATTCCACCGCACTGGATTGAGAGAAGAGACAAAATTTGATGGCCACCATAATCACCAAAGTTATTCTTAATGGGCTATAACAATCATTTGAGTCTGTAAATACAGATTGATTGTTTTCCACTGGTGAGACTCGTAAAACCTGTGGTAAGGATTAAAGTTACTGTGACATCAGTGTTTCCCATTTAATTTGCTCATCATGTGTGTGAATCGAGTTGGTCTCTGCAAATCACAAAAAAGCGGGTGCGTCTCGAGCCAAGATAGAAAGAAAACGTTTTTGAAGGAGTCTTCAAGCATTTGTTCTTTTTAATGCGTAATTTTCTAATGACCTCGAGAACATAGCGAACATCCTGCAATAAAGACAATTCTGCTACAGAAAGTAAGAAAATAATCAATGTGAAGTTGAATAACATTGAATTTGTTCTTGGTTGTCTTTCAGTTCAGTGAAAAATTGAACATTTCCAGTTCAGATTTGCCGGATTCCGTAGGGTCACACCTTCTTACTGCCATATCAATTACGTCTCAGAGGTATCAGTAATTATGCCAGGCAAGCCCTCAATATATAAATCGATGTATTGTCATGACATAATCACTACTTTTATCTAGTCCAGGGTGAAGTCATGTTGAAGGCATGTCTAGGAACGACACCCAAAGAGTATCAGTTCATTACCAATACAACTATGTACAGCTGGGCAAATCTAGTAGTGCCTCTGAGATGTCTGAACTATAGAGAGAGATGGTAATTGTCGACTACCAACTTTTATCAAGAACTACAAATGGGAAATGAATTTTTGGCTTGAATGAAGTAGGGAAGTGTCGAACGGAAACCTCAATTATTACTGTTTATACATGGTATTCACCAGTAAGTGTTTCGATTCCGGATAGATTACCATCTTCAGCGTCCGAAACGTCATCCCCAATGATTGACAAATTTCCATTTTACGAGTAATGATAACATTTCTCGCTCGTTGTAGCTATAAATGGTGCACTCTTGTTTTGAATCAGCCTGTATTCATTTTATAGGAGAAATGTGAAACACAAGTCGAATTAGCTTTAGAAATGAAATAAACAAATATATTTCTTCGCAGACCGGAAACCCAGTCGAAAGGGAAATATAAGTTCAGATTCAGAATAAAATTTCGCGTACCCAGAAAAATGCCATTACGCCGGAAAATCGGGATTTGGAAGACGGAAATGTAAACAAATCGAAAAGGTACAGATTTTTCATGTAGATGCCTTTCCCAAATATGAAAAGCGACGACGAATATATGGAATTGACTAAGAGGGTTTCTATTGTGCCAGTGTAAAGTTCAATAATGGTGATATATTCAAATCCAGTTGGTCATTAAGTGAAATGTTTGAATTTTCAAGTTTATCAATTTTCATTGCTTCGAAATGATTCAAGTTTGAACCTTAATTGAATTGAATTGAACCTTTATAAATCTTCCTTAAAGATATGATTTTCTTCTGAAAGATAATATGAATATGTTGAACTTGTTTTCTTATTGGCATAGCTCATGTGATGTTCCTGGATACGCTTCCTGAACGTTCTGCCAGTTTAACCAATATATATCTTTGGATAAGTTCCACACTTCAATTTATATACTCCTGATTTCTGGAATTTGGATGTTTTGTCTTTATTATTTTTAGCTTACTTTCCCAACGTATAACCTGTTCTATATGCAATTTTTATATCTTGTTTATTCAAAAATGAAACCACTTTTTCTGTTGCTGGTCCAAAATATGTTGAAGTTCTTTAATGGTATTTCCATTTCAAACTCTTCGAAGTGAAAGTTATTTTCCAAAAATATTCGAATATTATATACAAAACTATTCTAATACTACATACAACTCATGTCCTTTTGCTACAAGGCGATTTGCAAATGTGGAATTGGCCTTTCTACTCAAGAAACTACTTCTATGGTCTTCAATTCTTTGAAAAAAAGTTCTCCCTCTTTGACTGATATACAGTTTCAGGCTAGAGCCACAAATCAGTTGATATACTCTTTTTATATTCCTAGTTTTTCAATCTTCCAGGAAATGAAATTGCAAACCTGTATTATTCAATTTCCTAGATATTCAACAGAAATTGCATCCATTTGGAATGATGCTCCTTTTTACAAAAGTTTCCAAAATGTTTTTGAATGGAGATGAAGAAGTAGAAAGCCAAAAATATTTCTTTCTTGAACAATTTTTTTCATGTTAATAATTTTTTTACATCTAGTTTTCCATTCTCACAGAAAGTGAAATAACAAACAAATTTCCAGACATTCAGCATGAATGGTATCAACTTTTAGTAAAGTTTTCCGCAATTTTTAGAAGGAAGATTGAGAAGTCGAAAGCCAAAAATCTTTGTTTCTCAAACAAATTTTCTCTATTCCAATAGTTTTCTCACTTCAAGTATTTTTAATCTCTCAAAATATAAACTTACAGACCTGTATCATTCAAATTTCTAGATATTTAGCATGAGTTGCATTAACTCGAGTCAATGTTCCTTATTGTTCAGTATAACTTTTCCTATGTGGAAACTTACAAACACCTTCAGCAAATTTCAAGACAATATAAATATATATATATATATATATATATATATATATATATATATATATATATATATATATATATATATATGATGTGTTGTTTTTCTGGGTGTTTATCCGTTGTGTACTATTCGATAGTCGACGTTTCGCCATCATCTCAGATGGCATTATCAAGACGAGTTACTGCTTCGCTTCAAGAGGTGTAACTGATGTTAGGATCTTCTTGTGGTGTTTTTATATGCTATCTGTTTTGTGGACTCAAAATCAATCTTGTGACCTGTTTGTAGATGGTGTTGAAAGAGGGCAGAGGAGGTTTGTTTTGTTCTCATCGAGTTTTTGTGCTCCTGGGTTCTGGCAGATATACGTCTGTTGGTCTGACCGATATATTGTTGACCACAGTCCTCGCATGTGATGCTATATACTCCTTGGTTTTCTAGGGAAATTCTCTCTTTCGGTCTGGGCAGCCAACTGGATATCGTTTTGTGCGGTTTGTAGTTTGTCCGGATATTTTTACGTCTTAGTATTCTCCCGATTTTGTCGGTCACACCTTTGACATAAGGTAGTGTCACAGATTGTCTGTCGTGTGGAGAGTCTTCTGTCGATCTAGTGGATGTTTTTTTTGGTTCTTCTTTGTCTGTCGATGGCCTTTTGAGTGATCTTTGGTCCGTAGCCATTTTGTCTCCCTCAATTCTGTTGCCCTGTTTGTGGGTTCTGTTAGGCGGAAACTGCGGGAAACGTCGACTATCAAATAGTACACAACGGATGAACACCCGGAAAAACAACACATCATATTCTACCATCCGTGAAAACCTACATTGTAATATATATATATATATATATATATATATATATATATATATATATATATATATATATATATATATATATATATATATATGTATATATATATATATACACACATATATATATATATATATATATATATATATATATATATATATATATATATATATAGAAACAGAAGTTAATATCGGACATAGCACTCATGAAAGTGGCAAACCATAGACACGTGTTTCGGGCTTTTGGCCCATCATCAGTATGGTGCAGCCAAGTGTAAGGATGGGCAACACTTGGTTACCAAAAGATAGAAATACAAATGCACGGAGCCACCAACAGGAGCCAACCGCACATTTGTGGTTTCAGATGATAGATCTCGTGTTCACAAAAAAACTATCAAAATCACCACGGAGGCAGTTACAGCTACCTGCGTGACATCCGGGTCCAGGAAATTATACAAATATGAAAGTTATTGAGTGTCTTGATATAGAAACAGAAGTTAATATCGGACATAGCACTCATGAAAGTGGCAAACCATAGACACGTGTTTCGGGCTTTTGGCCCATCATCAGTATGGTGCAGCCAAGTGTAAGGATGGGCAACACTTGGTTACCAAAAGATAGAAATACAAATGCACGGAGCCACCAACAGGAGCCAACCGCACATTTGTGAACATTTTTTTGTGAACACGAGATCTATCATCTGAAACCACAAATGTGCAAGACACTCAATAACTTTCATATTTGTATATATATATATATATATATATATATATATATATATATATATATATATATATATATATATACGACAAAATATCATACCAACCAGTAGAATATAGAATACTCTATAACTGAACGCATTATAATCGTCCTTAATAGAATACTAGTATTGTTTCCGAAATATATTAGTTTCGTAAATATATTCCAATTATATCATTGGGCATCAGCATCGTTATATGTTTCCTTTGACTACAACAAGTTCCTTCCAACAACTGCCAATTGAAAGCTGGTAAAATATATCAGTCTCCAATTTCAAGCTCTACGCTGGAAGGCATATATGGTTTCTATTCCGTATATATTTCCGATGTTCCATTGAAATTGTTTGGAGAATATATCGAATAACTGCACGCGGAAAACAGTTTTTCGATAATTCAAGCGCGTTCACATTTTCCAGTAAAATGGCACTGTTGATATTTGTAACTGAACACCCTAGGATGCTTTCAATATTTCAATTCAGGATTACTTTTGTGAAAGCTTTTTTTGTTCATTTTTCGTTTCAATGAATTTATCTACTTAACTGTAATACACATAAATCCTGAGATTAAAATGATTCCATATACTTCTATTCATATCATTCCAGAGATCTTCGCAAGACACATATTACAATTCAAATTGAAAGTAAAAAATTGAAGTAGCACATAAAGTGGCGTCTATTTCATGGTGGGCCTACCAACTGCCTATCATAAACGAATGCGTATACAAAATTTCGTGTCCCTCCTATTTACCGCTGAGGAGATCTGTCGTACGGAGCCGCTCCTGGCAGCAGCATCAGGTCACGTTTATGATTAACATGCATTGTCATCGATTCTGGACCAGCATGCAAAATTTCAGGTCAATCGAATACCGGGAAGTGGGTCACATTGAACTTGCAAGATTTGTTAACACACATACAAGTCAAGTTAAATAAAAGCTTTTAAAAACAAAGTTCATCGTATTCTTGGTATGAATCCTGCAAAGGTGAATCCACCTACGAAATTTGGACTCTGAGCATTTTCGAGAAGGCAATATAAAATGAGCGAAAAACTTCGAGGTTATAGAAGAATCCAGTAGATTCCTGAAAAATTTGTAAAGAAAACGGCAGTTTATTTATATTAATATTATTAATTATTTTTACAAGTGTATTATCTCACACATATTGTTAATTATTACTATTACAGTAATTAGTGTTATTATTTTCGTCATCATTCAAAATAATTTACGAAATTTTACGAAACAAACACTGCTGGCAAGCACTAGAACTGCAACAATCTTCCCGATGCACGTTTCACTAACAACGTTTAGTAAATTAGTTCATGAAGTAGAGTCCTTCATCTCCTGAAGACGGTGAAACACACGTCATAAAGGGTATTGCAGTTCTGGAGTTTGGAAGAGGTACTTATTTTGAGGTGCTACTCCGACTGATATTTCGGTTATAACTTTCAGTTCAATACCTTTTTTTTCATTTTTGCTTTAGTTTCATACACAAATTGGTAGTTACCAAGATTTGCATACCGCACTAATCAATATTTATTTCGGAGTTTCTGTTTCCTGATAATTAATTATCTGTGGATCGAATGATTTGTCAGTTTCCTACTATGAGCAGTTTACCTAATTTCCAATTGTCAATCAACCATATACATCAAATTTCCTGTATTGAAGGAAATATTACAATTATGTTCGTATTATTACAGGTGTTTCGCATCTCACCAAAATACTAGAGGACGATGGATGTGAGCTGATAGTGGTAGATCAGGTGAGCTGAGTGATATCACATTTTTTATAGAAGATACAATACAAAAGGCAAACTGAACCATTTTTTGAATTATATTCTGTTTTCGTCTACATAAATTTATTTTCATGATTACTTTAAGCTTCTCTAAACGTCTTCTATGAGAGACATACTAGAAAACTCAAGAACTCCTTTACAAACAGAAGTTCTCAAGTACCACACTTCATTCAATTTTCTCAACAGTTCTAGTTGTTTTTATTAGAAAACAGTTAGTCAGAACTCAACCAGGTCTATAACTCCACCACTAACCCAAATGTATAATTTAACAATGATAGCATAATATAACTGGGGATTTTTTCCAACACTAAACCGTTATTTTACCACCTCAACATGTGTTTCGATCAACAAGTCATCATCTTCAAGAGAGAGATCAAACTGCAGTTTAATATTAAACTTGGTGATCGAAACACATGTCGAGGTGTTAAATAACGGTTTGGTGGGAAGAAACTCCAGTAATATTACTACACCAAAAGTTCCAAACAGTGAATCATAAATAAATAATAGCCTAAGAAGACGCATATTTATTGAGAAGAAAGGTTTCAACTTCCTTCTTTTCCATCTTCATGAAAAAATGTGAAAAGAGGACTTGTTTTCTTCTACATGTGTCTGAAAGTTACTTTTTTAAACGATCCACACACCTTTGTGGAGAATTCATTTTGAAATTAGTTGCTCTCTTTCTTTCTTCGGAAGATTCACAGATTTTTATTCGTTATGATCGGTTTCAGTTATTTCTTTTCAGTTGCCTTGAAAATGGTTTGTCCTTCCTAAATTTTTCTTTTTTTTCTAATTGAATATTTTCAAATCCTCAAGTCAAACAAACAAGAAAAACTATCAAACCCACTGAGCATTTCAGTAATTTTCAAACGATATGAAAAACAGATGACTTGAAAGATTGTTTTTTCGATTTCGATGACTCTTTGATGTAGACAAAAGAATACTCGTCCAGAATGTTCATTTAGATTCATCCTAGTTTGAATACAAACACTTCGCTGTGATGTTTTGCTGTTTATTATTCAACAAAGTCGGTCACAGTTTATATACCAACAATATTGATTAGAATGCGCTCACAATGAAAACTTCAAAAGCATTACTCGCACTGCTCATATCAGGTCATTTTCATAGAAATATTCCGGTCAAGACCACGATAACAATTCTGCTCGGATACATTTGGTATTCCAATCTCTCTGAAATTGTATTTCAGGTCCAGAATACGAATAGAGCATTATGAATATGTATAGTCGAAGTAAACGATATTGTGCATATTTAAAGATGTGGGCACTCTCAAAGGCCAGAAAAACCAATACATACATAGAAAGCCGAACTATTCCACGTGGACTGTGGACTTGGCGGTTCGTATTGGATGATTTTTATTAACCGAGTTTTATGGTTGACTGAAGAGTCATAAAATTCAATTTGAAGTCATGTTATGCTGACGACTAGAAATCGGGGAAGATTATCGCTGTCGTTTTCGATTCCGGAACTGATCGCAATTTGAGTGTTGAAATTCAATATCGGTGCAGTTATAATTACCTAAAATTTTTGTTATCTGTTTGAAATGTAGCGTCCTTGGACAAGTTCTAATAGTAATAACGGGTGTGATAACAACACAGACTTTTTCCAGTGTAGTGATTCCAATAGCGATGGTGAACAATGTGAAACAGAGATACCAGTGAATAAGTTTCGGATGCATTTGCATATTGAAACACAGAGGGTATGTTTCAATGTATATAAGAATATCTACATCTCAAGCTTGGTTTCGAGGAAACAAACTATTACAAGCAACATCAGATCTGACCGAAATTCCTTTCTCAACGGTACGTAAAATAGTCAAAAACCAAACTTATGAACGCGAGACGCGATGTGATACAACATAACCAAAACCTTTATATGTTTATCTAATGAAATCATTGAAAAAAATATACGACTGTTACAAAAGCAATGAGATTCCTACAACTGAGATCATAAGGAAGAAATTGAATACTTCCGGCCATAACGTGAGCTGCTGGGACAAAACTCTTCAGAATTGGAAAAAGAAACTACGATTTAGATTTGAAATAATAAACAAACGTCAAGCAGTTATGGAATGCAGAAGAATAGTGGAATTGCGTAACAAATACTTAGAACAAATAACTGAATATAGAGAAGAACAACGGCAAATTTTCTGTTCGGACGAATCTTGTTATGACTCTCACGACACAGTTACGAAAGGGTGGACTGATGGTTCGAGAATGTGTACGCCTAACATGCTTGCAATCAAAGAATCGCGACTTATCATTGTGCATTGCCGAAGAAGTAAAAGATGGGTTCCGAATTCTTTGAAATTATGTGAAAAAAAAATTCGGGGACTACAATAATGACTATTATAAGAACATGGAAGCTAATATTTTCGAGGAATGGTTTGAAAAGACATTGATCGCAAATTTGGAAGCGAATAGTGTGATAGTTCTTGACAACGCTTCCCATCATTCGCAACAGCTCATCAAAGTACCGAATAAAAATTCGAGAATAGATGGAATAAAGAGTTTTTAATTGGATAACAATTTGTATTTTGAAGATTACTATACTAAAAACCAACTACTTGAAGTGTTACAGACAAAAACATTTCAAAAAGAGTTTGCTCTTGAGAGTATTGCTGAAAAGTATGGACACACCATACTGACACTTTCCCCCTATTTTTGTGTTTTCAATCCCATCGAGTTGACTTGGGGAAAATTGAAACAAAGCATCAGGCCTAAAAATAATTTTCCAAAATTTGATAGAGCTAATTAAAGAAGAAGTATTTAGTATTACCGAAAGAGACTGGCAGAAAATGATTAAAGAAGTAATTTTAGTTGAAAAAGACTATATGCAGATTGGACACTTCCATATTATTGGTGGAAATTAAATCAATAATGATGTCGACAGTGATAGTGAAACAGATAATATGAAGAAAGAATTATCAGAAGCTTTCGAAGAAACTTAGTGAAGTGTTCTTGAAGCGATTGATTGAATCTAGGTATATGTTAGTAACCAGTATTCAGAAGTATTTTAATTATCACCCTGTTATTTGAATCCCTACTTTCCCACTCTCCTATATAAACGAAATATTCTTATGTAATCAGAAATGATCATTGAATAATGAAATTAGTTAGCTCCCTAACTATATTATTAAAGAGGAGCTATTGGAAGGTAGTTTGCACTATATCGTTTACTTGAACTATAACTATCATTATAAATATAAGAGTAAATAAGGGTTATCTACTTAATTGATTGAAAAGCAGAATTCAGGTTGCGACCTACTAATAACTGAAGTTTATTCATTGTTGTCATTTTTATCGATAGAAGGGAATTCAAACAAAAGGTTGACAAATAAAAGAATTATTTAACGAGCACGCTATAAAATTTCTCGTTTTCATTTAATGAATGTTCATCATAAGTTTTTCTCGGTTCATTCATAATAGTCACGTGAAAGAGGGACAACGTGTTGATTAATAGAAACAGTCTTTTGTCACGAATACTCACGTGAATAGATTCGAAAATGCCTTTTGATGCAAACTACGTTTTACAAGAATATCTTGTGCATACGAAAGTTATCATAATGAAGATTTTTTTTTGAAATTTCAACACACAGTGTACTCCAAGAGTTGAGATTTTCAGGACGTACGTTTATATACATCGTTTCTCAACATAAATAAAAAAATAACTTGTTGAATAGTCTCAAAAACACCCTGTATAAATATTCCATAATGAAAATAATACACAACTCCGTAATACTAAACCGATAGATGCCATAGAACGCAATGGCAAGTTCAATTTACTTTGAAAAGTTTGTTTTTTTGGGAAAGAAATTTTTTGGTTTTGTACTTCTCCATCTGCATTCAAAAAAATGTGAGAAACTCCCAAAAAAAGAAGAAAGTTACTTCTTTGAATGATAAAGAAGTAACTTTCACGCACAAACTGGAAGGAACGGTATTGAATTGTGTGAAGAGATTGGATGAATTCAACCTAATACACCAGTCAATGAAAATATTTTCCGTTTGTTTAAAGGTGGTGAAGATGATGAAATGCAAAAGTATTCTCGGACAGTCAAGCGGCGTTGGAAGCTCTTGGCTCTCACCGAGCATCGTCTATATTGGTATAGTCTATCTATTCCCAATTGGAACGGCAATAAAAATAAGAGTACAGTCATAAACATTTCTTGCCTGTGAAACCTAGTCGCCCAGATAGTTAGTAAACGTGCTATCAAATGTAGTTGAGGAATAAAGGCTAGCTGGACTGGCTGAATACTAATTTTTTGTCCGTTTCACAATATTTCTTTATCAGTGCCGCGTGTTCGTAGGGTTAGGTGAGGTAGTTAGTGGTTTTGCAAACCGAGTTTTGAAAACTTTTTCTAGAAATCAATTACCCTAACTCCAAACTGATATTTTTGCACTCGACGCGCGTTTCGCTAACAAGGTTAGCATCTTCAGGAGAAGCAAATTGATACTGAATCTAAAGACAATGGTTAGCTGTTTATATACCTGAAGTTTTTTGGTCGGATGTGGACTTTGTTTGTTGAATGATGATTATCCTAATTGATTTTTCGGTAATTAACTAGTGGAACCACTACCTGCAAATTAATTTGTCAACAAAAGATTGAAAAGAGTACGCGAAACGCGCGTCGAGTGCAAAAATATCAGTTTGGTGTCAGGGTTATTAGTCTCTAGAAAAAGTCTTCAACTTTTACACCAAAGGTTCCAATCCTATCATTTGAACCGATTTTTGTGAAAATCCTAGTGTTTTTGGGTACTTTCTGGAGACCTTTTGAAACAATTGATAACGTTACGCGTGAGGAATCTGTGTCAATCGACAGGGATCCGGAATTTGAAAATAAGGACCTACATGTTCAAGTTCAGCGAGTAATTTTAAATATTCATGAATGTTCGAAAAAGGAAAACTGTCACACTTCACAGAATGCTATTGTGAATAGAATATGCGAGTTAACGAAACTATCTCGTTCGACAGTTCACCGAGTCATTCAAATAGGGGATATCATCGACCATGCAATGAAACGAAAACAAGGGAATAAAAAATTCGGAAACGTTGATGGTGCTACAAAAGATGTGATTCGGCGAACACTTTATGGTATATACCAAAAAAATGAAGTAACAACCTCGGAAATGATTTGGTATAAATTACTCGACTATTCCGATTACAATTACAAATCTTTAGAAACTCTACGAGGTGTCTTATTGTTTTGTGGTTTCAAATATAAAAAATTGAACAATCGGATGGTCATAATGGAATCGACACGCATTGTTCAACTCCGACAAGAATATTTGAGGCGAATGAAAAGCTACCGAGAATCCAGCAGACATATAATCTACCTCGACGAAACTTGGTTTGACACCCATGAAGTTGTCAAATATGGCTGGGTAGACGAAACCAAGTATTGTGCTTTGAACACACCTTCTTCAAGGGTAAAACGTGTTATAATTTCACATGCCGGGAATGAAAGTGGTTTCGTACCTAACGCTTTGCTTCTGTCTTCCAAAAATATAAAAGATTCGTCTGCTGATTACCACGAAGATATGCCTGCGGCTTTATTCGAAACCTGGTTCAGTGAGCAGCTTCTCCCAAATATTCCTCCAAACTCGGTTATTGTTATTGATAACGCTTCATATTATTCTCGGTTATTGACTACAATACCAAACAATAACACAAAAAAAGCAGATATTGTTGATTTCATGCGAAATCATGACATGGAGATACCCGAGAAGATTTCAACTAAAAGGTATTACTGGCGACCATAAAACAATGTAATTTTAAAAAAGAGTATATTATTGATTCGATGTGTGAACCACGTGGTCATATTCTCTTACGTTTGCCTCCATACTATTGTGTGTTCAATCCAATTGAAATGGTTTGGGCCACAATGAAAGAAAGCTTGCGGAAATGTAATCAGTCACCGACTTTGAATGCTGTGGTGCTTGACAATATAAGGCGAGTGGTGAATGAAGTAGGTAATAGTGAGATAAATGAAGAGAACAAATATTATGTGCAAAGTTCCATAAATCCGATCGTTATTCAACCCGATGATGAATCCACCTCATCCGAATATAGCGAAGAAGAATTTTGATTTTTCTAGCAATTTTGTTGGCCTCTATTATTTTGTAAATATATGTTTGATGAGAATTCGGTGTGATTATTTGTGTTTTCATTGTATTTTAGAGTTTTCGACTCGGAAGTCAACTACCTTAAATTTCGAAGCTTTCCATAATTACCCATGGTGGAAAAATTCAATTGAGATAACTTCTTCATGATTGTGAGAATAAGTAACTGAAAAACTACCACTGAAAAATAATATGCCGACGCCTATGTCGAGGCGGGAATTCCTTCTCTGTGCTGTTCCAATTAGTATTGGAAATACCAAATGACTCTCCTCGATATAAACACTTAACAGATTGTCTCTGGTATGGATTTCTGGCCATACTGGCCTGGAAGGCAATGAGGCTGCTGACTCCCTTACAAAGAGGGTGCTGCAAACAGCTTTATCGGACCAGAACCTGTCATTGGCATCGCTTTATTCTTTGCCAAACAAAAATAGACAGTGTGTGTCGTCTCTGTTTGGAAAATTGTGGAACAACAGAGCACATACTTTGTGCCTGCCTCGCAGGGGGTCAAATCAGGTTCTTAGAGTTCGGCAGAGGCGTACTCTTATCACCGTACAAACTAATCAGCTTCATTGAGAAGCTGGATTTATTTGGTCGAGTGTGAATAGATGTGATTCACAATAAACCCTTGCGGGTTGCAGCGGAGGGTCAAATAGACCCACTCAATTTGGACCTAACCTAACCTAGAGACAACCATAGTTTTATCCTAATCGAGTGATAAGTATTTTTATGGTAGTTTTTTATAACAAATGTTTGACGTGATTCTCTAATTAATTGATGCACAAAACGATTTGAATAACCCAAACACCAAATGAAAAGTTATTTACTGAAAACCGCACCCAAATCAGTTGAGCCATTTTTGGGATTAAGGCGAACAAATGCACAGGTAAACAGACATACATACAAACAGTCAAACTTATGAAGATCGTTTAAAATTCAGTTGTTTCAATAAGTTACCATACAATAATATATTCAGGTTATTTCTACTGAGAAAGTTAGATGCATGTGAGTTGAGGTAATCCCGGAATGATGTTTATAAGTTTTTATTGATCGACCTTTGTGTCAGATTCCGGGAAGCGAAAATCGGGAAAAAAAGGTCGGTAAAAAAGTCAGGAATATATTATATCAAGCATAATAAATTTCTGTCGATTCCGTGCTTTGTAGAAACGTCCGTACAATTTCAACGTTTGTTCCAGAAATTCCGATGGCCTGTGGCTAGACCCATAGAAGAGGACGAAATCCTTCTTATCGAGTTATATTCACGCAACCGCTTATTTTCCGATAAACTCATCGGTTCTTACCGAATGGTTTTGCAGAAGGCGGTGAAGGATGGGAAATTATCAATTTCCGACAGCCTCCTTGATGCCAATAATAAACTTCTTCAAGTAAGTATCTAAAATGCATTTATCACTGTCAACACATCGAACAGAAAAAGCAATTACCTGTGAAAATATTTGTTCGGTAAAATAAAATATTGAAATTGGTTCACGTGGAGAGATTTTTGAAAATTGAATATTTATCGAATACCGCAAATAACTTGATAGCATGATCATAATGTAGGTTTTGATGGGTATCCCAGAATTTTTAGGAAAATTTATTATTAGCGTGAAAGAACACACTGAACATTAATATTTGAAAAATGAATAATATCAAATAATGAACCGGTTGTGTTTCGATCTGTGTTTTGTGGAAAATTTGAATCGATAAAACGTTTCAGGGATTTCAAATCATTTTATATCATATTAGACAATGGAAGTCAGAACTAATGAAATGTAAATAATAAAAGTATTCATTATAATTATAATAAAAGTTTCGAAACTTCAAAGCAGTAGAGAAATTCTTGCGCATTGGTAATTGCTGCTTCAAAATTACTGCATTTCCAGTAACTTTTCGTTTGGTCAGTTGATTTATGCAACAATTCCGGAAATGAGTTTTTTTTGAGTCGTAAAACCTCCCCAATAGACAATATTTTACCTCTTTTTCTATTCTCTATGTTATTTTCTTTTTGAGAATTGTCGAATAAAAAAATATTCGTTAAACATATCACTTGAATTCTTTCATCTACGTGACTCAAAATGCTAACAAGTGGATAAGATTCGAAAAACTTTGACGTACATGTTCAAACTCAGATTTTTCAAATATCTAACTACCATCTAACTGAGCCCAATGAAAAATTGAATTAGACTCTTATAACGTTGCATAGAACTGGATGATACTTGATGAAGATCCATATTGAAACCTTTTATAGTGAAAATTATACAATGAACTGTATTAATAGATTTTTCTTATAACGTTTTCAATTATAGTGGATCGATTTTCGCAAAGATATCAGCGACAATGAACTTTTCTTCACAAATTCATTCAGTTTCAAATTACCTTTCCAATCGTTCGTGATTTTTCAAAGAAAACTCAAATCACATTTTATTATTCTCTCTTCGTTAACCAGTAACTCAACTCATTAAAAGTGGAGAGGTTCAGACTCGTGTTTAACTTTTCCCATGAAAGAAAGATTACAGCCATTATTATCAGAAAAGGTCAAGTAAGACGATTTTCGGAAACCTTACCGCTTTCAAAGTTTGAGTTTTGATTAGTTTGAGAAGCGCGAAGAAACTTAAGATTTGTCTACAATATTATTGTATAAAGATTTAAAGGTAAAACTGATAGAAAGGGCATTGAATCATTTTAATCATCATGTAAAATAAGAAAATGCGTTTTATTATATGAGTATTTTAATAATAAATTTTACAAAAAGGATTTGAAGCTTTATATCTTCTATTAATTATCTGCGAGCGCTTTCGACAGTTGGTAGTACTGTCATCTTCTAGGCACTCCTCAAACTGAACTTCTTATCCTGTTGTCTGCCTCTTTATACGGTCAGAACGTCTCAACTCAGGTATTTCACGTACTTTAGGTGAATTTGCCTGTATTTGTACTGCATCAGGTACTCTTCTTAGTGTTAGATCTTCTCTAGGAATGTGTATGGTTTTGTTTAATATATTGAATGTGAGGTCTTGTTGTGTTTTCATTTGTACTTGTTCCTCGATAAGTGATTTATGACTGTTAAATTTTTGGATGTTCAAGTTTTCCCAAATGTCCATGCGGTTTCCCTTGTTGACTTGTTTTATGAGTTTTATGTTCTCTGGTGGGGGGGAAATTATGTTTGTTTTGTATGGCGTGTGTTGCGAGGTTTGATTTATATACTATTGGATTTATGTATGCCTTTTTGTGCTCATTGTACCTTTGAATTAGTTTTTTCTTTGTTTGGCCGATATAGAATTTGTTGCAGTCCGAGCATTGTACACTGTATATCCCGTTTTGGTCTTCATCTTCTTCTTTTTCATAGTTGTTTATTTTTTGTGTTATCTTCGTGTTTGGCTTGTATGTGATGTTCAGTGGTTTAAAGACGTTTGTTAGTTTTTTGGTTTGGTGTCCTACGTACGTAAATGCTGTCCATCGTTTTGTCTGTTGGGGTGGCTTGATCCATGTTCTGTATTTTTTGTGTGATTCTGTTTTCTAGTTTATCTATTGTCTTTTGGGTGTATCCGTTTTCGTTCGCTATTTGGTATATGACTTTCCGTTCTTTGTTTCAGGCTTCATTGCTGAGTGGTATCCTTAACATTCTATATAAGAATGCGTTATAGGCAGCCATTTTGTGTGATGGTGGATGGTTTGAACTTGTGGGTATGGTAGAGCTTGTTTGTGCAGGTTTCCTGTATATTGCCATTTGAAATTGTGTTTTGATGTGGTTATATCCGATGGTTATGTCCATGTGGTTAAGTTTTGAGCTGTGTTCTTCCTCAATGCTGAAACATAGTTTTTGATTTATTTCGTTAATTTCTTTTGTTATTTGTTCTATTCTCATTCCATTGTTTTGTGATATGTACAGTCCATCGTCAACGTATCTGAACCATTCTCCTTTTCATCATGTGTTTTTGTTATTGTTAAGATTTTCTCATCTATGGTTTGCAGGTATATTTCGGATATAATGCTAGATAGTGGGGATCCCATCGCTAGTCCATCTGTTTGTTTATAAATTCTCTCTTCAGATTCGAAATAATTTTGATTAAGTATTGTATTTAGACTGTGTTCCATTTGGTTAATGTAGGCTTTGTCTATGTTTTCGTGTTTTAGTTTCTCAGATATGATGTTGATACTTTCGTTGACTGGTATGTTGGAGTACATGTTTTTTATGTCAAACGAGAACAGTTTAGTGTTCGGACTGACATTTGTCGTTGAGATTCTGTCTGTGAGTTCCATTGAATTTTTGATGCTGTGGTCGTTGTTCCTGTTGATTTTGTTTTTCAGTTCGTCGGCTATGATTTTTGAAATTTTGTATGAAGGTGCTTTGGTGAAATTGATAACCGTTCTTATAGGTTTATTTTCCTTATGTATCTTTATCTGTGCGTTGAGTTTTGGTGCTTTTGGGCTGTTGACTGTGTATCTGTTCAATGCTTTGTTGTTAAAGATCTGTTTGTTGGATTTTATTAGGCTATTAATTTGTCTTTCATATTTCGTGGTTGGATCGTGATTCATCGTGCTAAAATCGTTTTCCGTTATATATTTGTTCACTTTCATACTTAATTCCTGTTTTTCAATAATAACTGTGGCGTCACTTTTGTCAGCTTCAATTGCTGTGAGGTTGTTGGAGATCAACTTCTTTTTTATTGCTTTGCTGGTTTCTCCGGAGTCTTTTCTGGTTTTTTGATTATTTGTTTCAGCGTGTTGATTGCTTCTGATCTGATTTCGTCTACTTTTGATGCTTCTAACGGGTGATTTTTTAAGAGCTTGAGAACTTTAAAAAAAAAAAACGCATAAAATTTGCAAAATCTTATCGGTTCTTTATTTGAAACGTTAGATTAGTCCATGACATTTACTTTTTGAAAATAATTTCATTTAAATGTTGACCGCGGCTGCGTCTTAGGTGGTCCATTCGGAAAGTCCAATTTTGGGCAACTTTTTCGAGCATTTCGGCCGGAATAGCCCGAATTTCTTCGGAAATGTTGTCTTCCAAAGCTGGAATAGTTGCTGGCTTATTTCTGTAGACTTTAGACTTGACGTAGCCCCACAAAAAATAGTCTAAAGGCGTCGCATGATCTTGGTGGCCAACTTACCGGTCCATTTCTTGAGATGAATTGTTCTCCGAAGTTTTCCCTCAAAATGGCCATAGAATCGCGAGCTGTGTGGCATGTAGCGCCATCTTGTTGAAACCACATGTCAACCAAGTTCAGTTCTTCCATTTTTGGCAACAAAAAGTTTGTTAGCATCGAACGATAGCGATCGCCATTCACCGTAACGTTGCGTCCAACAGCATCTTTGAAAAAATACGGTCCAATAATTCCACCAGCGTACAAACCACACCAAACAGTGCATTTTTCGGGATGCATGGGCAGTTCTTGAACGGCTTCTGGTTGCTCTTCACTCCAAATGCGGCAATTTTGCTTATTTACGTAGCCATTCAACCAGAAATGAGCCTCATCGCTGAACAAAATTTGTCGATAAAAAAGCGGATTTTCTGCCAACTTTTCTAGGGCCAATTCACTGAAAATTCGACGTTGTGGCAGACCATTCGGCTTCAGTTCTTGCAAGAGCTGTATTTTATACGGTTTTACACCAATATCTTCCATGTGGTCGAATAACACAAACCCAATTGCTGCGAACGGCGACGAATCGACATTTCACGGTCTTCAGCAACACTCTCAGAAACAGACGCAATATTCTCTTCTGTACGCACTGTACGCATTCGTGTGGTTGGTTTAATGTCCAATAAAGTAAACTGAGTGCGAAACTTGGTCACAATCGCTTTAATTGTTTGCTCACTTGGTCGATTATGTAGACCATAAATCGGGCGTAAAGCGCGAAACACATTTCGAACCGAACACTGATTTTGGTAATAAAATTCAATGATTTGCAAGCGTTGCTCGTTAGTAAGTCTATTCATGATGAAATGTCAAAGCATACTGAGCATCTTTCTCTTTGCACCATGTCTGAAATCCCGCGTGATCTGTCAAATACTAATGCATGAAAATCCTAACCTCAAAAAAATCACCCGTTACTTGGTTCAAAGCCATCTCTGTGTCAACAATTAGGTTCTCAATGGTTTGTGGCGTGATCAAATCCTTTTTGTAAAATTTAATATTAAAATACTGAAAATAAAGGAAAATTAGTTGCATCATTCGAAAAAAAAAATATATATATATATATATATATATATATATATATATATATATATATATATATATATATATATATATATTATATGAGTGTACTTTAACTAATCATAGAAAAGAATTGTGTTAGCTTTTTTAAAAGTTTTTAATAGAAATGATTATATCGTTTTATGAAAATCAATTTTTCTGAGCAACATGTTTACTTTTAGCCGATCACCTTCAGCTGAAATTGGGCAATTCTTTTCCTCCCGATTTAGTTTCAAATTCCAGGGAGAAGTTGGTTTTAGTTTCTGAAGAAACATATTTTCACACACTCACATACAATTGGTGAGAAATTGGTAAGAATATGTAAGAGACTAAAAAATATATATGTTTTCTTCAAGAATGCAAAAAAAAAGAACTCACAAAAAAACCAATGAATTTTTTTACTAATCTGTTCTAAAGGAGGCGATAAAACCATAATTCAAATGACTGTACATTACAACGCACCTGTGGGGACATTACTCCACATCGATCAGTGGAGTGGAGTTGAGTAAATTTTTATTTTCAAATACCTCCAAAGTAAAAATTTGATTAGAGTTGAATCATCAGACCTGTGACGTCATTCCTCAGCACTTATTCTTTCTGTTAAAACGCAAGTTATTTATTGTTTACGATCAAAGGAAACAAAATCCGAGCTAAGCCGTGTTCTAATGGAAACTTAAGTACCAAACGTTTCGTGTGTTACTGCGGCAGACATATCAGATCACTGGAAGTTAAGAAAGTACCACACCTGAAATATCTTATCGGATGAAAGACACGTTTCTTTTTTTCAGGCAACCGTTGACTTCGAAGTACACTACATCATCCCTGACGATTCCATAGCTGCGTTCGACCTCCTAGAAGACGACCAACAGATGCTCATAGACATCGAACAGAACATTGCCAATATCGAACGTAACTTGGCCACAGGACCTCCAACAACAATTGCCACTACATCAGAAAAGAGAGGGAAAACGATGACGAGGGCCAGCACATTAGCTACTGAAAAGCCTGTGAGTCAAGATAGAAGAAGGGCGACGCTGAAGAACATGAAGAGTTTCATGAGGTTAGTTTTTATGAACCAGAACAGGTGACGCCATCTTTTTCAATAGTAGACCACAAACCCTTGCTAAATTTTTGGGGATTATTATGCTAACAATAGCCCATGCTGGTCAATCAGTACCACCAAAAAAATATGACACGGCCATAAATATTCTCATTGAAACACAGTAATCCAACTTTTTTTGATTGGTGACTTATCTCTTAAAACCGATGTATGACTAATGAGAACGGAAATAGTATAACCAGCACAGATCAACCCTACTTTTCAAAGAACACTCAGTATTCCAAACAATCTTGTCAACTCGATAAATGGCGAATATATCCGGAGACGCTATTTGTAGGATCCACAGATTATCAGAGACGTAATAATAATAATAATCCATATTGATGATCGCTCAAGATGTTGAAGCCTTCCAAATATTTGAGGATATGGTGGTTTATGACTTTCTCCATGATTTTTGATATCACTGATAGCAAAGCGACGGGTCTATAATTATTTGGAAGATTTTTCTTGACTTTTTTGGGAATAGGCTGAACGTAAGCAATCATCCAACTAAAAATCCCAATTAAAAATCGTCGGTATTGTACCAAAAGAAAGGTTTTGGCTTTCTACTTCTCCATATTGATACAAAAACGGTGGGAGTCTTCCAAAAAAAAAGTTTCGATAAAAATATCGACATTTCTGAATGTCATATAAATTGTTGGTTCGAAGTAGAGCTTGAATTGAAGGAGTAATGTTTTATTTTCGTGAGATGTCTTGTATCTGTGAGTTTAATTTGATTTACATAATCATTTGAGTTGTCTCAGTAGAAACGAGAAATCATACTATCAAATGGAACCTGTCAATTTCTGTAAACAATCCCTGCTGCTAAACAACAGAACTGCATCACTCTCCTTGACGCGTGTTCGGAGATAAACTAAACCTAATTCGTTGAAAATGAAAAGACAAACTTTCACAATAACGATATCTGTTGTGATAACATAATGAAACTCAGCTTGTTTACAATTAGAAATTCGACGGTTTGTATGAAAATATTTGCATCTGTTTGATCTTCGAGACTTGAGGGAACCCAAACACAGATAACACTTTTCATCATATTGCCGCTTTCAATAACAAAATATTCAGTAATAAAAACATAATTTCCAATTTACTCATTTCATCCATTCCGCAACGAAAAATATCTTTATTCATATGAATTTTCGATGTTTTCTACGAACGATAATCAACAAGACAGTGGTAGTTATATGAGATTCAATTTTCAATATTCTTCGTATGAGAATTATATTAATAGTCTCAATTATATCCCTTGAGTGGATTTATTACTCACTTACTGATCAGAAAATTTGAAAAGAAGTAATTATTTACGGTTCAAAGGTATGATTCTACACCAGTATTGAATAAAGAAAGTAAATCAATTCTATAAAATAGAAAACTTGGAAACAGAGGCCAGATCTAGGTATAATATTTCAACAATCAAAGCTCATACCAAAATTTGTTGGGAAAAACAAAAGTTAAATTATCTCTCAGAACTATTGAAAAATATATTGCTAATAATCTGTGGAACTTCCTTCTAGCAAATTTACGTGATATGTTTTAGGGAAAAAACTTTTTGGCATTCACTTCCCCATCCTTATACAAAAAATTGTGGAAAACCTCCAAAAGAAGGAAAGAGGAAACGACTTTCAAGAAAATTAAAGAAACTTTTTGTTTATGTTTATTTTAAAAACATTTATCTAACATTTTGTGTGAAGTGTTCAAATATCAAGTAACAGAAATAAAAGTAAATCATCACACATTATAATACACTAAAGACATGGCTAAATTGCATATTTAAATTGCGATCATACCCCCCTCTCCATTGAATTATTTATGGGTAGAATTCAGGTAGAATTTTCATATACTGAGTTACATTGTCATCATACTCTTGAAGGGTTATTGAGAAAGTTCAGATGTTTTTCTATCTTTCAGAAAAATCTTTCTGAGGGCTATTTTCATTTGGTAATTTTTTAAAGTAAGTAAATAATTTCACAAATGACTGCAAATATTTGTGCGCGTTGGTAAATCATTTTTGGTTAGAAAAACAAACAATTTTCATCGAAAAATTTTCGTTAAAGACTAATTGCTGCAATAAATGTAAAACAATAATTCATTTGATAATCATCACTTTACATGTATAGACTACATGTAATGTAGTGGAATCTCAATCGACACAAAATATATAACCATAGACTCTAATTTGACTTGTATATACTTTTTCAAAATATTTAATTGTTTTCCAATTCCAGCTTTTTTTTGGATATTTTTCCATCACTGAATTGTATTTCACTTCCATATTCAGTATACTTGGAATATATGTGAAAATACTAGGTAATTTCAAGCCAACCCATCGAGAGGCGACAAGAAATTGATACTTGATTTTTTTTAAATCTTTTCTCTCTTATACTGAAGCATTCCACTTGCAAAACGACGAATTTGGATGTTTTGCTTTCATCTGTAAAAGCACTTTTTTAACGAATATAACTCTTTCAAGACTCCCCCTTTTACGATATCCAATTATATAAAAAAATAGCTTCAGATGAAAGCTCGCTATACATTCAGAATCAGCCAGTATTGAAGTTATCTATACACGTACAATAGTTTTTATTCAAGGTATTAAATCGAGTTCACTCACTTGATCTAGATTTGATTGCGGTATTTACATGTCAAAAGGCGTCTGTTTTGAGAAGTTTTATACAGTCTCCCTCCACGTAGGTGCTCGTTTTCTGTTTCCAAATCCAACCAGCTACTGAAAATAAACTGGAAATTGGTTACATTGAAATTTTCAGAGGAATATAAACACGTTCAGCATCTTCTTGTTCACCATATTTTCGGATGTCACAGTAGTATGGTAATTCGACAAATGCAAACATCTTTCAATAGAGAAACGAAAATTCCTTTGTTTCCATTCCATTTACCTCCCTAGCGGGTCGATACTTTGCTCCACATCTGCAAACACAACTGTTATAATTTTTTTGACGTTGACTATATAACGAATGCAAACTGAAGATACCCCAGAACGGAAATGAGCCCAAAGATTCGAATTTCACCTTTATATATTTATATTCCGCCATTCCATTAGTGGTTGGTTGACTGAATGTGATGTTGGCGTACAAAAATACATTATTCTCTTCTTCAGGTTAATATCTTTTCAATTATCTTGTCTGTCTGATTTTCTCCTTGTTCTCATTACGGTAGTCAGTTTTCCATCTCATCATACCTGACACTTCTATGAGATTGAAATGTATTTTTGTGTTCCATTGGATAGGATACGTTGGAAAATCATAAAGCAGACGCAGACGACGCAGACGCAGACGAAAAATGAATTTTTTATTAGAATTTTTCCTTCGATGAATATAAGCAATGAAGAAGTTGAAGGCCAGGCAGTTTTTCAGCGACTTAATGCAATAGACCTGTTTGAACGAGTGAAGTAAATATAAATGGTCATTCATCTTGATTTTTCTGACCATGCACTCCAAATTATCAAACCTTCAATTAAATCCTGCTCTATTGATGATCCCTATTACACTCTCAAACGAGCGTTCAATGACCAAAACATTTATTATTTCAAAACCTTACTGTCGTGTGAATCTTGGGACTTCATATATCTCAACAACATTGAGTTTGACACTGAATTTTCCAAATTCTACTCCATATTCCTCAATCTATTTGACAAAGCATTTCCGGCTGTTTTACGAAAAATCAGCAACACCCGCCTTCCTAAAGGCAAACCCTGGATCACCAAGGAAATCATCAATGAAGGTATACTTCTTCGTGATGTTTTCAATCTGAACAGCCTGCTGGTGAACATCATCACGATATTAAAACAAACTCTTTTTTTTCTTCATCCTTCAGACGAAACTGAACTTCTTGATATCATCAAGTCTATATCGTCTAAGAACTGTAGTGGTATTGATGAATTACCATGTAGAGTATTGTTGAATGTTGCTGAACTAATCATTGAACCACTTACATACCTACCTAATATCTCTTTCCTTGAGGGTTAATTTCCCTCGTGTCTTAAACATGCTATTGTAGTTCCTGTTCACAATAAAAATGATAAGCACTTAATCTCCAACTACAGAGATATTGCATTGCTGTCTTCATTTTCATAATTTTTCGAAAACTCCTATCTCAACAGACTTGTATCCTTCTGTAAATAAAAAGTATAACCTACTCGCACAGAGCCAATATGGATTCCAATCTGGTTTATCCACCCAAGATGCTACTTTCTCTGGTCAATCATGTTTTATCCAAATTTGAAAATGGCGAAAAATCGATCAGTATTCTATTTGATTTGTCACGTGCATTTGATACCATCAACTTCTCCTTGATAAACTTTATGATACTGGAATTCGCGGCCAAAGTCTAAAATGAATTAAGACTTATCTGACTGGAAGATCACAATCTGTTAAGGTTAGGCTCAAATCTGGAATATATCATTCTAAAAATCGTAACATATTAACTGGTGTTCTCCAAAGTTGTGTCCTGGGTCCCACTCTCTTTCTCTTATTCGCCAACGACATCTCTAATATTAATCAACAACATTGTACTGTACAGTTTGCTGATGATACGTTCTTCTTATTGAGTTCTTCTTCTTGTGAAGGGTTATCTGACCAGGCTGATATTGCAGTTGTTAATAGGCTTAATCACTGCGCCAGAAACGGCCTCGTACTAAATAGCACTAAATCTAATACCATTGTTTTCTCGCTTAGAGAAATGGACTGCAGTATATTGGTTAGAGCTAATACTAAATCTATTGCGCAGAAAAAATTAGTCAAATTCTTAGGGTTGAACATTGAATCCCTATTATCCTGGAATGATCATATTGACTCTATTTCTATAAAATTATCCAAGCGTTGTTTCGTTATTTGGTATCTCAGAAATTCTGTCCCCATAAATATTTTATTAGGCTACTAGTATGCCTATGTTCACTCAAGTCTTAATTATTGCTTAGTCTGCTACGGTAACAGCAGCAAATTGAATGATCTGTTGATTGCTCAAAAAAGATACTAAGAACCATGTGTTTTAAAAAATATGGTGATTCCTGTTAGCAGTTATTTACTGAGTTACAAATTTTAACAGTGATATCCATGTATATTTTAAATTGTGTCACTTACATTAAGAATCATTACCATAAGTTTCATCAAAGGGATACTATCCGCATAGCTGCTGGTTATACTCTCAGGCAAAATTATAATCTGACCTCATGTTATGTCTATAAAAATATTTAATAAACTTCCAACATTCATTGAGAAAATTTCAAATTCCAATAATTTCAAATATAGCGTTAAAATTATTCTCTACAAAAATGCCTTTTATTCACTTGATGAATATTTTCAAACTGATCTGGCTGCTTGACATCACGATTGTTTGCTTGTTTACTATTCTACTGTTTATACTATGTATGTTCCATATTTTATCACTTGATATTTTTCAACTCCAATCTTTACTGTGTATATAACGATCTCCATGCTTGTCTCAGGAAAAATAAAGTATTATATTGTATTATATAAATATGATATGATATGACATGAAACCTCTCCAGTTTTTGTCTCGGGAAAGAACGATCGAAGAGTACAGGGTGGAGTGGCCCGCAAGATCACTCTATTTAATTAACTTCGTTAAATTTATATAGTCACGTCAGGACTGTAATTCATAAAAGTTGATCAAAATATAAAATAACTTCGATTCCCACTGTATTTTTCCACAAGCATGCCATTGTTTGTATCAATACTTTTGAACGCTACCCTAATCCTTCTTCATATTTTGCTAAACGGTCGGATTATTTTAATTTTTTTAGTGATGCTCTTAACACATTTCAATATTATGTTTCAGAATGATAAAGTTCTTAGTCTTGAATAATTTTCACGTCGTTCATCAGTCAAAGTACAACAAACAATCGTTGGAAATGAAAATTGAAATCAGCGCACCGCAAAATCTCCAAGTATAATTAGCAGTAACCTAGAAAGACAAATAGGTCAACACCTTTGACTGCCGGAAGCAGCACTTACCCCCTTCAGTAGTGAAAAGCTTTGTGGTTGTATGAGGGGTTTGTTCAAAGTAGGTTTAATTATATTGCGAATATTAATTTACTCCTGGCTAGAATTCCAGAAGTGGTTATACCTCAATTATTCAAATGCGACCTATTATCCACCGTATTTCAAACTTTGACAAATATAAAGATCGGACATAGTTCACGTAAAAAAAAAATAAGTTTCAGTACATTTTCATAAAAAAAATAGTAATGCATCACTAGTCGCTCCCGTTTTTTTTTTCAGTTGGAAAGAGGGTTTTGTGATAACTTGTTTGTATTTGGGTTTGTCAGTAATCAAAACTAGTGAATAGGTAGATGTTTTCTTCTAGACTTCAAGAATATCCACAAATTATTATAGAGGCATCATATCAGGTTATCTAGCGGGTCATCCCAACGCCATCGTCCCACAATGGATTTGGAATCTTTGGTGTAGTAATGAATAATTTTTAGAGTTTTTTCCAAACACCAAACCGTTATTTCAACACCTCGACACGTGTTTCGATCACCAAAGAGTCATCTTCAAAGAGGAAGATCAAACTGATCTTCTTCTTGTTAAAAATTGAATGTGGAGTGCCCCAAGGCTCAGTGTTATCATTTCTCCATCGGTGAATGGTTTGTCACGTTTTCCAATTTCAAGAGCCACACGAAAGCTGGCGCGAGTTGCAGACTCTTATTCAGTATTCGCTTTGGTAAACAAAGATTGCTGCGATTTGAGTCCGCATTTCAAAGCTTCAAATTTTTCCTTCCGCAAACTTCTTGTATACTTGGAGTAACTTTGAAAATGTTTCGATTCATAGTGTGGTTTAATGTTAAAGTCTTTGAGAACAGCTATGGTTTCATTACAAATTAAACATAGCGCCTTATTACTGGACTCAATCACAAAATACTGAAAGTTCCATTTTTCTTGGAACGTTCTGCATTCACTGTCGATTTTTCGCTTCTTTTCCATACTAACAAATCACACATAAAAACAATAAGTCAAATCAAAATACTTTTATTGACGGGTGTTACTTTATTTCACAATAGATAGTTTCGCTTCCTTCGCCTTTCCTACGCAGACTAACTCGCAGTTGCGCCGCTAGCCTTTTTATATGCAATTATTACTGCCATCTCGAGGTGATCGGAATACACTAGCTAGAACCAGAACTTTCTCGAACCAACGTGGTAATTCCAAATATTTAATTACGCCTAATACCACCTAGCGGGTAGCTGAAAAAAGATAGTACATAGTACCACTACTCGCCACTAGATGTCGTTAAGTGTCACATCACACAATAATAATTGAAATGCAAAAAGAAATTGGTTTGCTTAGTTCACGCATTTTGCGACTATTCTAGTCTAGAAATATAGTTCAGGGCAGAAATTGGCCCTTGGAATAAACTGAAAAAATCATTATGGCCCGAAGGCTTCAAAGTTTAGAGACCCCTGCTCTGGGGCAATAGTGTATTTATGATTCAAAAAAATGCAATAAGAATTATCTCAGGAGCGGGATACAGAGATTCATGTAAACCCCTCTTCTCATCCTTGAAAGTTATTACTCTACTTAGCGTGTATACTCCTTATTGGAAATACACAATAAGAAAAACAATTACGCATTAAATGCTGACTTACTAATTAGACCACGCAAATTTAGACTCCAAAGGGTGTTAAAATAACAATTTGGTGTTAGGGAAAAATTTCAGTAATATTCATATCCTCAAATATTTGGAAGGCTTTAAAATCTTGACCTATCATCGAAATGGCTTTTGAAAACAAAGATCAACAGGCGATCTTCTATCGTTTGTTATTATAGTCTAATTTAAACAAAGTTTAAAATACCAATATTCATGATATTCATGATAATTAAACACTGTTTTCTGTTTGAGCAGTTTTCAAATCATTGTGGGTCATCTTATCTTTGGCAATTTCCCATGATCTGTAAAGTTGTGAAAATCACTTTGTATTTCCAGATTTGGAAAACAAAGACCACCAAAAGACAGCGATAACGAGGAGGAAAACGCCAATCTAATTCAGGAGTCAGATAGAGATTCGAGGGAATCGGAATTCGACCCTTCGTTGTCGAGAGCAGGTAGTCAGGGCTCAATTAGCTCAAACGATGGTCAAATTTCCAGCGCTTTAGCAGAAAGGAATAAAAGAGCTTCTAGGTACGTACAATGAAACTGGTAATTGCATTCTTTTCTTGGCGATACGTGTCACTGTTCCTCCTGAAAAATATTTAAAATACTCTAGTTGCGGTTGAACACTCATTTGTGGCAAAAATTTGGTACATTTTTGTATAATTTCACATGCTGATCCATTCCATAATATATCCCAGAACCCATAAAACTGAAAACGAAATCTGTTGAAAACACCTTTGCCTCGTCAGAACAAAAATGGTGTTGAAATTGTTCGCTGTCACAGGACGCCTGGCAGATGTGAAACATCAACAATGATATTTCGTGGCCCCTGTGACAATTGTTGGATACTTGAATATTCATTAAAAATATATAATTGAAATATACTTAAAAAAATTTCTATGTGGCTTTAATATACTAGTAAACTCCAAAATCTCAGCTAGTTACTATTACAGATTTTTTTTGGTCCCTTGGGAGCTGTCTGACTTGTCTAGTTAGTCCAAGGCTTCAGAAAACACTGCAGCTCCTTGGGCTTGTTGCGTTTATTCTCCCATCTCCTCACGACACCCATTCCATCAGTCTCGTTCCCTGTACTAGTTTGTACAGGTTCCGTGTTGGATGTTCGTCATATTCTTCTGGACGTAATTTCGTACGTCCATATATTGCCTGCCTCCTGTGATTCAGTGTCTCACATTCGCATAAGATGTGTAGAGCTGTTTCTATCCCTTCGTTGCATAATCTGCAGCTGAGGTCTCCGTTGTACAGCCTCGTTTTATTCAGGTGTCCTCTAAGCCGAAAATGACCGGATAGTAACCCTGTATATACCAACCTTCGCCTAAGCATGCAGTCTATCCACCTACAGCTTGTCTTGTCGATCCCTCTTCTCCTCAACACCTGGATGATTGATTCTAACGACGTCTTCAATGTCCAAGAAACCAGCTGAAAATACATTCTTGTTTTTGTAAGTATGTTCTACTTTTTCTGTTACCCGACATAGAGCCGTTTCTGTTGACATACCTGACCTGTATGCTTATTGGTCTCGATGTAATGGTCTGAGAGCCAGTGATACGTCCCTGATATGCCTGTCAAGTGGTTTTTCTAGCGTTTTCAACGCGAATGACATGAGACTGGGTGGTCTCAAGGATTACAGATATTACTACAGATCTTCAATTATAAATATCAATTTGCGATGCACTGTTTGGAAACTTTGGTGTATTAAATTAATATTACTAAAATTTTTTCTCAACACTAAACCGTTATTTTAACACCTCGACAGGTGTTTCGATCACCAAGTGATCAGCTTCAAGAGAAAGATTGAACTCCCTCCTCTTCCTCTTGAAGTTGATCACTTGGTGTTCGAAACACGTGTCGAGGTGTTAAAATAACGATTTGGTGTTGGGAAAAAACTCCAGTAATATTTATAAATATAAATAATGAATGTTTCAATATGAATTTCACCATTAGAAAATTAGTTCCTTAATTAATTTTTTGATGTTCCTGTTAATAACAAAAGAGGAAAACATTCGTGCGCTACTCGCTATCAGCTAATTTTGAAATACAATTTTGTCAGTCTTTATGAAATTTATGAAAAATGAGTAATAAGAATTGAAATTCTCAATGTTTTTTTACAACTTTTCATGAAATTCATTCTTCAAGCAGATGAATTAGTGCATTATTTTCCATAAGAATGAACTTCAATAATCAATAATTTAAAAATATTATATGCTATGGAAATTGTGTGAATTTTAGTCAACAGAGAGAGTAGATTTTACATTCAATGAGACAGATCAAATATACGCAGGATTAATGCGCAGATAAATGCATACTTTAATTATAAAATATAGAATATAATTAACTTACTGATGACTTGATAAGGTATCATAGTGTGATTTTGCTTTCTCTGCAGGATACTACTTACTTTCACTTTCTAAATTATCACTGTCAGAGATATTCAGTCAATTATAAAAATTAATTATTTAGTAAAACACAGGTTATCTATACTGTAGTAAACACAACAATAAGTATCCAAGCTCAGTGTGGCGAGAGACAGCGTAATGCCGAACCAGTGAGAAGAGAATCGCACAGTCGCTTACGCATGGCGACCCGTCGCCACGACATGCGTCGCCACGCCAGCAATCTGTTTTACGTGCGGCTATAGATGTTATACATGAGGGAATCCAAAGAAAGGAAGAACGCAATTAATTTTTAAACGAACTCTATACAAAGATCATGAATTACACGAAAGAAAAAATATATTTCAACATATCCAGAGTACCTCGGGGTATAGGAGACTATAGTTCATCATCGAAAACAAGGACACATTCTGAGAAACAGTATTTAGGTTGAAAGGTTGAAGTTTCAAATTCATTTTTCCGTCATTATATTTCCGCATGTTAACAATGTGTGTAAAAATTCACCACAAAGCGTGATTAATGGAGGTAATGTGTGGGAATTGTGTGAATCGATCGAATAATTTCGTAATACATTCACCACGAGTTGGTTGACATTTAAAATGCTTTTACTAGGAATTTGATCGATACGAACATGGGGAGTGTATATGTAAAATATCACTCTTTTACAGTTCATAATACAAATGAAATGTGTAGTTTCCTGGAAGAGAATGATGTGAATAATACATCTTTCTCGAATATACTTTTACGGGCCCGCAAAAAAAAAAGCAATGTTGATAAGTATACTGTGATCCTTGTTATCTCATATGAGCCTTTATCGCACAAAATAATATGAACAACTGCGCATTTCTTAGGATGCTATTAGGTACATAGCTCATGAAAAAAGTATATCATTATACTTTCGATTTATACCCAGATACTAACTTATTTACACATTTTCTTGAATCTTTGGTGTGTTACATACCAGGGTAATCTGAAAAGTTTCTGAATCAATCGGGGCCAAAACTTGGATTCATTGCGCCTAAACCACGCCAACAGAGCGTTGGAAATGTTTATTCGAACACGTTTTCGGTCTAACGTGAGCAAACGCGGCACCCAAAGCCCAGACAGCTTTCATATGCCTGAATGTTGATTCAATATGTGACAAACACGTACTATTGACACGTTCATAACCTTTGCTATCTCTATCACTTCAATTCGGCGGTCTAGCACCATTTGATGAACGATGTTTTCTTCGATAGTTGCAGTTTTTGGACGTCCCAATTGTGCATCATCTACCAAGATTTTACGGCTACGTTGAAATTCAGATCTATCCAAAATTTTACTGTATTCCCATACACAGAATCTAAGACATCTTTGATTTGCGTAGGCGTATTGCCTTTCACCAAACAAATACCCAATGACAGCTCGATACTCGATTTTGTCTATTTTCATTAAAACTTTCATAACAACTCACTCAAATTACTGTTACATAACAACTGCGCATTCAAAATGGCTGAAACTGTGGTGAGTAACTGTCAACAGATGAACAACGAAATTAACTGACTTTTATTTGTGCCGCTATCATCACATTGAAGTCGGAAACTTCTTCATTTTTACACTTTCTGTTATAGCAGTTATTGCAACAGCTTCTCTTGTTCTTCTTCATAAATAGTCATCTTTCCTCTTTCTCTTCTTTGACTTTTTTTTTATTAACAGCTAAATAACTTCTAGATTTCCATTATATCTTTGCTGGCCATTATCTTTTTCATTCCAGCACTGAATCTGCTTAAACTTTTTTTTTGTACAGTAACACCTCTAGCTAACAGTATTTGCAAGGAAATCTTTCTGTCAAAACGTCTAGAATTTATATCATTGTGTGTAAAACTCAATCGATAACATAAAACAATATGGTTCATTTTGAACTAGAACTATAACAGGAGTGTACATAATTTTTTGTGTTCGAACTGAGATAGTCATCTACCATCATATTTTGTCCGAACTTGTGAATAGCGCACACAATCATCTCTCTTGATATGGATGATTTGACTTCTGGCCTCATTCAAAAGGCCAACAGAAGGCTAACAACTAGACTGAACAAAATTTGTGAGATTCAACTTTTCTGCAACCTCTAGTAACAAAACCAAATCGAAAACGAATCCTTGATTTCAACATCAAGACGCTGCTTTCGTTATTAAAATTAATTGATGTTTCATACTTGTTTGTGCTTTTATTCAAAGTGTGATTAATACCATTTGAAAATCTCACAGAGTTAATTACTTCTTCAGGACAGCGCGGCGTCAAAGTAACCGCCCTCGTTCTGGCACGATCTTGTCTGAAACACTTTATTCGTTATGTTCCTTTCATCAGTCAAAGCAAAATAAGGAAAAGACGGATAGTCCAACTGAGAATAACTTGATAGAGCTTCAGTCTGTGCGGCAATAACGAATTTAAACTAAAAATTATCTGGATTACCCGTCGACAACATAAAGTCACCAGAATAATCTCAGGCAATGGTACTCAAGGCGACGTTCGAAAGACATTGGCGGAACTAGGAGGGTCTTGGGTGGGCTTAGCCAACCCAACTTTGAACAACCCTGATACAGGGCCAACTTTTATATGACTTAATCCCTTCCATCCAAACAAAGAAGTGATGTAACTGGAGAGTGTGTGAATTGAAGACTTATATTTGTCAACATACTCAGAAGAAGATAAACGAGGAAGACCGCATAATTTCTATTTGTTTCAGGGTGAAAGCCGATCTGAAGTCCACAGTCCAATCTGCACTCAAAGCGCAGGATTTCCAGGTTTGCCTCACAATTATCGAAGCAAGACAACTAACTGGGCTGAATATGGATCCTGTAGTTTGCATACAAGTCGGAGACCAGAAGAAATATACAAGCGTCAAAGAAAGTACCAACTGTCCATATTACAATGAGGTAATTTTCACCCTGAATCCATCCAAAAACTAAAAACAGGCTCTTTTGTAGAATCTTTGTGGTATACTGAATTCAATTTCTTTTTTGGTAGAGAGCAGAATTAACGTTTTGCTTTGCGAATAATGGGATAAAGCAGTTTTGAAACTTTCACGTTTTAACTGGCAGAGAGAAATGAATCGCCTAGTATCTTTAACATTTTTTTTTGTGAAGATGAATACCTTAATATTGAATTTCGAAAGATTTAGGCAAACAAATAAAATGTATTTACGTGGATTGGTGAAAAATTCAGATTTTCTGATTTTTCTTAAAAAAAAGAAAGTGTTTCCATAGATGACGTCATAGTTCCGTCATATCTAAATGGGAGAAAATATGTGATGTCTTTCTATCTGTTCTTCTGCTGAATTATATTTGAGGTTGATTCATGAGAACATTGAACATAATACTTATTTGGAGTTATACATACATTTTGTGAATTGAATATAAATTATGTTAATCATTCTCCTAATAACTGTCTTATTGTTCGAAGGAACTAATTAATTACCCTCTGAAATCGACAGGTAATATTCAGAGTGAAATAATGACTATACGAAAGTGAAGTCGGGAAATATCAAATTGAGTAGAAAGGGAAGAACGGTGATGGAATGGGTAATGTTTCGGTTTTAATTTACTGGATTACTTCCCTAACAGCCTAAGTTTGCTGATATATAAAAGAAGCGAAGTCACGGAAACCCGAAAAGACGTGTAATGAAAATAGACCAACGCCACAGTTATTTATGTCACGGGCTAATAATGGGGGTGATACCAAAGAAAAATTAATGATGGCTGATATTACGACATGGAAACTGTCCTTTGGAATCATTTATTACTTTCAATTAACGAGTTTTACGTTTTTGTGAAAGTATCTAGCTTCAAATGAATTACACCGTGTTAAAAAGGACAATCAAAAAGCATCAGCGGTATACAGGAGTCGGACTCATAAAGAGCAAAAATATAAAAAGCTTTTGAGAAAAATTTCTCAATAAGCTCAAACTTAATGCCAACAAAAAGAAAGCCATGATATGAACAACTCAACTCAAAGATAATTCAATTGAAGAAAATACAATTGATAACTATTTGAATGGTAAATCAATTGCAATTGTTGAAAAATGTAAATTTTCAGCTTTATGGTTGACAAAACTTTGAACTTTCGTTATATCTCTGACAAAACTCCAAAAACATTTTTTTCGCTCGAATCAATCGTCATCGTACATTTTAATCTAGCTCAACAGTATATTGCTTCATAATATAACAGCATTAATGGATGGTAAATACATATCAGTGCAACAAAGACATGCCAACATTATTAAAATGCAAGAAAAACACTAATCCAAACAATGGTTGACTGAGAGGTACAGAGATTGTTCTATTTTTCAATAATTTCTGTGTTTGAAATACTTATTGGACGAACAGCACCATATTTTAATGAACTTATATCATAGATCAACTTCACTTGTTATATTTAATTAAGTATATATACTTTCTTTATTTTTGTGTATTAAGATGTCTATTTGAATAAAGGTTCATTATTATTATTACAATCATTAATAAATATAGTAGAAACTGAAAAAAAAATACATCTGTAATAACTACTTTCAAATATGAACATTGTATCACATAGAAACCACTTTTTCTCATTAATTTTGTACTCTGAACATTCGTGAAGTAATTGAAACATATACCTACGTGATGAATGAAAGAGAATTGAAAAAAAATTTCACTCACGTGGAAAACTTTCAGGTTCCAGGTGTTCTTATAGAACTTTCGGTTGAAAACACTGGTCCTGAACGTTAAAACTTATCTTGGAAAAACGATTCAATCAATACTTGTGAATACTTTTTGAATCCATGTCACTGAAAGAAACCCAGCTGCTCTGTCACAATGACAGTTCGTAAAATAACTGCCATGCGTCTAGTTACTTTAATCCCAGCTATAGGATTTTTTTTCAATTGGGAATTTTTCAGTAGAAATTAGTTTCTGGGGGAAAATATATTTGTGCATGATGTATACATCCTTGTGAAGGGTTTTTATTGATGTATTAAATTATTTCTGCCTTTCTTCGTAAGTTTCACAAAGTTTTTGTATATTGATGGGAAAGTAGACAGTTTTTTGGCAAAAACTAATCTCTTCCGAAAATGTTTCTAGAGTTTGAACACCTCTGTGAATTTTTCTATTTGTTTTAATACATCTGAACCCAAAGAACAACAGTCGAATTTTTTACATAGTACCTGAACAAAAATAACATCGACATCATAGTTTGCCTGCCTTTTAGTATCTAGTGGAATATATTTATATTCACTATTGGTGTTTCATTTGCATTTAATAACAAAATTTACATCTGCTTTGGGTATTTTCAGAAGAAAGAAGGATATTTCATGAGATCCAATTTTATATTCATAATGCATACTAAGGAGAGCGATCTGAAAATTGTTTTTTCTTTTCAGTATTTTGTATTCGACTTCCATATGCCTCCAATAATGCTGTTCGATAAAATCATCCATCTATCGGTAAGTTCGACAACTTTATCTTTATATCATTCTCAACTGAATTCTCTGTGAGATGAAGAGACAAATTTTGCAAAAATTCCTTGTTAGACACTGAACTTGTGTCAAATAAATGTGAAACATTCGAAAAACGATTGCTACGAAGTAATGGAATTAATTTTGTATTTCCGATGATTCCCTACAACATTGAGTACAGATAGTTTTTCGTTCCAGAATCGAATTCAGTTCGGACTTCCATTGTATAATATAATATAAATTGTCTGATTGATTCGGCCGTTACTTGATGAAGATCCATAGTAATTTCACAAACTACACTTATCAAATCGTTTAAGTGTAGTTTGTGAAGATAATATAAATTGATTTGAAATCCCTGAAAAAATAAAATGGTTAACCGAAAAATGACAATTTTCATTTTTGTTAATAATATTTTTAATTTTCAGCTTTTACTAATATTTCAATTTTTTATTTTCAGCTTGTAGTTTGTATGTTTTTTCCTTGTAATTTAAGTTTTTTGTTTTAATAAAATTGTCATTTTTCGGTTAATCTATGATTTTCTATTTTTTCATGAATTTTAAATCAATTTATATTATATTAGACAATAGAAGTCCGAACTGATGAAATAGAATCGAATTTATCGGGAAGTACAATTATAAAAAAATAGTACACATGGAAATGGTTGAATCATCAATTAGAAAGCAAAAGGAAAATGAATTTTTGCAAAATTGTACACTCGTAATGAATATATCCAAAACGAAAGATGTTTGTCGTGTCAAAAGTAAATATGTATAAACATTTTGAATGGGTAAACATTAGTCAATTTATTCCATATTGGATTGAAAACGATTGTTAGTCACGCACTATATAATATCAATTTTTTTCATCACTGAACGGGATTCAATATTTTTACCATTATTAAAATTGCCAGTATATTGAAAATTGCTCGAGTGGGTCAAATGTAAAACAACTGTCTGCGTATATATTTACCTTGATCGATTGAAATGTAAAAAATGGTGACTGACAATCGAAATAATTAAACAGTTAGATATTTTTGTGTAGAGAAAGTGTGTTTTAGGTATTACATTCTAGGAAACTATTAAGATCAGGAACACTGGTTGGCAATTTCAAGATAGACGTCAAGACCGTCTATGATGCACCTGGTAGAGCACCGATATTTTTTTGGCGAATTGTTTTTTACAACTAACGCCCGATTTTTTACTTACTGACTGTTCACAATTATTTCTACAGTCGGTTACTTGTTTTTGACATGATTTGGTAGTGATTCTATTCGTTAATTATTAACAGACTATGAACAAATGATTTATGTACAAGTTTTGAGTAAACGGATTTCGTTTATTGATGTGAACGAGTATTATCTTGTATATTTTTGTATACAGTTCTGCATCCATTATATGTTTAAATCGTTTTGTGTATATACATAATGATACTATTCTCCTTCGCGACTATCATGATCATTTCAAATACTGTGACAAATAGAAACACTACCAAAATAAACTTCGTTTTGTCCACAAAAAATTTTCCTTTCATCCTGCACAATTTTTTTCTGCATTGTGACCAAGCCTCTATACTATTTCTGTACTGATTGATTGCCATTCTTTCTTGTTTTTTCTTCTTGCTGACAGGTGTTGCAGTCTCGAAGCATTCTCAGGGGTAACAAATTATTGGGAAGCTTTAAATTAGACATCGCGACTGTTTGGTCGCAACCAGGTAGGGGTAGTGACCCTCTCGCACAGAAGTGTTGCCAGATAACTCGGAAGTTTCCACTGCGAGATTCATCAGACCATTCAAAATTGAGTAGTAGTAGTTTGAAATTAATATATGTCAACTTAGTTTAACAAAGAAATTTCCGTGACTTTTTTCAAATACTCGTTTATTTACATACTTTGTTGTATATATTTGTGTATATGTTACGGGCAACGTGATTAACTGGGCATTATTGATAAGGACCGGTCATTATTAATAATGCCCAAGAGCGATGGGCAAAGTGATTAATTGATTACTTTGACCGGCCATTATCAATAATGCCCGACGGCCCGTGGTCCATGTAATAAGTCAGTGTTTGAGATAGCTTGAATTCATCACTTGGACCGGGCAGTATGAATAATTCTCTACTAGTAGCCGGGAAATGTGATGAATTGGTACACGGCAAACCTCGTCATAGCCAATCTCAAGCTAGGTTTAAAATCAGTCTTGCCATCATTTGACGGGTTATCGGAGATAGTACCTAAGTGAAGATGACCTTGAGGCAATGTTAAAATATTGAAGGTCAAAACGTAATTGTGGACAGAGCGGATGATGCCGTAAACGAAAACATCGATAACATAGACAAAAACTCAGCCGCTCTTACTGATGGTATTACATTTTTAACTATTTATTTTTCAACTACTTTGTCCAATAGTTTGTTTTTTGTTAACTTTTAATGAAAATTTTGTAACTTTTTTTTTCATTTGATAAACAAAAACACTACAGTTTACCTATTTTATTACTTTGCCCAAGATAGGGTGGGCATTATTCATAATGGCCGGAAAAAGTGATTGATCATGCTGTTTTAATCACATTGCCCATTTGAGTCGGACATTATGAATATAGACCGGCCATTATTAATAGTGCCCGGACTTATCAAAATGCCCATAACATATATATATATATATATATATATATATATATATATATATATATATATATATATATATATATATACAGTGTGGTCCACTAAGTGTGCAACAAATGGAAAACTTTTTTTTTATCAATTTCTCAGAAAATTTTATTCTTGACAAAAGTTGGTGTGTGTTCGAAAACTATACCAAGTGTACCTGAAATAGCTTAATGACAAACACCATACAGAATAAGTAAAAAAATATAAAGTTCGTTCAAGAGTAAAGTACCCTTATTTAAAAAATATAGAAATATGTTGGAGAAAAAAGTTCCTTAGAATTAAAATTTATGTTCAGATACGAAGAAGTCATGGCGTGCTATTCGATTTTTTTTCTTTTGGAAAATTTTGAATTACCCCCGTATGATACATATTTTTACTATTTTGATTTAATATGTATTTGAAGTAGCCACAATCGAATCAGTTTGGAGTATATTTTTTATCAAATTGAAGTGTATTTGTAAAATTTACTTGAATTTGCGGAATCAACTTCCTGAGAACATGTTTTTTCTGTAGTGCTTGTGTTTTGTCCTTGAAAAAATGATTCCTTCAGAGTTAAATTTGTTGATGAGTCAATGTATACTAAAAAAAAATGGACCAAGAAAAGTTCCTTGCATTCTCTTTGTTTCCATTCCAAACTTGTGAATTAGTCAACAGTAATCTGAGAAGTCGGTAGCTTTCAAACTGATGAATAAAAAATAAGCACGCTCTCTCTGTAAGCATTTCTCCATTATGAATTCAGGAAACATCGAGTATCTGGCAACACTGCGATCGGTGTTCCTTGTCTGGCACGGAAGCACTGAATTCAGGTAATTTGTATACGCAGCAATTAGCAGCGAACATGTTCTAATTATTTCAGCTATGATAGCCCCGGTGAATACCTAACAGAATTCGAGTTAATAAGGGAGGGAAAGTTGACGAATGACGAAACATTTGATACTTCAGTTGCGTTGGTAGAATAATGAACGAGGAATCAGAAGTTTCATGCAATTTATATTCTGATACCCAACATTGATGATTTGAAGACACTCAATGAAACTTTATTGAATTATTTACTACGATTTGATGAAAAGGTTTCACAAAAGCAGTTTACATACTCGCTGACGAGTTTTTTATTACAATAGCTTACAATACCAGGCTGTAACAATAAATTGGTGTTGATAAACAGTACCTAAGCCTAAGTATGTGTGTATCCGAAATAATTACATGATAAAATAATTTAATAAGTTATTCTAAACATTTACGGTACAATTGAGAACCTTGTTCTCCTATTCTCCTCCTTTACCGGTGTCGCGATGTAAAAAGCCACAAAACATGAGTTCTGGGATAACCATATCCTTTCTTGATAGCGACCACTAGAAAATATGCTTCATCTCGAGTCATGCAGCATTTGTGATGAAATTTCTTTCAACCTTTGCCAGTTGGAGGAAGATTGAAACTTTAAACAGTCATCCTCAATCCATTTTGATTAAAAGGCTCTTCAAACTATTAGGTGATTATTGCCTAAATATTTATATAGAATGAACGACGAGACTTTATTTTGAACTTATGAAATGATGTATTATATTAAATGAAATTTTCATTATATTTCAACCCAAAAATATTAATGATTAGGTTATTATTCCATAGCTACGCACCATAGCATTAAACGATGACTACTTGTGCTTGTGTGATCTTGATATTGGAGAGGCACATTCGACCAAGGGTGCCTATGATCAGGACAACTACTTCAACAGAAAGGTCCGGGTACAACCTGGTATTTCGTAAAGCTGCGTTAAACTGTGAAACTGGCCACAGTAGCCTATAAACTGTCTTACATTTGTCTATCGGAAGTTTCATATAGGTTGGGAGTACCATTCTGAACTTTCATCATGAATGGCCTTATGTCTCCGACATCTGAATGACCAAAACTTTTCCTGCACTAACAAAATCTGTTTTGTTGGGGCAGAGTGGCATCAACTAGCCAAAACGTCTTGGTATTTTTGTTGTTGCATTTATCTTAGAGACCCAGACCGTAGAGAAGGTCAGCACAAATATCTGTTTTTGGGATTTAAACAACCCGTAACTTACTGTTTTCTCTCCAGCTACGAATGTAAAATTCCTAGCTGAAGTTATCTAAGTTTTTTGAACCAATAGGTATTCAGTTCATCTCGGACTGGAGCAACAAGGTTCTTTGATTCTGATAAAGCCCTCCGAACTTCTTCCGAAGTTATGGTGGAGAAAAGAAAGCTTTAATCTCCTAGTTTGCTTCACTAATTATTTCCAGCAACCACTAATATTATCTTCCTCTTTTCATAGTTAACTTTCTTTTCAAAAACCAACGATTTTGCATTGGTGAAGTATTTGGTTTCAATTCGAAACTTCAGGTCACTCTGCCTTAAATAAAACATGATATCGTATCCATTGGTAAATAATAATAATCTTTATTGATCCCAAGAAACAAGAATGTTTATAACAGGGATAAAATTTAAAATAATGATTAAATAAATTAATTCAATATTGAATATCAGTTACATATACAGCACATAAAAACATAAATACAAACACAAATATACATATATACATACATATTTACATATACACACACATACATACAGTGTGACCCATTTTTAATGGAAAGACCCCCCTAAAATTTGAAGTTGTAAATCGATTTTAATATTTTTTTTTAAATGTCAATTACTGAAAGGTCTATCTTGGGACAAAATTTGAAATGTTTATTAAAGTTTCAGGGCATATTACGATATTTTTTCTTAGTCGAAAATCGGGATTTTTTATTAGCGATTTTTTTATTGGAAAAATCACTACGCCACTGGATTCAGAGTGCCTCTAAGTAGGTGTGACCAGAATTTCATGAAAAAATATTGATTATTAACAAAGTTATGACAACTCAAAAATTCGAAAACTCACACAGCTAACAGTCACAATATATCATTTTTTTATGATTTCAACAATAAAATGCCGCCAGATGAAAAAAAAACAAATTGCGTAAATATTTTTAATGAAAATAGCGGAATTACATTCACACAATTCAACTAACAATGAAGCAAAAAATTTTAATAAACGTAACTAACAACTAATTATTGAAATGTTTCGATTCAGTGCAACAAATTCTAACTCATATTCTAGTAGCCTCTACTAATCCACCACGTATTTCGATACATGTGTCGTAGCGCTTACGAATGTTTCTGATTACGTTCCTTAGTTCTTGAGGGCTAATATCTGCACATACCTGTCGAATTCTTGCACAAAGTTCATTTCCATCTCTTGAGCGGTTTTTGTAAACCTTTTGTGTGAAAAGTCCCCACAGAAAAAAGTCCAAAACTGTGAGGTCTGGAGATCTGGGTGGCCACTCTATAAACGGACTACCACGGCCTATCCATCGGTTTGGAAAATGTTCGTTAAGCCATTGCCTCATAGCTCTGGCATAATGAACTGAACACCCATCTAACTGGACAATTAAATTTGATCGTTCATTGATTGGCAGCTCGTGAATAGCATCCCAAAACTCTGTGTTTAAAAATTCTAGAAACCTCTGCGCATTAATGTTTTCCTCAAAAAAGAAAGTACCAATAATTCGTTCGTTCAATATCCCACACCAGACGTTGATTTTTTGGGAATACTGGCTTTTACAGTTTATTACCCAGTTAGGATTATCCGCTGCCCAATAGCGACAATTCTCTGATGACACTACTCCATTTGTAGAGAAAGTGGCTTCGTCGGTATATAAAATATTTTTTAGGAAATTTCTATTGTTTAAATATTCCCTTGGGCCCATAAAAATATTCCAGGCGTCTTGCTTCGTCGCCTTCTTGAAGTGTGTGTAAAAATTTTGGCTTGAAAGGTTTAATATTCTTCGCCTTGAGACATCTCCGAATAGTTTCTCGTGGAAAATTCAAATCTAAAGTGGCATTCCTTATACTGGCATTAGGATTATTTTCGAAATAATCCAAAATGATTTGATCATTCCTGACATTCCTGTTTCGTCTTTGTTCAGGATTACTTTTTAACATTATTTTTGATACTGCACCAGTTTCATTGAATCTTTTATTTATTTTATTTACCGTACCGCAGCTAATACGAGGACGATCTGGATGTCTCTCATTAAATACTCTATAAACCTCTCTAGCACTTCTAACGTCATCTCCCGAAAGGCGTACACTTTCAATTTTCTCTCTTACGCTCAATCTTGCAGCCGTGGCACAAAATAATTCGAAGAACTGTAGGGTGAATATTGTTGACAATAGTACTCTTAAATCTTTCACAAGTGTCAAACTGTAATATCATTTCCATGGCAACTAAGATTTAAATTGAAATATTAGGTCTTAGTTTTAGTTAATTTGCGTGAAAACTTGAATGTAGTTCCATTATTTTCATTAAAAATATTTGCGCTATTTGTTTTTTTTTTCATCTGGCGGCACTTTATTGTTGAAATCATAAAAAAAATATTCGAATGGCTATATCTGTTGATATAGGGTGTTTTTTGTAACAGTTAGCTGTGTGAGTTTTCGAATTTTTGAGTTGTCATAACTTTGTTAATAATCAATATTTTTTCATGAAATTTTGGTCACACCTGTTAAGAGGCACTCTGAATCCAGTGGCGTAGTGATTTTTTCAATAAAAAAATCGCTAATGAAAAATCCCGATTTTCGACTAAGAAAAAATATCGTAGTATGCCCTAAAGCTTTAATAAACATTTCAAATTTTGTCCCAAGGTTTAGTACTTGACATTTAAAAAAAAATATTAAAATCGGTTCACAACTTCAAATTTTAGGGGGGGTGTTTCCATTAAAAATGGGTCACACTGTATATAAATAAATAAATTTTTTAATCAAAATGGTAATTAAAAACAAAAAAATATAATATGGAGATCAGAATTTCAATTAGAGGAAGAAAGCAGAAACTTTCTCAATTCTGATTTAAATTTTGTTTTTCGATTCATTTTTAGTTTCTCTGGAAGATTATTATATATTTCAACTCCTAAATGAAATATTGATTTCTCCCCAAATTTTGAGCAATATGATTCAACTAGTGATTTTTTTGCTTGTCTTGTACTATAGTCATGGATGGTATTTATTTGATTGAATTCCAAATTCGAATGTTTGTGATTTTTTATAACAAGTGCATTCATTTCGATCTGGTAATTGAATTTTCAGACTTATTCACAGATGCTCTTTATATTTCCTGCTGAAAAGCGTTTTTGTTGAATGAAATTTTCCAACATATCATAAAACTTGAATGGTTGAACGGAATCGGACAGCGAAATTGAACACATCCTTTACTGAAAATCTAATTTGTTAGATATAAAGCATGCGAGCAGAATATTTTACCCTTTTTTATAGAAGTAATATTCTCTCGTAGCTCTTGAAAATGGCTTCGGTGTAAACATTTTCGATAAAGATTCAGTTTGTTACGATCTTGCTTGCACAGTATTTCCTCCTGAATTCGGAAAGCTTCCTGTCAGACAACTTACTGCCTTGTAAATATCATAGTGAAAAATCTAGATTAGACTGTCAGCACCGGGATCAATCCTCAGAAAACTTCACGAACCAGAAATCCCATGAAAATAAAGTTGTGTAGGTGTATATCACATCTGTAATGCGATCGTCAGTAATACGTGCAGGGAAAACTGAATTGAATTGAATGAAAAAAATTGACTTCTTATAAGAATGAATGTTAGAAAAAATCTTTCAGTGGAATTGTTCGTGAAATTTTAATTGAAATGCTTGCTAGTAGAAGTGTCATTATTCGTGAGTACTCATCTTCTATAACTGCTAACTGAAAAGTTCACTTAGCACTATTTAAAAAATTATATTCAGTAACTCGTGTTCAAAATTATCGCGTTAGGAAAATTAATAAAAATTATGGAATGGGAATAATATATCCACAAACGAAACTATAATGGCTTACACCAATTATTATGAAATCATAATTCGAAGAACAAATTCATAAAAATAGGTATGTACGAGATCTATTAAAAAAATAAGGTGAATGTTCAAATTTTGTTGCCTTGGCCATCGTATTCACCAGATTTGGCTCCTTGCGACTTTTTCTGTTCCCAAAATTGAAGAGACCTTAGAAAAACGCTGCCACAAGTGTCTTATTTCTGAAGGGGACGAAATATAAATTGATGAATAAATAAATATTTTTTGAGAAAACTTAATATTCACCTAATTTTTTGAACAGAACTTGTATTTAATACTACCTGGATTCTCGAACCTACCTTACTTGAAACCTATCAAATGAAATTTCATCATTAGAAAACACATTGAAAGGTGATTGATGAGCAGAGTATCCAATCTATTGATTCAGAACCGTTCCAATAGATTGAATATCATACATATCCATTTGAATATCAATAAAGAAAAGTGATCATTATTGAACTCGCTCTCTCTTGAAGAAATGATTCATTAACATTGAAACTAATTACATGCTCTTTTATTCTTTTCGAAAAAGTTTTCCCCGTTTGACCTACGCATATCAAAAGTTGGGAACTGTATGAAACATATATTTTCCAACCGATTTGATTTTTTCCTCAATCGAAATGTTTACTACAGCACCAAATTTCATAACTGAGTCTTTAGTTTCTGAGCCAACATTCTTCAAATGAGTTTCATTGTAATAATATGGGAGCCCAAGCGGGGATTTCGGGATTTACTAAAGCGCGGCAGATTAATATACAGGGGGATATCTTATACCCGGTTAGGTACCTCCACCAAATATGAGCCGCCTGTGAGGGATGATTAGTAAAAAAAAAATGATCATCAGAAATTCTCGAGCGCGTCAGATTAAGCTAGGGTGAGTTAATTACCCGCTAAAAAGTGTATATTCCAGTAATCTGACAATTTGAGAGTGACGTAAAGAAAGAGGAGGGCAGCAAAGTTGTAAAAAAATAACGTCATTTCGACATTCTCGAGCGTAGCTAATTTTTTTTGATTTTGAAGGAAATAATTCAAGGATAACGAGAAATATATAATCTGATGATTTCCGCAAGCCGAAATAACTAATCAATAATTAACTGAGTTCAATGAACCAAAAAATAATTTTAAAAAATATTGTTTTTATCAGATTAAGCGAATCCCTCTAGATAATCGTCAGATTATGAAACAGCACGTCTAAAACATAAAGATGAACCATATATATCTTAATCTGACGCGCTTGAGTATTTCAATATGGCGAATTTTTTCACTTTTAACCCTTACGTACAACCACCCACATCATGCAAACGATCAGATTTGATAAATATCTGACGCGCTCAAGTATGTCCGTGCAACAGTATTTTTTACATATTTAAAAATCTAAAGCCGCTTCCCCCACCGATGAAAAGGTATATATTATATAACATTTTTTTCTTACTATCATATAAGCTTTGCAACCTAATATGTCTCAATGACGCTCTAGTAAATACCCATTTTGCATCGTGGGAATACCGAATAGTTTTCTTTCTGAAAGCGCTGTGATGTAAATGTGGGACTAAATTTATTGAAAACACTCTGAATTTCTGGCAGCGATGTAGTCATCTCAGAGGGAAACCTCATATTGAATATTCCAGCCATGCGATATGGACAATTTTTACAGAGTTTCAAAGCGACTAATTGTACCAGACCAGTTAAATCGATTGAAATGAACTTTAAGTGGTGTTAATCTTTCACAACCTTTCACAATCTGAAAAATAAACAGTGAAAAGTATGAATCGGTGCTTGTGACCACATCTGTAATATCAATATTTTAATCCATGGCCTCGGGATTTCAACAAATTATCACACATACACGTCATTTCATTGGAAAAATTTCGAAAACTATGTTTTTATAATTTTTTATCTTCTTTTGTTTACAACAAATTGTTAAACTATTAAACAATTAAATAATAAATAATTTTTTTGACAAACTATTTAAAAAAGTGTAAATTATGGTTTTTAAAAGCAAAATTATTTCTTAACTAATTTAAACAATCGAAATATAAAAAATTGATTTTAAACGATTAAAAATTAAAATTGATAAATAAATTTTAAAAAATTATTATAATTATATCTAGACAACAAAATAACAAAAAAATGTTTTTCAAAAATATTACATTTTTCTATTTGTTTAAAACAATTCAATAACTACCATTGTTTAATGTAAAAACAGACATAGCTAAATATCAATTGAAAAAGAATTTGTAGATACTTCACTTAGCAATAGTTATAAAAAATCATAATTAATAAATTAATAAATTTTTATGATCTTTTATCACAGGATCGTATGACGTATATATATATATATATATATATATATCAAAAGGGCTCCATGAGGTTTGAAATTTATAGGCCAATTTTATACCTTTTATCCCATTATTTATGCCAACGGAGATTGGGAAAAAATGTGTTAGTTAACAATTGAATAACTTTTTGAAAACTGGTGAAAAAAGATACCAGATTTTTTTTCTAATTTTTATTTTTTTGATAAACTCTCTTTAGCGGCACCGCACTTATGCCGTAACAGCCGCGCGGAACCCTATTTTCAACGTCAAATTAAAATTATAAATAATGGAGATAGAGTTTCGGGAATTAGCACTTTTTCATCGGAAATTTCCTCCTCTTTAAAGAGTTTCTTTCAAAATTGCTTAAATATTAATATTTTTTAAGTTATTAACGAAAAACTAAATCCATTTTTTTATCTTATTTTGTTAATAACAACTGCAATTTTTTACCTGCACCAAAATCCTTCAAAAATATTTTTCTAGAGGTGATTCCGAATCGAATGAGCTATCGTTCATATTTTTGGAACCTTTATCTTCATTTTTCATGTTTTTGAACTTGTTGATTAGACTAAAATATTTCGACTCATACTTTGTTGTCTCAACATATCACCTTTGAATTTTCAGCTCGAAACTGATTTTCCACTGGTTTCTCAAATCATTTTCGAATTCAAAGGTAGTTTTCTTAGTATTCGAAAATTTATCAAATACTCTTTTTACAGACTACTTAGAGTGATACCATTCGATATATTATTCTCTTACGTAAAGTCCTTTATGAGTTATGCATGCACTTAGGCAGTTCTCATGCTCTCACAAACAGTTAACTATCCTGGAAACTTCCGTAATACAAACCCCATCCAGATAATGAATTCAGTTTGCAAGTTTAGAACCGCCAAAGCGAAAAACTTCCAAGAAATTTTCGGGTCGTTACGAAAACTTCAGGAAGTCTATATATGACGCTTTGAACAATGCTAACTTTCATGAGTTCTGAAAATACGCATTTTGCAGGATTTTTTTTTAAAGATCATAATTCTCAGCTCCTGTCGTTTTGAAAAATACTGCCAGAATATCATTTAAAAAGGGTCCGGTGAAATGTCAGAAATAATTTGAGTCTATTACTACAATACATTTGTTGATATACCGATAAACTATGGAAAAACGAGTGATTTTTTTCATTCAAATCAAAAATGGATTATTTCTGGAGAAAAAATGTCAGTTTGTTGGAAAGAAGGTTTTTTTTCCTCGTTTCTTGGTAAGTTTCCCACATTTTTTGTTCAATGCTGGAGAATAAGACATCCAAATAGCTTTCTTCCCAATACACTTTTTCAATCATCCTCCTCGTCATTTCAAAGCATAGAAACCTAAAGGAAAATTCTGGAAACGAAGGAAATAAACATTTACCAGGATAATCTACATTCATATTCATGTATGCATGCAATCTTGTAATGTATTCACTGACTATGTATGTTTGGAAGTAACTTTAAGCAGAAGCACGTTTTCTAAATTATTATGTATATTTTGCTCATTTTTTTATTAACAGGCATTTTATATGAAGCAGCGGGCAACCATTCACGTCTATATTGCCAGACAGCTGCTTGTCGAGTACAATAATGTTTCAGTATCAGTTTGTTTGATATTTTAGTTAACTATAATGAATGGTACATTAAAAAAATATCGGGTTTTCGATGAATTGCAACTCATTGACCTGTTGTTCTCTTTTCAAAGTTCCATTGTAACATTTTATCAAACTCCATTTTGACTACTTCAGCATTTTGCTTATTTTCAGTATGAAAATATGACTATATCATTTTACAGATGATTCCATTGAAAAGACAAACAATATGTTTTTATTCTCATATCAATTGTGGACAGTTCAATAATTCATTCATTCATGAACGTGAATTTTGATTTTGATATTTGGAGTTCCCTGGTTTCACAATTAATCGAAAATTTACATTCAGCATACTTGGAAAAATATTCAGTAACGGTGATAAAGACGTCACACAAAATTCCAAACCGCTATTTTCATTTACATTTTATTCTTCCATTACTTTTTTATCAAGTCATTTTTTTTAATATAATATTGAATTTTTTATTTATGAAACAAAGATAAAAATAAAATAAAAACAAAAATAAAAATTCATTGGCGCTCCGGGGCGACTTCATCGATTCCAGTGGCGCATTTGCTTTTTCAGCTGCAGGAAAACCCGGAAAAACCTGCAGCACCACTTCATCTGAAGATCTTCATCTAACAATGTCCTCTCTCTTATAAAACAAAATGTAGGGTGTCTCCAGAGGCTCTAATAAATTCAATGCATCGCCAGAACACTTCGTGACACGACTATCGTCAAACTTAAACCAGTCCGTTTCGTCTTTGACCAAGGCGTAATAATGATCAAATTCAACGCCAGAACCACAGTGAACAATGACTGCATGAATATTATAATAGTGGTCCGCTAGGTTGAAATGTTCATCTATTTCGAACCCTCCAAATAGTTTCTTGCTTCCGTTAGAGGTTGAGTCTTGTTTGAAAATCATCAGAGTTATTATTAGATTGACTGGTGCCTCAGCTATACTTGTTTCCTTATAACAGTCAGTTAGTTTGGCGCATGTTTAACAATACAGTCGATCATCACCTGTTAAAAATTCCATTTTCAGATGATTTAACAATAAGCTTGGCACGGACTGGTTATTAGTCATATTAGGAAAAGCTAGATGAAGTTCCAGAAATTCACATGAGTTTTCGGTACTTCTTGAACATTTACCACAAAGTAAACAAGTGAGGATTTTTCCAGCAAAAGATTTACAAACACAAGACGAGATGGGTTGTACGGAATCATTCAGTCCAGAGCGATCAGGAGTATAGATTTTGCTATTGTTTTGCTCACGAAGAGTATTCAACAAGAACCCCAAGAATTCGGAACAATTCTCTTGTTGTCCTAACGAGTATCTAGTGGACTTCAAAGACTCCAGGAAATCGGTTGGAGGGAAAGATGATACCTTCTTACGAAACTGCAGCTGCATGAACAGGTGTTTTGAGTTTGATGAATAAGTAGGAAACATTCCCGTTCTCGTGCATCATTAAAACTTCGTTCTTGAAATTCTTCGTTATGAACAACACTTGTAAAATGCTATTCATGTAGCAAATGTCTCCTAAATCACCAATCCAATTTTCTTCTCTAAGGAAGAAAGGAAGAACATGTTTCGCAGAATCTCCATAAGAACCATTTCTCAAGCTGGGATCGATCCTTCCAAGTGAAGAAGGGTTTCATAGAGGGATCGATTCGGCTCTTGCTTAATAAAGCTCTTCCACTGAAAGGGAACCAGTTCTACGAGGACTGCAACTCATATTTGGAAGGCAAGAATGACCTGAGTCCACTGACCGCACTGAAAAGCTAGAAGGTGGATCAATCACTTGTGAATTAACCTTGATAGGAGACTGATGAGTATTCATATATCTCGGCTTGTTTCGAAGAGGTTTCAGTTCCGTACTGAAATTAGGGCAATGCATGATCTCATCAAAATTATGTGAAGGAGAAATAGTTCCAAGTACTGAAGCAACATTGCCACGTTGAATAGCAATACTAATTCTTTCTATCAAAAAAAAAGGTAGAACGGTGATCTTTCGTTGCTTGGCCTATTCTCCTTCCAAGTTCTTGAGCGAATAAGTGAGATTCCGGGTCATAAACAGCAAAAGTTTCAACCGCTACTGGATGAAACAGATAGTTGTTTCCAAGATTTTGGTATTTTTTCCTTTTCGATTTCTCGCCAGACAATGCTGCAGTTCCAGCAAACTTGGAACTTTCGGCTAGATGGGAAGCCGCGACCGTGTCAACGCAAGTGAAGTCCCATACCACAGGTTTACCGTATTTCCATGGTATGAGAGACATACCATCTGGTCGTTTACCATCATCTCGACTGGTACCTAAGGGTTCCAGAATTGCAGAAACATCCGCTGACAACATAGCTTGTTTCAATATGTCGTTCACTTGGTGATGTCGAGATGTACGCCCTGCACTTCTCCTGCAACTCAAACCATGTGTACCTTTCTCATCAACTATACTACCGCAAACACAAGTATAAGAAACACAAATAGATGAACCCATCCTAAGTCCTACTGCTATTCTGAAAGATTCATCATCTAATAGTGTTCCAAGAGATGCAAAAGGTAAAGCATTCAGCCAAGCACCCGATTCCTTGATCATTGCTGCTTTCAGAGAAGCCTTATCGTATACACTTGTAGATTTCAGAAGTTTATCAGTTATAATGTTCAGAAGAGGTCAGTCTCATACACTTTGTATTTTCTTTTTATCTGTAGGAGGAGCAATATTAGTTGCGGCATGCCAAAGTGATTCACCTTCAGAATAAAAAAGTCTTTATTCGACAGTTGTAATTTTGACATAACAACCGAACACAAAACGTTATGGTACACAAAAATAATTTTTGGATTATTGGGTATTTTGAGTATTTTTGAGAGAATGAGTACTCACAACTTCTGAATGGAATATTCAAATTTCCTGCCTGGAAAAAAATGTCGTGTCTACATATTGAAGTAACACATTTATAACACATTCCTAATTTTTTCAACTATCGTGAATGTTAGATGAATATCCTTTCATGCATGTCACACGCATATGTTAAAAAGTCAATTTCTCCGTAATTAATTATGATTATAACATTCATTACATTTGAGTGCATTCGCATAAATACATTTTCATACCTTTTTCCGATTCATGATAAAGATTTTGCCAGAGTGTATACTTTAGTAAAACACCAGTTTGCTAACTCACTCAAAGCAGAAAGTGAAAACTTTGAAAATGATCTGAAAACTAGTCAGGTTTTAAAAGTATAGGATATATAAAGGGTATTTCCTAACTACAGTACGAAACTTAAGAGGGTGATTCGTTAGGTTGTGTTAAGAAAAAAGTAATTCATTTCTGAGAAATAAGGCGTTGAAGTTTAAAAAAATGGCCTTTAAGGTGTTAGTAAAATTATTTATCACTGCTAATTGACAACTCTGTCTTTCAAAAAACCTTCGATCAAATAGACCATTATGTTCCTCTCATCAAATAGCAAAATTGGGACTTTCTAACCAAGTGCTTACTCTAATTGAATCATATCTAGTTGACAGAAAACAATTGTCGAATGTGAATCTTTCAAATCGGCTCAGTACGTAGTTACATCTAGGGTACCACAAGGTTCTAATCTTGGACCTCTTTTATTTTTAATTTTTAATAATGACTTGGCAACCTCTTTGAATATTACTAACCTATTATTTGCAGACGACCTGAAAGTATATCATAAAATATATAATAAAACTTTGGTGTAATAATAATCGTCTACAACTGAACGTATCCAAATGTAAAATAATATCATTTACAACAAAAAAGCGTAATGTATGATTATTCAATCAACAATACTACAATCAACCGCGTCATGAGATAAAAGATCTTGGTATAACATACGACAGTAAGTCAACATTTACAACACATATAATGAATATGACTGTTGATGCAAATAGGATGCTTCATTTAGAGAAATGACAAAAACTTCAAAAGTATTGCCACCCTAAAATTGACATATTTTGCGTATGCCAGATCTAAGTTAGAGTATGGCTCTTTGTTATGGAATTCAGTTTACGACTACCAAAAAACATCAATTGAGAGCGTGCAAAGGAAGTTTCTAAAATACCTATGTCTAAAAGTTGATAGACAATACCTCACGAGAGGCATCGATCATAACATTTTGTTACCACGATTTGATATGACATCTTTGGAAAATAGGAGAGTAAACCTTGGTATAAAATTCCTGCGTGAATTACTAGACAACAATATTGACAAGAATATCGCAGAAGGACATGAGTTCAATCAGGAATACGAGGTGTTACATTTAGAAGAGAAGAGTTTGAAACTCAATCTTCTAGAATATTTAGAAATCAATAGATTCATGAATTCGGGTAATTTACTGAATGATCAATTAGAATTGAATAACTCTCCGTTACTGAATATTTTTTCAAATATGGAAAATGGAACATAGACTCAGGTAATTAAATTCATTACAAACACAGGTAAAAAATCAGGTACTTAAAATTCAGGTACCTCAAATTGTAGAATAAGGTATATATAGCATTTAATGTGTAGAATTATTTATTAAGACACGCCTGAGGAAGCCATTGTATAGCGAAACACTTGTTGCGTTTTTGTAAAACTATCTAGTGAAAACCACACAATAAAGTGTTTTTAGAATACGTTAATCATAAAAGGTTTTCTTATTCGAAGTTCATTGTAGAAAACGCTCAGAGCAATGGGAAAAATATGAATAGATACCTAAAAATGAAAAAAAAACTCTCGAAAAACTCTACGATACATAGGGAGACATGAAAGTTGCTATTATGTTTTTATTCAACTCAGTCAAACAATTTCCAGGGCCGTAATTTAAAAGGGAATAATTCACACAATTATAATCGAATATTACCGAAACATCTCGAAATATAAAATCGAATTTAATTTCTCAGAATGAAGTGCACGTCTACGATCCAAAAACTACAACAAAAAATACAGGTCCGTATTTAAAAATTCAAAGATGGGGGTGGCTCAAGTCAGATGACACACTGTATAAAAGATTCATGGATATATTCTGAGAGCCCACATCAAGTGCCAATAGCAAAATGTGGACAGATTTTCATATGTCTGCGAATAAAGAAGATATAGGCAAAAAAATAATTTGGGATTTTTTTGTTTTTCCTGTATATCTCCAGAACCAAAAGAGCTATATCCGATTTTTTCACATCGTTGAATAGGTCTCTGAAATACGCAACTTTGCCACACTTTAACCGACACTCTATCTCTTATCGTTCACGAGATCCCCATGCACAGAAGCGAATTGAATAGCTCTGTATATTTTTTCTGAATCACAAACAAACTCAACTTCAAATCGAGTCACCCTGTACTATTTCGCTACCTCACTGGTGCTCTCAGCAAAACATCGACAACTCGAAATTTTCCGCATCACGTGAATGGTTGTCAGTAACGAGCATGGCCGCAGAAATCTTTTTGAACTCCCCGCTGAACCCGTATCTCTTATTTAGATCATCAATTCTATCACAAATGGGCCCTACTCACAGACCCCGACGATATTGCGGGAGGTCCCAAAGGATACCTGAAGTGCGACATAAGCGTCATTGGCAAGGGAGACTCCGTGAAGGTGCCCCCGAAAAGCGAGAAAGATGAAGACGACATCGAGGCGTGAGTAGTTTTATTTTCCGTTGCTTTATTACAACTTCCGAGGCAAAAATTATCACCACGCTTTTATTCACTTCACTTGTATGTTTGTTTGTAACCAACTTTCAGTGGAACACAACTTTCACGTGATTTTCTTCCAGAAATCTACTCTTGCCAGATGGCGTTCCAACCGACAGACAACGAGCTCGATTCATCGTGAAAATTTATAGAGCTGACGGGCTACCCAAAATGAATTCTTCACTGATGGCAAACGTCAAGAAGGCATTCACAGGCGAATTCAACGACCTAGTGGACCCGTACGTACAAGTTTCATTTGCAGGACTGATGGTAAGTCATAGCAACTTATATTCTCCAACTCAAATTTCTATCAATCAAGAATGGGCTTGTTTCTTGCTATTGAAAATGATACTGGTTTGCATATATACTGATCGAGTTAGGGGTATATTATACTCATCAAGCCTAATCGGTTCCAAGATCTCTTTATATTTGCAGAAAAAAGAACAATTTGAAAAGCAAGAATTTAAATTGGCTGCGTGTCTGTTGACCAATAAAATTGAACGTGTCTAAAGCGGAGTTGCCAGGTGTATTGGTTTTTAATATCCAATCACAGATCTGATGATCCATGCAACTTGACAGGCGACATTTTTGTTGTTATTGTTGTCAACTCGGTGTGAATACAACTGTTATAATTACCTATATAAAAAAGGTTTTTTTTGTAAAAGGTAGGTCTTGGCGGGTGCCTATTTTGCTACATATTCCGTGTCATTAGTTTACATTCCGAAAAATATTTTTTCAGGTTATTTTTGGATTGAATTTTATCATTACTACCACCAAAATGGTTAAAAAAAATTTTATACCTAGTTGGAGAAACAGATCATCCATACCAGATAAAAAGTTTTTCAGTGTTTCAAAAAACGAAACTCTAAGACAGGGGTCTCCAAACTACGGCCCGCGGGCCAAATCCGGCCCGCGACATCCAATGATTTACTGTCATCAATCTGGCCCGCGACAGCCAATGATTACCTAATTGTTGTTAACCATTGCTGTGTTAAGTTGAAGAAGAAAACACAGAATGATAATTACTCGGTTTTATTCACTTGCAAGGTAAAACTTAACGACAGAAATGATGACAAAGAAAACTTAACTTAAGTATCTAAGTTTGAGCATATTAATAACTAACAAATAATTGAAATGAATCACAGTAAAACAAAAACACTAATGAAATTTATGTAATTGTGATTTTCCACCGACAATACTTTGTAGTTGTGGATCAATTTTACTTGTACCAATTATCAAAAGAGATTTAAGATGCTCATCGGTTAATTGAGATCTGTAAACATTCTTTGTGTACTTCATCTTGGAAAACGTTTTCTCACACAAGTAAGTAGTACCAAAAACAGAAAACAACCCACGAGCAAATTTATGCAAATTATCAAATTGTTCCAGTGGAAGACTCCAACAAAGATGAATTTTGATATTTGTTCTTAAGCATATCACTGCACCGTAATTAATAATTTCCATTTGGACTTCCGGAGTGCTCCATTTTGACTTCAGAATCGAAAGTATTTTGAAAAGGTTTAATTTCATTCACAATGACATCAAAATCTGAAAAACGAGTATCGAAATTTATCTTCAAAGCACTTAAACTTTTGATTGCAAAATTGACGGGAAATTCAGTCTCTGTAGTGTGGCTAAATATTTCACATGTTTCAAAATGAGTGAAACATTTTTTACGTAATTGCGATTGAAATAGTATTATTTTCTGCCTGAAGGATTTGATATTGGTGTATAAATCAGGGAGAAGCTGATTTTATCAATATCAATATCAAATTCAGTTCGTTCATATGATTTGTCAAATCGACATAGAAGGCTAACTTCCACATCCATTCACTATTTTCTGAATCGGCAAAAGGGCGCTGCTTCTCATTTAAAAAAAAAAATCGATCTCTGCTCGAAGTTCAAAAAAGCGCTTAAGGACTCTTCCGCAACCAAGCCAGCGTACGGCAGTATGATATGGTAAATCATTTTCTCCAAGCTGTTGAATAAACTCGCGGAATTGTCGGTGATTCAGCCCTGTGGAGCTGATGAAGTTAACAACCGATATGACTGGTTTTAGAACTTCAGACATATCCAAACATTTTCCGCACAAGGACTGTTTATGAATGATACAGTGTAAGACTAATGGTTTTGAACCACCATCATTTTCTACAGCCTTTGACACAAGTGCAACCACTACTTTATTTTTACCATACATATTTTTGCCCCCATCAGTTATAGATTTCAAATTTCTCCATCGAAGGTTCTTTTTATTAATGGCATTTTCAACTCCCTTAAAAATATCTGCACCAGTTGTCGTGCCGTGAATACTATCAATATCAAGAAGTTCTTCATACACTTGATAGCTTTTATCTACTCCGCGAATAAAAATCAACACCTGAGCAGTATCTGACACATCCGTCGACTCATCCAATGTCGTATTTTCTGAAAACGATCTGATGAAGAAATCTGGTGGCATTTTTTGATTCAGCAGACGCAAATTACCTATAAACAGTAAAAAAAAATCCGGCAGCAAACTATGTGTTTACCAATGTAATTAGCGGAAGAATTGCGTCAAAAGCAAACATGACTTTTGTGAAATCAATTTTCTGTTGAAATTATATCATCTTCTCACTTGAAACGTTCAAAATCCTCCATAAAAATATTTCCATTATACTCTTTATTACCGCTTCTAGGGCAAAACAAGCGTAAAAAAGCACAGCTACGCACCCGTGTGGAACGAGCAGCTAATTTTCACAGAGATGTTTCCGCCTCTATGCCAGAGGATAAAAATCCAGCTGCGAGATAATGATCCAGTGAAACCGACAGTGATTGGAACTCACTTCATGGATCTGAAATCCATATCGAACGACGGAGAAAAGGGTGAGACAAAAAGGTGAGGCTGCATATTCCGTAGTGTTGTAAGTGCCACTTTAGAGAAATTGATGTTTTTGATGGTAGATGTCCCGTTCCAACCTCAAATACTGAGCATGGGCTGTATAAGAAGCGACTTTCAATTCTGACTCGGGCATAAACTCGAACGAAACTGCTATAGAGATAATTGTGTCGTGGTCGTTAGGTTTTATGCCTGGCGTTTTGTCTATTATTGCACCTCAATACTGTACAATTAAAGACAGGTAGCCAGATTTCATTGATGTTCATTGCCTTTTCGTTTTTATTGTAAATATCACTGTGTTTTTTAATCTCTTTTTCTTGTCTATGAATACTTGGATGGTAATGGTGAGTTTTCTCGAATATTTTTGTGTCTGCGAATGACATAATGTGAGAGCCTTTTTTTAAAGAATGTTCGGCTAGAGCTGCTTCGTCGGATTGTCCGAGACGACAATTTCTCTTGTACCCACACTTCTTTTCGTTGTTCCAATGTAGAACGACACGGAGCTACAAGGAATCCGGTATACTCCGGATGTTGCTTGAGACTCTCTGAATTCCTTAGCCGATCTTAGACTTTCTCTGATAGTATTTTCAATAGCTTTTTATTGTGCTGATGCTATCGGGATAAACTAGTTTCTCCTTTCGTCACCTTTATTATTTTTTCAACCGTGGAAGAAGAAAACTTCAAAAGAAGAAACAACCCTATTCTCCTAACAAATTATCACTCAGCAACCATCTCATCAGTTTCTACGAATTTCTGCTGCATATCGATTTTTGAAAAACAATGAAAATCAAATCGAAGCACTTTATTCATCCTGTAGAACTTACAAAGTTATAGGATAACTTATAGTTATAGGGAAAGTTGGAATTTTTAAATGTTTGTATAAATCTCTGCAGGAGGTTCTTTGATTAACGCCTGGTAAAATCTGTATAATTTTTTTGGGCAATAAATAAATTTGGAGCCAGTGAAGAGCTTCTCCAAAGACAAAACCTAGTTTCGATATCAGTTTATTGCAATGATTCTTCCAGTTTAGACAATTATCTAGCGTAAGTCCCAAAAATGTACATTCATCGGATAAAGAAAGTGTGTTTTCATTCTCATTAATTTTAATTTCTTGATTTGAACAGATTTTGTGCCTGTGATGAAACCGTACTAATGAAGTTTTTCGAAAATTGAAATGAAGTGAGTTTGCGGCACACCATGAAACCAAATGATTCGACACCGTGTTACAATTTTCTTTCAAAATTGTGGCGTCTTCGTCCGAAATTAGAAGTGATGTGTCATCTGCATACATAAGGCACGTATTCTCAGCAACCGCGGCCCTAACATCATTACAATATAATATAAATAATAGCGGTCCCAACACTGATCCTTGGGGTACTCCAATGGTCAAAACTTGTGTATTTGAAATACATTTTCAGATCTACGATTCACCGAAACAAATTGACTTCTGTTTCTGGTGAAATACTCCAAGTCACGGGCATTTCCTCTTATTCCATATGAATATAGTTTATTTAATAATATCGTGTGGCCGACGCAGTCAATTGCCCTACTGAGATCACAAAATATTCCAGCAGGGCATTCACCAGCCTCGCTGTACTCCAAGATTTTTGAGTAAAAACCTGTCACAGCAGTAATAGTGGACATATTGGATCGAAAACCATGTTAAATCGGGGAAATAATGTTATGCCTCTCAATGAAATGTAGTAAACAATGTAGGTATGCATATTCAAATATTTTTGAGAAACTAGATGGAACAGTTATGGGTCCATAGTTCTGTTAAAGATATGTATCCGATTTTTTGTGGACAGGTACAGCTTTTCCGATCTTCAATTTTTCGGGAAACACTCCTGTACTAAATCATAGATTATCTAAGTAAGTCAAAGGATAAATAATGTATTGCAAGCTTTTTTTGATCAAGAACATTGGGATTTCATCAGGTCCAGAAGAACTTTTATTCTTAAGTTTATTAGTTGGGAGAGATAACAGCTCATTATCTGTAAAAGGCTCAAGAAATATAGAGTTATAAACATTAGCAAGATGATTGATGTGATTATTGGATGGGTTAATATTTTTAATCTCCTCAATTATCGATAATTTAGGACTCAAAGGACGAGAAAAAGTACAAAATGTAATTTGTGATGTATTTGTAATAAAAAAATTCAAAACCTGATATTTTTTATTCTATTTTTCTACATGTTTTGAACTGAATTTATTCATCACGTTGCTAGTTCAAAACGTATCTCTAGAAATTAATTTTTACATAAATAGAAAGGGGTATAGTTCCCGAGAGATTGATTTTAACTTTTTCTACTTTGTTGAACACAAAAGAGTATTTTTATAAAAACGAGGCTTTCTTCAATAAGCAATTTCACAAAATTGAAATACATCCTGAGAAACGATTATGTGAATATAAAGTTATCATCGCTCAAAACAATTTTGATGGAAATCAGGAAGCTTCTCAGCAAATAGAGAACTCTTTTTGAATTTCGAAAGCTTATAAAAATTGTCTATGCTGGTTTTCAGACCCACTTAGTTCATAACCTTGAAAATGTCCGATAAATTTCACAAGAAATCGAATTATCAAATACACTCACTGAAATAATTGATTTCAACTATATAAATTATCGTTTGAATAAACTGAAATTAGACCCGTCAACTAAAGATATTCTTTTTAAATTATAATAAATCTCGAATTTCATATTTGAATCGATTCAACATCAATAATTCGGCAGAGCTACATACATTATTTCAATTTTCCACTTGTAAACAATAATAATAATGTTCATAGATATGTATAGGATTCGTTTCTCATTAAATTATGATACCGCATTATATTTTCTCATGCACAACAATGTTTCTCATGCAGACCCATTCTTGGTATTTGCTCGTTCGTAGTGAGTCCAGCACAGTTAACGAAAAAACGGCGATAGAAAAATACCAAAAAGACGCAGTTTGGCACTTACGACTTTCTGGAATAGGCCTCAAGAAATATAAACGAATAAGGCAGAACATTACAAAGGATTTGTCTCTGAACCAAATTTGTTCCGTCTACTCTTTAGCTTGAGAATTCAAAGCAAGAAAAATCATGTTTTTGAAGAATTCACTATCGAATTCGGAATAACAAAAATAATACAAGTTCCATGAATCAATAATTATATTGCAATAATTCTTTGCAATAAACTACAATCTATAAAGAGATCAAATCTGACAAAAATGTTGTCATAATCTGAATATTTGAACAAGACTAAGAACTAATATTGTTTATTGTTATGGTGTGTTTCTTTAAAACTGAATGACTTCTTCCCATTTAGTCTGTACTCCAAATATTTGTTATAAGAACCCAACACACTGTAATATATGAAAAAAACTCAGTGTATAATTTCCTTCCATGATATTTTATCATCCTTGACGTTTCCTTCTCAAAAACACTCATCTGTAACTCCTAATCACCACTTTTTCAAACTTCAGAAAGCGGAAACAAGCATTTCCCACATGAAAAATAAGTACGACTTAATTCCACTTGAAGAGACCAGTCTGACAGATCATTGAATATTCTTACGGATATTTGATTCAGTCTCGGCCATAGAAATTCCGTTCACATTGAAAAAATTGTTTTTTTTCCCATAAGAAATATAAGGAAATTCTGTATGATTACAGAAAATTAGAAGATGAAAAATCTCTCTAGATTTTGAAACAAATAATTATGTATCTTCATATATTAGTCATTTAAAGATTCATCAGAACATTTATTTATAAAAAAAAGTTTATTACAAATCTATCTCATCTCAAAATAGAATATGAGAAAAAAATTTAAATCAAAATGGCTCAGTTTTTGAAATATTTTGGAGTAGATACCAATTTATGTGAGTTACATAACATATCAATTCATTGCTGTTCTCTTAAATGAGATGTTTCTCCATTTTCTGATATGCAAATTGAAAAAAAAAAATGAGTTTTTAGTATTCATTCCACCGCTCCTAGAAGGAATTCCCCGAAGAAATTCCCAAACGACGCGTCGTTTTATAAGAACAGTAGCAATTCGAAGTTCTCCTTTGTCTCGTTCATGTCTTATTCTGTTTCAAACTATTCCTGTGACACGATGTGAGCTGTACCTATAATTGTGTGCCAACGTAGTATCTGGAGTAGGTACATGAAAATTACTTCCCTATAGGATTTCTGCCCACGTTCGGTCCGTCTTTCATACATCTGTACGGCTCTACCAGAGACTACAGTCTTATTGACGAACATTCCAGCCTGAATGCCGGACTTGGTGAAGGTAAGATTTTATAAACTGAGAAAAATTGTATGATGGAATTGGCCAATACTTGATGAAAATTCATAACGTATTCAAAAATAGTTAAATAGTTTAACAAAAACGCAACACCATACATCGTCACCAACATAAACTAGCTACATTCCATAGTATGCTTCACAGGCAATTGAAAATTCCACTCTAATGTCCAGAGGAAGCTGAGTTTTATCAAACAAATCGCTGTCCACAACGGTTATAAGGTAGTTCAACTCCATTCTTTCCAAAAAACTACGAAAGTAAGCCAAGGACTAGGTCCACCCAAATTCAAGATAAGATAACGTCAGTTATCTTATCTCATCATATTTTGATAAAGCCACCAAAAATATCGCCTGATTTTTGAGAGAAGGATGCGTAGACGTAGCTTACAGAACGACTAATAGATTGGGAGTATACAGTGTGGAACAACGAAAACGTAACAGAGCCGTTTTTGAATATAAAAAGTAAGATTTTTAAATAAAGCTCGGACACGTCGATTTCTAATTAAAGGGGGACACCTTTCAGACTAATCAGATGTTTTGTAGTACGCACCCCCTCGGAGGGGTGCGTCCGACGACCCTTATTTAGATAGGGAAAGTAGGTCGAGTGGCACCTTGTTTTAAAAGTTTTTCGAATACCTTCACAACTCTGTTAAAGGAAAATTTTTGTAACGATTAGTTTTCGAGATAATTTGAAGTTAAAATTGCCATGTTAATAATACATTAGACAGACTACTCGATAACTTGTACGCCTAAATAAAAAAAAATCGAGCTGTTCTTTTTATCAGTTAAATAAAATCCCTTTTTTTAAATCATTACCTATTCCTCTTCGTCCAGTTTTCATTAGTACAACGTTCGATTGTTTTGTTTAAACGGGACGTGTATTGTTATTTGTTTAAAAATGCCTTACACTACTGCTGAAAGGGTTTCAGTTATTGCTTTATTTTTTGGCAACGACCAAAATGCTAATAGAACATCAATTTTATTCAACGAGCAAAACCCTGGTAAACACCTAAGCAGAAATCACGTTCTGGATTTGGTCACAACATTCAGGGAGACAGGTTCGGTTTTAAATAAGAAAAGAAATGTTCAGAGAAGGGTAGTGAATGACGATAATGCGATTGGAGTGATCGGTCAAGTCATCGCCAATCCCAGGTTAAGTACCAGAGGTTTATTAGCAATGGCCGGAATAAACCATATGAGCGCATGGAGAATCCTTAAAAACCACAAATTCCATCCTTACAAAATTAAACTTGTTCATGAACTCAATGAGGATGATTTTGACCGAAGACAGGAGTTTTGTGAGGGCATGAGTGAGAGATTAATGCAAAATCCCGAGCTGCTTTATAACGTCTGTTTTTCGGACAAAAGCTCATTTTATTTAAATGGTTGCGTGACCTGTCACAATTGCCGTTATTGGTCGGATGAAAACCCAAGACAATACGCAGAAATACATCCCCAAAAGTTGAATGTCTGGGCCGGAATATTAGGCAATCATATTATAGGTCCATTTTTCGTTGATGGAAATTTAACCGGTAATTCTTATTTACAACTTCTTGAAGAGGCAACACAACCTCGTATAGTTGAAATAATTGAACAGGATCCAAGATGTCAAGATGAATTTATCCATTTTCAACAAGACGGTGCACCACCCCATTATGCCCAGCAGGTTTGAAATTTTTTGAATAATCATTTTGAAGGACAATGGATTGGCAGAAGAGTCCCAATTGAATGGCCAGCACGATCACCAGATTTAACACCACTGGACTACTTTTTGTGGGGATATTTGAAGTCTAAAGTTTATGCTACACAACCAGCCAATTTGGATGAATTACGTCGTAGAATTATTGATGAATGGCGAGCTATAACTCCTGAGATGTTGAATAATGTAAGAGCAAAATTCGAACAAAATCTTTATTGTTGCATGGAACAAAATGGCGCACATTTTGAACATTTACTCTAAATTTCCTATGTGAGTTACCCTTATTAGGTGTTACTTTTTTTGTGATTGCTTTAAAAACAATTATTGGGATGTATTAACCCTAAAACAGTTTTTTAAACTTTTCTGTGTCATCAGCATTCAAGGAAATCAGCAGGTTGTATTCGTTGTGTAGGTAACTTTTTAGTATGATTCACTTTTTTATCAGAAGCATAAGTTATTCACGTCAAAAGGCAACCTTCATAAGGAGGCGCCACTCAATTTACCTAAAATGTAAGGGTGGTAAGCAACCCCATCCCCCGAAAAAATCTCCTCGTAATAAACAAATAATTTTTACTTTTTTACGAAATCAAATGGACACCTATTAGCAGGTTGTTATAAAAAGCAAAAATTTATTTTTTTTATGAAAGTTCTGAACGTAAATTGTACCTTAAAAACAATTTGATTCATTTTAAAAAAGAGTTGAACTCAATAAAAATACCTTTAAATCTTCAAATTATCTCGAAAACTGATCGTTACAAAAATGTTCTTTTAGCAGAGATGTAAAGGTATTCGAAAGACCTTTGAAACAAGGTGCCACTCGACCTACTTTTCCTATCTAAATAAGGGTCGTCGGACGCACCCCTCCGAAGTGGTGCGTACTACAAAAAATCTGATTAGTCTGAAAGGTGTCCCCCTTTAATTAGAAATGGACGTGTCCGAGCTTTTTTTAAAAATCTCACTTTTTATATTCAAAAACGGCTCTGTTAAGTTTTCGTTGTTACACACTGTATAAGCTGACTTGTGTCTCTTGCCCAAAACTGTATATCGGCCAAACAGGGAGAACATTTTTCTAAAGAATTAAAGAGCACAGAAGTACTTTTGTAAATAAAAAGATCAATTCCACATTTGCAAATTACTTTTTAGCAGACATGAGGACATGAGTTCAATCATGAATACGACGTGTCACATTCAAAAGGGAAAAGTTCGAAACTCAGTCTTCTATAATGTCTTGAAATAAATAGTTTTATGAATTCAGGTAATTTACTGAATGACCAAATAGAATTGAATAACTCCCCGTCACTAAATATTTTTTCAAATGTACTGGTACATATGAAATTTCTAGATAAAACTCAGGTACTTGAAATTAAGGTACTTCAAATTGTAAAATTAGATATATTTAGCATTAAATATGTAGAATTTAGTTAGTAAAGGCACACCCGAAGGAGCCATTGTATGAAGAAACACGTGTTGTGTTTCTGTTAATCTGTTTAGTGAAAATCTCATAGTGTTTTCACTAAAAAAAAATGTTGTATTTCTGAAACATTGATATCATTATCACTACATACTATAAATCTTCTAATATAATCTGGTTACCAGAGTGTTAGTAGAGTGATTACGGGTTTAAACCGCAGATGAAGCACATTTTCGTTTGTTTTTTGCGATAGGATGTAATATTATATTTTTTTAAACATTGCAGTCTCAAAATAAATTGCAAAACATTATCTAACTAAATAGCCTGCGAACATTGGTGAACACGCATAATTTCATCATAATTTTTTCATGCACATTGTCTTTACTTACCAAGTGAAATGCTGTAGAAAGTTGATGGTGTTGGTGTTGGTGTTGATTCATGTATTATGGAAACACCTGGAAAAAACGTTCAAAAAGATCATCCTTTCACTAATATTGAAGAGTTTACGTAGCTGAGTACACTTGGGTACACTTTATAATTAGATTCATCTACAAAAAATGTTTAAATACAAGGTATTTTCATAATGATTTTGAATACGAAGTTAACATTTCAAGCTTCTCTTATTGTTCATGTGAACATTATTATAAGTATTTAACTAGCTAAAAAATTATTTTTGCGAAATTTTAAAACTGTACAACAAATATAAAAGAAATATCTCCCAAACTACAGAATATCTTCGAATTCTGCAAAACCTACTGAGTTATTGGGGTGTAACGGAACGGATACCCCTACTGTGAGCCACTGGATGCTGCTAGGAACATTATGTTACTGGTAATCAATAGTGTTTTCTACAATTGCTAATAACTAGAATGTCGAGCTTTTTGACCTCTCCACTACGTTTTAAACCATAAAAAACCGCATAGGAGCTGACGTCCAGTAAGTCTCCACCACATCCCCAATGTAGGCTGTCATCAGTGATTCCGAGAACATAAAGTCGGCGATTCCGTTGAATTTATCGACAAATAAACCAAGAGGGCGCTAAGCAGTATTTTCTCTAATAAAAGTCGCATCGTCACGTGCAGCACGTCAAATTGAAGAAAAGGAAATGTAGAAATCATCGACAAAGAAAGAACAAAGATGGTGCCCCTGCACCATCTTTGTTCTTTCTTGCAGTGCCACTGCAAGCGGCACTGATCCGCTTTATCTATCAGTATATATACCGCGACACAGCAAAATAAACATTCATAGAGATTTAGAGCTACAAAAACTCATGGCATTAAAACAGCCAAATGACTCTTATTCTCGTTAACCCACTAGCATTTGCAGAATTGATATATATTCTCCAGTTCCGGAGACATTTCATGTGGGAATTACAGGTGGGATATATCAATTTACAGGTGTGTCATACAGGGCGAGACTTCTAGTTTCGATAAGAACAGAAATAACCGACAATATAGACTTATCGCCCGCAGCCGTAGAGCTTGAACCGACTGTTCCCGTCAACGAGGCTTCCTACGCCAAAAACGAAGAGTTTTTTCTATTTGCTACCATCCTAGAAGCATCCATGATCGACAAGAAGCTTGGCGATAAACCCGTCTATTTCGAAATCAGCATTGGGAATGCCGGGAATGCGATAGACGGTCATAATGAGTCAGCAAGAGAGCATTATGATTCTGATAGTGACGAGCTAGGTGAGTCTAATACTTTTATAGATTAGCTATTGAACATTGTCATATGAGTTAAGATTACTGTTGTCTCCGAATCTGCCAAAAACATTTGAATAAAGGCAAAATTAGGTAATTGAAATTAACAAATTGAAAAATTTGAAAATTGCGTCATTAAGATATGGAAATGGTTAATATAAAGTACTCTATACAATACATCGATTGGAGTTAAAATTATAATTATCATTATTTATTTGTTTATTCCCAAGAAACTACAATGGTTTACACAGAGAACTATTGATACAAGGAATATTCACACATAAATATATAACTTCAAACAAAAAAAATAAACAAATATGATTAAGTAATTTAATAAAAACAAATAGCTCTTAAATGCTATTTTGCATTTTTCTGCGTTGGAAAATTGTTAATTGTCATTTTATTTAGAAAATGGTTTACAAATAATCCTGAAACATTAGGCTCAATAGATTCACTCTGAAAATACCGAATTGCACACACACACTATGAATTTCATTGATTCTGCATAACATTAGGACGAGTGGCATTTCGATCCCAATTCACGAACAATTCCCTTCAATTTACTTCAAAATGAAATTTCTCGCTTGGGAAATAATTTCATCAGTTTGGAATGCGAGAAACTTTGACAGATACGAGTACGAGTATGACGGCAATTGAAATTTCCAGTACAGTACGAGTTTGGAAAATCTAACTCTATGCCTCTGAGAAGCGCGAACGATAAAGAGAGATTGGTAACTGTCCGCTACCAACTTTTATCAGGAAGTAAAATGGGAAAAGAATTTTGAATTAAATAAATTCGGCAAGTGTTGACAACTACACATATACCAGTAGGGAACAGGAAACCCAATTCTTCCTTTCGTACAGGTGGAAAATAATTGAAACAGAATGAGTGATATATAATTGCAAATAACAGATACGTACATTCTCATCAGAGAAATTGAATAAACTCACAACCAATAATTGACAGATAATTGAATGCATAGTTACTAGAAATGATTATGAAACGTAGCAGGTGGAAAATCTACAAAACATTGCTTGCAATACTGATAATAACATACCCAATATAAAGGTACAAACAATTCATATAAAATTTCCGAATATTGGTTGCCCAAAGATTATAATATGATTTTTCTCCTACTGTTGATACATGATTCCGAATAGATTACCAATGTTCATCCCAATAATCCTGATCCGATGCAGTGTCGCTATCCTCATCATGTAAATCATACACGATGATGTCTTTTATGACGAGATTTCCATTGCTCGGATAAAAACTGTTCAAAAAAATCATCGCAATATTGCATTACATCGTTGTACTTGAAAAAGAAATCTTTATTTGCCACGTAATCTTTCAGTGTAGCCCAAACCAACTCAATTGCATTCAAATCCGGGTGATAGACCTAATCTATTTCATACCGCTTGCATTTTGGCTTGTAGTTGTTTATAACGACATATAATTCAGGTTTCAGCGTGTTTTTTTGCGAACAGAATATTCCTCTCTGATAACCATTATTGAATATCGGCTTCTTTGGTCAATTTACTCATTATTATATGGTGCAACTTCTATGAAAACAGGAGGATCTTCTTGCTAATAGTTCAACAGCTAATCCTTTATCTCTCTCCTTCTCCATTCTCATTATTCCAGTATTCTTTCATTTTCCTTTGTTTTTCTTCCATCTCTTCTTTATTTTTCTCATCTTGTAATTTTATTTCTTCACTTGTTACTCCGGTTAACGTGTTTTATTTCCTTTTCACTTCTAATTGTATTATTCCTTCCTTTTATTTTTCATTTCTCGTTTTCTTATTGTTTTCTTGTTGCTTCAGTATCATCTCTCAACATTTCTTTGTTCATTTTCTCCGTTCAATTAGTTATTTTTTCTGTGTGAACGTTGTTCTTGTATTCACTACATACAAAATGAATCGGTTTCCATCTCTTCTCAGTCAATTTTATCATCGCTTTAGCAGTATCAAATTTCTGAAATTTCTCATAAGTGGGAACTCTGTAAATTAACAATTTTCTGTTCAAAAATTCTGAATTACAAAAACTTTTAATCTTTCATTTCATCAAATTATTTCACTTGTTTCACTGTTTTTCTTCGCTTGCCATTATTGCCAAATGTAACTCTACACTAACCGCTCTCTAAGTTAAAAAAAAAGTTTGTTAAACACTTCATAATCCATTGTGGATTAAGAAAAAAATAAAAATTTATTTTGCATCGGCCGGGAATCGAACCCGGGCCGCCCGCGTGGCAGGCGAGCATTCTACCACTGAACCACCGATGCTTGTTATTTGATATTGGCAACAAACTAGTTTTTCCTAAATCGACTGATTACCAGTCCGTGCAAAGCTTATTGTTAAATCATCTGAAAATGGAATTTTCAACAGGTGATGATCGACTGTATTGTCAAACATGCGCCAAACTAACTGACTGTTATAAGGAAACAAGTATAGCTGAGGAACCAGTCAATTTAATAATAACACTGATGATTTTCAAACAAGACTCAACCTCTAACGGAAGCAAGAAACTCTTTGGAAGGTTCGAAATAGATAAACATTTCAACCTAGCAGACCACTGTTATAATATTCATGCAGTCATGAAACGGACTGGTTTAAGTTTGACGATAGTCGTGTCACGAAGTGTTCTGGCGATGCATTGAATTTATTAGATCCTCTGGAGACACCCTACATTTTGTTTTATGAGAGAGAGGACATTGTTACATCAAGATCTTCAGATGATGTGGTACTGCAGGTTTTTCCGGGTTTTCCTGCAGCTGAAAAAGCAAATACGCCACTGGAATCAATGAAGTCGCCCCGGAGCGCCAATTAATTTTTATTGTTGTATTTACTTTATTTTTATCGTTGTTTTAATAAAAATTTCAGAGGTGAAAATTAAGATAATTTTTTATAATGTAAATAACAAAACAAAAAACATTAATGTCAATGTAAGAGATATTCAAAATGTTTCCCGTTCTATTCTCAAATTTTGTAACGTTATTCAACTTTTTTTAAAAAAGCTTAGTCGAGTTTGATTTGTCTACAATACTTTCGATGTACTCTCCTAAGAAGCCAGATGACCTCAGATCAGGTAATCGTGCTGGCCATGCCAGCATCAATCCCCGCCTGCGTATCAACTTATTTGGAAATATTAGTTTGAAGTACTGCCGGATATTTATTTATTTGTGGATTTGCTGGTTCAGGATATAGTTTTGTCAAATTTGTGCAAGTATCAACCTTTTTAGGGCATTGCATGTGTTATTCTCTCCTCCAGTGAGGATTTTTTCTATATTTTCTATAACGGGAACTCCTGTCCTCAAGGATAAGGGTTTGAAAAGGGGTTGAAGCATTTTCGGCGAAGAAATTGATTTTTGAAAATGAAGATCGACCTGTTAGACATTTTTTCAAAAAATATCACTCTCATGACAGGTAGAATTGGAACCTCCAACATGAAATGAATCTAAAAAACACCTTTCTCACAACACAAATCAATCACTGTCTTCGACAAGCTTTTTGCTAACCAAGTAACCATCACCAGGAGATGAGTTGCACTGATGATGCTAACTTAGTTAGCGAAACGAGCGCCATGAGACAGTGCTTTGATTCTCGTGGAATCTAGACTGAATTGAATCCACGAATTTGTCAAATAGAGTAAATGTGTAGCTTTGCGAAATTCCTCATCAAATAATGAAATATCGGACCGCAGCTAATCAATTTGGTGTAATTACAGAGACAGTGTCCTGCGACAGCGCGTCTTGGCAAAGCACTACATCACCATCTAAGCCAATGACACATGACAAGATTTATTACTTTTTACCCTACTGGGACAACAAGCCCTGCATGCACATCAGATCCGTTTGGGCGGATTACAGGAGAAGGATGTACAACTCGAACCTTATCGCTAAGCTGGCTGAGAAATTCGTGAGTATCTCTCGTCACATAATGAGAGTTCAGTAGTTCATTCCTGAGAATTATTACCGGGCAGTTTGCCGCATTTTATGATTTAGAGAGTATACTTTCTTTTCTTCGACACTTTATCAATAGAACCAATCTCATTTCTCGATATGTATTCTGTTTTCTTTTTATTTCAACAAAATTATCATTTCAGTTCCTCATGAGCTCTTTATTATATTTACATAGAGATCTACTCAACACATTATTCGTAAATCATAGGTCTTGTACAGGGTAGACTATAATATTGAACGATATAACTGCGGTACAATTCAATTTTAAAGAAAGATGTACTATTAGGTAATTTCTTTACAGAATACCTGTTGCTGGAAAATACACAGGAAAGCCTCTGAGACACAACTGAAAACTGACTTAGAGATTTAAAAAATGGATTCCATAGGCTTGGAGGTGGCAGCAGATCGGTTATTTAGAGCGATTATCTCAACGAGCAATGTTAGCCTAGGATAAAAACGATTTATGTGATGATTGTCAGACCAATGATCACTTATGGTGCAATTGCCTGGTGGCCAAAGGCTCAGGCAAAGCTCTCCGGCTCACAGAGACAGGCTTGTCTGGCCATCAGTACCGTCAGGGACCATGAAGATACTTCTAGATCTACCTCCTCTTCAATTTTTTCTGGAGAGAGAGGCTAGATGGACTACATGTAGACTTGTTGTGCACATGGCCAATTGCACAAATCAATTCAATGCAGAGTGCAACAGACTGTTGGTTGACACTGGAAGTCACACCATTCTGGAAATGACCTGTGACTTTATGCATCCAACTGTTGACTACGAACTGCCTTATAAAGTTCTGTTCCCAAGTAGAGAGGACTAGACCAGTAACTATCTGCTCCATTAAGAGCAGATAGTTACTGGTTCACAGATGGATCACCTTCAGATTCTGGTGCAGGTGTTTTCAGTTCGCAGACTCAGGCCAGAGATATCAACCTGCCTAGGAACCTATGCGACTGTCTTTCAAGCGAAAATTTACGTTATTGAATTATGTGTGGAGAGATTGGAAAAGTCCAACCTCATACACAAGTCAATAAAAATATTCTCGGACAGTCAAGCGGCGTTGGAAGCTCTTGGCTCCTACCGAGCAACGTCCAAATTGGTAGCAAATTGCCAAAAACGACTCTCCTCGATAGGAACACTTAACAGATCTCTGTCTGGATTCTTGGCCATTCTGACCTGGAAGGCAATGAGGTTGCTGCAAAGGAGAGTGCTGCAAGCAGCTTTATGGGACCAGAACCTGTCATTGACATTGCTTTAGGCTATGTCAAACAAAAATTGAATACCTGGATGGCAGGAAGATTTATGGACTTCTGGCAGAATCTTCCAGGATTGGCTCACTCCAAGGCGTTTATTCACACTTCGAAGCTGTAGTCCAACCAAACAGTTGTTGGACTACAGTAGGGATGAACTACTGGTCAGAAATCGCCAATATATTACTTGAGTCCTAGAATCATTCAAAACTAGGGACCCCTGAAAGGATGTCCAGACAGTACTAGCTGTTGGTACCACATAAAGTGGTGGAGAAGAATAGATGGACCGTAAACTAATTCGAATCATATAACTAGCCAGAACCAGATGACAAATATTTCAAATTGATTACTTCCTTCTTTTCTCTGGAAGATTCCCTCATCCTTTTTTTTTGTATCAAGATGGAGTAGTACAAAGCCAAAAACTTTCTTTCACAAAAATGAATCACTCTAAAAATATAACCCCTTCATTTCAAATAAGATTCCTCTTGGCTGTATACCAGTGAGGATGACAGTGTTCCATGTAAGTGCAATTTGTTACCATTCATTCTACAACGAATGTTTGAAATACAAACTGAGTTGAGAAAAGTATCTTCTGTATAATTCAGTGTTCATATAGAAGTATTTGTGACAAAAGAATTTTTTCTTTCGTGTAATTCAATGTTTATATGAAAGTAGCTGTTTCAGGAGGACTTTCTTTCAGTTTGTGTCTGAAAGTTACTTCTTTGCATGATCTACACATCCATGTATAGAGTTACTTATTTTCAAATTGATTACTTCCTTTTTTTTTGGAAGATTTCCTCATCCTTTTTTTTTGTATCAAGATCAAGCCAAAAACTTTCTTTTCCAAAAATTAATTACTCCTAAAAATATAACCCCTTCATTACAAATATCAAGTAATGCTGTGAAGAGAATGACGGTTTCTACTTCCCCAAATGTATATAATTCAGAGCGAATTCATTTCTAAAACGCATACCTAAGATATGGAAATTGTTGAGAGACATTTTCAGACAGGATTCCGGGAAGACTTCGACACCAGTCAGTTTCATGATATGCATCGAAGACATTACAAAATCTACATGACAAGTATATAAGCGGCAGCACTAGCTTGTCTTTCTCTAATGGCGCTTTTCCAAAAGGACTAAAATGTGGGAAAGTGATTCCAGTTCACAAAAAAAAAATCGAAATAATTTGGAAAATTACAGACCAGTAATGATACCTTTCGGTTTTCAAAAACTATTCGAATACTCTTTTCTGGACCGTCTTATAACATTTATTGAAAAATTTGAAATTATAACCGAATCATAAAATATAACCGAATCATAAAAAATCGTACGCAGTATGTTAGTATAGCCCAAAACGATGGCAGCAAGACTCAGAAGGTCAACTCACAACTGAGAACTATTGAGAGAAGTGTTCCTCAGGGGTCAATATTAGGGCCTGTGCTATTCATATTGTATGTGACAGATATAGATCAGAATATCAATTTAGGCAAGTACATTACATATGCAGATGATTTTTCACTGACAATATCAGCTCCTACAACATCGGAAATAGAAAAGGTGGGCACTGATGTAATGAAAAAAATTAGTAACTATTTCAATGGAATGTTGATAAGACAACGTTATATAGATTTCATAACAAACAGAAAGCAAGTGAATGACAGGCCCTTATTAAGCTCTAATAAAGGGACAATGAAATTTCTAGGGCTTTATATTGATGAGCACCTTGACTGAAAGGCACACTGTGGACTTATTATTGCCAACCTTCACTCAATGAATCACTTAGTCAGGAACATGCGTAATCTTTTAACCAGAAAACAGTTGATAACTCTTTATTCCGCTCATATAGACTCCCAACTTAGATATGGCATTTTATTGTGGGGTATGCCAACTAGGTATGCTGAGGTGTTTCTAGTACAAAAAAAGATTGTTCGCTGCTTGGCAGGGGTGTCTAGCTCTCATTCATGTAGACAATTGTTTCCAAACTTAGGTATATTGACAACAACATGTGTTTATATATATGAAGCATGTATGTATGTTTTCCTAAACAAAAACAAATTCAATAATTGTGATAACGTGCACAATTATCATACGAGAAAGGAAAAAGATATACATTTTCATACGGTCAGTTTAAAGCTGAGTAATCAATCAATCAATTTATTCATTGTAAATGAAACATTACAACGTCGTTATTTCCTTAGTATTAAAATTAAAATACAATAATCAATCTCCAAATAGCATGGGCACTAGATTATTCAATAATCTTCCACCTCAAATAAAAGGACAGGAAAGTTTACATATTTTAAAAAAATTATTGAAACAGTTTCTATTGTGAAAATGTTACTATTCAGTTGCTGACTATCTCAATGAATAAACGTATGTAATCGTTTTGAATTGTTGAATTTTTTAAGTAGGCGTATGTATTATGTATTTTTATATATTCTTATTGGTGTAGTGTTATGACCACTTTCAATGCAATCTTTAGGATTAAGAAAGAATAAAGGAGTTACAAAAAGCTACCATATGAAATATAATGGAATGAAGTGAAATAAAATACAATGAAATAAAGGAAAATGAAATAAAATAAAAGGAAATAATATACGATAAAATGATAAAAAATAAAATGAAATAGAACAGAATAAAAAATAGATTAAAATAAAATACAAGTAAATGAAATTTGAAATACCAAATATTTGAGAAACTGTTATTTCTGCCAGGAATACGTTACTATCATTGAATTTCAATTCCATCGAATAAATAAAAGGCATTCTAACAGCATTCCGTAACAAAAAAATATACCTCCAACTCATTTGAAATATTAACGAGCTTCCCTCAGCAAGATAATTGGAAAACAAACCGGTTTTACTCATAATTCCCCGTTCTGTAATTTACTGATACATTCCTCCACACATCCCATTCCACCTTAATAATTCATAAGAGATACATTCTCCTTTGTGTTCCAATTCGAGTCTTGAAACGGAAGCAACTCTCCCGCATGCCAAACTTCCTGAAAAGTTACATTTTGCTTGCAGGAAGACGGCCTCACAGAAGTAAATACCTCAATAGAGGCGGACGATCCGAACGTGGAAGTTCATCTGAAGCAAGTTTTAGAGGACCTCTCAACGGGATGCGGAAAATACGTCACGATCTCCAAAGCCTCGATGACAGGCCCGGGCACAGGAAAAACGAAACTGGATAAGGAACACTTGAAGTTGTGTCAGAGAGAGATTGTGAGTGTTTATTTGAATTATACACAATATCAGTGAAGAATTGGATACGAGAATCGATTTATTACCATCATTAGCTCAGTTCATATTAATGCAGCAATCGATGTGTATTCAACAATTTAGAAGAATATATTTATCGCTAACTGTATAAGTACTTTTGCACCATACAACAGAAAACTAAGAATTGAACAGAGGCAAAACATTTTTCAAAAGGTTTCAGATTAATTTAAAATTTAATATAAATATACGGTAATATATTTATCAATATGGTTAAATATGTTCTGAAGGGTATAAATATTCATAAAATACTAATGAATTCTCGATATGCACTCAAATTGTTGGAATTCGTTCGATAAATTCAATTTATTCGCGCTCCATTGAGATTTCAGGTTTTCTGAAATGATAGCATTTTCAAAAATGATATTCGAATGATTCTAATAAAAATTTCATAATCACCAATTAAAAACGTTACAGAAAAGCTAGATCACAGATAGACGTAAGTGTTTTCCTGAAGGCTACCACTTCAAAACGTGTTACTCTACTCTACTCTACTTAATCTACTTTGCAGCAATGTGAAATAAAAGTGAAGCAATATATTTGACTGTGATGCGACACTTTATGTGACTTTTCTCCATCCTTCCACAACATACGCAGATGAATACAAACATCCAAACGTTCACATCGCTTACACGGAAACGTCTGAAACTAATGGTGATTCCTAGCCGCAATTCGTATATCTGATGACGTCACTCCTCCATCCGCTGAACCACTTCTTTGAGTTTGTTTTCTGAAGCATACAATTCACTAAGAGATATTTGACACTATTTTCCAAATTATCTGTCTTGATAGAATAAAGTGGCAATGATCGTAATTTTCCTACGTTTTGTGCACACAAAAATAATACCAAGTCGCCAAGAACGGGGACCCACTTTTTAGTTACAAGTTGAATTTTTGGAGAATCTTCGACATCCAGCTCAGACTGTAAGAATTGGCGAAGGCGTGCAATAGTGTCCTCGGTATAGATAATGGTGAACGCAAAAGGATAAACCGTTGGGTTGCATTTATATTTGTGCACAAAATCTTTTTAACCACTCGTTATATCAACTCAAAAATAATACAATTCGCCGAGAACGGGAACCCACGTTTTGTTACAAGTTGAATTTTTGGGGAATCTTCGCATCCAGCTCAGACTGTAAGAATTGGCGAAGGCGTACAATGGTGTCCCGACACTTTATCTGTCATTATCTTTTTTAATAGAATTAAGTGGCAATGATCGTATTGCACAGTCGAAAAATTAGTTTTCCTACGTTTTGTGCACACAAAAATAATACCAAGTCGCCACTTTTTAGTTACTAGTTGAATTTTTGGAAAATCTTCGACATCCAGCTCAGACTGTAAGAATTGGCGAAGGCGTGCAATAGTGTCCTCGATATACATAATGGTCAACGCAAAAGGATAAACAGTACGGTTGCATTTATATTTGTGTACAAAATATTTTTAACCACTCGTTATATCAACTCAAAAATAAATACAATTCGCCGAGAACGGAAACCCACGTTTTGTTACAAGTTGAATTTTTGGGGAATCTTCGCATCCAGCTCAGACTGTAAGAATTGGCGAAGGCGTACAATGGTGTCCCGACACTTTATCTGTCATTATCTTTTTTGATAGAATTAAGTGGCAATGATCATATTGCACAGTCGAAAAATTAGTTTTCCTACGTTTTGTGCACACAAAAATAATACCAAGTCGCCACTTTTTAGTTACAAGTTGAATTTTTGGAGAATCTTCGACATCCAGCTCAGACTGTAAGAATTGGCGAAGGCGTGCAATAGTGTCCTCGGTATACATAATGGTGAACGCAAAAGGATAAACCGTACGGTTGCATTTATATTTGTGCACAAAATATTTTTAACCACTCGTTATATCAACTCAAAAATAATACAATTCGCCGAGAACGGGAACCCACGTTTTGTTACAAGTTGAATTTTTGGAGAATCTTCGACATCCAGCTCAGACTGTAAGAATTGGCGAAGGCGTACAATGGTGTCCTCGGTATACATAATGGTGAACGCAAAAGGATAAACCGTTGGGTTGCATTTATATTTGTGCACAAAATCTTTTTAACCACTCGTTATATCAACTCAAAAATAATACAATTCGCCGAGAACGAAAAACCAATTCTTGTTACAAGTTGAATTTTTGGAGAATCTTCGACATCCAGCTCAGACTGTAAGAATTGGCGAAGGCGTGCAATAGTGTCCTCGATATACATAATGGTCAACGCAAAAGGATAAACAGTACGGTTGCATTTATATTTGTGTACAAAATATTTTTAACCACTCGTTATATCAACTCAAAAATAAATACAATTCGCCGAGAACGGAAACCCACGTTTTGTTACAAGTTGAATTTTTGGGGAATCTTCGCATCCAGCTCAGACTGTAAGAATTGGCGAAGGCGTACAATGGTGTCCCGACACTTTATCTGTCATTATCTTTTTTAATAGAATTAAGTGGCAATGATCGTATTGCACAGTCGAAAAATTAGTTTTCCTACGTTTTGTGCACACAAAAATAATACCAAGTCGCCACTTTTTAGTTACTAGTTGAATTTTTGGAGAATCTTCGACATCCAGCTCAGACTGTAAGAATTGGCGAAGGCGTGCAATAGTGTCCTCGATATACATAATGGTCAACGCAAAAGGATAAACAGTACGGTTGCATTTATATTTGTGTACAAAATATTTTTAACCACTCGTTATATCAACTCAAAAATAAATACAATTCGCCGAGAACGGAAACCCACGTTTTGTTACAAGTTGAATTTTTGGGGAATCTTCGCATCCAGCTCAGACTGTAAGAATTGGCGAAGGCGTACAATGGTGTCCCGACACTTTATCTGTCATTATCTTTTTTAATAGAATTAAGTGGCAATGATCGTATTGCACAGTCGAAAAATTAGTTTTCCTACGTTTTGTGCACACAAAAATAATACCAAGTCGCCACTTTTTAGTTACTAGTTGAATTTTTGGAGAATCTTCGACATCCAGCTCAGACTGTAAGAATTGGCGAAGGCGTGCAATAGTGTCCTCGGTATACATAATGGTGAACGCAAAAGGATAAACCGTACGGTTGCATTTATATTTGTGCACAAAATATTTTTAACCACTCGTTATATCAACTCAAAAATAATACAATTCGCCGAGAACGGGAACCCACGTTTTGTTACAAGTTGAATTTTTGGAGAATCTTCGACAACCAGCTCAGACTGTAAGAATTGGCGAAGGCGTACAATAGTGTCCTCGATATACATAATGGTGAACGCAAAAGGATAAACCGTACGGTTGCATTTATATTTGTGCACGAAATATTTTTATCACTCGTTATATCAACTCAAAATTAATACAATTCGCCGAGAACGGAAACCCACGTTTTGTTACAAGTTGAATTTTTGGGGAATCTTCGCATCCAGCTCAGACTGTTAGAATTGGCGAAGGCGTACAATGGTGTCCCGACACTTTATCTGTCATTATCTTTTTTGATAGAATTAAGTGGCAATGATCGTATTGCACAGTCGAAAAATTAGTTTTCCTACGTTTTGTGCACACAAAAATAATACCAAGTCGCCACTTTTTAGTTACAAGTTGAATTTTTGGAGAATCTTCGACATCCAGCTCAGACTGTAAGAATTGGCGAAGGCGTGCAATAGTGTCCTCGGTATACATAATGGTGAACGCAAAAGGATAAACCGTACGGTTGCATTTATATTTGTGCACAAAATATTTTTAACCACTCGTTATATCAACTCAAAAATAATACAATTCGCCGAGAACGGGAACCCACGTTTTGTTACAAGTTGAATTTTTGGAGAATCTTCGACAACCAGCTCAGACTGTAAGAATTGGCGAAGGCGTACAATAGTGTCCTCGATATACATAATGGTGAACGCAAAAGGATAAACCGTACGGTTGCATTTATATTTGTGCACAAAATATTTTTATCACTCGTTATATCAACTCAAAATTAATACAATTCGCCGAGAACGGAAACCCACGTTTTGTTACAAGTTGAATTTTTGGGGAATCTTCGCATCCAGCTCAGACTGTAAGAATTGGCGAAGGCGTACAATGGTGTCCCGACACTTTATCTGTCATTATCTTTTTTGATAGAATTAAGTGGCAATGATCGTATTGCACAGTCGAAAAATTAGTTTTCCTACGTTTTGTGCACACAAAAATAATACCAAGTCGCCACTTTTTAGTTACAAGTTGAATTTTTGGAGAATCTTCGACATCCAGCTCAGACTGTAAGAATTGGCGAAGGCGTGCAATAGTGTCCTCGGTATACATAATGGTGAACGCAAAAGGATAAACCGTACGGTTGCATTTATATTTGTGCACAAAATATTTTTAACCACTCGTTATATCAACTCAAAAATAATACAATTCGCCGAGAACGGGAACCCACGTTTTGTTACAAGTTGAATTTTTGGAGAATCTTCGACATCCAGCTCAGACTGTAAGAATTGGCGAAGGCGTGCAATAGTGTCCTCGATATACATAATGGTGAACGCAAAAGGATAAACCGTACGGTTGCATTTATATTTGTGCACAAAATATTTTTATCACTCGTTATATCAACTCAAAATTAATACAATTCGCCGAGAACGGGAACCCACGTTTTGTTACAAGTTGAATTTTTGGAGAATCTTCGACATCCAGCTCAGACTGTAAGAATTGGCGAAGGCGTGCAATAATGTCCTCGGTATACATAATGGTGAACGCAAAAGGATAAACCGTACGGTTGCATTTATATTTGTGCACAAAATATTTTTATCACTCGTTATATCAACTCAAAAATAATACAATTCGCCGAGAACGGGAACCCAGTTCTTGTTACAAGTTGAATTTTTGGAGAACCATCGACATCCAGCTCAGACTGTAAGAATTGGCGAAGGCGTACAATGGTGTCCTCGGTATACATAATGGTGAACGCAAAAGGATAAACCGTTGGGTTGCATTTATATTTGTGCACAAAATCTTTTTAACCACTCGTTATATCAACTCAAAAATAATACAATTCGCCGAGAACGAAAAACCAATTCTTGTTACAAGTTGAATTTTTGGAGAATCTTCGACATCCAGCTCAGACTGTAAGAATTGGCGAAGGCGTACAATGGTGTCCCGACACTTTATCTGTCATTATCTTTTTTGATAGAATTAAGTGGCAATGATCGTATTGCACAGTCGAAAAATTAGTTTTCCTACGTTTTGTGCACACAAAAATAATACCAAGTCGCCACTTTTTAGTTACAAGTTGAATTTTTGGAGAATCTTCGACATTCAGCTCGGACTGTAAGAATTGGCGAAGGCGTGCAATAGTTTCCTCGGTATACATAATGGTGAACGCAAAAGGATAAACCGTTGGGTTGCATTTATATTTGTGCACAAAATCTTTTTAATCACTCGTTATATCAACTCAAAAATAATACAATTCGCCGAGAACGGGAACCCACGTTTTGTTACAAGTTGAATTTTTGGGAAATCTTCGCATCCAGCTCAGACTGTAAGAATTGGCGAAGGCGTGCAATAGTGCCCTCGGTATACATAATGGTGAACGCAAAAGGATAAACCGTTGGGTTGCATTTATATTTGTGCACAAAATCTTTTTAACCACTCGTTATATCAACTCAAAAATAATACAATTCGCCGAGAACGGGAACCCACGTTTTGTTACAAGTTGAATTTTTGGAGAATCTTCGACAACCAGCTCAGACTGTAAGAATTGGCGAAGGCGTACAATAGTGTCCTCGATATACATAATGGTGAACGCAAAAGGATAAACCGTACGGTTGCATTTATATTTGTGCACAAAATATTTTTATCACTCGTTATATCAACTCAAAATTAATACAATTCGCCGAGAACGGAAACCCACGTTTTGTTACAAGTTGAATTTTTGGGGAATCTTCGCATCCAGCTCAGACTGTAAGAATTGGCGAAGGCCTACAATGGTGTCCCGACACTTTATCTGTCATTATCTTTTTTGATAGAATTAAGTGGCAATGATCGTATTGCACAGTCGAAAAATTAGTTTTCCTACGTTTTGTGCACACAAAAATAATACCAAGTCGCCACTTTTTAGTTACAAGTTGAATTTTTGGAGAATCTTCGACATTCAGCTCGGACTGTAAGAATTGGCGAAGGCGTGCAATAGTTTCCTCGGTATACATAATGGTGAACGCAAAAGGATAAACCGTTGGGTTGCATTTATATTTGTGCACAAAATCTTTTTAATCACTCGTTATATCAACTCAAAAATAATACAATTCGCCGAGAACGGGAACCCACGTTTTGTTACAAGTTGAATTTTTGGGAAATCTTCGCATCCAGCTCAGACTGTAAGAATTGGCGAAGGCGTGCAATAGTGCCCTCGGTATACATAATGGTGAACGCAAAAGGATAAACCGTTGGGTTGCATTTATATTTGTGCACAAAATCTTTTTAACCACTCGTTATATCAACTCAAAAATAATACAATTCGCCGAGAACGGGAACCCACGTTTTGTTACAAGTTGAATTTTTGGAGAATCTTCGACAACCAGCTCAGACTGTAAGAATTGGCGAAGGCGTACAATAGTGTCCTCGATATACATAATGGTGAACGCAAAAGGATAAACCGTACGGTTGCATTTATATTTGTGCACAAAATATTTTTATCACTCGTTATATCAACTCAAAATTAATACAATTCGCCGAGAACGGAAACCCACGTTTTGTTACAAGTTGAATTTTTGGGGAATCTTCGCATCCAGCTCAGACTGTAAGAATTGGCGAAGGCCTACAATGGTGTCCCGACACTTTATCTGTCATTATCTTTTTTGATAGAATTAAGTGGCAATGATCGTATTGCACAGTCGAAAAATTAGTTTTCCTACGTTTTGTGCACACAAAAATAATACCAAGTCGCCACTTTTTAGTTACAAGTTGAATTTTTGGAGAATCTTCGACATTCAGCTCGGACTGTAAGAATTGGCGAAGGCGTGCAATAGTTTCCTCGGTATACATAATGGTGAACGCAAAAGGATAAACCGTTGGGTTGCATTTATATTTGTGCACAAAATCTTTTTAATCACTCGTTATATCAACTCAAAAATAATACAATTCGCCGAGAACGGGAACCCACGTTTTGTTACAAGTTGAATTTTTGGGAAATCTTCGCATCCAGCTCAGACTGTAAGAATTGGCGAAGGCGTGCAATAGTGCCCTCGGTATACATAATGGTGAACGCAAAAGGATAAACCGTTGGGTTGCATTTATATTTGTGCACAAAATCTTTTTAACCACTCGTTATATCAACTCAAAAATAATACAATTCGCCGAGAACGGGAACCCACGTTTTGTTACAAGTTGAATTTTTGGAGAATCTTCGACAACCAGCTCAGACTGTAAGAATTGGCGAAGGCGTACAATAGTGTCCTCGATATACATAATGGTGAACGCAAAAGGATAAACCGTACGGTTGCATTTATATTTGTGCACAAAATATTTTTATCACTCGTTATATCAACTCAAAATTAATACAATTCGCCGAGAACGGAAACCCACGTTTTGTTACAAGTTGAATTTTTGGGGAATCTTCGCATCCAGCTCAGACTGTAAGAATTGGCGAAGGCCTACAATGGTGTCCCGACACTTTATCTGTCATTATCTTTTTTGATAGAATTAAGTGGCAATGATCGTATTGCACAGTCGAAAAATTAGTTTTCCTACGTTTTGTGCACACAAAAATAATACCAAGTCGCCACTTTTTAGTTACAAGTTGAATTTTTGGAGAATCTTCGACATCCAGCTCAGACTGTAAGAATTGGCGAAGGCGTGCAATAGTGTCCTCGGTATACATAATGGTGAACGCAAAAGGATAAACCGTACGGTTGCATTTATATTTGTGCACGAAATATTTTTAACCACTCGTTATATCAACTCAAAAATAATACAATTCGCCGAGAACGGGAACCCACGTTTTGTTACAAGTTGAATTTTTGGAGAATCTTCGACATCCAGCTCAGACTGTAAGAATTGGCGAAGGCGTACAATAGTGTCCTCGATATACATAATGGTGAACGCAAAAGGATAAACCGTACGGTTGCATTTATATTTGTGCACAAAATATTTTTATCACTCGTTATATCAACTCAAAATTAATACAATTCGCCGAGAACGGGAACCCACGTTTTGTTACAAGTTGAATTTTTGGAGAATCTTCGACATCCAACTCAGACTGTAAGAATTGGCGAAGGCGTGCAATAATGTCCTCGGTATACATAATGGTGAACGCAAAAGGATAAACCGTACGGTTGCATTTATATTTGTGCACAAAATATTTTTATCACTCGTTATATCAACTCAAAAATAATACAATTCGCCGAGAACGGGAACCCAGTTCTTGTTACAAGTTGAATTTTTGGAGAACCATCGACATCCAGCTCAGACTGTAAGAATTGGCGAAGGCGTACAATGGTGTCCTCGGTATACATAATGGTGAACGCAAAAGGATAAACCGTTGGGTTGCATTTATATTTGTGCACAAAATCTTTTTAACCACTCGTTATATCAACTCAAAAATAATACAATTCGCCGAGAACGGGAACCCACGTTTTGTTACAAGTTGAATTTTTGGGGAATCTTCGCATCCAGCTCAGACTGTAAGAATTGGCGAAGGCGTGCAATAGTGTCCTCGGTATACATAATGGTGAACGCAAAAGGATAAACCGTACGGTTGCATTTATATTTGTGCACAAAATATTTTTATCACTCGTTATATCAACTCAAAAATAATACAATTCGCCGAGAACGGGAACCCAGTTCTTGTTACAAGTTGAATTTTTGGAGAACCATCGACATCCAGCTCAGACTGTAAGAATTGGCGAAGGCGTACAATGGTGTCCTCGGTATACATAATGGTGAACGCAAAAGGATAAACCGTTGGGTTGCATTTATATTTGTGCACAAAATCTTTTTAACCACTCGTTATATCAACTCAAAAATAATACAATTCGCCGAGAACGGGAACCCAGTTCTTGTTACAAGTTGAATTTTTGGAAAATCTTCGACATCCAGCTCAGACTGTAAGAATTGGCGAAGGCGTGCAATAGTGTCCTCGATATACATAATGGTGAACGCAAAAGGATAAACCGTTGGGTTGCATTTATATTTGTGCACAAAATCTTTTTAACCACTCGTTATATCAACTCAAAAATAATACAATTCGCCGAGAACGGGAACCCAGTTCTTGTTACAAGTTGAATTTTTGGAGAACCATCGACATCCAGCTCAGACTGTAAGAATTGGCGAAGGCGTACAATGGTGTCCCGACACTTTATCTGTCATTATCTTTTTTGATAGAATTAAGTGGCAATGATCGTATTGCACAGTCGAAAAATTAGTTTTCCTACGTTTTGTGCACACAAAAATAATACCAAGTCGCCACTTTTTAGTTACAAGTTGAATTTTTGGAGAATCTTCGACATCCAGCTCAGACTGTAAGAATTGGCGAAGGCGTGCAATAGTGTCCTCGGTATACATAATGGTGAACGCAAAAGGATAAACCGTACGGTTGCATTTATATTTGTGCACAAAATATTTTTATCACTCGTTATATCAACTCAAAATTAATACAATTCGCCGAGAACGGAAACCCACGTTTTGTTACAAGTTGAATTTTTGGGGAATCTTCGCATCCAGCTCAGACTGTAAGAATTGGCGAAGGCGTACAATGGTGTCCCGACACTTTATCTGTCATTATCTTTTTTGATAGAATTAAGTGGCAATGATCGTATTGCACAGTCGAAAAATTAGTTTTCCCACGTTTTGTGCACACAAAAATAATACCAAGTCGCCACTTTTTAGTTACAAGTTGAATTTTTGGAGAATCTTCGACATCCAGCTCAGACTGTAAGAATTGGCGAAGGCGTGCAATAGTGTCCTCGATATACATAATGGTCAACGCAAAAGGATAAACAGTACGGTTGCATTTATATTTGTGTACAAAATATTTTTAACCACTCGTTATATCAACTCAAAAATAAATACAATTCGCCGAGAACGGAAACCCACGTTTTGTTACAAGTTGAATTTTTGGGGAATCTTCGCATCCAGCTCAGACTGTAAGAATTGGCGAAGGCGTACAATGGTGTCCCGACACTTTATCTGTCATTATCTTTTTTGATAGAATTAAGTGGCAATGATCATATTGCACAGTCGAAAAATTAGTTTTCCTACGTTTTGTGCACACAAAAATAATACCAAGTCGCCACTTTTTAGTTACAAGTTGAATTTTTGGAGAATCTTCGACATCCAGCTCAGACTGTAAGAATTGGCGAAGGCGTGCAATAGTGTCCTCGGTATACATAATGGTGAACGCAAAAGGATAAACCGTACGGTTGCATTTATATTTGTGCACAAAATATTTTTAACCACTCGTTATATCAACTCAAAAATAATACAATTCGCCGAGAACGGGAACCCACGTTTTGTTACAAGTTGAATTTTTGGAGAATCTTCGACATCCAGCTCAGACTGTAAGAATTGGCGAAGGCGTACAATGGTGTCCTCGGTATACATAATGGTGAACGCAAAAGGATAAACCGTTGGGTTGCATTTATATTTGTGCACAAAATCTTTTTAACCACTCGTTATATCAACTCAAAAATAATACAATTCGCCGAGAACGAAAAACCAATTCTTGTTACAAGTTGAATTTTTGGAGAATCTTCGACATCCAGCTCAGACTGTAAGAATTGGCGAAGGCGTGCAATAGTGTCCTCGATATACATAATGGTCAACGCAAAAGGATAAACAGTACGGTTGCATTTATATTTGTGTACAAAATATTTTTAACCACTCGTTATATCAACTCAAAAATAAATACAATTCGCCGAGAACGGAAACCCACGTTTTGTTACAAGTTGAATTTTTGGGGAATCTTCGCATCCAGCTCAGACTGTAAGAATTGGCGAAGGCGTACAATGGTGTCCCGACACTTTATCTGTCATTATCTTTTTTAATAGAATTAAGTGGCAATGATCGTATTGCACAGTCGAAAAATTAGTTTTCCTACGTTTTGTGCACACAAAAATAATACCAAGTCGCCACTTTTTAGTTACTAGTTGAATTTTTGGAGAATCTTCGACATCCAGCTCAGACTGTAAGAATTGGCGAAGGCGTGCAATAGTGTCCTCGATATACATAATGGTCAACGCAAAAGGATAAACAGTACGGTTGCATTTATATTTGTGTACAAAATATTTTTAACCACTCGTTATATCAACTCAAAAATAAATACAATTCGCCGAGAACGGAAACCCACGTTTTGTTACAAGTTGAATTTTTGGGGAATCTTCGCATCCAGCTCAGACTGTAAGAATTGGCGAAGGCGTACAATGGTGTCCCGACACTTTATCTGTCATTATCTTTTTTAATAGAATTAAGTGGCAATGATCGTATTGCACAGTCGAAAAATTAGTTTTCCTACGTTTTGTGCACACAAAAATAATACCAAGTCGCCACTTTTTAGTTACTAGTTGAATTTTTGGAGAATCTTCGACATCCAGCTCAGACTGTAAGAATTGGCGAAGGCGTGCAATAGTGTCCTCGGTATACATAATGGTGAACGCAAAAGGATAAACCGTACGGTTGCATTTATATTTGTGCACAAAATATTTTTAACCACTCGTTATATCAACTCAAAAATAATACAATTCGCCGAGAACGGGAACCCACGTTTTGTTACAAGTTGAATTTTTGGAGAATCTTCGACAACCAGCTCAGACTGTAAGAATTGGCGAAGGCGTACAATAGTGTCCTCGATATACATAATGGTGAACGCAAAAGGATAAACCGTACGGTTGCATTTATATTTGTGCACGAAATATTTTTATCACTCGTTATATCAACTCAAAATTAATACAATTCGCCGAGAACGGAAACCCACGTTTTGTTACAAGTTGAATTTTTGGGGAATCTTCGCATCCAGCTCAGACTGTTAGAATTGGCGAAGGCGTACAATGGTGTCCCGACACTTTATCTGTCATTATCTTTTTTGATAGAATTAAGTGGCAATGATCGTATTGCACAGTCGAAAAATTAGTTTTCCTACGTTTTGTGCACACAAAAATAATACCAAGTCGCCACTTTTTAGTTACAAGTTGAATTTTTGGAGAATCTTCGACATCCAGCTCAGACTGTAAGAATTGGCGAAGGCGTGCAATAGTGTCCTCGGTATACATAATGGTGAACGCAAAAGGATAAACCGTACGGTTGCATTTATATTTGTGCACAAAATATTTTTAACCACTCGTTATATCAACTCAAAAATAATACAATTCGCCGAGAACGGGAACCCACGTTTTGTTACAAGTTGAATTTTTGGAGAATCTTCGACAACCAGCTCAGACTGTAAGAATTGGCGAAGGCGTACAATAGTGTCCTCGATATACATAATGGTGAACGCAAAAGGATAAACCGTACGGTTGCATTTATATTTGTGCACAAAATATTTTTATCACTCGTTATATCAACTCAAAATTAATACAATTCGCCGAGAACGGAAACCCACGTTTTGTTACAAGTTGAATTTTTGGGGAATCTTCGCATCCAGCTCAGACTGTAAGAATTGGCGAAGGCGTACAATGGTGTCCCGACACTTTATCTGTCATTATCTTTTTTGATAGAATTAAGTGGCAATGATCGTATTGCACAGTCGAAAAATTAGTTTTCCTACGTTTTGTGCACACAAAAATAATACCAAGTCGCCACTTTTTAGTTACAAGTTGAATTTTTGGAGAATCTTCGACATCCAGCTCAGACTGTAAGAATTGGCGAAGGCGTGCAATAGTGTCCTCGGTATACATAATGGTGAACGCAAAAGGATAAACCGTACGGTTGCATTTATATTTGTGCACAAAATATTTTTAACCACTCGTTATATCAACTCAAAAATAATACAATTCGCCGAGAACGGGAACCCACGTTTTGTTACAAGTTGAATTTTTGGAGAATCTTCGACATCCAGCTCAGACTGTAAGAATTGGCGAAGGCGTGCAATAGTGTCCTCGATATACATAATGGTGAACGCAAAAGGATAAACCGTACGGTTGCATTTATATTTGTGCACAAAATATTTTTATCACTCGTTATATCAACTCAAAATTAATACAATTCGCCGAGAACGGGAACCCACGTTTTGTTACAAGTTGAATTTTTGGAGAATCTTCGACATCCAGCTCAGACTGTAAGAATTGGCGAAGGCGTGCAATAATGTCCTCGGTATACATAATGGTGAACGCAAAAGGATAAACCGTACGGTTGCATTTATATTTGTGCACAAAATATTTTTATCACTCGTTATATCAACTCAAAAATAATACAATTCGCCGAGAACGGGAACCCAGTTCTTGTTACAAGTTGAATTTTTGGAGAACCATCGACATCCAGCTCAGACTGTAAGAATTGGCGAAGGCGTACAATGGTGTCCTCGGTATACATAATGGTGAACGCAAAAGGATAAACCGTTGGGTTGCATTTATATTTGTGCACAAAATCTTTTTAACCACTCGTTATATCAACTCAAAAATAATACAATTCGCCGAGAACGAAAAACCAATTCTTGTTACAAGTTGAATTTTTGGAGAATCTTCGACATCCAGCTCAGACTGTAAGAATTGGCGAAGGCGTACAATGGTGTCCCGACACTTTATCTGTCATTATCTTTTTTGATAGAATTAAGTGGCAATGATCGTATTGCACAGTCGAAAAATTAGTTTTCCTACGTTTTGTGCACACAAAAATAATACCAAGTCGCCACTTTTTAGTTACAAGTTGAATTTTTGGAGAATCTTCGACATTCAGCTCGGACTGTAAGAATTGGCGAAGGCGTGCAATAGTTTCCTCGGTATACATAATGGTGAACGCAAAAGGATAAACCGTTGGGTTGCATTTATATTTGTGCACAAAATCTTTTTAATCACTCGTTATATCAACTCAAAAATAATACAATTCGCCGAGAACGGGAACCCACGTTTTGTTACAAGTTGAATTTTTGGGAAATCTTCGCATCCAGCTCAGACTGTAAGAATTGGCGAAGGCGTGCAATAGTGCCCTCGGTATACATAATGGTGAACGCAAAAGGATAAACCGTTGGGTTGCATTTATATTTGTGCACAAAATCTTTTTAACCACTCGTTATATCAACTCAAAAATAATACAATTCGCCGAGAACGGGAACCCACGTTTTGTTACAAGTTGAATTTTTGGAGAATCTTCGACAACCAGCTCAGACTGTAAGAATTGGCGAAGGCGTACAATAGTGTCCTCGATATACATAATGGTGAACGCAAAAGGATAAACCGTACGGTTGCATTTATATTTGTGCACAAAATATTTTTATCACTCGTTATATCAACTCAAAATTAATACAATTCGCCGAGAACGGAAACCCACGTTTTGTTACAAGTTGAATTTTTGGGGAATCTTCGCATCCAGCTCAGACTGTAAGAATTGGCGAAGGCCTACAATGGTGTCCCGACACTTTATCTGTCATTATCTTTTTTGATAGAATTAAGTGGCAATGATCGTATTGCACAGTCGAAAAATTAGTTTTCCTACGTTTTGTGCACACAAAAATAATACCAAGTCGCCACTTTTTAGTTACAAGTTGAATTTTTGGAGAATCTTCGACATTCAGCTCGGACTGTAAGAATTGGCGAAGGCGTGCAATAGTTTCCTCGGTATACATAATGGTGAACGCAAAAGGATAAACCGTTGGGTTGCATTTATATTTGTGCACAAAATCTTTTTAATCACTCGTTATATCAACTCAAAAATAATACAATTCGCCGAGAACGGGAACCCACGTTTTGTTACAAGTTGAATTTTTGGGAAATCTTCGCATCCAGCTCAGACTGTAAGAATTGGCGAAGGCGTGCAATAGTGCCCTCGGTATACATAATGGTGAACGCAAAAGGATAAACCGTTGGGTTGCATTTATATTTGTGCACAAAATCTTTTTAACCACTCGTTATATCAACTCAAAAATAATACAATTCGCCGAGAACGGGAACCCACGTTTTGTTACAAGTTGAATTTTTGGAGAATCTTCGACAACCAGCTCAGACTGTAAGAATTGGCGAAGGCGTACAATAGTGTCCTCGATATACATAATGGTGAACGCAAAAGGATAAACCGTACGGTTGCATTTATATTTGTGCACAAAATATTTTTATCACTCGTTATATCAACTCAAAATTAATACAATTCGCCGAGAACGGAAACCCACGTTTTGTTACAAGTTGAATTTTTGGGGAATCTTCGCATCCAGCTCAGACTGTAAGAATTGGCGAAGGCCTACAATGGTGTCCCGACACTTTATCTGTCATTATCTTTTTTGATAGAATTAAGTGGCAATGATCGTATTGCACAGTCGAAAAATTAGTTTTCCTACGTTTTGTGCACACAAAAATAATACCAAGTCGCCACTTTTTAGTTACAAGTTGAATTTTTGGAGAATCTTCGACATCCAGCTCAGACTGTAAGAATTGGCGAAGGCGTGCAATAGTGTCCTCGGTATACATAATGGTGAACGCAAAAGGATAAACCGTACGGTTGCATTTATATTTGTGCACGAAATATTTTTAACCACTCGTTATATCAACTCAAAAATAATACAATTCGCCGAGAACGGGAACCCACGTTTTGTTACAAGTTGAATTTTTGGAGAATCTTCGACATCCAGCTCAGACTGTAAGAATTGGCGAAGGCGTACAATAGTGTCCTCGATATACATAATGGTGAACGCAAAAGGATAAACCGTACGGTTGCATTTATATTTGTGCACAAAATATTTTTATCACTCGTTATATCAACTCAAAATTAATACAATTCGCCGAGAACGGGAACCCACGTTTTGTTACAAGTTGAATTTTTGGAGAATCTTCGACATCCAACTCAGACTGTAAGAATTGGCGAAGGCGTGCAATAATGTCCTCGGTATACATAATGGTGAACGCAAAAGGATAAACCGTACGGTTGCATTTATATTTGTGCACAAAATATTTTTATCACTCGTTATATCAACTCAAAAATAATACAATTCGCCGAGAACGGGAACCCAGTTCTTGTTACAAGTTGAATTTTTGGAGAACCATCGACATCCAGCTCAGACTGTAAGAATTGGCGAAGGCGTACAATGGTGTCCTCGGTATACATAATGGTGAACGCAAAAGGATAAACCGTTGGGTTGCATTTATATTTGTGCACAAAATCTTTTTAACCACTCGTTATATCAACTCAAAAATAATACAATTCGCCGAGAACGGGAACCCACGTTTTGTTACAAGTTGAATTTTTGGGGAATCTTCGCATCCAGCTCAGACTGTAAGAATTGGCGAAGGCGTGCAATAGTGTCCTCGGTATACATAATGGTGAACGCAAAAGGATAAACCGTACGGTTGCATTTATATTTGTGCACAAAATATTTTTATCACTCGTTATATCAACTCAAAAATAATACAATTCGCCGAGAACGGGAACCCAGTTCTTGTTACAAGTTGAATTTTTGGAGAACCATCGACATCCAGCTCAGACTGTAAGAATTGGCGAAGGCGTACAATGGTGTCCTCGGTATACATAATGGTGAACGCAAAAGGATAAACCGTTGGGTTGCATTTATATTTGTGCACAAAATCTTTTTAACCACTCGTTATATCAACTCAAAAATAATACAATTCGCCGAGAACGGGAACCCAGTTCTTGTTACAAGTTGAATTTTTGGAAAATCTTCGACATCCAGCTCAGACTGTAAGAATTGGCGAAGGCGTGCAATAGTGTCCTCGATATACATAATGGTGAACGCAAAAGGATAAACCGTTGGGTTGCATTTATATTTGTGCACAAAATCTTTTTAACCACTCGTTATATCAACTCAAAAATAATACAATTCGCCGAGAACGGGAACCCAGTTCTTGTTACAAGTTGAATTTTTGGAGAACCATCGACATCCAGCTCAGACTGTAAGAATTGGCGAAGGCGTACAATGGTGTCCCGACACTTTATCTGTCATTATCTTTTTTGATAGAATTAAGTGGCAATGATCGTATTGCACAGTCGAAAAATTAGTTTTCCTACGTTTTGTGCACACAAAAATAATACCAAGTCGCCACTTTTTAGTTACAAGTTGAATTTTTGGAGAATCTTCGACATCCAGCTCAGACTGTAAGAATTGGCGAAGGCGTGCAATAGTGTCCTCGGTATACATAATGGTGAACGCAAAAGGATAAACCGTACGGTTGCATTTATATTTGTGCACAAAATATTTTCATCACTCGTTATATCAACTCAAAATTAATACAATTCGCCGAGAACGGAAACCCACGTTTTGTTACAAGTTGAATTTTTGGGGAATCTTCGCATCCAGCTCAGACTGTAAGAATTGGCGAAGGCGTACAATGGTGTCCCGACACTTTATCTGTCATTATCTTTTTTGATAGAATTAAGTGGCAATGATCGTATTGCACAGTCGAAAAATTAGTTTTCCCACGTTTTGTGCACACAAAAATAATACCAAGTCGCCACTTTTTAGTTACAAGTTGAATTTTTGGAGAATCTTCGACATCCAGCTCAGACTGTAAGAATTGGCGAAGGCGTGCAATAATGTCCTCGGTATACATAATGGTGAACGCAAAAGGATAAACCGTACGGTTGCATTTATATTTGTGCACAAAATATTTTTATCACTCGTTATATCAACTCAAAAATAATACAATTCGCCGAGAACGGGAACCCAGTTCTTGTTACAAGTTGAATTTTTGGAGAACCATCGACATCCAGCTCAGACTGTAAGAATTGGCGAAGGCGTGCAATAGTGTCCTCGGTATACATAATGGTGAACGCAAAAGGATAAACCGTACGGTTGCATTTATATTTGTGCACAAAATATTTTTATCACTCGTTATATCAACTCAAAATTAATACAATTCGCCGAGAACGGGAACCCACGTTTTGTTACAAGTTGAATTTTTGGAGAATCTTCGACAACCAGCTCAGACTGTAAGAATTGGCGAAGGCGTACAATAGTGTCCTCGATATACATAATGGTGAACGCAAAAGGATAAACCGTACGGTTGCATTTATATTTGTGCACAAAATATTTTTATCACTCGTTATATCAACTCAAAATTAATACAATTCGCCGAGAACGGAAACCCACGTTTTGTTACAAGTTGAATTTTTGGGGAATCTTCGCATCCAGCTCAGACTGTAAGAATTGGCGAAGGCGTACAATGGTGTCCCGACACTTTATCTGTCATTATCTTTTTTGATAGAATTAAGTGGCAATGATCGTATTGCACAGTCGAAAAATTAGTTTTCCTACGTTTTGTGCACACAAAAATAATACCAAGTCGCCACTTTTTAGTTACAAGTTGAATTTTTGGAGAATCTTCGACATCCAGCTCAGACTGTAAGAATTGGCGAAGGCGTGCAATAATGTCCTCGGTATACATAATGGTGAACGCAAAAGGATAAACCGTACGGTTGCATTTATATTTGTGCACAAAATATTTTTATCACTCGTTATATCAACTCAAAAATAATACAATTCGCCGAGAACGGGAACCCAGTTCTTGTTACAAGTTGAATTTTTGGAGAACCATCGACATCCAGCTCAGACTGTAAGAATTGGCGAAGGCGTACAATGGTGTCCTCGGTATACATAATGGTGAACGCAAAAGGATAAACCGTTGGGTTGCATTTATATTTGTGCACAAAATCTTTTTAACCACTCGTTATATCAACTCAAAAATAATACAATTCGCCGAGAACGAAAAACCAATTCTTGTTACAAGTTGAATTTTTGGAGAATCTTCGACATCCAGCTCAGACTGTAAGAATTGGCGAAGGCGTACAATGGTGTCCCGACACTTTATCTGTCATTATCTTTTTTGATAGAATTAAGTGGCAATGATCGTATTGCACAGTCGAAAAATTAGTTTTCCTACGTTTTGTGCACACAAAAATAATACCAAGTCGCCACTTTTTAGTTACAAGTTGAATTTTTGGAGAATCTTCGACATTCAGCTCGGACTGTAAGAATTGGCGAAGGCGTGCAATAGTTTCCTCGGTATACATAATGGTGAACGCAAAAGGATAAACCGTTGGGTTGCATTTATATTTGTGCACAAAATCTTTTTAATCACTCGTTATATCAACTCAAAAATAATACAATTCGCCGAGAACGGGAACCCACGTTTTGTTACAAGTTGAATTTTTGGGAAATCTTCGCATCCAGCTCAGACTGTAAGAATTGGCGAAGGCGTGCAATAGTGCCCTCGGTATACATAATGGTGAACGCAAAAGGATAAACCGTTGGGTTGCATTTATATTTGTGCACAAAATCTTTTTAACCACTCGTTATATCAACTCAAAAATAATACAATTCGCCGAGAACGGGAACCCACGTTTTGTTACAAGTTGAATTTTTGGGGAATCTTCGCATCCAGCTCAGACTGTAAGAATTGGCGAAGGCGTGCAATAGTGTCCTCGGTATACATAATGGTGAACGCAAAAGGATAAACCGTTGGGTTGCATTTATATTTGTGCACAAAATATTTTTAACCACTCGTTATATCAACTCAAAAATAATACAATTCGCCTAGAACGAAAAACCAATTCTTGTTACAAGTTGAATTTTTGGAAAATCTTCGACATCCAGCTCAGACTGTAAGAATTGGCGAAGGCGTGCAATAGTGTCCTCGATATACATAATGGTGAACGCAAAAGGATAAACCGTTGGGTTGCATTTATATTTGTGCACAAAATCTTTTTAACCACTCGTTATATCAACTCAAAAATAATACAATTCGCCGAGAACGGGAACCCAGTTCTTGTTACAAGTTGAATTTTTGGAGAACCATCAACATCCAGCTCAGACTGTAAGAATTGGCGAAGGCGTACAATGGTGTCCCGACACTTTATCTGTCATTATCTTTTTTGATAGAATTAAGTGGCAATGATCGTATTGCACAGTCGAAAAATTAGTTTTCCTACGTTTTGTGCACACAAAAATAATACCAAGTCGCCACTTTTTAGTTACAAGTTGAATTTTTGGAGAATCTTCGACATTCAGCTCAGACTGTAAGAATTGGCGAAGGCGTGCAATAGTTTCCTCGGTATACATAATGGTGAACGCAAAAGGATAAACCGTTGGGTTGCATTTATATTTGTGCACAAAATCTTTTTAATCACTCGTTATATCAACTCAAAAATAATACAATTCGCCGAGAACGGGAACCCACGTTTTGTTACAAGTTGAATTTTTGGAGAATCTTCGACATTCAGCTCAGACTGTAAGAATTGGCGAAGGCGTGCAATAGTTTCCTCGGTATACATAATGGTGAACGCAAAAGGATAAACCGTTGGGTTGCATTTATATTTGTGCACAAAATATTTTTAACCACTCGTTATATCAACTCAAAAATAATACAATTCGCCTAGAACGAAAAACCAATTCTTGTTACAAGTTGAATTTTTGGAAAATCTTCGACATCCAGCTCAGACTGTAAGAATTGGCGAAGGCGTGCAATAGTGTCCTCGATATACATAATGGTGAACGCAAAAGGATAAACCGTTGGGTTGCATTTATATTTGTGCACAAAATCTTTTTAACCACTCGTTATATCAACTCAAAAATAATACAATTCGCCGAGAACGGGAACCCAGTTCTTGTTACAAGTTGAATTTTTGGAGAACCATCGACATCCAGCTCAGACTGTAAGAATTGGCGAAGGCGTACAATGGTGTCCCGACACTTTATCTGTCATTATCTTTTTTGATAGAATTAAGTGGCAATGATCGTATTGCACAGTCGAAAAATTAGTTTTCCTACGTTTTGTGCACACAAAAATAATACCAAGTCGCCACTTTTTAGTTACAAGTTGAATTTTTGGAGAATCTTCGACATTCAGCTCAGACTGTAAGAATTGGCGAAGGCGTGCAATAGTTTCCTCGGTATACATAATGGTGAACGCAAAAGGATAAACCGTTGGGTTGCATTTATATTTGTGCACAAAATCTTTTTAATCACTCGTTATATCAACTCAAAAATAATACAATTCGCCGAGAACGGGAACCCACGTTTTGTTACAAGTTGAATTTTTGGAGAATCTTCGACATTCAGCTCAGACTGTAAGAATTGGCGAAGGCGTGCAATAGTTTCCTCGGTATACATAATGGTGAACGCAAAAGGATAAACCGTTGGGTTGCATTTATATTTGTGCACAAAATATTTTTAACCACTCGTTATATCAACTCAAAAATAATACAATTCGCCTAGAACGAAAAACCAATTCTTGTTACAAGTTGAATTTTTGGAAAATCTTCGACATCCAGCTCAGACTGTAAGAATTGGCGAAGGCGTGCAATAGTGTCCTCGATATACATAATGGTGAACGCAAAAGGATAAACCGTTGGGTTGCATTTATATTTGTGCACAAAATCTTTTTAACCACTCGTTATATCAACTCAAAAATAATACAATTCGCCGAGAACGGGAACCCAGTTCTTGTTACAAGTTGAATTTTTGGAGAACCATCGACATCCAGCTAAGACTGTAAGAATTGGCGAAGGCGTACAATGGTGTCCCGACACTTTATCTGTCATTATCTTTTTTGATAGAATTAAGTGGCAATGATCGTATTGCACAGTCGAAAAATTAGTTTTCCTACGTTTTGTGCACACAAAAATAATACCAAGTCGCCACTTTTTAGTTACAAGTTGAATTTTTGGAGAATCTTCGACATCCAGCTCAGACTGTAAGAATTGGCGAAGGTGTGCAATAGTTTCCTCGGTATACATAATGGTGAACGCAAAAGGATAAACCGTTGGGTTGCATTTATATTTGTGCAAAAAATATTTTTAATCACTCGTTATATCAACTCAAAAATAATACAATTCGCCGAGAACGGGAACCCACGTTTTGTTACAAGTTGAATTTTTGGGGAATCTTCGACATCCAGCTCTGACTGTAAGAATTGGCGAAGGCGTGCAATAGTGTCCTCGGTATACATAATGGTGAACGCAAAAGGATAAACAGTACGGTTGCATTTATATTTGTGCACAAAATATTTTTATCACTCGTTATATCAACTCAAAAATAATACAATGCGCCGAGAACGGGAACCCACGTTTTGTTACAAGTTGTTTTGGAGAATCATCGACATCCAGCTCAGACTGTAAGAATTGGCGAAGGCGTTTGTTTTCAATATAGGTAATGGCTCATATTATGAACAGCGTAAAGGAACGGCTATGGGTAACCCATTGTCTCCATTTATAGCGAACCTATTCATGGGTAGGTTTGAGATGGAAGCTGGGAAAGAACTCAGTTACTTCCCTAGGGTCTGGATCAGGTATGTTGATGACATATTCGCAAGGATAACCAGAATCGAGAATGTTCTTTCAGCACTAAACAACAGGTGTAAGAGTATAAAATTCACATATGAAGTAGAAAAAGAACGAAAGTTGCTGTTTTTAGATGTATTGGTTATAAGGAACGAACAGAACGAAATAGAATTTGACATTTACAGGAACACGGGCACTTTCAGATATATTCCACAACACAAAATTGCGGCACTGCAATTTCTGGTACACAGCTTAATAACTTTTCCTTTAAAGAAATATAAATACGACAATGAAAAGAGAGTGATTCGGTAAGTAGCTGAAGCAAACGGTTTTAACCCAGATATAGTTGACAAAATAATTAGAAAATGCAAGTTTAGGAAAGCACTTCGTAAATCTTCGACTTTTCAAAAAGAGGAGAGTAATAACAAGTTTATAGTGATCCCATATGAACCCCAATATACGAGAGGGCTTCAACAGACATTGATGGTCGCTCAAGAAGTTGAAGCATTCCAAGTATTGAAGATCTGAATTGGAAGATTTTGTCTTGCTCTTTTTGGGTATTAGGTGATCAAGTAATCATCTAAAAATCAACCGTTGAGTAAGGTGCAAATTGTTAGGCAATTTTTTTTATCACAGTTGTTACTACTAAACTTGATGCACTTGATGAAAATGTATGACGGCTCAACCCATTCACTAGAAAGAAATAAGACCGTTGGGCCTGTCTGACCACAGCTTGCTAATAAGTGTAAAAAATCCGTTCTGTATTTCCAATTCCTCCACAAATGTTGAAGTTCAAAAACAACCGAAAAAACCTCAAATATACATTATTTCCACTATGGTGGTTATATAAGTGCATCTAGAGATTTTCTGAGTTGATTCCAAATGAAAAGTGTTATTGAAAAACACATTTTTCCTACATTTTCCTATTTAATTATATCCAGCCTCCATTGATAATTCATAAGTTAATGTTTCTCTTGTTTTCCACAGGAATACATTGGTAATTCTGCCAGGAGCTTGAGAGCTTTAATCACGAAGAATTCCTTCAAGAGCCGGTACAAAAAAGCGCAGACCTTCCTGGGAAAATTGAAATTCCTCACAGAAGATGTAAGTGAAACGTTATGCCTGAAAAATATATTTATCGGGTGGAAGGTAACTATTACTTTTATATGCTTGTAAAGTGAATCAAGTTCATATTTTTTGCTTCCAGTTTTCAACGAGATGAACAGATTGAATTAGAGAATATTTCATTTGATGAAACATACTTTTTTGCTGCTGATTTTTTTCCATTGCTCGTTGGAGAAGTGTTTTTGATATACAATTTCAAATGTTTTGATATCTTTTCGAAATTAAAAAAATATCAAAATAAACTAGAAATATAATGCCTGTACAAAAAATGCTACTGCTATTAGACTTTTTGAAGGAAAATGAAAATTAAATCTCTTCAATGTGATTCCAAATTGTTCGTAATACTACAAAAAAAACATGAGAGTTAAAAGGCCGGGATTCAGCTATCATTAACATTCCTGTACTCAAGAGATTCCTCTAGAAAATACAGGATGTCAAAATAGTAACTAGGTCTATATTATAGGTTCTATATTGAATAATACAATATTCGTATAGTATTCGTATATTGCAGTTTTTGGAAAAAATACAATTTTATAATAATAATCATAATAAAAATCATAATTATCATGATAATAATATCAAGAGGGTGTGAATTTGAGCTTTTATTTTCCTTTTACTTTCCTGTCAATTTTTGAAAAAATTTGGTCCAAAAATCAAGACTACGAGAGGTTTACTGCTTTGTTTTTGGAATAATCAAACAGAGAGATGGGAAAAATAGAAGAGAAACATTAAAGAGTAATTGAAATGATACTGGAATTATATATCAATCATGTGCCATGACAGATGTCTAGCAGAATGCTGGATGAGATGTTTATCTTCACATTGACTCTCTTCAATTCCCTCACTTAGTTTCCCAAAAACAATTATTGTTGACTTTGACTGTGTCGGTAATAATCGACCTAGTTCATTGGTTTTCGGAATGAATGGTCGAATATCAAACGAATTATGGAGCAAGAAAATAAATCAGATTCTGATGTAGTGAGTGATTTACTTTTCGGAAGTTGCACCTCTCCACCTTTTTACTGAAAATAGAAGTTTGATTTATGACAATTTCCATTTTAGAGACTTAATGCGAAGTTTTTAAAATTGTGTTTCCTACAAGAACTTTATTTTTTTGTAGAGAATCTTATCACGAACAAAAAGATAGTTTATATTATTGCAGTTCCCGAGATATTTAGAGGAGCCTGGATACAACACACACACAGGCAATTATGCCTAGGTATGTTGTTCTAAGAGAGCAAATCTAACCCTGATTTGTATAAAAAATGTTATATTGTTGTAATTCCTTTCATAATGATAGATCCTGAGCTGGACCTGCTCGATCTATTGAAAGGAATCAAAATTCAGTAAAATAATCAACCAGCATCAATTTCATCTGACTGACGTAGTTTTCAGACCTACGCAATAATTCCATAATGAAATACGTAATTAAACATCACCCCTCTCAAAAATTCATATGGTTTGCAGCCCCAACATGCCCTGCCGGACGTTTTCTTATGGATCATAAGCGGAGGAAAAAGGCAGGCCTACCAACGTATAGCCGCCAGGGACATCATTTATTCAACGGTAGACGAGGAATGCGGCCGAGATTGTGGAAAGGTCCAAACTATGTTTCTGAAGGTGAGTTTGGCTTCGTTTGATTTTGTTATGAAAGACAGCAATCGATTTGAAAGTTTGTTGTTTCCAAAATATTTCCGTTGGGGAATTCAAAATGTTTTGATATGCAGAAGAGAATTAGGTCGAACCTGATAACAAATGTGATCAGTCTGGTTGAATCTAATAAAATCTTATGATCGCTCTCCAACATTTATTTAGATGATGAAAATTCTATCCTTCTTCTTGCCAATGTCTTTGCTTCCAAAGAAGACATTTTTCATCTCGTTCATAACTCCATTGAGTCCCAATGTGTTCTTCTCTTGTATTTTTACTGGATACCAAGTGCTGTTCTTATTTTACTTTCACATTTACCCAGTGTTCCCAATGTAGCAACAGGTAATGCGTTTAACCGAGCACCAGATTCCTCAATATTAACAACGGCTTTGAGGCGAGCTTTTTCAGAGGGAGATAACAAGGATGAAATGATACAGTGAGAAGCAACATCTAGTGAAGGTTTGTCCCGTACTTTCTGAAGTAATTTGAGACCATAGGCAAATGATTTTTGGTTTGAGAACACCAAGTGAATTTGACTTCGAGGGCTAAATCATCTATTATATTGTTGAAGGAGATTGAAAGTATCATTTCTATCAATTGCGGAACATCGTTGATGGAAGACATAAATGCTGGTACAGCCAGCGATGACGAGCGTAGATCAAACCGTCCACGATTCACAGGCAATCTTGCTTGAGACCAAGAAATAGCAGTAAAACAGCTGGTGTACTATAATTTTGAATTGCCACATAAAATTTGTGGAAGGTGGAAGAATCACCACAAAATCACTATCATGATTGAATAATATATCCAATGATTTATTAGTTTCATTATAGCTGGTACTCGGATATCTGTTAATGGTAGACTTTATACAGAATTTGGAATCAATACCGTCAGAAATGACGCATCTAACACACTAATTAAAGTGAAATTTATTAACACCCTGCAAACGACGTGACATATTTATCAGTTTTCTTAACCCGCTTATTGGTTTACCGTTTCCAACAGTAAATATTGTGGCGAGTTCAAATCTGTTTATCTTTCATTTTTAGCCGCAAGGGATGGGAAAAGCGAAGGGACCGTGACAAACGATTCACTATTAATAATTCGTGGAGCCCTAATAAACTCTACCGTGTGAATAGCACTACGCCTGATTGAAAACCTTTTCGGTTCAATGCCGCCGCCATGCATGCTGCAGAAAAACACGTAGTCAATTATGATTTTGTTTCATTATTGGGGTTACTTTCAGTGATACTTCGAACGATTATTTACTCTTCCAGATATTCATATATTAATAATAACAATTTGTTTTCCCAACACAATATTTATAGCAGGGAAAAACAATAATTCAAAAAACTAACTATAACACAACTGAGTACGAACAGAGCACACAAAAAAGATAAATCAGAACGGAAACTTGAAAAAAATATATAAATATACATACATATACACACATATATACATACATATACAGCGTGACTCACGGTCGATGGTAGGTTAGACGTTTCTGGAAAACGCAAAGCATGATTTTTCTGAAAATTTCACCTCTAACATTTCCTTACCTGTTCTATCGATCTAAAATATTTTCAGCATTGCGGCGTTGCCACTTCTATCAAAAAGTCCTAGCAATTATATTTTTTTAAATGAAACACCCCGTATATTAATACATTTTTGGAATCGCTCTAGTATTTTAATAATTTTTTGTTAATAATGTCCTATACCTATCTCTATCTGTTATGTCTTAGACATGACATTTTTTTCCTGGCTAATTCCCTCATAATTTCGTTTCAGGTGGTGATTACTTTATCATATTTTATGAGAAAAATTCATATGAATGTGTGTCTCAACCTACTTCGTTTCCGAGTAACGAGGTGTCAAAAGTTTAACTAAAAATATTGTTTTCTTAATAATAACTCAAAAATCTTTTCGTCGATTTCAAGTACTTACCTGATTGATATTTATGTTGTCGTAGAGGATCCACTATCCACTTTTCGTCACACGATCCAATCCAAAAAAAGGATCGTTCTGGTTGCGCTAAAAAGAGGCAAAAGTTAAAATCAAATCGAGTACAAAATTCTCGGAAAGAAATCTGTTTGAAAATTGGTATCTAATATTATCACGTGACTGTATAGGATTTCCTATTTCACAAAACAATTCTACATAGAACTTTTTTTTCAGCTGCCTGGAAAGAAAGGAATCGGTCCGAGCGGCTGGTCCATTCCTGCCAAATTGCAGATATATCTGTGGCTGGGCATGTTGAAATACAAAAAGAATTTCATCAACGGGATTCCTTTGGGCTACGAGAAAACTCCTGAGATTAGGAATGTCGAGCGTCCGAGAGCTTTACCACCGTCAACAATCCACTATGTGGAAAAGCACGTAAGCACGTAAATAGATGAATTTTCAAATGGGCGTTTGGAGGATTTATCAAGCTGCTAACTGCGATGACGGAACGTGCTATACGAGAAAATTTTTATGAATGTACTGTTCTTGCGGAATATATACGAGAAATTTTCAATTTCAGATAATTTCGTTTAACAAATTTCGTGATTTCAAGTAAAAAACATTCTCCCAGTTTATGAATTCCTTCTCTTACAGACAAGGCATTTTTGAGTCAATATGATTTCTATAATGAATTACTTATTCAGATAATTTTTGTAAAATGATAAAATAGAAATGTCCCCACATCAACGGCATCAGTTTCAAATCAAATCAAAATATGCTTTATTGCCCAAGATATGTACATCTTATTAGCAAAGTCTAGTAAAGTAAAACATGTATATGGGACAATTAACAAATATAAACTATAAAATAATGCTTAGAGACAAGAGCAGAGTATATGAACAGAACAATATTAAGCCCAACTCAACAGATACAAATATAAGTACATGGATATTGAGTAAATGTAAATATATAATGCTACGTAATGTACATTGATAGCCATTTCGTGTTGATTTCACTAACTTATTTACACAAAGCTACATGCCAATTACTAGATAGAGCCTTGGTAGAATTCGTCCACACTATAATATGGCCTCCCAACAAGGAATTCTTTTACTTTCTTTCTGAATCTCTTTTCATTATACATTCGCCTTAAATTAATGGGAAGGTGGTTGAATAACTTCTTGCTATTGAAAATAATAGAATTTTGTGTAAGGGCTAGAGATGGTGTGGGAAGGGAAACGGAGTAAGACTGACGTGTACTATAAGTTGAGGTGTTATTAAATTGATTTTTATATTTTTGTGGATAAGACATACTGTTTCCAAAATAAAAAGACATACTAAGGTCAGAATTTTTTGCTTCACAAATAATGGGCGGCATGAATCCCTTTTTGATTCATTATCGACATCATTACATCATATTGAAATTGAAAACAACTGTTATTTTATTTCTTTTAGTTGGAAACTTTCCTCAAACATGAGGAAACAAAAAAAGAAATGATTAATGCAAATTGTTTCAACATTTTACATATGGGTGATCCGAAATGTTCCCAGTTTTATTTTCATTAGTTCAAGATAACAAACAAAAATTCTGATGCAAATATTAATCATCCAATTCTAATGTTATCTCTATAAGCAAAGAGCGGCTCAGTTAGAAAGCAATATTCCGAAGCTTGTTGACTGGTTTACATCTCAAATTCGTAAACCCATGTCTCATCACCAGTTACCGTGCGTTTTATGTATATGGGGTTCGATTTACCAGTTCTAACATGTCTTTAGCGACCATCACGCTATTGACTTGTTGCAGAAAATTCAGGTCTTTTGGCACTAGTCGAGTGGAAAAACTGATTCCTTAGACGCAAAATTTCAGCGTTTCTCTCTCTCAGACTTGAACGATAATTTTCAGTCACCATTTCTTTTACATTAACGATGTTAAGTTCAATTGAATATGACGGTGGCTGACCAGAGCGAGAGGCATATCTTTCCACCACACAGGCATATCTTTCCACGGTGCAGGAATCTTCACAAAAAATTTCCTGCATATGCAATTGGCAATACAACTGAAAGAGTCGACCTTCAGTTTTGGAACGGGCACACTTGCAGACCGGTTTCGGGCTCATTAGCCACTCGTCAGTGCAAGATAGTGGCCATCATCGACCTAAAGTCAATGATATTCCACAATTGAAAATCGGAATTCTTTCAGAGTATTTCATTCCTCTTCCTAAGTTGAAGCGAACATCACAAAATGTCACTCCATCTAGTGGACAAGATACTAACCAACTGCTTATCCGTAATTTGCCCGATTCCTCTGACTAAGGAAGAAAAACTTTCTTATTAGTCAGTGGGTTATGCTTGAAAACTGGCAGTAAACAAATCCAAAGAAATGAACTTTAAACATTCAAGCCAGACTCGAATATACCTACACAGCAGGTTGAATGGACTGGCGCCTGTCACAAAACAACTACTCCCCTGACTAATACCACGAAAGGCGTTGGATTATATCCGACAGGATATCATTTATGAGAACGCTTCGTCAATTTCCTTCTGTCAAGAATATAAAATCTGAATGTCAATCACTTGATGCCCTGATGAAGTGGTCAGTCATTCCTACGTCTTTACTTTTAATCGCAGCCAGCAAACTCACAGATATTTCCTTCAATTGCAGCGTCACTATATTCAACGGTATCACTTTATTTGTTTTAAGATTTTTGAACTCCGCGCTCACATCTACCAAGCTAGATCCCTGATTGGCAGCGACGCTTCAGGTCTGTCGGATCCCTTCGCCAGAATAATAGCAGGAGAATTCAGCAAGACAACCCAAGTCATAGATGAAACCCTGAGTCCCACTTGGGATGAGCTGCTGATCTTTGAGGAAATTCTCATTTACGGTGATGGTGACGAAATCAAGAATGATCCACCTCCGATAGTGATCGAAATCTTTGATCAAGACAAGGTGGGGAAAAGTGAATTCATCGGAAGGTCCTTGGCGAAGCCTAGTGTGAAGCTCAAGGATGATCCGTATGAGAAGCCGAAATTTCCGCCTTCTCTGGAATGGTAAATACATCTACTTTCTTTAGTATTCAATCCAAACACTCTTATATTGATTATTTCGACTAAGTCTCTCCCATGGAAAGAAACATTCTTCGTAAATCGTTACAATTACTTCTGTTACTGTAAATCAATTGCAGGGAATGACGTGTTGAGACGTAAAATCTATAGTCCGTTCATAATTTGTCGATAGCACAAAATGAGGGCCCAAGTCATAAAACGGTCGTAAAACTCGTAAAATCATAGGCGGAGGTTCCTGAGGTGTTTATTCATTAAATATAAAGCTTCAGTTTATATTCGAAACTTGCCTTGAAAGGGTGAAGTTGTTACGAACGAAAATAATTTTTGGTTTAGTACATTTTTTAATCGCATTTAATTTACGGCTCGTTGGTGTTTCGGCGTCTACGGCAGTAATTAACGTCTCTAATATTTATTTTGCGAATTTTGTGCAGTGCGTGAGTAACTTTTTTTCATATTCCTACAAACCTTTCGTTCCTGCTTGTTTTGTTTGATTGCTTGCGATGGCTTCGTCATCATCATCAACATCATCAAGTTTTACACCGGTACTGTTGCGTACAGTCAGTAAGTCTGTCTATTCACCAAGAGAGGAGACTATTGTTTTGAACGTACACGATGCTCTGGTTTCTCAGAATTCCACAAACACTGTTCAGAACATAATCAAGAGTTGTGCCAACATGACGGGCGTAGGGGAGTCAACAATATATAGGTTCCTATCAGAAAGAAAAAAAAAAGGTATAGCTAACCCAAATACAAACGAATACTTGAAGAGGGGGAGAAAACCTATTGAAATTGATGAATTTGTCAAAAATGGTATTCGAAGGAAAATTCACGATTTTTTTTACAAAAAAGAAATACCCAACTTAAACAAAATTTTACAAGAAGTTAGAGACGACCCGGATTTGCCTCATGTCGGACGAACCAAATTGTGGCAAGTTATAAAAGAATTAAATTTCCGGTGGGAGAAATCAGACCAGAAATCACTTTTGATTGACCGGGAAGAGATAATATGTTGGAGAAGAAAGTATCTAAGATCTATACGAAAATTTCGGGCTGAAGGAAGGCCAATTTACTATCAGGACGAAACGTGGGTAAACGCAGGTCATACTCTCACAAAAATTTGGACAGATAAAAATATATCAAGCTCCAGGCAAGCCTTTATGGAAGGTTGGTCTACTGGTATTTCCCCACCCTCTGGTAAAGGCAGTAGATTAATAGTTTCTCACATTGGCAGTGAAAAAGGATTTACTAAGCATGGTTTGTTGGAATTTGAATCCAAAAGCACAAAAGACTATCACGAGGAGATGACAGCTGATGTTTTCGAAGAGTATTTTGAGCAGATGATTGAACATATACCACCAAACTCAATTATAGTATTAGATAATGCACCTTATCATTCACGACTAGTTGAAAGACTTCCAACGACTGCGTGGAAGAAACAGGATATCATTGACTGGCTGCGGAATAAGTCCCTGCCTTACGAAGATGGAATGGTTAAAGCGGAACTTTTAAAAATTGCCGGCAACACAAATCTAAGTTCAAGAAATACGTAGTTGACAAAATGGCGGAAAGACGAAACATCACAGTCCTTAGACTTCCACCCTACCACTACGAATTAAATCCAATTGAACTCATTTGGGCACAAATGAAAAGCTATGTGGCTAGAAAAAATACGTCATATAAAATACAAGCTGTACGTGAATTGTTATATGAGTCTTTACAACATATTACAGAACAAAATTGGCGAGATGCAGTAAGACATGCAATAGAAATGTGGGATCTTGACAATATAATTGATGCGACTGTAGAGACACAACCGCTAATTATTAACCTGCAAGACGACTCGGATTCCGAAGATGATCCTGTTTATTTTGAATTTGAATAGTTTTGTAAGTAATCGTAGTTTATATCATTTAAAAATAGGTATTAATTAAATAAATGTATCTTTTACAAATTGCAAGTAACTTATTATTTTTGAATAAAATAAAGAAATTTTTTTAAAATAAAAATACAGTTTACAGTACCTACAGTTTAAGAATATTAATATATTTATTTATTTAAAGTAACTAATGTTTTAATCATATACTCTACGACACTGGTCACTCATTTCCACTCAAAATACCTACATAATCGGATTAAAAGCTGTATTGTATTTCTTCAGATACAAGGTGGGTTAGTCGAAAACATCTTAAACTGCCAGTTTTAGTTTGGTTTTTGTTATTATATCATATTAGCTGTCCTCTCTGTATTTCAGTTCTCTAATGAGGGTCAAACTTGTAGTGAGCTATCAACAAATTATGAACGGACTATAGTTAATCCTCAGCTTGCACAAGATTCATTCACTGATGTTTTGGTGCTTGAAAACCTGTCATCATGGTTCGACTAGTAAATATATTGAAATTCAAATTATAGAGCCTTGATAGTTTCATTCTAATTTCGTAATTCAGAACTTTTGGCACAGAAAAAAAGTGCTATTTAGTGCTCACTCCAGCATAAAATATTGGTGATAGCAATTGGTGGCTCTTCATTCTACAACCTTTACCAAGTCCTCCTTGGTTGACAGTGTTTTTGAATGTCACTTGGTCAGATTTCCGTTCAATTTCTTTTTGATCTAGTTAATGTATCCCTATGGATAATCTCAGATCCGGATCCCTTGAGGTTATGTAGGCGATCCAGACTTCAGTATTCCGGACTTGCTGAATGCTCTACTATCCAAACCTTCAACAGCCTCTCCATTTCACATGGTATCTGGTACTTTCTGTTTTTGACGTCTTTATTAGATTTAGATGGTGTAATTTTTGTGAGACCGAATCTGAAGAAGTTTCTATTGTTATACTTAGATCCAATTCTTCCAATCCTTCGCTACTAACTAACATGTTTGTAGGTTCACTATAACGAGGGGTACAGATAGAGCAGGTGAACTGCTCGCTGCTTTCGAGCTTTTAGAAATTCCAAACGCCACAGAGGAACCTCTACCTGCTCTCCCTCATCCCAAAGACATACCCATGTACCATGAAACGGACCCGAAACTTGTGAGCACACTCCTTCCAGTACCAAGAGGTATAAGACCTACTCTGGCTAGGTATCGAATAGAAGTACTATTTTGGGGATTGAGGGATCTGAAGAGGATTCACCTCCTTACAGTCGATAAACCCAGAGTCGACATAGAATGTTCTGGGAATATTCTGTACTCGAGCATCATACAGAATAGCAAGAAGAATCCGAACTTTAGCACCCCAGTGAAGTTTATAGAGTTGGACTTGCCAGAACAGGAGCTGTACAGGTAAAAGCTTTTTGGTATTGTGAGAAACAAGAAAAACGTGTTTCTTTCTCAAGCTCATATTCATCGATTTTATCTTTTTTATAGACCTCCTCTGACGATAAGGGCCGTAGATTGCAGAAGTTTTGGGAGATACACTTTAGTAGGTACTCACATGATCAATTCGATTCATAAATATACCTACACTCCGACCACAAAGAAAGATCGAGAAGCTGAGGAGCGAAAGAAATCTTTTAATCAACTCAGAGTTGTGGACTGCAATGTTGGTAATAATCAGATATCACCAACCAGGCTATCTATGGCGAACAGTGATAGAGAGAGGAGTCCTTTGCTGCCTAAGGATATAACTATACAGACAGGTTGGTGAAACTGAGTTTAAAGATAATGTTTTTAACAAAATGGAATACATAATGAGCATATAAAACATAAACAATATAGCAATAAAAAGTATATATCAAGTAGGTGAATAGTTCTTATCAAAGTTCATAATGAGCAGATATTCAATACCTCATAATACCATAGAGAATGTTAACAAATTCATTATTGAAACAAATTTTAATTCTTGAAACTACAATTGTAAAGTGTAAATTCAATTTGGAACTTCATGTACTGGATAACATTATTTATTTCCTCAAAAATTAGTTCAAAGTGGATTTTCAAAATCGATGATGAGCCACGAGACAATTTGAAACAATATTCAAGTAGTTTCAATGTGGTGACAATAAATACAAACTTTGGGCAAACAAAACTGTTTTAATTAATATTTAATGAAACGAATCCAATTTTTGATGAAAACAGTTTTTTAATTTTGCTATCGCCATTCTCTCATTTTTTTGTTGTAGGATACGGTACACACGATGTTAAGAAAATGAAAACTGAAATCAACAAAAAACGGAAACAAAGTTTTGAGGAGGATATAGAAGACGAAGAAGAGAGTAAAGACTGGTGAGTTGAAACAGAAAAATACTAAATGAATCATCTCTAGAATGACCGGAAAGAAATGATGACTTGACAGGAACTGCCATTCTCAAAACGGGATTTTGCTGTAGAAGTAACAATGAAGTGAGCGATTAGGCAAATCCACTTCGCTCGAGGCGATAAATCGTCGACGACTTGTCGAAACTATTGCTGAAATATCAGGCTGTTTCAAACGTATTTTGTTAGAAACGTTTTTCAAACGTTTCTATATATTTACAGTTATTCAATAACTATTACAAAAAGTAGTTAATCATCAGTCGGTTTCAACTACCAAACAGTAGAACAGTAGTTCCAAAGCAAAAACGAGAGATCTACTGCAAAATAAGTAGACCTTTTAACGCTTAACTTCGCCGAATTTTTCTTCATCTGCAATGGATTGATTCGCGATATTCCGCAGTCTACATTATGAATTTTTTGTGAAATATTCTAGTTCTCTAATTTCAACTGAAATGCACTGTTCATGTGTTTTGATTTGATTATTACCATGAAATTCTACTTATAAACAAAAGGTGGAGAACAAAATATTTCAGAGTTCGAAAATGTATAGTTTATTTTTTCTTTTCGTGGGTATGTATTTATTGACTTCTCAAGGGGACTTTGGGATAATTGGCTGCAGAGTCAAACGGTTCTCTTTTATATTTTGCATTATTTTATATGTATATTGGTATATAATAAATGTATTATTATTATTATGATGTTGCCCTACTTGGATTTTTTCGCAAATACTTTACTGAACTCCTTCATTCCAAATGATGAAAATGTTACTGAAATGATCAGTATTTTTTGGATAATCACTGACTCATAATAATCATAAGATTCTTCTAAAAACTGTTTTTTTGTTTTTGTTTTTCAGGTGGACCAAATATTTTGCATCGATAGAACGGATGATCGACGAATCTAAAGAAGCCAAGAAGGTTTTCAACCAGAACGGAAATCTACAGGTTTACGACGACGATAACAATCCACATTCCGGAAATAGTTCGGACAAAAGCCCAGGAATGGAACAAAGAAAAAAATTCGGGTTCAAAACGGCAGCTACTGCATCGAGATTCACGACAAGAATTAGTCCGAAAGCAACGAGAAAAAAGAACAAACCGAAACCGGTGCTTTGCAAGGTGGAGTATAAGGAATTTACGACAAAAATATTATTTGCTTTCTTGATGTTTTTGTGACCCAATTTCAGTTGTCAAGGATATACTGGGGGATCAATAGTAAATGAAGACCTCAGCTTTGATGAGGCGAAGTCGTCCCTGTTGTTGAAAAATACCCCATGCATTGGCTTATCTTTATGTTAGATTAGATTGTCGGGGAGCTGAACCATGGCCTGATTCACTGCGACTTTTTCAGATCTATGGTGATGCTCCTTGGTTGTTAGAGCTCATTGTCTAGCTTGATCTTTTTGACGAGACTCCATAGCCTTGACACTGACCCCTTCATACAGTGTGACCCATTTTTAATGGAAACACCCCCCTAAAATTTGAAGTTGTAAATCGATTTTAATAATTTTTTTTTTAATGTCAAGTACTAAAAGGTCTACCTTGGGACAAAATTTGAAATGTTTATTAAAGTTTCAGGACATACTACGATATTTTTTCTTAGTCGAAAATCGGGATATTTTATTAGCGATTTTTTTATTGGAAAAATCACTACGCCACTGGATTCAGAGTGCCTCTAAACAGGTGTTACCAAAATTTCATGAAAGAATATTCATTACTAACAAAGTTATGACAACTCAAAAATTCGAAATCTCACACAGCTAACAGTCACAATATATCATTTTTTATGATTTCAACAATAAAGTGCGGCCAGATGAAAAAAAAAACAAATAGCGTATATATTTTTAATGAAAATAACGGAATTACATTCACACAATTCAACTAACAATGAAGCAAAAAATTTTAATAAACGTAACTAATAACTAATTATTGAAATGTTTCGATTCAGTGCAACAATTAATTCTAACTCATATTCTAGTAGCCTCTACTAATCCACCACGTATTTCGATACATGTGTCGTAGCGCTTACGAATGTTTCTGATTACGTTCCTTAGTTCTTGAGGGCCAATATCTGCACATACCTGTCGAATTCTTGCACAAAGTTCATTTGTATCTCTTAAGCGGTTTTTGTAAACCTTTTGTATGAGAAGTCCCCAGAGAAAAAAGTCCAAAACTGTAAGATCTGGAGATCTGGGTGGCCACTCTATAAACGGACTACCACGGCCTATCCATCGGTTTGGAAAATGTTAGTTAAGCCATTGCCTCACAGCTCTGGCATAATGAACTGAACACCCATCTAACTGGACAATTTGATCGTTCATTGATTGGCAGCTCGTGAATAGCAACCCAAAACTCTGTGTTTAAAAATTCTAGAAACCTCTGCGCATTAATGTTTTCCTCAAAAAAGAAAGGACCAATAATTCGTTCGTTCAATATCCCACACCAGACGTAGATTTTTTGGGAACACTGGCTTTTACAGTTTATTACCCAGTTAGGATAATCTGCTGCCCAATAGCGACAATTCTGTGATGACACTACTCCATTTGTAGTAAAAGTGGCTTCGTCGGTATATAAAATATTTTTTAGGAAATTTCTATTGTTTAAATATTCCCCTTGGGCCCATAAACGATATTCCAGGCGTCTTGCTTCGTCGCCTTCTTGAAGTGTGTGTGAAAATTTTGGCTTGAAAGGTTTATGTCGCCTTGAGACATCTCCGAATAGTTTCTCGTGGAATATTCAAATCTAAAGTGGCATTCCTTATACTGGCATTAGGATTATTTCCGAAATAATCTAAAATGATTTGATCATTCCTGTCATTCCTGTTTCGTCTTTGTACAGAATTACTTTTAAACATCATTTTTGATACTGCAACAGTTTCATTAAATATTTTAATTATTTTATTTACCGTACCGCAGCTAATACGAGGACGATCTGGATGTCTCTCATTAAATACTCTATGAACCTCTCTAGCACTTCTAACGTCATCTCCCGAAAGGCGTACAATTTCAATTTTCTCTCTTACGCTCAATCTTGCAGTCATGATACAAAATAATTCGAAGAAATGTGAGGTGAATATTGTTGACAATAGTACACTTAAATCTTTCACAAGTGTCAAACTGTAATATCATTTCCATGGCAACTAAGATTTAAATTGAAATATTAGGTCTTAGTTTTAGTTAATTTGCGTGAAAACTTGAATGTAATTCCGTTATTTTCATTAACAGTATTTACGCGATTTGTTTTTTTTTTTTTTCATCTGGCGGCACTTTATTGTTGAAATCATAAAAAAATATTCTCATAGTTATATCTGTTGATATAGGGTGTTTTTGTGACTGTTAGCTGTGTGAGTTTTCGAATTTTTGAGTTGTCATAACTTTGTTAATAATGAATATTTTTTCATGAAATTTTGGTCACACCTGTTTAGAGGCACTCTGAATCCAGTGGCGTAGTGATTTTTTCAATAAAAAAATCGCTAATAAAAAATCCCGATTTTCGACTAAGAAAAAATATCGTAGTATGTCCTGAAACTTTAATAAACATTTCAAATTTTGTCCCAAGGTAGACCTTTTACTACCTGAAATTTCAAAAAAAAAATATTAAAATCGGTTTACAACTTCAAATTTTAGGGGGGTGTTTCCATTAAAAATGAGTCACACTGTATAACTGGCAGTGCGGTTCTTTGTGTTGCCGCAGGGGTGAAGTGATCTCTGCGACTTTTATATGAGTCTTTTGCTAGAGGAGTTGCTCGGTAGCGGAATTGTGATCACCTCATTCAGTGCTCGGGCAGATGCCCTGTAAATAAATTCGCCAATCTCTGCTCTCTCATGGTCGCGGATCATCCAGAGAAGGGGATCCGAACTCCTAACAAATTTACAACCTCCATCCAGTACCATTATGTTATTTAGATTATCAAAACTCGTAAGTCCATGGCCTCCCTGTTGGGGGAAGTACAACCGTGGAACGGGCCATTTCGGATGCATCATTTTTCGAGTCTTTACTCCAAACGAGTGAGATTGAAACAGCAAGAATATTCATAGAAGCGACTTTGTTCTTCTCCAACACTTCGATGACCAGATCTGTCGAAATTTGTGCTGATACTTGCCGCAGAAAGAGTTCTTCATTACGGTTACCAATCCATCAGTAGTTTGTTCAATGGAGCTCCCTTTGCTCAGGAATGATCGATTCTGAGGACTCATGATAGGATGCGTCCTCAATTTCCAAGAACTAAACCTTATCGTTTTCGTAAGAATATTCCGCTTGGTTCCAAGGTCATCACTGGATCCTGTTCAGTGAAGGTGGTCTCCTTGTTATGGATTTGCATGAAAAAAACCTAACGTACTCTAAAAATCACACACAGTTTTTGAACTAAAATGTTCCGATCCCTTTTCCAACATAACGGAATGAATGGTGGATCTATGATTGAAATAAGACTACCTAACCTAACGCAACCTATTTCAATTCTACCGCGCCATCTAGCGCGTGAATAGTGATAGTGGAAATAATCAGATTTTTTCAGATTCTTCCTACGGAATTAGAAGCTAGACCAGAGTTTGATGAATTCAAAGAATGGCTGCATACGTTCGAATTATATAGAGGTAAAAAGACTGGTGAAGATTCTGAAGATGAAAACAGAGTGGTTGGATATTTCAAGGTAATACTGAACGGTTTAAATAAATGCTTTTATTGCACATTTTCATTGCAGGGTGCTATTAAAGTTTATAAATGGCCTTTGCCAAAAGATATAGAAGACACAACCATTATGGGTTTCGACCCACAATTCGGGTTTTTCCAAGGACTGCCTTCAAACGATCCAATCAGGGTCTTAGTGAGAGTATACATTGTTAAAGCTAACGAGCTTCACCCGATGGATTTGAATGGTAAAGCTGATCCCTACGTCGTTTTACAGTTGGGGTCGAAGAGGATCAGCGACAAAGAAAACTATATTTCGAAACAGCTCAATCCCATTTTTGGCAAGTAAGTGAAAAATTAAATATTTTCCATGGTATTATCGCAACAATTGAAATCTATTCCGTGCAGGAGATATTGTTATAGCAATGGGATAATTTAAAATAACTCCAGACCAAGTTACTTCCTCCTCATAGTAAGTAACTCAACTCGTCATTCAGAACCAAACACCATATGCGTAGCTGAAGCGAAAGTTCACATATCTACCCAAAATTTGCCAAAATGTTTCTCATAAAGAACTGCAATAAGGAAATTCTAAAATGTTTTATCCTAAATAAAGAAGCAGCATGATTCAAAATAAAGCTGCAGATAACAAAAACAACTTCAAGTAACTCAGTAGCCGTCTATAGTTGACTTTTACACCGTCATCTTTCTTTTTCATCTGAAGAATTCCTCTTCGACGATTCTTTGATCCACCAAGAATACTTGGTATATTTTGGTTGTCTTTTAATATAAAACCTCGAAGTAGGAGTGGGTCAATTGAGGCTGGGCCTATGATGAGAACCATTTACTGCGCAACCTCTGCTGCAGGCAACCAGTGATACAATTGAACCCAGGTTTGTGTTTAATAAACCCTACAAAATACAAATAAAATAGAACACAGAGTTAGATGGTACAAATGCAATACGCATATATTCAGACGGCTCAAAAACCAAAGAAGGCTCAGGATGTGGAGTGTACTCCAGATCACTAAGAATTAAGTGGGGAATAGGAAAAGATACCAACGTGGTCCAAACAGAACTGGCTGGTATCTCAATCGCCACAAAAGAAATAACCAGAAAAGGAATTTCTGGCAAATACATAACAAGCTGCACTGACAGCAGACAAGCCCTATTAGCCTTGAACGGACAACGTGTTACCTCAGGGCTAGTACTAGAGGGTCACCACGATTTAGCCAAAGTCTCGGTAGATAATAACATTATCCTGAGGTGAGTTAGGAGTAAAGGTAATCGCATTGCCGACTCTTTAGCCAAGGAAGCGGCTGGTCTAAGAATTTTGGGACCCAGTGGCACCTACCCTGATGACTTCGACAATTGCGGAACTAGCCAAATGTTACACCCATGTTCAATCCCTAAAGAGATGGAATAGAATTAAAGAATGCAATCATGCCAGGATCACCATGGGCGACCGTAGGAAGCTGGCGCCGAAGAAATATCTGGTGATGACCAGGAAAAATCTACGCTTAACAGTAGAATTTCTGACTGGTCACTGTTAACTATGGAAACACCTCCATAATATGGGGCTAGTGAACACACTTCTATGTAGGATGTGTAAACAGGAAGATGAGACTGTCAGACATGTCCTATGCGAGTGCCCGGAGTTATCCTCAATAAGAGAGTGTGTGTTCGGCGAGTCTTGGCCTACACCTGCTGATATAAAGAAGGTGTCTCTCAGGGACCTGTCCACTTTCCTGGAAAGGGCAGGATAGACGATGACCTAGGAGGACAACTTCTCGGGAGGATGTACAATGGGTCACAGGTAGCCTAAGTGCTGTCGGCCTACACTCACCCTCCCTACTCTACAGATACAGATAACATCACATAGATCAAGAAAATGTTACCCAAGGGTCCTTCATAAGAGAATAATTTTAGGAATTCGAATGTTTCAGTGTCTATCCTTACTGCCTGTCTCAATGACTATGTGTCAACTTATGACTTATGATCAGTTTTGAACCATACATCAGAGTCTACCGTTTAACTTTTTGTGGAAACGACAAATATGAAAATATTTTGATATTAACCTTCATTTCTACCAAGTCTGGTAGATATGGTTTGTACAGTGTGACCCATTTTTTATGGAAACACCCCCCTAAAATTTGAACTTGTGAACCGATTTTAATAATTTTTTTTTTGGAATGTCAAGTACTGAAAGGTCTACCTTGGGACAAAATTTGAATTGTTAATTAAAGTTTCAGGGCATACTACGATATTTTTTCTTAGTCGAAAATCGGGATTTTTTATTAGCGATTTTTTTATTGAAAAAATCACTACGCCACTGGATTCAGAGTGCCTCTAAACAGGTGTGACCAAAATTTCATGAAAAAATATTCATTACTAACAAAGTTATGACAACTCAAAAATTCGAAAACTCACACAGCTATCAGTTACAAAAAACACCCTATATCAACAGATACAGCCATGAGAATTTTTTTTTATGATTTCAACAATAAAGTGCCGCCAGATGAAAAAAAAACGAATAGCGTAAATATTTTTAATGAAAATAACGGAAATACATTCAAGTTTTCACGCAAATTAACTAAAACTAAGACCTAATATTTCAATTCAAATCTTAGTTGCCATGGAAATGATATTACAGTTTGACACTTGTGAAAGATTTAAGTGTACTATTGTCAACAATATTCACCTTACAGTTCTTCGAATTATTTTGTGTCACGGCTGCAAGATTGAGCGTAAGAGAGAAAATTGAAATTGTACGCCTTTCGGGAGATGATGTTAGAAGTGCTAGAGAGGTTTGTAGAGTATTTTATTAGAGACACCCAGATCGTCCTCGTATTAGCTGCAGTACGGTAAATAAAATATTCAATGAAACTGGTGCAGTATCAGAAATGATGTTAAAAAGTAAAGACGAAACAGGAATGACAGGAATGATCAAATCATTTTAGATTATTTCGGAAATAATCCTAATGCTAGTATAAGGAATGCCACTTTAGATTTGAATATTCCACGAGAAACTATTCGGAGATGTCTCAAGGCGAAGAATATTAAACCTTTCGAATCAAAATTTTTACACACACTTCAAGAAGGCGACGAAGCAAGACGCCTGGAATATTGTTTATGGGCCCTAGGGGAATATTTTAACAATAGAAATTTCCTAAAAAATATTTTATATACCGACGAAGCCACTTTCACTACAAATGGAGTAGTGTCATCACAGAATTGTCGCTATTGGGCAGCGGATAATCCTAACTGGGTAATAAACGGTAAAAGCCAGTATTCCCAAAAAATCATCGTCTGGTGTGGGATATTGAAGGAACGAATTATTGGTCCTTTCTTTTCTGAGGAAAACATTAATGCGCAGAGGTTTCTAGAATTTTGAAACACAGAATTTTGGGATGCTATTCACGAGCTGCCAATCAATGAACGATCAAATTTAATTGTCCAGTTAGATGGGTGTTCAGTTCATTATGCCAGAGCTGTGAGGCAATGGCTTAACGAACATTTTCCAAACCGATGGATAGGCCGTGGTAGTCCGTTTATAGAGTGGCCACCCAGATCTCCAGACCTCACAGTTTTGGACTTTTTTCTCTGGGGACTTCTCACACAAAAGGTTTACAGAAACAGTTCAAGAGATAGAAATGAACTTTGTGCAAGAATTCGACAGGTATGTGCAGATATTAGCCCTCAAGAACTAAGGAACGTAATCAGAAACATTCGTAAGCGCTACGACACATGTATCGAAATACGTGGTGGATTAGTAGAGGCTACTAGAATATGAGTTAGAATTAATTGTTGCATTGAAACGAAACATTTCAAATTAGTTATTAGTTACGTTTATTAAATTTTTTGCTTCATTGTTAGTTGAATTGTGTGAATGTAATTCCGTTATTTTCATTAAAAAATTTATGCTATTTGTTTTTTTTTTCATCTGGCCGCACTGTATTGTTGAAATCATAAAAAAATGATATATTGTGACTGTTCGCTGTGTGAGTTTTCGAATTTTTGAGTTGTCATAACTTTGTTAATAATGAATATTTTTGCATGAAATTTTGGTCACACCTGTTTAGAGGCACTCTGAATCCAGTGGCGTAGTGTTTTTTTCAATGAAAAAATCGCTAATAAAAAATCCCGATTCTCGACTAAGAAAAAATATCGCAGTATGCCCTGAAACTTTAATAAACATTTCATATTTTGTCCCAAGGTAGACCTTTTAGTACTTGACATTTCAAAAAAAATTATTAAAATCAGTTTACAACTTCAAATTTTAGGGCGGCGTTTCCATTAAAAATGGGTCACACTGTATATTTCATATTATTCTCGCTCACCTGAACATTCTGAAAATTTCATTGTACATTTTCTACAGATTCAATGTGTTATTTCGTTTTTCTTTGCTTGTTCTTGTAAACCAAATGTCTTGAATAGAACTGGCAGATACTTGATGAAAATCCATATTGAGGCCCATTTATACAGTTTATTGTGTGATTTTCATTGAAGGGTTTTACAAAAACCACGACACGTGTTTCGCTTATTAACGCTTGAGAAAGCTATTGTATAGCAAAACACGTGTCGCGGTTTTTGTAAAACCCTATAATGAAAATCATATAATAAACTGTATTAATGAGTTTAACCAAATGTGTGATTGATTACTGGGAAAGTAACTAATACCGTTGTAGAGAACACAATAAAAAGCAAAAATCGGTGTCGGTTGGATATATGAGTACAGAACCTTTTTCTTCAATCGAAAAATAATTCTGATAGTTCTCTCAGCTTCTATAACAAATGAAACGTACAACTGTTCCCGCTTGGTTATCCAATATTGTTTGCAAGGGATTCAACCGAAATTCACATTTCACATAAATCTTTGAGAATCATAACTCTTTTAACGTCGTTTTTCTTTCCAATATAGATGTTTCGAAATCGAAGCGACCTTTCCGCAAGATTCGCTTTTGACAGTACAGATTTACGATTGGGATTTGGTCGGATCAGACGATATGGTCGGAGAAACGAAAATTGATTTAGAGAATCGTTTCTACAGCCGACACAGGGCAAGCTGCGGCCTGGCAGACACTTACGAGGAGTGAGTATTAAGTAACAGATGGGAGAAGAATTGAGGTAATGGGGAATGTTCCTCCTGACGAAAATTAAGAGCTCTAAAACAACGCATTTTAAGCTAATCATTTCAACCTTTTTTTTTTTTAAATATTTGAATACTTAAAAAAGAGGAATGAAATAATGCATTCAACATTCAAAGGGATTCGTTTCTATTTCACCATTTGGCAACATCGGTTATAGCTAATAAAGGACAATGAATCTGTTACCTGTTTGAGACGAACAAAGATGACGTGTTGTTCTGTTTACTTACGTTCCGAGTTCCGAGACATTCTGTGACATATGACATTTTGTGCACATAACCTATCTTCCTCTATATAAATAAATAACAAAATAACTGTTGTTTATGTGGCTTGTGGAGGTGGTATTGAACTATAATTTATATTTTGCCTTAATTTGATACTATTGACATGATTCTTCCTCTTCTAGCATACTACTAACCTGAACTCCGATCTAGCATTCTAGGCGCTGTTGCCAATATGTGAATTAGAAACAAATCCCTTTAAAAATTAAAACCCAATATTTGAAAAATCAATTTGAATACTTTCCGAAGTGAATTTGAAAAACTCATGAATTGAACTCAACTTTATTTTGTTCAAACTTGCATTTGCTGTAATAACCCAAATTGAGGAACATTCCCCATTGAGTAGGTTGAGTATCAGTATGTCGAAAAAAGACGAATATAGCAATTTCTGTAAGCGCCTGAGTGCGATATACAGGCTGATTCACGGTGGATGACACATTAGACGTTTCTGGTGAACCAGACAACGGATCACTTTGAAAATTTAATGGAGGGCATATTCGGACATTCTCTAGCCAACTAAAATATGTTCGACAATGCGGTGTTGCCGCTTCTATTAGAAAGCAGTAGCAACTTTGATTTTTCAAATGGAACACTCTGTATATAATATTATTTTTGGAATCTCCAACAATTGCCCGACAAATTTTCTTGATATTTCCCTATACCTATCTGTTACCGTTTTCGAAATAAAAATTAATTTCAATTTTTTTCTTCGAAAATCATGACTTCTAAAAATGCCGATATCTTTTAGTTAAGAAGTACTATGATATCGAAATTTGGTTTGGAGTTAGGTGATACTTGGACACTTCTCACACGTCAGCCTAATCTCCGTTACTTCAATACAGGGTGGTAAAAAAATACAGTTTTTTCGTTTGCTTGAAAAAGTTGCTGAAATTTGATTATTCTAAATGGAACATCCTGTATATTATTGAAAATTCGGAAAGCTGCTGAAATTTGCTTTCTTTCTATGTATATAATACCTATACCTAACTAGTCAAGTTTCGGACTTATGAACATTTATTTGTGAAAATATCCCTTCAGAATGGTATTTCCATTCAGTATTTGGTAAGCAGGCCATGATTACTATTTGACAGTAGCGTTGTGACATTCTCCTAATAATATCGACATTTTCGTCACTTCATAAGTTGCAAATACCTTCAAAACGATGGAACAAAACTATTCAAACGAAGTTCTTATGAATTTGTTTATTATTTTTGGACAGTGTGACAAAATTATCAGCAGAACATGTAGAAAGTTCAATGAAATGTATCCGAATCTACCGCCAATGAACCTCAAGAAATTTATACGAATTCAGAACAATTTCAATGCATTTGGATCAACTTTAAAAGCACCAAGAAACTTGCCTCGACCCGTAACTTTCGAAGACAACCAGATTAATGTCTTAGCATATTTTCACGCATTTCCCGAGTCATCGATAAGAAGTGCTGAAGAAGATTTGGGTATAAAATATTCATCGGTTCAAAGAATCTTGCGAAGACATAAAATGCATGATTATAAATTCACCAAAATTCAAGCAATGAAGCCTCAAGATCCTCAACAGAGAGTAGAATTTTGTGAAATGTTGTTGACACGCATTCAAGAAGATCCACTTTTTTTAAATAAAATTATTTGGACTGATGAATCGAAATTTTCGAGAGAAGGGATTTTCAATAGAAAAAATCGTTATTATTGGTCCAGTGAAAATCCTCACGTCACAAAAGAAGCCGGATTTCAAGAAAAATTTAGTTTTAATGTCTTCTGCATGTTGATGGACAACAAATTGAGGTACGTGATATACGAGGAGTCATTAACATCCAGAAGCTACCTGAATATTTTGGAGAATACTGTAGACAGTTTCGTGGATAATCTGCCACTCGAAGATTATCGAAACTGTTGGTACCAACTAGACGGAGCTCCTGCACATTGCACAAGAGAAGTGAGCGCAGAACTGGATAGACTATTTGACGATCGGTGGATGAGGCGCTTGGGACCATGGAATTGGCCAGCGAGATCACCCGATCTTAATCCATTAGATTTTTATTTGTGGGGAATATTTAAAGAAAAAGTTTACAAAATACCCGTGCGTTCGAGAGATGAATTGTTAGAAAGGATTGCCCAAACATTTGAAGATTTGGATCCCAATGAAATCAGATCTGCCACCACGAAAGCAGTCAACACCCGCATTTTAAAGTGCTTGGAAGTGAACGGCCAGCGATTCGAACATATTTTGAAATATTCCACATGATTGTTTCACTTTTTTATAATTATTCATATCAATATTTCCAATTTCAAGTTTCTTGGTGCTTTTTTAAAGTTTATCCAAACATTTTGAAATTGTTCTGGATTCGTATAAATTTCTTGAGGTTCATTGGCGGTAGATTTGGATACATTTCATTGAACTTTCTACATGTTCTGCTGATAATTTTGTCACACTGTCCAAAAATAATAAACAAATTCATAAGAACTTCGTTTGAATAGTTTTGTTCCATCGTTTTGAAGGTATTTGCAACTTCTGAAGTGACGAAAATGTCGATGTTATTAGGAGAATGTCACAACGCTACTGTCAAATAGTAATCATGGCCTGCTTACCAAATACCGAATGGAAATACCATTCTGAAGGGATATTTTCACAAATAAATGTTCATAAGTCCGAAACTTGACTAGTTAGGTATAGGTATGATATAGATAGAAAGAAAGCAAATTTCAGCAGCTTTCCGAATTTTCAATAATATACAGGGTGTTCCATTTAAAATAATCAAATTTCAGCAACTTTTTTAAGCAAACGAAAAAACTGTATTTTTTTACCACCCTGTATTGAAGTAACGGAGATTAGGCTGACGTGTGGGAAGTGTCCAAGTATCACCTAACTCCAAACCAAATTTCGATATCATAGTACTTCTTAACTAAAAGATATCGGCATTTTTAGAACTCATGATTTTCGAAGAAAAAAATTGAAATTATTTTTTATTTCGAAAACGGTAACAGATAACAGATAATTGAGGTTCATTGGCGGTAGATTTGGATACATTTCATTGAACTTTCTACATGTTCTGCTGATAATTTTGTCACACTGTCCAAAAATAATAAACAAATTCATAAGAACTTCGTTTGAATAGTTTTGTTCCATCGTTTTGAAGGTATTTGCAACTTCTGAAGTGACGAAAATGTCGATGTTATTAGGAGAATGTCACAACGCTACTGTCAAATAGTAATCATGGCCTGCTTACCAAATACCGAATGGAAATACCATTCTGAAGGGATATTTTCACAAATAAATGTTCATAAGTCCGAAACTTGACTAGTTAGGTATAGGTATGATATAGATAGAAAGAAAGCAAATTTCAGCAGCTTTCCGAATTTTCAATAATATACAGGGTGTTCCATTTAAAATAATCAAATTTCAGCAACTTTTTCAAGCAAACGAAAAAACTGTATTTTTTTACCACCCTGTATTGAAGTAACGGAGATTAGGCTGACGTGTGGGAAGTGTCCAAGTATCACCTAACTCCAAACCAAATTTCGATATCATAGTACTTCTTAACTAAAAGATATCGGCATTTTTAGAAGTCATGATTTTCGAAGAAAAAAATTGAAATTAATTTTTATTTCGAAAACGGTAACAGATAGGTATAGGGAAATATCAAGAAAAGTTGTCGAGCAATTGTTGGAGATTCCAAAAATAATATTATATACAGAGTGTTCCATTTGAAAAATCAAAGTTGCTACTGCTTTCTAATAGAAGCGACAACACCGCATTGTCGAAAATATTTTAGTTGGCTAGAGAATGTCCGAATATGCCCTCCATTAAATTTTCAAAGTGATCCGTTGTCTGGTTCACCAGAAACGTCTAATGTGCCATCCACCGTGAATCAGCCTGTATAGGTACAGTATTGACTTGAAAAAATCACTTCTTATTTCAATATTTTAATGCTACTAACAATCGACAAGCTTACCGTCCCAAAAACTGGCAGGTGAGATTAATTCTTCGAATTAATTGTTTGTTCGGGCACTAAGAGGCAAAGATATAATAATAATAATTTTGTTGAGAAATATTTAACTGAATAATGCAAGATTAAAGACCCAATGGTTGACATTTACGCGACCAACGAAAATATAATAATTATAATAATAATGGCTCACTCCGTGTGCTCAGGGCACATGATTCTCGGACCCAATGATCACTAACCCCACGATGTAGAAAGTGGTCGTTGGTTGATAATGCTGGCACACCCCCCTGAACGTATAGGGACTTCAAGGGATAGGACCCTACTAGCGCAACCTTAGGTTAAAACAATGATGTTAATATGTTAGATGATTAGGTATCTGAATGACTATTTGAATGACTATATACCTAAAGTGGTTCGGAGAGACCCACACCCTAAGTCGATACGACCAATCAGCCTTACATCCTTCCTGTTGAAAGGACTTAAGAGGATACTGGACGGACACATCAGGAGCTTAGCATTATAATAATAATAATAATAATATTTATTCATCCTCAAAGACGTTGACAAACGTATAGGATAGGTCAGTATTAAGCAGATAAAAATCACATCAAACGATAAAATTGTAGATCAGTAGATAAAAATAATACAATAAAAATTTATACAAATAAGTCAGAATAACAAAAATTAAAACAATTGTAGTTATAAAAATTGAATACGTCATGCCAAAGCCGCATGAACCCATTCAGTCGAGATGGTCCGAGAGAAATTCGCCAATACTATAGTAGGCCTTAGAAAGAAGCAATGTTTTAACTGCTTTTTTAAATGCTACAGTCTTCATCTGTTTGAAATGGTCTGGTAACCGATTGAATAATTTTATTCCCATATATTTGGGAGAATGTTCGAATTTTATAGTTTTATGTTTAGGAATGCATGCATGCATGCATCCCCCCTGAATAACCACCAGAATGCCTATGAAACTGGCAAATCGACGGATTTAGCATTAAACAACCTCGTTGAGGAAATCTCCAATCCCTTGACAACAAGGAGATTGCGGTTGGTGTATTTCTTGATATTGAAGGAGCATTTGACAATGCACTACCTAAATCTATAGGATCATCTCTGGCTAGGAAAGTTATAGAATCGACCATAACTGACTGGATCTATGCCATACTAGTAAACAGAACTGCGACTACGACTATTCAAGGCCAGGCCATTAGGTTCAGGATCACCAGAGGCTGCTTGATGCCCTAGACAGAAGAAAAGTTGATCTGCAATATTATGCAGATGACCTTATCATCCTGGCAAGGTCCACGTCGGGAAGGGTAGCTTGTAATATCCTCCAAAGCACGTTGGACGTTGTTCACAGCTGGTGCCTGAGGGAGCAGATGTCTGTCAACCTCAGCGAAACTGTGTTAATCCCCTTCACCAAGAGGAGAAAATTGGGAGATCTAACGCCACTTTCCCTCAATGGTGAGGTCATTCCATTTGGAACGGAGGTGAAATATCTTGGCATTGTCCTTGATAAAATACTCACCTGGAACGCTCACTTGGAAAAAGTTTTAAACAAAGTCAGGCTGTCTCTATGGACATGTCGAAGGATTTGTGGTAAAACTTGGGTGCAGAAAATGGCCCAAGCGAAGCTCACTGGCTTACAGAGACAGGCTTGTCTGGCTGTCAGTGGTGCCATCAGTACCACACCCTCAGCGGCCATGGAAATCCTTCTATATCTACCTCCTCTCCACATTTTTCTGGAGAGAGAGGCTAGATAGACTGCATACAGACTTGTGCACATTGCCAATTGCACAAATCAATTGAATGCAGAGTGCAACAGATTGTTGGTTGACACTGGAAGTCACACCATTCTGGAAATGACCTGTGACTTTATGCCTCCAACTGTCAACTAAGAACTGCCTTATAAAGTAGAGTAGAGAGGACAGGATCCTTCGGGAGTAGGAAATAGTGGGAGCAGATAGTTGTTGGTTCCCAGATGGGTCAAAAACACCTTCCGGTTCTGGTGCAAGTGTTTTTAGTCGCAGACCCAGGACAGAGATATCTACCTGCCTAGGAACTTATGCGACTGTATTTCAAGCAGAAATTTACGCTATTGAATTGTGTGCGGAGAGATTGGATAAATCCAACCTCACACACAAGTCAATAAAAATATTCTCGGACAGTCAAGCGGCGTTTGTAGCTCTTGGCTCCTGCCAAGCAACGTCAAAATTGGTAGCAAATTGCCAAAAACGACTCTCCTCGATTGGAAGACTTAACAGATAGTCTCTAGTCTGGATTCCTGGCTATACTGGCCAGGAAGGCAATGAAGCTGCTGACTCCCTTGCAAAGGAGGATCGAATAGACCCACTCAGTTAAGACCTAACCTAACCTAACTATTTGAATGGACAAAACCCACCATACACAAGCTTGATGTTTTAAGGGATTTCTGGAACTCCACTACCCATTTTAGTTCTGAAATTCGAAAGAAATTCAAATTATGTATTGACTACACTAGACTTTATGAACTAGATATATTCATCACATTTTATTTATGAATTCTGTCTCATAGGCAAGGCTACAATGCTTGGCGGGACGCGATGAAACCGACCCAAATTCTAGCAAAACTCTGTAAAGATGCAAAACTGGACCCTCCTATATACGCGGATGGATTGGTCAAGGTTGGAAAACAGCTTTTTTCCGTACAGTGTGACGATACGGACATCTACAAGACCAAGGAATCTGACGAGCATATGGCTCTGGCAGTATTACATAGGTAAGAATGAATCACTGATCCAGATTTTATCGCTTTGCTTGAAATGTGTTCTGACAAAACGTTCATAGACCTCCTCAGTTCACTTTTAGACAACCCCACTAGGTTGCAGATAGGGTAGCGTATATATCATAGGGAATCCCCTATCATCTTCATGGCTCTAGTCAAACTGGACGTTTTATCTTCTTGTTTGTTCTTTTACACGGTTAGAACGCCTCAGTGCAGGTATTTGTCTTCTCCTTTCATCCGGATGTCTCTTTAAATTTGCCTGTACTTGGGTTACATTAGGTAATATCCTTTGTGTTGGTGTTTCTCTAGGTTCATTGATTCTAGGAATGTGTATTGTATTTTGTAGAATACACTAGAAACAATGAATCTAGAGAAACACCAAGGAGGTACCTGAACGTATTGTGATTCCGTCTTCACCCAAATTAATTATTAGGCCCTCCAACAACTTTGACACACACGGTATTCGAGGCCAACTAAACCTATGGATTGAAAATTACATGACAGATAGAACTTTCTCGGTCAAAGTGGGTCACTTTTTTCTTCGCACAGACAAGTCACAAGTGGAGTTCCCCAGGGATCTGTTCTTGGCCCGCTCCTCTTTGTTGTTTATGCAAGTGATCTTGCTCTTCACATAAAGTCCAGCAAGTCGTTCTATGCCGATGATACTAAACTGTATGGAAATGCCTTAGTCGAACATAATTCCCTTTTTTTTTTTTCAACAATGATTCGCGGTTACGTGATCACACACTCAAATTAAAAAAGGAAAAATTCGCAACGAGGCAGAGACAATATTTTTTGGTGAATCGTATTTTCGAAACATGGAATAACTTACCCAACGATGTTATGAATTCCGACTCAGTGTACATTTTCAAAAACAAAGTAGACATTTGCTTATTTGCTTAATCGCCTCTATGCATATATTATTTTTCATTTCTTTTTGCATGCATTGTATCAACTTGTTGATATACTTCGTTTTTAGGCTTACGTAGGACTTTGTCCTGAGCCTTTATTTATATGTTATAATAATAATAATAATAATAACATCAGTAACTCAAACATATTTTTATTCCTCCAGATGGCATGAGTTGCCAAAAGTAGGATGTGCCCTCGTCCCAGAACACGTTGAAAGCAGACCGTTATACAACCCCGATAAACCGGGGATAGAGCAAGGAAAACTGGAGATGTGGGTCGACATGTTTCCCATGGATATGCCTCTCCCTGGTCCTCCTCTGGATATCTCTCCAAGAAAACCGAAAAGTTACGAGCTGAGGATTATCATTTGGAACACAGACGACGTGGTGTTGGAAGACGACGCGTTTTTCACTGGTGAAAAGATGTCCGATATTTACGTGAAGGGGTGAGTTGCATATCTTCCGATGAATGTTGGTTATTGCGGAATATAAAGCACTATACAAGGTGAACATTGAAAACGTGGAATTTTTAAAAGTTGATGTTCAGAAAAAAACGCTCGAACCTCGTCGATATTTTCTTGGGAAAATCTTTTGGGCATGTTTTTACCACACAGCAGTATGCAATTCCGCCCACACAGTAGTATGCAATTCAACACTTGAATGTTCAAATGAAAGTTCGTTTGAGAAGTTATCGATTACTCTCATCAGCGATTTCTACTTTTTGAATTTGATGCAGAAGAGGTTACAAATAATTTCTTGCAAAATCTGCTTTTGTAAAAATTAGAAAAAATTGTTATTCATGAGTTTTTTTTAATTATTAAAAAAATACTCAGCTATAGTCCGTTCATAATTTGTCGATAGCACAAAATGAGGGCCCAAGTCATAAAACGGTCGTAAAACTCGTAAAATCATAGGCGGAGGTTCCTGAGGTGTTTATTCATTAAATATAAAGCTTCAGTTTATATTCGAAACTTGCCTTGAAAGGGTGAAGTTGTTACGAACGAAAATAATTTTTGGTTTAGTACATTTTTTAATCGCATTTAATTTACGGCTCGTTGGTGTTTCGGCGTCTACGCCAGTAATTAACGTCTCTAATATTTATTTTGCGAAATTTGTGCAGTGCGTGAGTAACTTTTTTTCATATTCCTACAAACATATACGTACCTTTCGTTCCTGCTTGTTTTGTTTGATTGCTTGCGATGGCTTCGTCATCATCATCAACATCATCAAGTTTTACACCGGTACTGTTGCGTACAGTCAGTAAGTCTGTCTATTCACCAAGAGAGAAGACTATTGTTTTGAACGTTCACGATGCTCTGGTTTCTCAGAATCCCACAAACACTGTTCAGAACATAATCAAGAGTTGTGCCAACATGACGGGCGTAGGGGAGTCAACAATATATAGGTTCCTATCAGAAAGAAAAAAAAAAGTATAGCTAACCCAAATACAAACGAATACTTAAAGAGGGGGAGAAAACCTATTGAAATTGATGAATTTGCCAAAAATGGTATTCGAAGGAAAATCCACGAATTTTTTTACAAAAAAGAAATACCCAACTTAAACAAAATTTTACAAGAAGTTAGAGACGACCCGGATTTGCCTCATGTCGGACGAACCAAATTGTGGCAAGTTTTAAAAGATTTAAATTTCCGGTGGGAGAAATCAGACCAAAAATCACTTTTGATTGACCGGGAAGAGATAATATGTTGGAGAAGAAAGTATCTAAGATCTATACGAAAATTTCGGGCTGAAGGAAGGCCAATTTACTATCAGGACGAAACATGGGTAAACGCAGGTCATACTCTCACAAAAATTTGGACAGATAAAAATATATCAAGCTCCAGGCAAGCCTTTATGGAAGGTTGGTCTACTGGTATTTCCCCACCCTCTGGTAAAGGCAGTAGATTAATAGTTTCTCACATTGGCAGTGAAAAAGGATTTGCTAAGCATGGTTTGTTGGAATTTGAATCCAAAAGCACAAAAGACTATCACGAGGAGATGACAGCTGATGTTTTCGAAGAGTATTTTGAGCAGATGATTGAACATATACCACCAAACTCAATTATAGTATTAGATAATGCACCTTATCATTCACGACTAGTTGAAAGACTTCCAACGACTGCGTGGAAGAAACAGGATATCATTGACTGGCTGCGGAATAAGTCCCTGCCTTACGAAGATGGAATGGTTAAAGCAGAACTTTTAAAAATTGCCCGGCAACACAAATCTAAGTTCAAGAAATACGTAGTTGACAAAATGGCGGAAAGACGAAACATCACAGTCCTTAGACTTCCACCCTACCACTGCGAATTAAATCCAATTGAACTCATTTGGGCACAAATGAAAAGCTATGTGGCTAGAAAAAATACGTCATATAAAATACAAGCTGTACGTGAATTGTTATATGAGTCTTTACAACATATTACAGAACAAAATTGGCGAGATGCAGTAAGACATGCAATAGAAGAAGAACAAAAAATGTGGGATCTTGACAATATAATTGATGCGACTGTAGAGACACAACCGCTAATTATTAACCTGCAAGACGACTCGGATTCCGAAGATGATCCTGTTTATTTTGAATTTGAATAGTTTTGTAAGTAATCGTAGTTTATATCATTTAAAAATAGGTATTAATTAAATAAATGTATCTTTTACAAATTGCAAGTAACTTATTATTTTTGAATAAAATAAAGAATTTTTTTTAAAATAAAAATACAGTTTACAGTACCTACAGTTTAAGAATATTAATATATTTATTTATTTAAAGTAACTAATGTTTTAATCATATACTCTACGACACTGGTCACTCATTTCCACTCAAAATACCTACATAATCGGATTAAACGTTTTATAGCTGTATTGTATTTCTTCAGATACAAGGTGGGTTAGTCGAAAACATCTTAAACTGCCAGTTTTAGTTTGGTTTTTGTTATTATATCATATTAGCTGTCCTCTCTGTATTTCAGTTCTCTAATGAGGGTCAAACTTGCAGTCAACAAATTATGAACGGACTATAGAATAATTCAGATAGTTAAAATAAATGAAACCTCAGTATATGGAGTTCCTCGAAGTTCTGTGTTGGGTCCAATACTAGTTAATTATCTATTCTATACCATTTGAAATCTGAAGATGATACAGTTATTAGATAAACTGTGGAAACTAGGAAAAATTTGAAACAAAATTTAGAAGAAGAAGAAGTAGAAGAATCATACGCTTAATTCAGGAAAGTTGTTGAAAAGTGGATGATATAATGAATTTTTAATAACCAAACCTGTTTTCCAAAAACTAGTTATTTGATAATATTAAATTTGAAAATATTAAATTATCCTTTCCACAAGTTATTCACTTTGTAGGGTTGTATTTGTTTATTTGCCTTTCTTTTACATTGTCATTATATTTTTCTGGCAAATAAACTCTAATATTATCATTTCAAGGTCACGACGAGTCTGACATCTCTATTTAGAGACCTACAGAAAAGTCGTTTAAAATTGTATAATTTTCAATTTTTCCACTCGCCTATTTTGTTAATTCAAATTTTTATTTCTTTCAAAATATTTTGTTTCCTAGAAAAAAACGTATTAAGCATAAATAGTATTACAGTACAGTTTAATCAGAAACAGGTTCTCAGTACTATTGATTCCTCGCCATAGAAAAAAGACTTCATCTCATTTGTTATTGAATTTTTGATAAACACCACTTTAACTACGATTTCCCGAAATTTCCCAGGTGGCTGAAAGGTCAAGAGGATTGTCAAAGCACTGACATTCACTACCGCTCGCTTACAGGGGAAGGTAATTTCAACTGGAGGTTTATTTTCCCTTTCGATTACATGGTGGCCGAACAAAAAATTGTGATATCGAGAAAAGAGTCCCTTTTCTCTTGGGATGAGACTGAATGTAAAATTCCTGCCAGATTAGAGTTGCAAGTTTGGGATGCAGATCATTTTTCGGCGGACGACTTCCTAGGTAAGTCTGAAAGAACTAAAATCGGTGTGTGAACAATATATTCCATACTAAGATAAATAACAAGGGGTACACAATACCGGTATAATTACACACACATTTATCCAATTGAATAACTTACAAATCATGTGGTTTGCTCTTTTAGATGACTTGCAAGCCTTGTCACTGATGGCAGGTTAGGTTAAGAAACAAAAAAAACAGAGTTATCTTTGAAAATGTAATCTAGCGCAATGTCAAGGTCCCCTCAAGCTTAGAACTGATCAAGTTTAGATCAATTTTGTGCATCTCCTGGCCAGAGTGAAGGCACCAATTACGAACACGCCCTCTAACAGATCGACCGAAGATTAAATCCATGAATATCAAAGATGAACGAGGCACCCAAAGCCAAAAACAATACCGTAATCATGCCCTAGCCACCGTATTCACCAGATTTGGCACCCTGCGACTTTATCCTATTCCCGAGATTAAAGAAACCCATGAAAGGATGGCGTTTTGCAACGATTAAGGATGAAAACCAAATCGCCCAGAGAGCTCAAGGACAAGTTCGACGTCGTGTCTGACGTGATTGAGAAACTTGAGCAGGGCAATTACACTGAGTTGATGCTTTGTGACCTGTCGAAAGCGTTCGACTGCGTCTCACATAAAATTCTATTGGAAAAATTAAACTATTACGGAGTTAGAGGTATTCCACTTCACTTAATAAGAACATATCTTACTATTTTTGGAAAAATAGTCCAAATTAATCACTCCTAAAAATATAACCCTTTCAATTCATATCTTACTAGTCGTCAACATCCAGTGATGCTCAATGGTACCTTATCAAACTATGCTTAGCATGGCGTTCCGCAAGGGTCTGTTTTGGGCTCGCTCTTATTTGTCATGTATGTGAATGACTTGTGCAAACATATGATACCGTTCAAATCGGTTCTCTTTGCGGACGACACCACTTTCATTCTGTCGGATAAAAATAATGATGTTACAGTCTCATCTCGACGAGGTATCTAATAGAGCTAATCAATGGTTTCTATCTAATAAGCTGAAACTTAATTTTCAGTGTGAAAACTCTCGGGTTCACTATTTGTTCTTAGCCAATTGAAGTACTTCACTAGTGCAAATATATTAAAAACCTCATATTTTTCACTGTTTCACTGTCAAATTAGTTATGGTGTCCAACTTTGGGGAAATTCATGTCATTCTATTCAAATATTTAGGATGCAAAAGAAGGCATTGAGAGTGCTGGCTAATATTGGATACAGAGATCACTGTCAAGAATATTTTTTAAAAATCAGAATTATGCCATTGCCAACTTTATTTCTCTATTACGTTTTGATTGAAATCCATAAGAAGAAACCATCCTCGGCGACATAATGTCCACGAACATAACACGCGAAACGCTCACCACATTAGAATAAATCGATTTCGTCTTCACTTATCGCAAAAAAAATCCATAGATTACTCTCTGTACAATATTTTGCCCCAAGATTTCAAAGAACTCAGTTTAAACACATACAAGAGAAAATTGAAAAATTGTTTGTTGAAGCATTGCTTCTATTCTGTTGATGACTTCAGAACACATTTTTGTGGTAACAAACAAGTCACTACTTCTTATTGATTTTCAAAGTTTTTACATATGTGATTGTTGTGTAAATTTCAACTTGTGAATGTTATGTAAATTTTAACTTGAGAATTTTAAATGTAACGCCAAACATGACTTGCCACAAACATATTGTATTATGTAACGTAGTCTAAATATTATTATTATTATTATCAAAAAGTGCATGTCAGAACTGTTTCCAGGATTGGAAAAAACCCTGGCACAAGTTTATTATATCTGAGGGAGATTATTTTGAAGGAGATAAAATAGAAGTTGACATATAAATAATTTTTTTTTTGGAAAAATGAATATTCACCCTATTTTTTTAACAGAGTAGCATAGTTGAACTCGACTGTCTTCAAAAGACAAGCCCGAGCAAGAAAAGGCAATAACATGTCTCTTTGCATAGACCCATAGATAGATAGAAGGCTCAATCCACAAATACCAAATATAAACGATGAAGTACTATTTCAGTAGTAATTTTGGTATTTATAAAAATATTTATGAAAAATCTGGAAACAAAATAACAATTCAATTGCAAAATCGCCAAATTTAAACGAAAAAGGTTGATATCTGTTACCATTTCCTTGAGATCATCAATAAACCTTATAATAAATTATCATTACTTAAGAAGGTGAACTAGTTTGGGAATATCGAATCAAAAATAAATCCAAATAAATCATTCGAACCATTATTCAATTGTTTTCAATGTCAAATCAGCTCTTAAAAAAATCCCTCATTTCATTTACATGTAAATTCATCTTCATAATCATTAAAGACATAAAATTTGAAAAGCTTATTCCTTCGTCCAGACAATTAAAAAATTCTAATCATTTCCTTACAGGAGCAATAACCTTGGACCTCAACAGATTTCCAAGAGGTGCAAAATCATCGAAATTATGTACATTGGAGATGCTCAAATCTGACGGCACAGTCCCTATGGTTAATATTTTCAAGCAGAAGAGAGTGAAAGGCTGGTGGCCTTTTTTTGTGAAAAAAGACAACGAAGAGATGGAACTGACTGGCAAAGTGGAAGCGGAAATTCACCTGCTGGGTAAAGAGGAAGCAGAGAAAGCTCCCGCTGGATACGGAAGAAACGAACCGGATCCACTGGACAAACCAAAGTATGAAAAATATCTCACTTTTACTGTTTGCTAAAACATAATTTTCAAAGGAATTCATCAAAGATTGTTTAGAGGTATCAACATTTTTGCTAATGTAAATTTTGGTGAAACTCTTACAGCAGACTCCATTTGCTTCTTCTGCAATTATAATCATGAAACTCAGGAGTATTTCCTAATAATTTATCTGTTTTTGTTTCAGCCGACCAGACTCATCCTTTATGTGGTTTATGAATCCCTTGAAATCAATCAGATATATCATCTGGCACAACTATAAGTGGACTATATTGAAACTCTTCATAATTACAGGTTTAGCAATAATTATTCTACTATTCTTCTACTCTATACCAGGTTATACTGTCAAAAAAATAATTGGAGCTTAAATCTGTACTATCTGTGGTGATAATGTAAGGAAAATTTAACTAACATTTAAGAATTCGTTACAGATTCTGTTAAATTTTAATTGATGAAAATAGTTGGTAGAAAATCAACTGTGCCATATTTATCTTTCTCTATTTCTCCTTTAGTAAATCATTACTTATTGTTTCACCTTTGAATGAGAGAGGGGGTGAAAACTATTCGAACTGCCAAAGAGAGGTTAACAATCACCCAGAACGGTAAAACAAAATACAGTGTGTAACAACGAAAACTTAACAGAGCCGTTTTTGAATATAAAAAGTAAGATATTTAAAAAAAGCTCGGACACGTCGATTTCTAATTAAAGGGAGACACCTTTCCGACTAATCAGATTTTTTGTAGTATGCACCCCCTCGGAGGGGTGCGTCCGACGACCCTTATTTAGAAGGGGAAAGTAGGTCGAGTGGCACCTTGTTTTAAAGGTCTTTCGAATTTTTGTAACGATTAGTTTTCGAGATAATTTGAAGATTTAAAGGTATTTTTATTGAGTTCAATTCTTTTTAAAATAAATCAAATTGTTTTTAAGGTACAATTTACGTTCAGAACTTTCATAAAAAAAAATAAATTTTTGCTTTTTATGACAACCTGCTAATACGTGTCCATTTGATTTAGTAAAAAAGTAAGAATTATTTGTTCATTACGAGGAGATTTTTCGGGGGATGGGGTTGGTTACCACCCTTACATTTTAGGCAACTTGAGTGGCACCTCCTTATGAAGGTTGCCTTTTGACGTGGATATTTTATGCTTCTGATAAAAAAGTGAACCATACTAAAAACTTACCTACACAATGAATACAACCTGCTATAGCATTATATAGCAGTTAACAGACAGAACTGTAGATATTGGAGCAGAGAAAATCCTCAGTGGATGTGTGCGACTCACACTCAATATCCTAAAAAAGTTAACGTTTGGGCTGGTATTATTAAGAATAAAATTATTGGAACTTATTTTTTTGAGGGCACTGTTAATGGTGAGGTTTATCTAGATTTTTTGATTAACTTTTCAGTGCCTACATAACAAATACATTTTCCTGGTGTTAATCATCCAAATGAGACAGATCGAACTATTTACTACCAACAAGACAGAGCTCCACCGCATTCTGCACGTACAGTTAGAAATTATTTAAACGAGGTTTTTCCCAATAGGTGGATTGGAAGAAGAGGAACAATTGAATGGCCGGCTAGACCCCCCGATTTGACTCTTCCCGGGTTATTCAAAATCTAAAGTATAATTTAATAGACCGAACAATATTGCTGATTTAAAAGTTAGGATAACGGAAAAAATTAACAAAATAATCGCATAGGTCATACAAAATGTTGTACGAGAATTCCAAAATCGCCTCGGTTATTGTCAAGAAGTTAATGGTGATCATTTCGAACATTTAATTTAATTTTAAAGTACATTGAAAAATACATTCTAAATATTATGTGGCATTATTATCTTCATTCTACGTAATGTTTTGTGATACCTAGAGACATTATCAAAATTTTACATCCTGAAAATCAATTTTCTCAGTTATGATTGCACCAAACTTAAAAAGAGGACTGAAATCCCTTTCCAACAAGATGCCACACAACCCCCTTTGCTACTTGAAATTTTCGAAGGGGTGATTATAATTCAGATGGGGTGCTGGAGGGGGATAATATTTTCATACTGTAAATTGTCAATTTGGGAATAAAAATCGACCTGTTTCAGGTTTTATTCACATAGTACATAATAACGCTAAAAATGAATTTATTCCATACATATGGACCGCGCTGTATACATAGAGTTTGGTTCCCGCTATTCTTTTTGGTATATATATTTTAAATAAATAATATAAAGTTCGTTAAAGTAAAAAAACAATTAATTAGGTGTGCAAAAAGAATATCTACATCAATGACTAAAAACATCTCATCTTAATTTGAATAGTTTTTTTTTTATTTCAAATTTAAAGATTTTAAAAAATGTTTTACGCTGCTTTATAAGACTAGTAAAATTACGAGAAAATTCAAATTGTCCTTTTTTCATTTAATTCTCATCATTATTCATCATTAAAGTAACTAGGCATGGATGAATAACAAATATAAATAGAAAATCAAAAATTTCTATCAAAATATTTTTCTTTCTATGTTTTTTACCACTTCTATTTGTAACTAACGTTACTTATACTTATAAGTTTGAAAATGTCCGTATAGGACGAAACTGCACTAACGTTAGTTACAAATAAAAGTGGTAAAAAACATAGAAATTTTCATTTCTCATTTCATTATGATTTCCTACCACGTAGTAACGGCTACATCCATAAATTTATTAAAATATTTTCCATTAACTGTGTGCAGTTCTAAACTATAAATGTTACTTAAACCTTTTCAATTAATTCTTAAGAATCGTGGGCAAGCATAATAATTGAGAAGAACGCATTAATTCTCTAGTAATGCATAAGGCAAATACATTTGCAGAACCATCAAATTCGTGATACTTTTAGTATGTAAAATATTTGTTCCAAATAAACATCACTCTTTCAATTGCCATAGAAAGTGTGAAAAAATAATATACCAATCTCATTGTTAACTATTCTGAGTGTTTATATTTTACAAATCATGTAAAAACTGATTCTCGTACATAAAATTTTAAGTGTATAGAATTAAGGCATACTGAAAAAATATATTTTACAATAAAATATCAAAAAGTGTGATCAAAAGATAGGTATTATGGAAAAAATGCTGAAATAGCATTAAATTGCTTTGCAAATATCAATTAGAGAATTATAATTTTCCCAATATACCTATCAAAAATTACCGATATTATCACAGTTGTAATGAATTATTGCGGTGATGTTAAAATTATTAATAAATAATTATTACTTTTTCTGTTGAAGATTTGTCTACCTAGTAATCATCCTCACGAGATACAAGATACGGACAATTAGTCTACATATAAATTTGGAAGCGAAAGTTTTTCTTTCTAAAGCCTAGACAAAAAAATTGATGCAATCACTAATTGTCCATACCTTTGAAATCCACTCTCTGCACCAATCTTCTATCTCTTCACTGCCAGCTCCAATTGTTTCTTCATGGAAAAGTAATAATGTACTGGACTCTCAATTGTAACATTCCTCTCGACAACTTTTCCAGTAATTTTTCTGAGTACTGCATCAGAAAATAGTTTACAGGATAGGCTAGGGTCTTCATTTCTCTTGTGAATCATAACTTCTACCTCATCTGGATTGCTGGGCAACAGTGATTTTAAAACTTTTCTCAAATTAGAATCGTCAAAATGCCGGAACGGACAGCCCCCCTCTTCTACGGGCCCCAAATTTTTATTCTGAAAGCAAATAATTATACTTGATGAAAATTCGTAACATTTTCAAGGAAAAGTTTATTGTGAGATTTTCACTAAACATATGTTTCGCTATACGATAGCTTCTTCAGGTGTATCTAAGGCAGTTTGTGTGTGAACACATCTTTGTAAAGGGTTTATTTTAAATTATTTGCTTTCTTCGTTTCTTTGGAAGACTCCCACATTTTTCTGTATAAAAGTTTCCCAATTTTTCTTCACAGTTGGATTTGGCAACCGAAACTATTGGGAGAGGTGAATGTTTTGAATTTCAATTGAAATTCAATATTGAATCTCGTAGTAATACTTCACAAGGGGTCTCAGTTTTTAGAATGAAGAACTATTTTATATGACCACTGGATGTTTTTCTGAGTAGGTTAAATCAATAAACGTCACGAGAAATGCCCCTTTTTGGTAACTTTATGCAAATATATGATTAATTGTAATAAACTGTTCTTTTTTTCACAAATTGGGTTTGTTAAATAGAGTTGATCACCTGAATATATCTGCATGAGCGAGACTGATAATTTCTTCTAGATCCTTCAAAGCCATAGAGATGTCTAATTCCATAAATATAACGCTTTTCATTCTTTTGCCAGTTATGTGTACATCTGGAACAGGATGTGTGTTCTTTAGAGTACAGCGTCTCCCAAAATTGCAAGGAATCTGACAAAGATACTCCTATTCCTTTCATGTAGAGACTGAAGTCAAACCTAAAATTTGAAGGCATATTAAATTCGGCACTTCCTAAGATATGTACTCTAGTTTGTAATAGATGAATAATGTGCATTTTTGTACTTCTTATATGATATACCCTTCAGCCCTCAATGGGCTATTCCTATCTACTCACCTCTCATTATGGGGCAACCTATTAGTTTTATCTAATATTTTGTACAAATGCAACATACATAAAGGAAAAATCTCTGTTTCTTCCTTGATTTGTGACATATTAAACGTTATACTTTTTTCTCCCATCTGTTGAAAATATTTCACGTTTTTTAAATGAAGTTCCTTGAAAATATCTTGTATCCTGTTATCTGTTAGAGCTTTATCAACACATTGACTGAAGTTCATTTCTTTCAAAACAGCTTTAAGGTAAGTATCGAAAAGAGTTAATAAAATGATTCTCCAAATACTGCAAGGGATTTCAGCAAACCCTCCATTCAGATTCACTTCTCTATTCTGGATTAGGGCAGAGCAATGTTGAAATGGTACTAAAACACATCATATATTAATTTATTTGCAGTTCATTCAAATCAATATTCACCTCTCAAAATGTATTGCTCACATGTCACCTTATGTTCATAACTAAAAATGTGGTTTAAAAACCCCTTGTTCAATATAGATGAAGAAAGGTTTGCCAAAACTACATGCAGCTCATTCAACAATTGACTATTGCAATTCTTCAGATTTTCCAGTGAATGTTTCAGCAATCTCTTTAGAAAATGTTTGATGTCATGTATATCATAGGAGTCTAATCGAATTTCTAGCAACTTTCGTTCATTTTCAAGAAATATGTGTCGAAAAAGTTTGTGACGGTATGCAAAAAGCCTCAATAAAAAATGTCCCGCCCTGTCTAAGGCACTGTCTTCCACCAAAAATTCAAAATCATTCAAATTCAATTTTAGATCATCCTTGGGGCTACTACAAATATTTTCATAGAAAATGAGCCGACGCTTCACACACTCCTCTAACTGATGCAAATTCAATAATCCCCTTGGTGGTTTTAGATAAAAAGTCATTTGAAAATATACTTCTCAAAATGAAAATTTGAATAGAAACAAATTCAAAAATTGAGGTTAAAATTCAAACAGATTCTCCAATGTTGCCAAATGTGCCTAAAGTTGTAAGTGCTCCATGGTGTTCTACCACAGGTGTTCTATTCGGAACTCTGTGGTTTCACTTTTTACAAGGTATTCTCTCAGGTGTTCAATCCAGTGAAGATGATACTAGACTTCACGTGACCGTAAAATAAAAAAGTTTTGAGCTTTTGTTGATATAAAGACCAGTTGGATGTATTTGGCCCCAAGTTCAGTGGCCCCAAGGTCTAAAATACAGACTGAACTGAATCACAGAACTCACTATTATATAGGTTCTGTATAAATTGAAATGTAGTCTGCAGCTTCCATCTGAAAGAAACAGTGTAAGGCTTAATACTTCTTTATTCTAAAACTCTCAGAAAGAAAGGGGATAGTTTTTTTTTCAATAATGTTTTGTTTCTGTGTGTTAAATAATCCTTCTCTTTCTTTGGAAGATTCCCAAATGTTTTGTATAGAGATGGCGAAGTAGAAAGCCAATAAGCTTTTTCCAAAAACCAATCTCTCATAAAAAATATTCCCTTTTCTCTGTATTACATCTATGTACTTTCCCTGTACAACAAAATAAATCATTCACTGTTCTGGTCTGAAACTTGTTAGCTGTGTTGTGCCAACAATTTAAATGTGCCTTATTAGCTTTATTTTGGAGTTAGAAAATTTCCCGCAGATTCAAGTTGTTCTTCATCTCTAGTGGTTGTTCCGTTGGGGCATCTAGTCAAGATAAGCACCAGAACACAGTAGCGTTCGGGTTTTTTCACTTACGAAATAGCTCTGGAAGAGTTCAAGATTTGAAGTTAGTGCGGATGAGTTCGGGAGCAGTTCTGAAATCATAACTGGAAACCCGAAAAAGCATTCGTGATTGAACACTAGATAGCGTTATTTTGACACGCCAAGTTGTCGTACTTACAGAATACTGTAGCTGTGTCAACTTCATAGTTACAGAATACTACATAATTACAGAATACTATATAGTTACAGGCTACTACATAATTACAGAATACTGCTCTCGAAGGACAAGCATGAGAGCGCAAAGTAAACAGTACTTACCCTGAACACTAGATGGCGAAAGCAGTACGATGTCAGCTTTTAATGTGAGGTAGCAGTCGTTGACATCCAGTCGGCTTTTCAATTAAATTAAATTGTGGTGTACATCCCTACTTTTCTGCCGAGTGGTAATCAGCGATTGCTAGCTACCCAGTCTTAATTCTTGTTGACTCACATTAGATACTGAAATCGTACTGCTATCGCCCTCTAATGGTCAGGCTAAGTACTAAAAATTTTACGTGACACAAAAATGTCACTTCTGACTGAGCTTCTATGGGCTTTGTATTCTTTGATCCCATGGCAGATGGCGTTTTTGTAAAGGAAAATATCGCTCTTATTTAGAAATTGATTTCTTAAAAAAATCACTACCGTGACAAAAAAGGCATATCATTGATGAGATAAAGTCTCTCAAATGTTCAAATGTGATGTATATGCACAAAGTTTTCCATCAAAGTGAAGAAACTACTTACATATATTATTAGTACTTTACTAATTGCTTATATCAATACACAAATATTCCTATTAATAGTATTTCAGTTAAATACACGATTTTTTTCGAGAACAGTATTTATAAAAAATATTCCATTAACCAAACTTTAAAATTAATGAAATGTTTCCGAATGAGTCCACGTATATTTCTTCCTTTTTCCATGACAGAATTTCATAATGGATATTTTTACCTGCCCTTTTTTAAAATTATTCCATTTAGATATTCAATAAACTGCAGTGAAAAAATCAAATCTTTTATTTTATACATATATAGGACATATTCTCCAAAGGCAAATAAGTTACTTAGGTAGGAACTAAATTAGAAGATATTTTGAAGGAGTTTCGCTTAGAATCTGCGATTTTATTAGAAATAGGTACAAATATTTATACTGAAGAATGTCCTAGCACCATTTGAGTATAAGCATGTTGATAGTTCAGCAAGTCACTCTATGCACTCTTTTATACAACATGATTGTCTAGGAAATCCATAGACATCTCGCTAATCTATGATAACAAACAAAACTTCTGTAGTTTTTTTCTGACGTGTTAAGAACTGCGCCCGTTGCCTCATCGCCTTTTATATTGTCTACCGCAGTTGTAGACGAAACTTAAGGAATTAAAAAATTGCAGACCACGTCCCGCAGGATACGCCTCAAGGGCGTATCCTGAAGGGAGGTGATGAGGGTATTCATCCAATCAAGAAGAGAGACGAAACTGGAAAAAATCTCAGGCTTAGCTGGTTTTTCATCGTTACCATAGAAATGGTAACTTGGATGTCCTTGGATGCAGACCTCTTCACAATGATAAAAGTAGAAAGTTAGATTTCCTCTCATAAAAACTAGCCTTTTCACTTTTATTATCGATTTTTGGACTCGATATTTACGTAGTTCGAATTCGTAGTTTTGATCACTGTTTTAAGAAAGAATGAATTTATTTCTGTTCAATGTCTTTAGGTCTTACCATTTTTTTTGTTTATATATTCTTTATAAAATTAAAATCAGTAATGGAGAACTTGGAAAGGGCAAACTTCTAGTTCTTCTATATGTTCAATTAATATATTTTCCTCAAACAAAAAGTTCTGTGCATAAGTAACTTCTCGTATTTAATAATTTCGCACATCGAAAAGTTTCGAAAAGTTATTTTTCGCCGTCATCAGTCCGAAAAATCATTTGGCAATGATAGTTTTGATGAACGCACTATTTGACATTGGTCTGCGAAATTTTGCTCCGGAGATTTTAGCCTCGATGAGCTTTGAACTACAGTAATCCAGGAAGAGGATTTGAGGACCCTGCTGGTGGAGATTAACCCATCACAAACGGTGCGTGCACTAGTTTCTTATAGTACCTATTTAGGAGTACTAATGTATGAGTTACAACTCTAGATCTGTATTGAATACTCTTCTGACGGCTCACTGAACATCGCTGATGAATTAATTTTACTGAACGTCAACAATAATTGGCAAAAAGTTAGTAAATCCACCTACAGAGGGTGAATATAGACAATAATTGCGTCTTTGACACCAATTCATCTATTCTTCAAGATTACTCTTGAATTCTTTCCCGGTTCTCATGTATGGGAACAATAGTTCCATCAAATATATTCTTAGAAGGAAAATTATATAACAGGCTCATTGTTGAATCAAAATAAGGAATAGTATTCATTGTTGAATAGTTCGCATAAACAAATTAATATTTCATTAGCGGTTTTCTTTATGTTATTCTGGAAAGACCTGAATAGTATAAAGATGAACCATAATAAACATTATTCAATCAAATCACTCATACATAACCAGCAATCGACGTGTTACTTGAATAACAATTGAAAATTTTATGAATAAACAAAGTTCCCATTTTATTTGCCACCTTTACCTATCTTGTTTACGATCTTTAGACACACTAAGTATACTAATAATGTCCATTTTCTCAGTTTATTTGTTCTGTTCATTTGAATAGATGAATCATAAATTAGTAACAAGAAGCTATTTGGCATTCTATCCTACCGTTAATCCAAGAATATATAAATACGAAGCTGCTTCAATTTTTTTCGTAGTTTGTGCAAATTCGCCAGATAAGATGGGAAAGGTAAGAAAATTTATTGAAAATTTTAGTGAAAATGATTAAGCCTTCATTTCTTGATGTCATCAGATATACTTACATGCATTTCAAAACATCAAAATTTCCACTACTATCAGTAGACACGAAAACCATAAAATATATCGCGTTGAGCTTTTCTCTTTTAATTTTACAATTATTCCTAAATGACAACAAATTGATTTATATGAAACTGTGAAAGACGAATTTTTTATAATCAAGGAGATGTTTTCAATCAATGTGTCATTGTAGTCAATTCTACCTCCAAACAGATAATTTAGTCTCAATTACCTCTTTATCATCAATGTTTCAAATATAAGTAGGTACTTGAATATTTTTATTGTTATTGAAGTTGTCTTTGGCGATATTATACTTCAGAAAATGAAAGTAGTAGGTAGGAAGAAATAACAAACAGTTAGTTAAGGTCTGTAGAAGTCGCATAGTTTCGAATAAGTTGGAGATATGCCTTATAGTTGAGTTGCAATACCTTTCAAACTCATTTAAAATCCCCAAAAAGTGGTCATGTTCTCTGTAAGCGCATTCTCATTAAATATCTTATCACGTGTTTGAAGAAGAAAGAAATCTCAATAAATTCTTTAGCACTAAATTTTTGTCGTCTCTATTCTTTTCCACACACCGCTGAAAGTCTTGTTTTGTAGATTTATGTATATCTAATGTATGTTTTTTGTGTAATTATATCGTAAATCAACATTCAAGTATTCTTTTTTCAGGTTTCAAGTTTTCTATTCATTGCTTTCCTCGTGGCAGGAGGATGTAGTTTTCCATTAGAAGACACGCCAAAAGAAACAAACAATAGTCCACATGCCTTACTGGGTCAGCACAAAATACGTTTAAGTGAAGATAAGGTAATTTCCTTGCTTCCGAACTTTGAGCTGGTTGACTTTTTTTATTCATTTATTCTGAAATTTTCAGCCTCAGGAATCTACTTCTGAAGTAAATAGGCCAAAAAGAGATGAATCTCAGCAATCACATCCATCTCAACCGAAGTCAGAGAAATCCGGTCAAACAGAGGTGAGTTAAAACAAATACATTATGTTACTTCATATATTTTGATCAAAGAAGTTAAAAAGCATTTCTTTCAAGTTTGGTTATCTGGATACAAAAATTGAAGAACAGAAAAAGTTCTTATATAGAGGATTGAGTTATTGGCAGTTTTTGTCTATCAAATGAGAGACAGAACTTGTCAGCCTGAGAAAACCATACTTCAATTTATTCAATGCATTGAAACAGCATGAATGTTTCATAAAAGTTATACACGATTCTGAATCCTAAGCGGTTTTCATGTGGCAGCTTTAATTTTACTAATAATGAAGTGAGGAAGTTTATAATATAACAATGCTGAGGCACATCTTTAATATAATTTGGAGTGTGTCAGAAGTACAAGTTTGATAATTACTCTGATAAGCATTGCCCTTACTTTCCGCTCAGATTGGCGATATTTTCATAACAAACTTTCTGGATAACTATAAAGATAGTAATGCTAATAAGTCAGTCGAACTATTAATAGTTAATTATTCATAGTTTACAAACATAATTTGGACAAGTAAAATATGAGAAGAGGTTTATTACACAACATTTATTTGTCAAAAAAGTTTCGCCACATATTATAAATATTTTCATTCTTTGGTAGCTATGCGTGAGAAATGAAAGTGTCTTGTAGTTAAAAGTTTCAAAAATGTATGTCGACATTAAACTTTAAGTTATTTTTCAAATGTCTGCCCTTTGAGCAATATTTGGAAGTGGATGGTTATGAATCTGTACATTTTCAGAACCAAGGACCCACACCAAAACCAGTCCATCACTACAGGGATGGTCCGATCATTCAAAGAAGAAGTGCTGACAGTTCTACTGACGAAAGCAGTAGAACTGATGATCAACAGGTGAGTTATAGGATCTCAAAATGACTGAAACTTATCTACAGTGTGCACTACCTAAACTTTGTAAATAAAATATTACTTTATAAATGAAATAATTAGAGTTTTCAATCACTAAGAGTGATTGGCAAGAGTTCTCACTGCCTCATATTATGATCTGCAAGTAGGTATAGCTTTGATATTTTTTTAATGGCAAAATCATTCTTCAGAAGTGAACGACTTTAATAATTAGGTTTCATATATGGATTTGATAATATTGTAGATAAAGCTCATTTGCATCTCAAACACTCGTATTGGCTTTATAACGATATAATTTTTGTCAAAATGGAGTTTTTCATTCAGTTATTTCTCAGGAATGAGAGGTTCAAAATTTATATTCTTAGCAAAATTTCGTTCATATATAAAACTTATTTCGGTTCCTTAATTCAAAAACTACCAAGCTGCCTAATCATCATTTATAAATCATTAAAAATAAACGTTTCTTCAATTACAGTACCATCAAAGTCCATTGCTGTTCCAAAGGAAAAATGTTGATGATAGTTCCAGAGACGTGAGTGGTTCGACTGAAAAAACCATCAACTCCGACGAGCAAAAGGTACATGATTTATGGATTTTGCAGTAAATGCCAACATTGTTTTCTATTTTTCTACTATTCCAGCTCTATATTTGTTGGTACCTTGCGTAGTATTATTAGGTATTAAAAAATTGTATAGTGCTCCTCATGAACACCCTCAGAAGGCTGTACGATCTGAGGAAAACCGAGGATAGATTCGACTAAGAAATTTATACGAGGGTGACTCTTTAAGCCACCCAAAAAGTATAAAAACTTGTTTCCAAAACGACCTGTTGTATTTGCTTTCCAAAAGTTTCGCCTTCAACATTGATACATTAATTTTAACATGTGTGCAAATCAATCATCGAAACGGTTTTTCCACGATGGAGTGATCTCCAAAACATCATTTTGGTATAACAACTTGAGGTGGTGATTCGCTCTCCTCGATTTTTTTTGACAAATAACAAAAAAGTTATTAGGCGATAAATTTGTAGAATACAAGCATTGAGTCCATTTGTGTTTTTCTCTTTCAGCTAATCGATTGTTTGATGTGCTTTGTGGGAGCTGGTGTTGTCAAGATGAAGAACTACCTTGAATGAAGTTTCAGGTTGCTTTTTCTATTTTGCCAAAAACTGTCTGTAAACAAATTGTTGAATAACTACTATTCAACTCCAACTGTTTTTCTATCCTGTAGAGCAGCATTTCTCAACCTTTTTCAGTCCTCGTGCCCTAGAAAATCAACAGTGATTTGAAATCACTGTAGATAAAGCTACCGTGTTAGCGAAACATCTTCTGATATACTTTTCATATAAAATTTGCGGAGATCGAATCGTGAGATATAGTTTATGAAAAAATATTCAATCTGGTTCATTTTATGTTATATTTGCAGGATTCTAAAACTCACAACCGTCAACGACGAAACGCTGATGAAGAAAATGTCAACAAAGCTGAAAGACCCAGTCTCCAAAGTAGCAACCCGTCTTTATTAGCACGTAACCCTGTGTACCTTCCTGACTCTAAAAGCACGGGCAGAATTTCCACATCACCAGTTCCAGATCTGATTCCTTCAAGTACATCAAATCTAAGATCTTCACCTCAAGAAGGAGTACAACACCACCCATCTGAAGCAACTAATGGAAAAGTAAACACTCCACCTGCCCAAGTGAATAGCGACAATCTGCGAGAAAGAAAAACAAGAGGTCTGTCTAACAATCCTACACAAGCTTCAACCTCTCGTCCAGTTGGATTGCATGTTGGACAAGAAAATCAAGCAGGGAAGTCAGAATATAGTTCTTACAATCAAGAACAAAAAGATGAATTCAAGAATCAACCACATGTTTTGGTTGCCCATCCATCAGAAGTTTCAGGTACGCAAAATCGGAAAGTACGAGATGTGAATGACAATCAACCACACCTTCTGGCATCTAATCCCAAATCCAGCTTGAATGAAAATGCATCTCGATCAACGGCTGCTGTCTATTCATCCTCAACCACTGAGAATACTAAACTTGTCAGTTCTTATACACATTAGGAATAGTAAAAGATGTATTGAAAATACTTTACACATTCAAGTATGTTCAAAAAATTATAATAAATGATGATTCGCCATTTCTGAGCTTGTTTTGTTTAAGACATCAGTATTTTTAACTTCATATTTTTATATGCATATTGTTCGTTGGAAACTCCCGTTTTATTGGAAAAAAACATCTAGATGTAATGAAATCATGTGTGCTGAAATATAAACATGAAAACTGTGTTATTTTAATCTTCGTTTGCAGAATATTGATAAAGCTAAAGCTCCTTTCCTCAAAAGAAGTATTCCATGATCAAACTGAATAGAGGATATGTTCAGATTAGTTTTTTAAAACAATACAGCTTTTGGCTTTCTACTTCTTCATTATCAAACAAAAAAGTGAAGAAAAATTTCAAAAGAAGAAAGAAAATCACCATTATGATTATCACTATAATACCATTTATGAAGATATAGAAGAGACTGGAAGAAAAAATCCTTTGGAAACCACTACAATCACATAAACATTAAATTACATCAAAACAACTTTTTCCCGTTCGGTTTTTACTCCAAAAATTCGTTATGGAGTTGATAATAGATATCGTTCATATAGAAACGCCACACAGCATAACATATGAAAGAGTATTGATGTACAATTTCACTTACACGTAACTCTACTATGCTCAATGGTGTACTTAGAAGTTTCGGGACAAAACACGTATCTTATCACCTCATCAGCACCATTTTGGATAACATTACAAGTCAAGGCACTCATTGCTTTCATAACATTACGACTTTGTCACTGTAAGGAAAAAATCATGCTCTTATCATAACGTTGAGTATACACTAATCGAATGAATGTGTTTTTAAGAACAATAACAATATAAGACAATAATTAATTATAGAGAACATTTAATGGCCCTGATTATTCAAAATTGTGATGTCTTCAGAGTGTCAGGAGTCGAAACTTGTGTGAGCTGAGGATTAACGAGGTGTTGCCTTTTAACGTGCGATTTCCAGCACAGTTCCTACTTTAGAAAGTCTGGGAATTGCAAAATGTGGCATTAGAACTATGAACAGTTGTAAAAGTTCTATTCTAAACAGTCCATTGTTCACCATTATATAACGCGCTCTGTTAAAATTGGCCGGAACTTTCACGAGAAAATTTTCACCTGAAATCACTGAGATGTGTCTGAAAGTGTACCTTGTGAGATATATAGACCAGTTTAAGAGTTTCTCCTGAAGACGTCAACTTAGTTGGTATTGTCGAGAAAAGAATTGTAGTTCTGATGTTTGGCAACAGTGATTTTGTTTTGAACATTTCAAATGAATATACTAATAAATTCATACATGAATTATTCCCCCTGAAAATAACCTCGCTTGCAAAATTCAAATCCGCCCTTGAAGTCAACAATTATTAGGCAAACTTGAAGACAAGATTATAGAAATTGATGAGCCTGGAATAAGTTGTGGATATTGTAAAAAAAGCATATGTAAGTCAGACTAAAGTGAGCTATTGAAAAAATTATTTCGAAGAACAAGCAGCACATAATAATAACAATTGTTATTATCCTGTAATAACGTTGAGATTGGAACCTTTGGTGTGAAAGTTGAATAACTTTTTTCGAGATCAATTGCCCTAACAACAAAAAAGTGCTGAAAAAAAAGTGCAAAAATATCATTTTGGTGTTAGGGCAATTGATCTCGAAAAAAAGTTATTCAATTATCCTGTAAGACAATCAAAAAGGTACATTGTGTATGATTAGTCAGAAAAGAGCTTAAAAGTAAAAATAAGACAATTTACTAAGAGTAATACATTCATTGAATGTTTCATTTTATTATTCAATCTTTTCCTGAAGGGAATAATAGGTTTTCTCTAGTAGGAAAGACTTAAGTGTAACTTTGAAGCTGTGGATAGTACTGGTTTTTCAGTTCAAGTGGTAGATTAGGATTAAATAATCTGAGCCCTATTACATTGGGGGAATTGTAAGTCAGTGCATTTTTACAATATGGCATATGAAAGTCTGTCTTGCACCTGGTATCAATAGAATGAACATTTTCATTTCTTATGAAACAGTTACGGGTATCATATATAAAATCACATATTTCGAATATATACAGGCTTGGCAATGTTGGTATTTCAAAATTTAAAAAAATGCTTTTACAGCTTGTATTTCTTGAGACTCCTGCTAAACATCATATAATCTTTTTTTGAGCTACAAAAACATCTTTGCATAAAGAGGAAGCTCCCCAGAAAGTAATAACATACCAAAGATGCGATTCAACTTGAGCATGATACAGCATAATCAGCTGTTTCTGATCTCAAATATTACGAAGGTTTCTCAGAAGATAATTCATGGAGTATAATTTTGATATAACTGTTCCACAATGAGTTTTCCAGCTGAGAAATTCATCCAAGTGTACGTCTAAAAACTTTACCTTAGATCATCTTCAGTTCTCAAGTTGAAACTGGCTATTTCTTTTTGTCTAGCATGAAATCTTATCAAACGTGTTTTTTGATTATTCCAATGTAGGGAATTTTCCTTGAACCAGGTGTTTAATTTTTGCAGGATTAAATTACCTTTGGTTTGTAGATTTTGATCTATTTTATCTGATATAACCAGTGATGTGTCATCTGCATAAAATGAGCATATATAGAGATGGATTCCGTATTATTTACATATAATAAAAAAAAGTATAGGGCCCAACACTGATCCCTGTGGGACACCTACATTAATATCCACATAACTGGGTGTATATAACTTTCTCACATTATTATTATCATTGATAATACTGACATATTACTTCCGTGTTGAGACAAACGTTTTCAGCCAGTTGAGTGCATTTCCTTGTAAGCCAATATTATGGAGTTGTATGTAAAGACAACACAGTCGAATTTCTTACTGAGGTCACAGAAGACCCCGATAGGGCACTCGCCCCTGCTAATTGAATTCAAGACGTTAGAATATAAAGAATGAATCGCATCGGTTGATGACTTTGAATTCTGAAAACCATATTGGTTTTTGATATAATGTTGTTCTCATTCAAATAAACGTTCAGTCTGTTCGAATATGCATATTCAAAGATCTTGGATTGATTTCAGAGACCGGAAAAGTCTAGTCTTGCCCAACACATCTTTGGCGAATAGTCATTGCATAAATGAACATTGTTCACAATTTTTAAAACTCTTACACCACAGACTTTTGGATATATTCGAAAAGGTGGAAATAACACACTTCGAGAAGAATGTTCTAGTTCTCCCTTTCAATATTTGATATTGAAATATTTTGGTCAATTGGAAATAACAAACCTCAAACCAAGCTGGGTAACCAGAATATGGGGTGGAATAAAAACACCAAATACTTTAAATTAGCAAATTTATTTTTAAATAGATACAGTCTGTTATTTCCTAATTACGAAGCCTGTACAAAATGCAGCATAGATATAAATATAAGGTATATACAAAAAATATCAAAACAGCTACACAAGTACAAAAAATGCTAACTCTATTGACAGTGCAAGACTTGTGTCGTACACTCTCCAATCACAAAAAGAAAAAAGAGGTACTCTGACAGGAAGTACTTTAGAATTCAATTTTTATTGAGTATAACCACAAAATACGAATTTGATTTTCATACGTATAAACATGGCACAATTTTTACGCTTTTTTTCAAACTGAGCAGTATTTCAACTTGAAACTTAAGAAAAGTGTATTTTTCGAATTAGAATTGAACAGGAATCAGTTTTGGTTTGAATTTGAGAAAAAAAAAAAGGGATTTGTAGCAAGTCTCCGAAAAAAAGGGATTAGTTCAACAGGAATACAGAACGCCTGAAAACATTTCTACAAATAATCCACCTGCTCAAATTTGGCGGAGTATAAAACCTTTATTTCTACAACTACGAAGATGGTCGATATATTTTGAACAACCAAAAAATAACACTCATTGGCAGCTATATTCCCGAACAGTACTGTTTTTGCACAAATATTGAGTATATCGTTGTAATTAAATGTTTATAAACACACACTAATAAAGCATTTTTATATAAGAAATATCTGGTGTTTTCCAACAATTCATAAATTGTTCGTAATATAGTTGATTAATAGTCCCTAGGAGAACATGTTGTTTACAAATAACAAAAATTCTTTGAATAGAAACGATTTTTTTGATATTTAAATAAGAATAATTTAACCTTAAAATAAGATACGAAAAGGACAAAAACAATTATGTACATAAATAACAGAGATGAAGTGAAATCAATCAAGAAAACAATTACAATTCCGTACTTCAAATTTTAAAAATCTTTGGATTGTACAAAATTCTTATTTGATAATATCTCTACAGTATCAATTTTCGCTTAAATCTACTCATCATTCACACACATCCTCGAATCAAAACTTTATTACAAAAACAAGACTAGCATATTTTTTATGTACTAAACTGAACTTTTTCATTTCATAGCCTTTCAAGAAATTCTTGAAATTTCGACTATATATCTCCCACTAACTGATTCAGCTGTATACTTTGATTTGCTCCAAAGTCTTAACAAATTATCGAGAACAGGTCATAACTACGAGCGTTATAAACCAAAATAATCACTTTGAGCTTCCAAATGAAGCTCATAAAAGGAACCAGGCCCATTAAGAGCATTCAATTCACCATTTTTAATATTTCCTATCCCCACTTCCTAAAGATAAGACTATAGTTTTGAGGTTTGTCTGATGTGACGTTGTGGAAGTTGGTGTTCCAACATGTCTTGTTCTGAAAAAGCGGTTGATTATTCGATAGCACAAACTCAATTTTGAAGTAATATACGTCATGTGGACATTTTTTGATTTTTCGCTTGGCCTGATAGATAAAACTGGTAAAAGTTTGATGGCAGCAGTCGTGTTAAATATTCTCTGAATTTTATATGGAAAGAGTAGAAGAGCAACAGATGAAAAAACTGACAAAATGGTTTAGACTTTCACGGCTGAGGTTTTCAGTGTCATTGCTTTTCGAGTTTGAAAGCCGTGGATTTTTGGAATTTCTTCCTGACGTTTCGCTGGCGTGAGTAGCTAGCTTCTTCAGAGGTTTAACCATCATGACTTGCTGTCCGATGACTACCTTTTAGGCTTCTTAAAGCGTGTTTATGCCTTGTCAGGTAATCACTTGAATTTGTACCTGTATTTGTACCTGTTCTCGTACCTGCACTTGAACCTGGAACATTAACAATCTTGCTGCCTGACTTGTCCGTTTGGCCTAGTCTGCAGTTCCTTTTATACTCCTTTAGTCTTGTTCCTGTGGATAGTTTGGTTGATATTGAGAGGAGTCATCTCCAGTCTAACGGAACGGGCTCGGAGAATATGTGAACCAGAACATCTGGAGAGAGAACTGAAATACCTTGAAGTGACCTTGAGATAGAATGGATACAGTACCTCCGAGACCAGAAAAGCCATGAAACCAAAGGACACCATGGTTCAGAAAGCAAAAAAGCGTCAGATGGTTGCAGGCGCATATCTACCGTTGATCCCTAGGGTCACGAACAGAATTGGAAAACTATTGGATAAACACGACATCGAAACAGTCTTCAAACCCAAGAGGAAGATACAACAAAGCCTCAGATCGGCTAAAGACAAAAAAGACCCATTACCAGCAGCAGGGGTCTATCGCATACCTTGCACGTGAGGAAAGGTGTATATCGGAACCACCAAACGATCCATGGGAACAAGACTAAAGGAGCATAAAAGGAACTGCAGACTGGGCCAAACGGACAAGTCAGCTGTGGCAGAACACGCAGAACACAGAATTTTGTTTGAAAACACGGAACTAATTGCCCCCAACCAGGGATACCATAGCCGACTGGTACGGGAGACAATAGAGATCCATAAACACATGGAGAATTTTAACAGAAAAGAAGAAGCGGTGAACCTCAATCAAATATGGAACCCCATTTTAAGGAATTCGGGAATAACAAACAGGACAACAGGCAGCAAGATTGTTAATGTTCCAGGTTCAAGTGCGAAGCCTAAAAAGTAGTCATCGGACAGTAAGTCATGAAACGTCAGGAAGAAATTCCAAAAATCCACGGCTTTCAAACTCGAAAAGCAATGACACTGAAGATGAGAAACTGTTTGATAATAAATTGCTTTACAGAATTTCATTTAGGCTGAATGTCAAAAATATGTTGCGTATAAACTCTATGATTTTTAAAAGGTCAGAAAAATTTTTATGTGTTCATTATTACTCCCACGAACTTTGATTGTCCATCGTAACTGACTTCATATAAAGAGAGTGTGCGGGTAGGTAATTTTTTTAGGAAAGGATAGTCATCTGCAGGGTATACAAACTTCACCTGCCAAGTATCAGATATTTTTTATCTACTTTGAATAGGTGTGTTAGTGAAATAAATTGAATATGAAGGAAAAATTATTAATTTTTCCTATAAATGTTCCTGCCATTGAAAAAAATTAGTAATTCGCTCTTCATATTTCAAATATGAAACATTTTAAGAAATGTCAGGAATTAAACTATTAAATTATTATTGGATGTTCAATAAAACTAGGGATATCTTGGCAGGCCAAAGGAAGTCTTGACTTTGTCATACACAAAATAATTCAGAAATGTTTGATACGAAATTTATGCCAAAGTACGCAAACCCCCCTTCCTTACTTTTGTTCAATAACAATTACAAGATAAATGTGCTGATTAATGATATTTTACAAGGACGAAAGCATAAACAATGAATACAAAGCGCGTAGAAGCTCTTAAGTACGTTTTCAGTATATCCTGAAATTAATAGTACCTACTCTGACCATCAGAGAGCTATGGCAGTAAGTTGTCAATATTTGATGTGGTTACCAACAGAACTGGCTAGAGTCGCTGACAATCAGTCGGTCATTTAATTCAATTTTGACGAACATTCCGACTTCGATATGATCAGCCGACTAGTTGTCAGTGACTGCTACTCAATGGGAAATGTTCCTCCTGACGAAAATCAAGTAGTTTTCATAAAAGAGCTCTAAAACAACGCATTTTAAACTTATCATTTCAACCTTTTTCTTTAAAAAAATATTTGAATACTTAAAGAAGAGGAATGAAATAATGCATTCAACATTTGAAGGGATTCGTTTCTATTTCACCATTTGGCAACATCGGTTATTACTAATAAAAGACAATGAATCTGTTACCTGTTTGAGGCAAACAAATATGACATTTCAGAGGCGTGCTGTTCTGTTTACTTATGTTCCGAGTTCCGAGACATTCTGTGACATATGACATTTTGTGCACTTAACCTATCTTCCTCTATATAAATAAATAACAAAACAACTGTTGTTTATGTGGCTTGTGGAGGTGGTATTGAACTACAATTTATATTTTGCCTTAATTGTTGATTTATAAAGATAATTTTCCTTTCTTAAAGTAGAATATCTAGGCCTAGGCACATATAAAGTATTTCAACTTGATATAGGCGCTGTTGCCAATATATGAATTAGAAACAAATCCCTTTAAAAATTAAAACCTAACATTTGAAACATCAATTTGAATACTTTTCGAAGTGAATTTGAAAAACTCATGAATTAAACTCAACTTTATTTTGTTCAAACTTGCATTTGCTGTAATAACCCCAAAGTGAGGAACATTCCCCATTCTGTTGGTAACCACATTAAATACCGACATCGTACTGCCATCTGGTGGTACTTGTGAGCTTCTATGGGCTTTGTATTTTTTGGCATAACATTTTATAGAATCCGTAATTTCTTCCGTTAGGTATGGAGTGACAGGGGCGAGCTAAAAATGTTTTATTGGGTATCACAACATACCATGACATAACAAAAAGATCTTTTTCATTTCAAGTGCCTACTTTTTCTAGTCTCACTGCACTTTTCGATCCTCAATAATAGGAGAGAACATTCACATCATGAAAACATCTGTGAATCACCAACAACTACAGCCCGTGTCAATTTTGATTTCATAACGAATCTCCAATCGACAAAAATTGACAAGTCATAAACGAACCATACAAAATGAAAACGAACAAACTACCACCTCAACGTACACTCGAACCTTTCTAAATGCACGACTTACCCTAAAAGTAAATTATTACAGGAAATGGTCCTAACAGTCGAATACACATGTATCAGAAGATAAATTGGAAAATGTCAAGAGTCCAGCCTATCTAAAAACCACATTCACAACGTCCCTGATAGTATTATTGACCTCGTTAACGCATCGTGCGTTCTCGGTGGAATTCCTAGAGCCCGCAGACCTGAGTTGTCGGGCCTGGCTTTCCAACCTCGTCAGTAACTCTCTGAAGTGGAATTTCGTATGCGCCGGAACCACACTGTCGGCGTAATCCATGCAGGAACCGTGGAGCATACCTATTTTGTCAGATATCTGCAACCAAATTGCCGGTGAGGCAGCCCCGTTGGATTTGATGCTGTTCAATGTCGCCTCTAATGTCTGCGATATTTCTAAAATATTGTCTTTGCCACTTTTATCGCTCGGAGTCAACTTGGAATCCTCATCGGACGATTTGTTCTCTACACTGGTTGGTTTAGTCATTATGGGAGGTTTTGAGTTTGTGTTTGTAGCCATAGGAGTGGCGTAAATAGCAGAGCCGGCAGGTCGGCTCATTATCGGCTTCAGAGCTTTCACGGGAGGCTTCAGAGGTATGACGGGTTTTTCATCGGTTACAGGGGGCCAGCATTTCTTGTCGCCTTTAGCAGTTCGTTCTAATTTAACGGATTCATCAGAGGTTTCGACTGGCGAACCTTCCGTGACTTCCTCATTTCTGTTATTCTTGATTGACAACTTGGGACTTAGCTGGATATTTCCATAGCCATCCGAACTATCCTTCTGTTCCCACAACTTTTTCAAACTACTGATACTTCCCGTGCTCTTTCGCTTATCATCTCCCTCGTCAATTTTCAGGTTCCCACTGTCTGAACTTGCAGTACTTTCCCTCTTATTCACTTCCGTTTCGTTGTCTTCGTTTCTGTTATCGTCAGTTTTTTTATCACTTTCAACTTTCCGTAATCTTGACTTGAAATCAATTATCATAGAGGAGTCGTTTTCAGGTTTTTCTTTGGTAGTTGGCTTTTTCAGGTCGATTTTTTTGAGCTGGGAAACATACGTCACGCCATTATTTTCCGAGGGTTTCGTTGTAATGGTTCCTTGAGAGTTTTTTCTTACTACATTTTTATCAGAGTCTTTATCCAAATTGAGAGACTGCGACAGTTCAGTCACTAACTGAGCTACAGGATCATGGCTGATACCACTCACAGCCAAAAGGGGTTCTACAGGAGATTCTTTGAGATTTTTTTCCTTCAGGTTCTGACTCTCTTTTATTTCAGCTACTAGTTTGAGTTCCATTTCTTTCATCACAAGCTTGTTTTTGAACACTTTGGAGGTTTTATTGTCTTCTGATGCTTCTAGGGGTTCTGCATCTGTAATAAATTTTTCCATATTCAGTTTTGATATATCAAGAGACACCAGCTGTAAAAGGGACAAATTTTGAAACTATTCACACTGATTTAAAATCTGAAACGTTCATTGCAAATTTTTTGCTATTGCCTTCAGCGAAAGCCCCAAACACTCACCCCATTAAAAATCCTGGTTAACTGACAACAGAAATAAATTTTCATCAGCAAAATTGAGAAAAATTGCCAGAAAACAGATTTAAGAGACTCGTGTAAATGACAATAAAAGAGAGACTTAATAATTTTCAGGACAGGACCCATAAAGATTCCCATAATCGTTGACTAAACACCCACCCACAAAATTATCGGAATAACTAGTTATATCAAGCGTGAAAGAGGTGGATAAGGAATATTTGAAAGTTTCTAAGAAAATCTTGAATGAGTTGTCCAATTCATTCTAACAATTTTTTTTTGCTCCAAGTTTATTCAATGCCTTTGATAGAGCATTAAAGGGCACTGATTGGGGATTTGTAAACTGGTTCTTGAGAAGCAGTTTATCTGCTAGAGATACACTTTTACATAGCTACATATTGTTCAAAAATTAAGGTAGGTAAATTAAATTTTTTTCAAATATTTACTTACTCATCCACTTCTATTTTAAACTTTTCAGACTCTTGAAAATACACCTGACTCGAGATCTGGTATTTGGCCATCTTTTCTTGTGAAGGGATTTGTATGATATTTATTTTAAAATAATTTGAAAAATTATTATTATTTGTTAATATTGTATTGCTAGTTGCAATTCATTTTTTATAGGTTCAAATTGAATTTTAAATGTTAAACCATCTCTTAGATTTACTACAAGTGTTTTATACATATACGCGGTCAAATATGCTATCAATCTATCTATCTGAGTAAACAAAAGTCATACTTTAACAGTAAGAAAAATTTCCATCACTCCCTTAAAAGACTTATCAATCAATCAATTGTCATAAAGAACAAGGAATTCTTGTGGACAAAGTACTTATATAAATAAAACACTAAATGCTAGAAGGTACAATTTGTCAGTCAACATAGGTATAGTATGAAAATCCTTAACAATAAGAGAAAAAATAAGTAAATAAAATAAAAAAATAATTAGATTAAAAGCTATCCGCATAAAATTCTTCCAAAGTATAATACGGGCGACTACACAGAAAGAAGTAAACAGCCTTTTTGAAATTATCGAATGTGTTAATTTCTCTTAAAAAATCAGGTAAGTGACTGAACATCTTTATAAACCATTATAAATAATAGAGTCCTTCACTAAAGTAGAGTTCGGCTTGGGTAAGTTAATACTGTTTTGCTTGCGTGTAGGATAGCGATTAGGCGTATTGAATTTATTCAGATGTTTTTTGATCATACAAACTGTCTCCGCTATGAATATGGCAACAACAGTATGTAGTTTATGCAGTACAAAAAGTGGTTTGCATGGATCACGCGTCTTTGCTTTCGAAATGTATCTAACTGGTCTTTTTTGCGGATGCTTTTCATGATATTATTATTGCATACTCCCCAAAATGGGGAGCCGTATCTGAGATGGGATTCAATTACTGCATGTAGCAGAGTATCCCAATTCCTGCGAAATCATTTTTACAGCAAATCAGCCAGAGGCCAGTTTTTTATTTAAATTCATTGCATGCTCTACAAATTTCAAGTTATTTTCAATGAATACCCCTAGGAACTTAGTGCTGTTACGGCTCACTATGTAACCTTTATCCAGTTCGATGTTACCAAGATCACATCTGAAGTATGATATATTGGTTTTTGAAACGTTGAGAGCAAGTAGGTTTGAGTCACACCAACTTTTTATTTATTGCATATCGCAGTTTATTTTTCTTTCCAGGTCAATAGTATGTTTGTCATGCCATAGAATAGTGGTGTCATCTGCAAACTTTGTTAATTTACCAGAGATATCTATTCTCATCAAATCATTCATGTATAACATGGGGCCCAGAATAGACCCTTGTGTACACCACAGTCTACTATTACTTTATCAGAAACGGATGAAGTTTTAATTATTTGTGTGCGATTTTTTAGATAGGATTCTATCCAATTGTATACAACTCCTCTGAAGCCATTATGGTATAGTTTAGCCAGTAGTATTTGATGATCAACACAATCAAAAGCTTTGCTGAAGTCGCAGAACACGGCGGCTGCAGCCTCCCCGCAGTTGACGTTCATGTATTGTATTTCTTGGAGTCGATTGTCGCTTTCAGCTAACGTCGACGAACTTAATTCTCATGAGTAATGGCTACATTTCTCACTACTTGAATAATATACTATTTTCACATGTTTAAATTTGAAAATGTCATTTTCGAATAGCCAGAAAAAAGAACCGACTCACCATTTTCACACAAATTTGGCGGCGGTGGCATGGGTTCCAAAGGGGAACCGACCACAGGAACATCGGAATCAATACTCATAGGACTCTTGCCATCATGACTAGGACTAGTAAGACTCAGACTGGTTCGTTGTGGACTTTTCTCCTTCCCTTCCTCCTTTTGTTCTTTAGCGCTATTACAACTATCGGTACTCGGCTCTCGTTTCTTCAGACTGACTCCAAATCTTGAGCTGGCTTCCTTCACAGAAGGTTGCAAGGTACTGACATCAGTACCTTCTGTGTTTTCGGGTTCCCTTGTAATTTTCTTCGTGGTCAACGGAGAGATGGGTATTATCCTTTTCCTTAGTTCTTGAGATGACGTCATTATAGAAGTACTACAGTCCACTTGGTCTATTCCCGAACCGTCAAACTCCTCAGGGGGAGGTGGTAGATCCGTAGGAGGAGGCGGGAACTCCAAGTCGGCCAAGGTGGGTTGCACAGACCTGATGATGAAAAATTTTATAAAATTTTGGAAAATTAAATAATTACTACAGAGCGCTTGGTGAAGTTGAAGAAGGTACCTGCTTAGAATAGGCAATATTATATTATACTAGTACTATGTTGCTGTATCGCTGCTGTTCCAATGTTTTGACAGATTCAGAATCAACGAAATTAGGCGTGCGCAGCGTTATAAAACAGTGCTTTCAAAAAATTGTTCTACTGCGCCATCTAGTGGCGAGTTACAGAAAAATTGATAGCCTATAAACCTCTATGAAAAATTACTTATACACGATCGGTTGAGTGATGTAGAAGTTTATCACTTACCAACCAACCAACTAACAAGACAACAAGATACAAGGTCTGTTCAAGAAGTGAAATAAATTTTCATGGAATTGAGTAGTCACAAACACTTGAAATGTTGACAGTGGCATACACTGATTGTACTCTTGAGTCAGAAAAATAACAGACCTCGTGTTAACAACATCATATTGGTGAGAATAATTAAAAATTATATTGGACATTCCTAACTTCAATACTCTGGCTCATAGAAGATGATAATCAGATATTACACTAATTCAAAGAATATTACTGGAGGAAAATTAAAACTGTTTTTGTTTAATCTTCCTCTTTGAAGATGATCACTTGGTGATCGAAACACGTATTGAGGTGTTAAAAATAACGATTTGGTGTTGGGAAAAAACTCCAGTAATATTCATTACTACACCAAAGGTTCCAAACAGTGCATCATAAGTACTAATTCAAAGTACTATTTCATCATACCAACTATGGCCAGAATGAGTCTATAGATAGAATTTTGAGACTTGCAAACATTTACAATGTGGGTTTAGAACTTTTTGATTTTTCTTTGAAGTCATTTAAAATGACTGTGACAGGAGTGTAATTAATTGTCTTATTTTAGTCCGGTAAATTTAGACCTGAAAACAGTAATGAAATTATGAAAATTGCGACAGAGCTAAATTTTGGTGAATACCTTTACTTTACCATAAAAAATAAAAATTTGAAAGTCCCAATCTGTCCCATGAGCGCTTCAAAAGTTATTCAGGGTCAAAGGTCAACATTTCAGGTTTTTTGAGTTTTTCTCGAAAAGCGTAAGTTTTATCAACGTTTTATCAAAGTTGTAGATCTCAAAATTCTCTACAAAAATGGTCCTTATGATTTTTTCTGTATCACCGTTCCTGAGATATCGCAATTGTAAAAGTCACGTTCTATGTAATATGCACACAACTATCTTGTCTTGAAGTGCCAAATGCGGCTGTAGAAAAGTAGGGTTACAGTGTTCACCTGCGTGTACCGATTGCCAAGGTCACTCTTGTTTAAATAATGAGTTGAGTACAACAGAGGATGATTCATGTGATGCTGATGAAGAGACAACTGATACATCCATTATTTGAACAATTTATGAACATCCGGCAAGAAGAGGAAGAAGACAAAGAAGAAATTACAGAATACATGATTGTTGAAGTAAACTATGGCGAGTATGAATCAGATTAAAGTATCAAAAATAAGTCAAACTGACAATTACACTCCATAAACATTACCGACCCGAATAATCTTCATGCTGTTAAATAACGTGACTTTTACAGTTGCGATATCTCAGGAATGGTGAAACTTACAGAAAAAATCAAAAAGACCATTTTTGTAGAGAATTTTGAGAACTACAACTTTGGTCTGAGGTATTTTTTTGATAAAGCTCACGGTTTTGACCTTTGACCCAGAATAACTTTTGAAGCCCTCATTTTTTACGGTAAAATAAAGGTCTTCACCAAAATTTAGCTCTGTCGCAATTTTCGTTAATTCAATATTCTATAATGACCGGACTATTTTATGGATGTACCTTTTACTACGTGGGAGAAGATCATCATGAAAAATGAAAATTTCTATGACTTTCACCACTTTCATTTGTAACTAAAATTACTGCAGTTTCCTCATATAAGGACATTAATATATATAAGATTTGAAATGTCCTTATAGGTCAAAACTTCAGTAACTTTAGTTACAAATGAAAGTTGAAAAAACCAGAAATTTTCATTTCTCATTTTTTATAATTGGCTTATCTTTGCCATTCAAAAAAATATTTTTCCTCACATCTAGCTGATAATCATTAGTTATTGTTACAGTACAAACGTCCGAATTTGTTAGATATTTTGTAAAAATAGGCCCTGCCATAAATAAATTAATGATTATATCCTACCTCGAAGGGCTGCCTCCGCGAAATGAGTTATTCTGAGAAACTTTGAAACTTCTCAAACTACTCCTAACATCGGCGCTGTTATTCCTAGCCAAATTCCTGTTCCTAGAGAGTTTATTCGAAGTGGGAGAGCTGGGAGGATGAGTGGCATGGAAAGTCGTTACACCACTGGAAGAATTACTTCGAATCATCTGTGGCTGCGTTCGGATATTAGTTCGAGGAGAAAGAGATCTTGGCGTGATATCGGAATGCTCCAGTGCCGGATTTACAGCTTGTACAACGACTTCTTCGTTTGTCGTATTACTGTTTTGTCGAAGCGACTCTAAGTAAGCTCCTATTCTTGCACCCTTCGGTAAAGTGCCGTATCGACTGATGGCTTTTCGAACATTTTGAACTTCTAATGCAGCTACCTGGACCTGAAAAAAATTACGATTTAGATTATGCGTGAACTAAATCGGTTTATTCGTATGTTCTGTACATTTTGTTAAACTGGGAAGCTTAGTGAAAGGCGAGAGTTGTTATCGAACAAAAATTTGATCATACTCTTCTCTTTTCAGATATTGAAATGCTTAAAACACACACACTCACAAAAAAATCTACTTACCGTTGGCGATTCTTTTGTTTTGGTCTTTTTCCCCCTCTGTTCCAATCCTCTATTACCCATTATAGGTGCCCTCTTGAAGGACCCCATACTCGGAACGAAACTGCTGACTGTGGACACCTCTGGGTAGGAGTGGGCCCCCGAGTCATCAGTATCAGGCGTTTGGTCTTGGAGATCACTTTCGCTATCACATTTTGTACTTGCAGTGAGGTTCTGCAGTTCCCTTGTCAGTCCTTAAACACAATGATTGAACGATGAAATCACATCACACCTTTCTAATTCAAGAGATATTGTCAACAAAACGTAATTTTTATTTTTCTGTTTCAATTATTACATGCTTGGGGAGATTAACTAATTTTATTCTATTTCATAATGGTTGATTATTTTGCCAAAAAGATAACAATACATTCATATTCTCCAACTGTTAGTTTTACAAGCCTCTCCAGATTTTTTATGTTCTACAAATTTCACAAAATTGTAAACATTGTAAACAAGGACGGTAACATCTTATTTTAATTGATAATTATTGACATGCAAAGGCATCATCAATTTTTCTGATTATATAATTCTTATACAGTGTGTCAATTTTGAAACTTACAATGGGCTATATCTCATGAACTAAAGCTGATATCGAAAAATGCTTGAAACCGTTTCTAGGATAGTAAGGGGAAACTAAAGTGACATGAAAGAGAACTCACCCCCATCAACCCCCTAGGCCCCACCCACCAAAACACAAAAAGTTAAAATTGCAAACCCCTATTAGTGATACATCATTGAAAAGACTATAAAAAATGCTATCCAATGGTATAAATAATAAGTGTACAGGGTGAAGCAATAATTGTGAAACTTTGGCTTGAATGGAATATTCAATGAGGTTTTTATTGAACTACAAATTTATTAAAAATGTCAATTAAGTAAAAGTTCAAAGTGGGTTCCGTTGTTTTGTACAGTCTATTGTCGAAGCCTGCACGAACTTTAATATCAGCCGGCTCACTATGACTTTTTTATTTGTAATGCTACTTCCCGGACTATTATTTTAAAGGAGAAGTGTCCGTCGATACTTTTTCTGTTAAATAAAAACTTAATTTCCCGTTGTTGCAAAACAAGTTTTTGGGTTCTGTCAGAGTCAATAATTTTTGTTTTGTTTGAGACTTTTATCATTTGTACGATCTGTACTGTCATTGAGCTGAAGTTGTCACGATGGTTTACAGTATACTTGAGCGTGTGGATATAATTTTCATATTTGCCTCCCAGAACCAGTGTTATTTAAAAACAGCTCAAATATTTCATGAAAACCATCAGGACAAAAATGTAAGTCATGTGTACGTCCGCGATTTAGTTGAAAAGTTTAGAGAAACGGGATCAGTGCAAAATAAAAAAAGGAATACCCCAAGATTACTGAATGAAGCAACCCAAATTGATGCCCTTGGAAATTTTGCAATGGAGCCTACTGCATCAACACGTCAAGTATCTGCAGTGACAGGACTTTCACATGAGTCGGTTAGAAAGGTGTTGAAATTACATAAGTTTCACACGTACAAAACACAAATTCTTCAAGAACTAGGCGATGATGATTCAGACCAACGAATCGAGTTTTGTGAACTCATGACTGAAAGAATTCGCGTTGAACCGAGAATATTAAAAAATATTTGTTTCAGTGAGAAGGTCACACTCAATATCCTGAAAAACAGAATGTTTGGGCAGGAATATTAAGCGATGGCGATGCTATAATTGGTCCCTTGTTCATACCAGTCAATTTAAGAGGCGACATTCATCTCGATATGCTGGAAAACACCATCGAACCTTTAATTGTGCATGAATTAGAGAACCGAAGGGACGACCGAGGCAACCTAGCTGTAGACGAAGATTTGTTGCACTTCCAACAAGATGGAGCACCTCCTCACTATGCAGCTCCAGTTAGGCACTGGTTGGATACTAATTATCCGAACAAATGTATTGGAAGTAGAGGTCCCGTTAAGTGGCCACCGAGGTCACCAGACTTGGCGCCACCTGACTTTTTTCTGTGGGGTCACCTCAAGTCAGTTGTTTATAAAACTCAACCTGCGTCACTTGGGGAATTGCAAGAAAGAATTACGAAAGCATATCGCGGCTTTACCAGAACAAAATTTACCAAAGTTCGTGCAGAATTTGAAAATAGGCTGTATTATTGTTTACAAAACAACGGAACCCACTTTGAACATTTACTTAATTGACATTTTTAATTTGTAGTTCAACAAAAACCTCATTGAATATTCCATTCAATCCAAAGTTTCACAGTTATTGCTTCGCCCTGTACAATTATTATTTATACCATTGGGATAGCATTTTTTATAGTCTTTATCACAAGTAGGGGTTTGCAATTTAAGCTGTTTGTGTTTTGGTGGGTGGGGCCTAGGGGGTTGATGGGGGTGAGTTCTCTTTCATGTCACTTTAGTTTCCCCTTACTATCCTAGAAACGGTTTCAAGCATTTTTCAATATCAGCTTTCGTGCGTGAGATATAGCCCATTGTCAGTTTTAAAATTGACACACTGTGTATGCAACGAATAAATTACGATTGTATCTCAGTGAATAGTATTAATCTAAGAGCTGACTATAGAGAATAGTTTTTGGGAAAGAAAGTTTTTGACTTTGTAGAGAAGTGGAAGGCCAAAACCTTTCTTTCCCAAAAACTATTCTCTCCTAAAAATATGCCCCTGTCAATTCAAACAAGATTCCTATGGCTGGGATCAAATCAAATAAGCTATCATCGATGACATGAGTAGATTCATAAATGAATTGAGTGCTTCATCGTGTAATGTTTTCCTTCTTCAGAAACACATCATGTATTGTAAATTGTGAATCTGTAAATGAATAAGTACTGAATCTTGGGATAGTGAAACAAGCGTCGGGAGACAGAATTTTGTTCTGGTGTGGTAAAATAGTTTTTAATACATATAGAATAATGATACACCTTCATTCCAGCACTGAACACATATATCCAAGTTTTGAAAATAGAAACCACAAATGAAATTGTTCACAAGCCCCCTAAAATAATTCAAATCCCCAAAAAATAATATTGAAGTTGGATACATCTATGGAGAATTGATTAGTAGAAGAAAATGTGAGTAACGTGTTTATATGCAGCACCTGTTGCAACCCCTGTTAAAATATACAGTTAGTATTTCCAACCATGCTTCCACTTGAGAAATAGTCTCATGCCTGTATCTATTTGGAAAGGTACCTTTAAATATTTTTTTAATACCGTTTAAATCAGTCCCGTCTTCGGCAACGTTTTCTCCTTGGCCTTGGTCGTCGAAGGTACTATCTCGGAAAGAGCTGCAAGAAGACAGCAAGCTGCAACCAGAAGTCAATGAATTGTTAACACACAAAAGTTAATTTGTTAGTGGATCATAAAGAGAAGCTGAGGCTCTAATATAATTCTTAAAAATAATTCGTGTTGTCAACAATTATTATCAATTAAACAGCTCTAGAGAACTATAATTTTATTATAAATCTACACTTGGGACAACGAAAGAATACACATGGGTTGCGTTGTAATAATAATAATAATTTTATTACCCTGTTTCGGTACTTAATGTACGTATGGTAAGTCAGTAATTGTAATATATGTTATATACATATAAAGAATGAAAACAATAGTCATACTTGAATAAAAAATTAAAGAATAAATATAAAATATGAATAATACAAAAACATAAATAACGGCACCTAATATACAAATGTTACAATTTAAAAACAAGTACATATATTATTACATTGGGAATTATTCTCAGGAATTATCACTTCAATAGTCTTTCAAACTATGAAAACATTTCTTTATTGAGAATATTTTATAAGATTTTGACTTTGATTTTGGTTGTTTGGATCAGTAGTCACATCCTCTCGTTTTCAAAAGTTTGTTTAGTTATAATGAGTGATTTTTTTGCTGGTATATTTTTGGCAACACTGTTTTTGACAGATCACGCGTGAATCGTGTCTTTTGTCATTGTCAAACTTGTTCAGTTTGGTATTTAACTATGAATCGACTTACAAATGAACAACGCTTGCAAATTACTGAATTTTATTATCAAAATTCATGCTCGGTGAAGAAAGTGCATCGTGCACTTCTTCCAATTTATGGGCAGTTTCGTCGGCCTGAGGGAGCTATTCGGAAGCTTGCGACTAAATTTCGAAACCAGTTTACATTATTGGACATTAAACCACAAACACGCATACGTAGAGTTAGGACAGAAGAAAATATTGCGGCTGTATTCGCCAGTGTTCGTGATGCCGTGAAATGTCGATTCGCCGCTGTTCGCAGTAATTGGGCCTCTGTTACTCCACTACGTGGAAAATTTTGCGAAAGGATTTGTGTGTAAAACCTTATAAGATACAGCTGGTGCAAGAATTGAAGCCACACGACCTCCCAAAACGTCTAACATTTGGTGAATGGGCGATGGCAAAGTTGGAGGAAGATCCACATTTTTATTGAAAAATTGTGTTCAGCGACGAGGCTCATTCCTGGTTGAATGGATACGTTAACAAGCAAAATTGCCGCATCTGGAGTGAAGTCCAGCCACAAGCATTGCAAGAGCTACCGATGCATCCTGAAAAAGTCACTGTTTGGTGTGGATTATGGGTCAGTGGCTTCATCGGGCCGTACTTCTTCGTATGTGTGATGATTGACGACTTTTTGTTGCCCATAATGGAAGAATTGGACATGCCTGACGTGTGGTTTCAACAAAATGGTGCCACACGGCACGCGAAACAATGGCCCAATTAAGAGCCGCCTTCGGTGAACAGTTTATCTCACCCGTCAATTGGCCGCCTAGATCGTGTGATTTAACGCCTTTGGATTATTTCTTGTGGGGTCATGTTAAGGCTCATGTGTACAGGGATAAATCAGCAACGACTGACGCTCTGGAAGCCAATATTGAAGAATTTATACGTGGAATACCGGTCGATATGTTAGAGAGAGTGTGCCAAAATTGGACTTCGCGCTTGGACCACCTAAAGCAGGTCATTTGCATGAAATCATCTTCAAACATTAAATTATATTAATCGTTCTATTGATTCCAATAAAGATTTCATCGATTTTTTCAAACGTTTTTGTGTTGTTTTGAAAATCAAATCATATACCACTTAAAGAATCACCCGTTATCAGATGATAGGAATCACACGTTAAAAGGTAAGACCTCGTTAGTCCTTAGCTCGCACAAATTTCTCAACTTTTGAGAGTTGTTGTTCGTATGGAGGCGACAGCTGATTAACGGAAAAACAGATTTTAAAACAGATGATACATGTGTATTCTTTCATCGTCTTGAATGTAGATACAATTTCAATGATTTTTCACTTTACAAGAATTATATTCCAAAAATTAATAAAAATTATTTAGGTGAAACAGTGTCAGATGATTAATCAAAAGAAATTGTGTAAAAAATGTGTTTTTTAATAATAATTTAATACATTTCAATGTTATTCTAAAAATAATTTACATACCTTGTACGTTTTGGAGGTGCCGGAGCAGGCATTCCTTTCTTATTGGTAGATCTCCTCATCTGAACCATACTCGTTTTAGCCCCTCCTGTGAATGTCGACAATTTAGTGCAAGTGCTGTTCAGATTGTCTACAAAAAAAATATTTAAATTTCATATCAATTTATTTCACATTTCCAACCTGTAGAGGTCTGTTCTGATAAACCAACTAGGCCGTGAATATTCCCAGTGCTTCCAGAATGTGACTTTTTGAAAGCCATATGTGGAGTGCCCAGAGGAATCGGCGAAGATTCATTCCCTTGTAGCTGTTTCTCTACCTCTGCGAAAAAATTCAGAGGATGTACACTAAATATGTTTGATCGCCAGCTTTTAGAATCCTCAAAACCATAAAATGCATGCAAATATAGAATGTTATACAATTATTAAAGACTTGTTATTTCAAATTATCTTGCAAGAGACTTACAACAAATTAAACATTTCTAATGGAAAATCGAAGGGATTGATAAAAATAAAATTGCAGAACTTTTTTTAATACGATTTTTATGTTAAGAATATTAAAGCCCCCAAACTAAAGTTGAGGAATAAAAAGACATCTGGTCCATCTTACTCAGTAAAAGACTGTATTACATTTTAAATTCTACCATTTTATCAAAATGAAATTGTCTTTCGTCAGATATTTCTCATCAATTACTTGCTTGAACTTCGTCTATTGCAGAATATATCAAAGATTCTTTGGTATTATTTTCAATCTATGCAAATCAAATTATTAGGCATAAAGTTGATTCAATACAGGTATAAATTTTGTGTTTAGGAAAATATACATACAATAAATATAGTTTAAAAAACTAAAAAACACGCTTTTAAAGAACATCGAACTAAAAAGTTGAAAATATTTTTTTTTTCGTATGCTATAAAAGCGTGTTTTTTAGTCTTTTTAAACTATATTTATTTTATCTAAACCTTGGGATCAATCAACTGTATATTGTTTAGAAAAAGAAAACAAAAAAAAACCAAAATTGGTTCAAAAATTTCTGATGAGACGGATATCAATATTGGTGTTCCCCAGGGAAGTGTACTTGCCCCACTTTTATTTAATATATACCTAAATGATATTTATTATGATCCTGGGCTACATGAATTCAATCTGTTTGCATTAGTTTATACTTTGAATACAGAACTCAATGATGTCTGAAAATGTGTCTGAAATAAAGTATCTGGGAGTTATTGTAGACAACACTTTGAGTTTGAACAGTCATACCGAATACGTTATAAAAATATTTCAAAAAAATTATACTTTTTTTCTAGGATAGCAAATAATTTGAATATTAACTCCAGAATATTAACATATAATTGTATAATTAAACTTCATTTTGAGTACTGTCCAACTTTAATGCATTTAATAAACCAAAATAGGCTTTGCCAACTTCAAAAACTCCAAAATAGTGGCATGAGAATTATATTAAGATGCAGTCGTTATACTTCCATTGATCACATGTTAAATATACTACAATGGCTGTCGATTTCAAATCGGTTATTCTTTTTAACAATGGTTTTTATATTTAAAATGACCAAAAGTCTCCAACCAACATATTTTAATGAATTTTTAGTTTTCAATAATCAAATACATGAACGTGAAACAAGACCTTATAATAATTTTCATATGTATAGAACTCACACTGGTGGCGGAACGAAAAACTTATTCTACAAGGGACTACGATAATTTAACAATTTACCAAATGCCATTAAAGAGGAAAATACTGTAAGAGGGTTTAAAAGTAAATTATTGGAATACCTAGAGCGTTAGTTAGTTGGAAAAAATGTACATTATATGTATGTTACTATATCAATATTGGTTTTCAACATTGGGTCTAATAAATCGTATATTTTTTATTATTATCTTTTTATTTACTTTATTTTCATTATTGTTATTATCTATATACAGATTTGAATTTTATTAATATTTTTGGCACTGCGGAAATTTGAATTGTTAATTAGTTATTATGTCTTGTAAGATTAGGATGTATCCTATAATGAAGATTACACTACTATTCCGGAGAGGGAGCCTGAAAATCAGCTACCAAGGCCAAGGCAGCAGGCGTACAAAGGAATGTTACAAATAAGGCAGCAGGCCTTTTTTCAAATAAAGAAATAAATGTAAAGTGAGTTCGAATTATATCAAGTTTACGTACAGCGCCATCTGCCCGCGAATAGATCAAGCAATAATGTCCATATATCAAGTTTACGTACAGCGCCATCTGCCCGGGAATAGATCAAGCAATAATGTCCATATATCAAGTTTACGTACAGCGCCATCTGCCCGCGAATAGATCAAGCAATAATGTCCATATATCAAGTTTACGTACAGCGCCATCTGCCCGCGAATATATCAAGCAAGAATGTCCATATATCAAGTTTACGTACAGCGCCATCTGCCCGCGAATAGATCAAGCAATGACGTCCACATATCAAGTTTACGTACAGCGCCATCTGCCCGCGAATAGATCAAGCAATAATGTCCATATATCAAGTTTACGTACAGCGCCATCTGCCCGCGAATAGATCAAGCAATGACGTCCATATATCAAGTTTACGTACAGCGCCATCTGCCAGCGAATAGATCAAGCAATAATGGGCATATATCAAGTTTACGTACAGCGCCATCTGCCCGCGAATAGATCAAGCAATAATGGCCATATATCAAGTTTACGTACAGCGCCATCTGCCCGCGAATAGATCAAGCAATAATGTCCACATATCAAGTTTACGTACAGCGCCATCTGCCCGCGAATAGATCAAGCAATAATGTCGATATATCAAGGATATTATGTACAGCGCTATCTGCCTACGAATAGATCAAGCAATAATGTCCATATATCAAGTTTACGTACAGCGCCATCTGCCCGCGAATAGATCAAGCAATAATGTCGATAATTCCGTCAAATATAGATCCCGAGCTTGAGAGTTACAAACATACATACATTTAGGTGAAGCTAATAAAAACATGTTAAATAATAATAAAATAATTAATCAATTATTTAAAAAGGAAGTTGTCAAACACATCATTAACATAATCTTTGAGTTGATATTCTCATAAACAAAAATCAGATTGAGAAATTGAGTTGAAGTTTTGGAAACAAGAAAAATATTCTTTGAGACAGCGATCAGTTCACTTTGAAAAACACCCTTACCTTCTGTGATGCTAGATTCTTGAAACATATTTTCCAGAGCGTGGTGTATCTCCTTGAAAGTGGGTCTTTCATGTGAATGCCACTGCCAACACTGCCTCATCAGATCATAAATTTTTGGTGGACAACCAGGAGGGCACTCCATCCTGTATCCCTTTTCTAGCATGTGGTACACGTCAGTCAAATCGACTCCGGGATAAGGAGACATTCCGTAGGTCGCAATCTCCCACAGCAAAATTCCGAAAGCCCAAACATCAGACTTCGTAGAAAATTTGTTATACGCTAAACCTTCGGGTGCGGTCCACTTGATAGGAAATTTTGCACCAGCGTGAGCCGTGTAAGTGTCGTCCCGCATCAGCCTAGCGAGCCCAAAATCGGCCACTTTCACCAAGTGGTTCTCCCCTACTAAACAATTCCTTGCGGCTAAGTCACGATGAATGAAACACCTACTCTCTAAGTAGTTCATACCGCTAGCTATCTGCGTAGCGATATACATAAGTACCACGGCGTTTATCTGTTCCTTGTTCCCGTTTCTGAGATAATCTAACAGATTACCCTTGCTCATGAATTCGGTTATGATATAAAAGGGGGGTTCTCTCGTGCAGACGCCCATCAACTGTACGAGATTCGGATGTTTCATTTCTTTCATGATGGCAGCTTCTTCCAGAAAGTCTTTGAGAGCCATTGTGTCTTCTTTTAGGGTTTTCACAGCAACTGTCATATTATACCTGAAAATTGAAAATTATATGACATGCTTTGAACGTATGTAGATTTCATGCTGGTCAAAAGTTTTTAGAAATGGTTACTTAAAGTATTCCTATTTATATGGTGAAACGAAAGTGATTTTTCAAATTACCAACCCATATCTTTCATTTTACATCTAGCTATTTCCGCAATTTCCGAACAAGATATCTGTAAAGCAGTCAGATCCCTGAAACCCAAAACATCAACTGGAGTTGACGGTATTCCATCTTACTTTTACAAAGGTTATATGGAAAACTTAATAAGACCTCTGAACATAATCTTCAATAGCATTGTTGAAAGTAGTGTGTTTCCAAAACAACTCAAAATAGGACGTATAATTCCTATCCATAAATCTGGCAATTAAAATCTCATAACAAACTATAGGCCGATAATAATACTCCCCTCATTATCAAAAATCTTAGAGAGAGTCTTATATAACAGACTATATGCCCATGTTGAAGACACTATCTGCAGAGAACAGCACGGTCTTGTTAATAAAAAATCGACTGTAACAAATCTCATGGTGTTCAGCAATAACTTAGCACTCTCGATAAATACTGGAAAACAAGTTGATGTAATCTACACAGAGCTAGTGAAAGCATTCGACAAAGTGAAACATGGAGTTCTCATCGCCAAATTAATGAAATTCTCATTGAATCAATCAATGATAACATTAGTGAAGTCATACCTATCAGATAGAGATCAATTTGTTGCTTTCAATAGAAAAAGGTCGACACTATTCAGACCAACCTCTGGCGTTCCTCAGGGATCAATTCTAGGCCCACTTTTATTTATAATGTTCATTAACAATATAGGTGATCAATTTATGAATAATTAATTTGATAAGACAACGATAAAAATAAAATAAATACAACAATAAAAATTAATTGGCGCTCCGGGGCGACTTCATTGATTCCAGTGGCGCATTTGCTTTTTCAGCTGCAGGAAAACCCGGAAAAACCTGCAGCACCACAACATCTGAAGATCTTGATCCAACAATGTGATTATATAAGACATTCCAAATTCCTGCTCTATGCAGATTATCTCAAACTATACCAAACCATCAACGATGAAAAAGACAGTGAAAACCTTCAGAAAGACTTAGATTCTATCACTATCTTTTGTGACACAAACAACTTGATGCTGAATGAGGGTAAATGCAAAGTTATGTCTTTTTCACGGAAAAATGTTATTGCTCCAATGGCATCAAACTGGAAAAACTTGCTCAAATCAAAGATCTAGGAGTCATATTTAATAGTAACTTCAATTTCAGAAATCACATAGAATATATTGTACGTGATGTAAACAGAAAGCTTGGTTTTGTGTTAAGAAGCGCCAGGGATTTCAAATGGGAACTAGGAATTCTTCTACACAATGCCTTTGTCAGATCAAAGCTTGAATAGGCTTCAACAATCTGGAATCCGCAAAAAGCATTTCATTCAGAGATGATAGGAAAAATACAGAAGAAATTTCTTAGGTACACCTACGTCAAAAAGAATAAAGAGTCTCCCTCTATGACCTCCTATAGGACTCAACTAGAACATTTTGACATGCCAACCCTGTCAGATCGTTGAGGCTTGAATGAGGTACTATTTATATTCAACATATTCAATCAGATAATAAATGTACCTGAACTCCTCAGTGTGATCAATGTTCATGTTCCTAGTGCTAGTCTAAGAAATCGCAATAGGGTTTTCTATGTAGACACACGATCAGAGTCTCCACTCAATCGCTGCCTTAGGCAAGTGAATGATCTAGTCGTAAGTCACCAAAGTCTTGATTTTTTTTGCTGTGATGAATTAGAAATAAGACAGTAGTTTTTAAAAAAAATGTGCCATATATACCTGTTATTACTAACGTTTCTCTTGTACGTAATTCTAGGTGTTTATTTACTCTGTGTGTTTTAAAAATCATATATTTTATGTACCATGACATTGACTGTATACATGTAATCGGGTGTAAACCTGTTTGGAATGCAGTTTAAATAAAATCTATCTATCTATCTAAAATAATAGTACGGTTGGACTTGAAACGTATTGGAAAGGACAACAAGCTCGCAAAGTGGGTGTCCCACGATTTGAACTATCGTCAGAAAATGTCACGTTTTGCGAAATTGAAAAATCCTTTTTTGGATCGGATCGTACGTGTGAAATCAGAAGACGTTCAGCGCCGGGTGTGATTCACTATAAATTTTTGCAGCCGGGCCAAACCATCACAGTAGAGTACTATTGTGAGGCACTGGTCAACAGAAATAATCTGATCCTGCTCAATTCACAAATCACCGCCCGAAAATTAAACGAATTAGGCTTCAAAGTCATGCTTCACCCACCATACTCCCCAGACCTCTCGCCAACAGACTACCATCTCTCACTGGTAGAACCTTCACCAATTAGGACCTGGCAGAAAAGGCCCTCGTCAACTTCAAACAGTTGAAACAACCTAATAACTGTGCCATGAAATATTGTAAAGAAATTTATTAGTTTTGTTCTCAAAAGCCTGTGTATGAATTAGTTTCAATCACATCTGCCAAATCCTATACAGTTGGTGAGGACAAGGTTCTTGTCACAGGTAAAGAATAAGTGGTGTGCCACAAGGCTCTGTGCTTGGACCAAGTCTTTTCCTGTTTTACAATAAAGACTTGTAACGCCTGCACACATTTTGGTAGATTTACGCTTTTTACTGATGATACCACTATTTTATGGCATGGCATTCTTTGAACTGAATATAGATAATTGTTTTGAATTCAACAACAATATAGACCAGCTATGTAGAACAACATCTTCTAAATGCTGTCCTGTGAGGAAGTTTATCAAAGAGGTGGGGTATAAGCCTACTAAACCTGCTTATTATTCCCCTCCTACGTTACGGAATTGCATTTTCAGGAGTACTTGTATGTTCTAAGCAGGTCATGCAAGCTAGTTTAGTTATGTGAAAAAGAGCTGACGTAAACAGGCAGTTTAACAGATTTACAGAATCCTTAAAAATCATTTCAAGTCTTTGGGAGAATGGTTTGGATCACTTAAGAGTAAAGGTGGTAAGTATCTGCAAAATGAAGTGAATCCAACTAGAAACATTCCTGCAAGAAACATATCTAGTCAAAGTTGGGTTCCAACCCCCAACCTTTGGCATACTACCACTTTTACCAATTCACCGCTACATTATGATTATTATTATTATTATTAATATCAATAAAACAGTAAATACCTCTTCCACATGGCCTCATAAACATCCCCGTACTGTCCACCACCTAACTTATGTTTCATCACAATATCAGTTCTGTTTATCTCCCATTCGTCCGGTTCCGGGCTAAGAGGAAACACCGTCGGTTTGTTGTGCTTGGGGGCGGGGTACAAAAGTTGGGTAATGAGACCATCCGATGCCATCGAGTGGTGATGTACCAGTTCAGCAAGAGTATTGAATTTACTTTCCGTAGTAACAAACACTTTCCCTTCGGTGTCTTCGTTTATCCTGTAATGGTAGACGCGACCTTCGTACCTCAGAGATATGCTTCGCTGACCAGGACTGCTCTCCGACTCCCTGACCAAGAAGCTACCGTTGATTCCTTGCAAAAAGTCGATGGTGAGTACAAAATTGTCGAAAAATTATACTTCAGTTCAACAAATTGAACAATATTTTGTATTGATGATTTAAATATTATACTTATTTATTTGAATTGAAACATTATTCATTTTGATAATCCAGATTACTCGGAAACTGAGCAAATTAGGACCCACGTTCGTATGAACTTTTTTTATAAAATATTACAAATAATCACTACCTGAAATAAATACATCATTTAAGATGCACCCTGTATGATGAGGTTATCGATAAATTACACCAATTGAAGATTTTCTATGATTAAACATTTGACTTTCATAATTTACACTTCCAGAAAAGAATATTATAATAAATTTGTGAAAAATTCATCAATGCAACAAAACAAAAATTTTATGTGAAACGGTTCTCGATGGAATTCATCTATTAAACTATAAAAGAGAATACTATAAAAGATGAATCAAAACAAAAGATTTGACACTGAGAAAGATGTCAAGAAATCAACATTCAGTTTATGACTGATTTGTTCAAAATTTACGTCAAAAACTTTGTTGATCACAAATATTATCAGTGAATGCTGCCAGTTTTTTTTTCTCAGCAGACATATTGGAGTTTGAGGAAATTATAAATGATTTCAATATGGATAAAAGTTTTGATGATATAAGTGTAAAAGCTATCAAAATAGTTGATATAGTTCATTCAGTGTGTCTGAGAGTAAAAGAATTTCAAGAATGCAAATATTTCGCTACATCAAAGAAAGCAACAAAGTCGTCTCAAGCAAATAGCACTGCAATTCACCCACAAAATCATTGAGATATGTCTACCCTCTATATCCTTTGAGGACGCCGCTAACGAGCCATTAAATTACGGATATGCGACAAAGAAAGCAAAAACACCGACAAAGAATGCGAAATACCGTCAAAACAACCGCTCGATGTTTTTTCTGATATTACGTTTAGGATAATATTAATAGGCGTCGGAGTGGGGGTATTGATGTAAATTTTCCATTGATATATTCTGTATGATGAGAAGATAATTAAAATATGGTGAAAACTAATTTTGTTCAAATATTTTATTAAGGGAAGGACAATTTATATTTGAAATAGTTTTTTATTATTTAGAATTGTTACTTTCTACAGATCTATAAAATAATCAGAATATTAAATTTACAAATAAATACAAATGTAGAAAGAGCAAAAAGTTACTGCATTTGATAAATTAGCTTTTTGAAAAAAAAATCAAATTTGTCATTAACTTGAATTTAAAAAAATTTGCATATTAAAAGAAATATGTATCATCTGTTAACGTTTTAAAGACTCTATCCATTTTCTTTATCCAAACTATTCAAATCAAAACATTATAATTTGTAGTTATGATTCGTCTTTTGATGTAAATAAATTTGATATTATTATTATCATTGACTCTGATAATATCAAATTGATCGCCAGTATGATAATGAATATGGATTAAGTATTTGAAACATCACCAGATAAGTATACAAATAGAATAGATTTCCGCAGTTAGAAATTTGAACATCTGATTTAGAGTTGAACCGCATTCAAAATTTTGCGTTGTTTGACGTTTCGGCTTCGATTTTTCTTTTCCTTGAGCTCCTTGAGAATTCTAAAAATTGTCGATCTATTCTTAAAGAATTATATACATTCATAACAATTGTTTCTTCATTTATATTTAATGGTGACAATTTCGGACGCTTCATGATTCCCGAACAACTAGCTTCCATGTTGTATAGCTTTTTATTCAACGCGCTCTCGAAGTAAACTGAAGAATATCATGAATAACCCCGCTAAAAAGCCAAGTCGGTCTTATTGATGGGTGCGATTTATCTGTTGCACCTCGTGCACCTGATAAACGATTGATACATACCTGAACTGAGCAAATATTCAGCTGCATTTCTGGATATCGGCCCGTGATACCACGAATGTTTTTCCAGAGAATTCACTGGTGTCACGTAATTTGATGGCACCCAGCCCACTTGATTTGTTGAGGAGTGTGCTTCGCACCATTCTCCACTTTTATTGTAACTCAATATTCTAACTTGCTCTCCTGAAAATAAAACGTGTAAGAGCTATCGAACGGGAATGTTAATATAAAAAAAAATTCGATCATCAAAGATTTTTCACTAGATAGTGGAGTTTCGAACTTTTTATGATACTACCTTCAATCTCCAAACCTTGAAGTGTGGACGATGAATGTTAGTCCAAAAACATGCTTGGGTGAAACAACTGATGACCGTTCCATTCAAAAAATAAGATGAGTTTTCTCGAAAAAGATTTGTTCATCAATTCGCAAAACGCCGTCCTTTCATGGGTCTCTTCAATCTCGGGAACATAATAAAGTCGCAGGGGACCAAATCTGATGAATACGGAGGCTGAGGCATGACTATGGTGTTGTTTGATCCATTTTTTTTTATAGCAGAAAATCTCGAACACGCAAAACACTTCTAACCGGAAGCCTGAATATAATGTGCTGGTAGAAATTTACATTACAGCTACCCGCTCGGTCAATATACATCTGTCTTCTATGACCAGTGAATATTAATTTTAGATCTCAATGAAATGAGTATATCAATATTGTTACAGACAGTCAAACTGCACTTGGGACATTGATAAGACCAAGAGCGATATTGACAATGGTTTGGAGATAATATTTTAAAGGACTAAAGCAACTGGCAACGATGAATTCAATTCAATTTCAATTCTATATAGGGAGTCGATGAACCATCTATGGAGGCATCAAAATCTTTGGTACTGGACCAACAAATGGATCGTCAGAGAACAGTGTTTCCCGAAGTCTTGGAAGAAATGGATAAGTCAGCAGCAAAATCATGCAAAAGTTAAAAAAATCGGTTGAAATATTGATATTTCTCTGAAAATTTAGAAATATTCCCCAGTACTTGTATCGACTACATGATAATATGTAAACAGATAATAAACAATACCTCTCTTAAGACTAAGTTGGTTTTCCCCTCCAGCTTGGAAGTCGTACAACGCCACAAACAACTGAGGATCGTCTTCTTCTTGCGCTAAGAGATTTTCTTTGGACGTCCATCGATTTGCGGTCTCGAAAGACAATGGTGTAGATGGAGCTCCAGAAGTCGACGAGCCAGAAAGCGTACCCAAGCCAGAGCTGAGAGTATTGGTGTTGAGTGTTCCTGGTGGGTCGCTTTCGGGCAAGCTGGGGATGTGAGGCAACGGTCTGCTCTGCAATAAGGCCTCTGAAAAAAAAAACACAATGGAATGATTTTGGGATCACACGAAATAACATCTGAGATACATCTAACTCCGGAAGACTAATTTCTGGTTCCAAAACCATTGACCTTCTGACACATGAACTATGTGAATTCCAAAAGGCAGATAAGTTGAAAGTCTATGAATAAACTGAACAAGATATACAAGATATCTATGGGAATGTTCCTTCTTAAAGACTTAAAAAAGAGGAATGAAATAATGCATTCAACATTTAAAGTGATTCGTTTCTATTCCACCATTTGGCAACATCGGTTATAGCTAATAAAGGACAATTAATCTGTTACCTGTATGAGACAAACAAATATGACATATTTCAGAGGCGCGCTGTTCTGTTTACTTATGTTCCGAGACATTCTGTGACATATGACATTTTGTGCACCTAACCTACCTTCCTTTATATAAATAAATAACAAAACAACCGTTATTTATGTGACTTGTGTAGGTGGTATTGACCTATAATTTATATTTTGCCTTAATTGTTGATTTATTATCTCCTTTTTTAGAGTAGAATATCTAGGTAGGTATAAATTATTTCAACTTGATATAGGTGTTGTTGCCAATATGTGAATTAGAAACAAATCCCTTTGAAAATTAAAACCCAACATTTGAAACATCAATTTGAATACTTTTCGAAATGAATTTAAAAAACTCATGAAATAAACTCAAATTTATTTTGTTCAAACTTGCATTTGCTGTAATAACCCAAGTTGAGGAACATTCCCCATTCACCATTACATTACATACCCATAAATATATCTTTAATTCAAAAAGTTGAGTATAGAACAGTGACTTCTGAACTTCGAACTTTAACAATTGATAATGGCCATCTAGTTCAAGTTACATCTGTCAAATTAGATGTGTTTTGCCAAATCACCGAGGACGTATATAGTATTCTTTTCGGGCAACATACCGCGCGCTTCTCTAATTTTACGGTCGATATAATCTTCCTACCGAGAGGACTATTCACAATGTGGTGGTTGAATTTGAGTCCGCTGGTTCAGTAAACGATCGACCAACACCCGTACGTCGAAGAAACGCAAAATCTGCCGAAAATATCACCGCAGTATGTGAGAGTGTGCAAGAGAATCCGAGGCAGTCGATTTCGCGTCGCTCACAAAAACTCGGCCTTTCGCAGACCACAACTTGGCGGATTTTTCGTTGTGAGTTGGGCCTGCATCCGTAAAAGATTCAACTGATCCAGGAACTGAAGGTAAACGACCACATTAGACAACGACGTGTTCGCTAAATGGGCTCCGGAGCAATTGGCAATTGACCCTAATATTCATCGAAAAATCATCTTCAGCGATGAGGCCCATTTCTGGATGAATGGGTACTTGAACAAACAAAATTGTCGAATTTGGGACGATACCAATACACATGAGATACAAGAACGTCCAATGCATTCCGAAAAAGTCACTGTTTTGTGTGGATTTTCGGCTGACGGCGTCTACATACTATATATTTGAGGACGACGTTGACCAGGTCATCATTGTCAACGGCGAGCACTATAGGTCGATGATTACCAACTTCTTTTGCCTGAATTGGATGCTCTGAACACCAACGACATGTGGTTTTCAACAAGATGGCGCTACGTACTACACAGCTGATGCCACACAGCTCATGGCATGGTCATCCCACGTGGTGGTGAAGTGAACTGCCAACCGAGATCGTGCGATTCAACTCCATTAGACTTTTTTTGTGGGGTTTTCTCAAGTCGTAGGTATATGCGGATAAGCCACAAAGCGGTCCTCAAAGTCTACATAACCCTTGTTATCGGTCAAATTGCTGAAGTTATAATAACAATATTTTAAATATTATATGCTATGTTATGTACGTTTACATGGTTTGAATCACTATTCCAAAAATACCCAACATCCCAATTGCTGCCGTGCAAATTTAATCTGATAGTTTTCCCGGCACTCGCTCTTTCCTTCTGAACGTGACAGCAAACGTATTGATCGTTAAGCTTCGGACCACCACTCTGGGAAAACAAAGGATTTCAATACGGATAACAGCACTAGGATAAAAATGCGAAAAGGAATCGGGCCGAACTAACGGAAAACAAGAAAAGTTCCTACTGTAAACGACGATCGTGTTAATCTATTGGTGAAGAATGTTCGATGAAAGATAGTTTCGTTTTCCTGAAGGGGGCTCTCCTTGAAACAAGCCTATCTATCTCTATTTACTTGGTTAACATTCACTAGGATTATTTCTGGGAATTCTTTTTTGTTTTCCTTCGCTCTCTACACCGATTGTGACACACAACTTACGGCAATTTCAACGACGGCCAACCTTCGTCTTCGAATTGTGTTATTAGTTTGACAGAGACGGACTGGCCACCCCAACATACTTCAAAGTACGTTCTTCGTAGAGGCGGTTTTCAAGATCACAAAAAAAGGTAGAACCCTGAATATACAGTTCATTTCAAAATAAATGTTATCGATAGTCAAATAATTCTTTGCGAACAACCTCACAACTTTCTTGGAGACTTTCCTTTCAATGAGCGATGAAATAAATAGCTCCAAAAGTAGATTCGATGCACAGCAAACAGATGCACAGAAAACGCTTAAAAACCTATATTTAATCAGGTACCAATACCGAATAAACTAACAATAATTTCACGTTTAAATGTTTCCATATAATAATTATGAAACAAGTAATATTTGAAGAATATATAGATGTACGTATAATAAATCGTGCAGTTTTCACTTCTTTGTTTTGTTTTGATCTAATGTAATTTAATCAATCCGGAATCGAAACTCTTCCTGACGAAAACCAGATATCAACAGTAGGCGAAAAATCATATTATAACCTTTACAGAATCAATCTTCGAAAATATTCATCACTCATCATATATCACCAGCACAAAAGAAAGAATTGGGGTTCCTGTTCCCTACTGGTATATATGGCCTTAGTCGTTCGCGCATCAAGGTTTTAAAATTTTTCGAGTCGGACCTGTGCTAATTTAGACTGATACGAAGTAGTGAACTCTCCTCAGGCCTATGCCGGACCTGTCCAAACGGACTTGTTTCGGTCATGCATACCAGGAGGCAATAATTACATTGTTGGTAAAATGATGGTAATAATTCCAAAACAATTCCTGTTCGAGTAGACTCCGCAAGTGATAACCAATTTATCGCTTCGTTAGATATCTTAAGCTAGAAATCTAGGGCAAAAAAATTGAAATGTTTATAGAAAAATATTGAAAACTTTGACACGACATGATCGGACAAGTCGGTTTAGGAAATCAGCTCAAATAAAACACGTGGTTTACAAAATTTTGCAGATTAAGCTTTGTTTTTTCTGATTGTGAAGTACGAAACATATAGGAATAATTATAAGAAACTCATCGGAGAATCAAAAACAAACTATCAAGAAAAACAGACAGGAAATATAAATTATAGTTGAAATAATTGATAAGAAGGGAGTGAACAGTTATTTCGGGAGAATCAAAGAATAAAATACTATAAAAGAGCTTTGAAATTAAAATTGATGATAAAGTATTCGCAAAAAAAAGAATAATCAAAATTTTAAATGCAATTTTTAAAACCTACAAAGTTAATGAATACTTATTGAATATTTATAAGTCTAGCGAAAATTTTAGTATAGTGGTGAAATTATTCATTTTGAAAATAAAAAAACATTTCTGGTTTGAGGGGCGAAATTGTTTTGTTGATAAGTGACAGAAGTTAAGAAATGAATATTAGAATAAAATATTTTATGAAAATCGTTTTAAATAACAAGTAGCATATCGATTTCTTCAAATATGTCCCACTCAAGCTGCAGCTCACAGTTGATTACAAATAAAAAGTTCATCGAATACAAAAAAAACATTCAAAAATAGCCTCTGAAAACTGTACACAGCAGAAAAATATTGAGTTATCTTCTTCTTCTCTTACTCTTAGGTACTTGAAGTGTCCCTCAAAAGTCGGTGACCAGTTCTCCAAATATTAGGTTATACTATCACTGCGGTACTTGGTGACAGTTGCAACTTGGCTCCCGAATTTGTTTTTATACATTAATTTACTCATTCCTCGTTTTCTGTTTGAATTTTTGTTCGCAATTTCTGCAACAGTTGTGCGAAAGCATAGAAGGACTATACCAATTATTTTTTTGATATTACCCTTTGACTTCAAACTCCGAAAGATGCAAATTGTAAATTGCGTAAGGTTGTGTTAGAAGGTTAGGTTGAGTTATGTTAAGATAAACAGAATGTCTGAGTTCCTGAATTCTAAGTTGAAAGGTAGAATTCCCAATTTACATCAAAGGGAACCAAGTTTAAACTGCCGAGAAACGTAACATAGCATTGTTACGTGAAACTTTTTCTTATCTGTCTCTGTTGCACAGACCGTTTTAGAGGATAATATAGGCTGGTTGACCTATAAAGTGGTCTCCTCATCTCTAACCACAATTCAGTTAGGTCAATATTATGCAACCTTGTCTCAATCAACGCAAATTCCCATATATCATAATATCCAGAGCTACTGTTGTGACAGAAGCGTATCTTCCAAATTCCATTCATCATAATCAATTATTGTCAAGACAGAACAGTATTCCACCAACACGGCGGTAATTTGAGAACACGTATTATTTGCCAAATCGAATAAATTGATAGGATGTACGTTGCAACCAGCGTTGCCAACAAGGCGCAAAATACGCAAAATCTGGATATTTTCAGATTCGTAGCGTATTTGTTACACTTTTTAGTTTCCACGTATTTTACTATGAGTTTATCGGAAACTATTAGATTATACTGATAATCAATGGATTTCCAGATTCTAAAGAGCCTTAAAACCGGTGAAAATTGCAAGTCGGCATCTCTCTATGATCCGCAGATATCCAATCGACTAATTTTTCACATGACCGACAATCAACCAAATAGACGAACGGACAGAACGAAAAAAATAATTTTCCCAAAAATTGAATTTTTCGATTATGATCAATTTCTACAAGGTAACAAGGATATTTCGTCATATAGGTACTACATACACTACTACAAAGATCATAGTATTTATCCTTTTCTAAAGATATAGTATAACAAATATAAATTCATCTCACAGACTATTTGCTGTTTTGGGTTTACTAGCTATGGTCTGCAGGTTTTTGGAACTGACGTTCCGTCTGCAAATGCGGTAAATATTATTAAAGGAAATGCGACAGATATTGTTAAAGGCGAAAACAACAAATAATTTGTTGACACCGGACGTAAACGTTGATATTTTTTTCTACTTTTGGTACTTTTTTCACTGAACTGCATATCGTAAGACTTCAGGTATAGATGATTGTTTCAAGATTAGGAAATCAAGTATGCGTCCATTTCTTCATGAACTTACGTTTCGCATTTGGCAACTCTGATGGCAACTCGAACAGCTATTATTCCGTTCCAACACACAATAAGGACAAAATAATTACAATTCAGTATTGTTCATCCACCTTCATTTGTGTAAACTGAGTTACGAACACGTTTACATACAGACGAGTGATGATAATGACAAACAACCGCATAGTATCATAATAATTACAACTGCAGACATACATTGTGCAAGGTTCACACACGTGAAAGTATTTTTACTAGTTATTTTCTACTAGTCTGGGACGTCGGTCCAGACTAGACATACAATATAAAGAATTTCACTGTTCAATTTTCAATCTAATTTTTACAAAACCATTTTTACAAAATTATTGTGATTTCATGACCACAGAATTGTGCATTTGTTTTATATTCTAGACATGCCTGTTTGTTTGTGAATGATTCAATAACAAATAATAATTGTACCTGGTGTCAATTACTACTGCTCTTAGTTGCGAAAACGGTAATAATATAACACTTGCAATTTTTTTAGGTTGAGTGTAGGGACACGAATTAGCAGTTTCTTCAGCTATATCAGTTCTTAAAATTTTGAACTTTAAAATATAGAAAGCGCCAAACATGATGGCGATTCACAACTCACTCACAACTCCGAAGCTGAAGCGATATACCTGAATGAATTTGGCCAGCCGATTGCAGTTGAATCTGATTGGCCAGCGTAAGGAGGCTAGTTTATTTCACCCAATAGATTAAAATGTGCATGGTGATCACACATCTATCATTGTTTGGTTACTGACAGAGTTTTTTTAGTTACAAGTACAGGTGATTAAAATCATAGAAAGTTTCATTTCTCATTTTTCATAATAATAATCATCTTATAATAGAAAAAATATGAAACAACCGGTGATTACCTAAAAAATGTCTTAGAATGAAAACATAATATTTCAATGGAATATTGTAAAATAGCAAAACACCTACTTCATAAATATTTTCAAGTCATAAAATATATACCTTTATACCTGTATACCTTTCCTATCATAAATTCTTTAATATTTTTCGATTTCACCAATTTATGAGAATTTTTTTAAATTGATGATGCAGATTTCACAACTGAGTATTTTTTGTTTATTTACTTTTTTCATGATTATACTGGTTCTGAATAAAAATCACTATGTCCTCAATCCTATCTTGTTTTCTGGGTCTGAATTTTGTATTTCTGTCAATCATCATTAATTAATTATAATATATTTTTGAGGCAAAACCTACGGTGAAAGGAAAAAGTTTCAATTGTAAGGAATTTTCTTCGTTTTCACGATAGCCTGTACATTTCAGATTATATTTTTTCCAAATAAGAAAATAACCGAGTAAAATTCAAGTTATGTCTTCATAAGTTCTTCACATATCGATATGATTAATCAGCGTAACAAAACACTTCTGCAATCTCACCGATCAACATATTTTTACTGCTAGATCACTAACCTCTAAATCTATTCTAATACCGGCATTTAGACGCCGTTTCCTCTTGGAGTGGAAGGTGGCAATTATTTATTTATATAACCATTGAGAGACCTTGCCAAGGATTTCGTTTCTCATTCTTTTCGTTCAACGCTTCGCTGATGATGGGAAATTTCCAAGAAGACAGACACCCGTCATGGACTTATTCACAAAGATTTTACGGGCTTTGAAAGCATTTATAGTTCCGAACGATTTTCTTTTCTTTTGTAGTTATTAATTACTACAAGAGTTTCTGTAGGTGCTAATTACGGTCCTAACAGAAGCAGGAGAGTGAAAGAATAACTGTATTAGGAGTAAATACATCATATTTTTATATAAGTTCTGCTCAGATATATTGCTCAGATATATTTCCAACAACATTGGAAAAACTATACAGGTTGATTAATATTAACATTTTGTGAGTTTCCGAAAAATAAAACTGCACAAACCTACCCATGTATCGATCAAACCGAAAAAAAAAGAGACAAAATCTTTATGTAGGTTTTGAAACTGTAAAAAATTTATGAAAATCCCAAACAGTTTGCTATTCACAATTACAGCTTGAAAAACTTTTACATAACTATATATTTGATTCGTTTATTTCTAATATCACTTGAATTGAAAAGGAAATATTTTTAAGAGAGATAAGTTTCCCGTATTTTTTGTTAAATGATAAAGCCGTCGTCAAAAAGGTTTTTTTTTTCTTCTAAAACTGGAGTTAGCTGTGTGAAAGCTATTTTCCGGGTTTTTTGGCCGTAATTTTATGAATAAAAAACTGCAGAACACGGCCAAAAACCCCCGTAAAATAGCTTCCAATATCATCTGTTTAAAGGTGATTTTGGAACTTCCCCCTCTAACTTCGTACGATCTGGAAGTGTGTAATCATCCTTATTCGAATCTTTTAACTGTTTAAGAGTATTTTTACAAAAACATATCTAATTGAATTGCCTTCTGGAAAGCAGTAGTTATAATACAATCATTGAATGAAAAACAATAAATAAAGATGAATAAGGATACAAAAATCAAAGAAATTTTTTGTTGAAGATCTTCCAAACGATTGAAGAAAAAATAGAACAATTATAGAAACACCTATGACTAATCTCAATGAGCCTATAAATTGTCATTTTTCTGTCCAATATCCAGCTACCTAGAAAGCTGTTTACTTTTTGTATTACAAGCGCAAAGTTCTGTCGTTTAGACGTGAAAAAAAATCTTAAAATTGCCGTTGTATGCAATTTTCAACACTGTCTTTCCTGAGCAGAAGATCAAGATCAACGAATTCAACAAAAATATTGTACGAGCATGCCAAGTGATCCATTGAAAGTGGAAATCGATTTATGTTTTATCAATTTGTTGCAGAATACGAGTATATTATCATTCATATTTCATAGACAAATTAGTCAACTTCCGACCACCGAATTGAAACATTAGTATCCCGTCAGAAGAATGATTTATTCATTCACTAATTATTCAAAACTGATTGATTGTAAATAATCCAGTACCTACTTATAAATACTTCAGTGAAAGGTTCGGCTACAGTTTCAAGATTTAATGACCTTATCTGACGGCTGTATTGAAAAAAATACCACCTACCGACCAATCTATCCTATAAGGCTTTTCTTCTGCAGGTCGCACTCAAAACTTAATATTTTTCGAAATAACTTCATAGTACAGTTTGCAAAATTTAGTATTCTGAACCTCTTCATTTTATATATTTTATTTCGTAAATCATTTTTATACGTCGTTTATGCTTATTGGAGAGAGTGAACATTATTCATAACATCGAGATAGAAAATGTTGGTAGTTATTTAATTAATCGTGTCCAGACAGACAGAAACAGCAGGGAACTTGCCGAGTGGAAAGAACGATAATTACTCCATTTTCATTTCTTATTTTACATTTTCAATACAGGCAATTTTAGAACTGTACCTTGATTATGATATAACCTTGACATTATATTTATTTTTGACATATTGCAAAACATACATCCAATGTTGTTACAGACCAACTTCTGGTGAACCATTAAGCGTTAAATCTAACTGAAAACATTGAAGATGAACAAGATGAGCCATCATCAACGAAACACCCTGCTCACTATTTTCTATTCCCGAGTCTCGAGGAACACAAACGGAACATTCATTTTTGCCGGAATAAAAACACCTCGTCAGTCAAAAGAAATATAGATCAAAAGAATTCATGCATGAATATGAGCTGAGTCGTATTACCGAAAAGCATGGCGATTTTCACGCTCTGTCGCTTTTTTATCAAAAGCTCTCATAGAAGTCGACGTGAATCCGTTCCCATTTTGGAGAACTCCGGATAATACACGAAGAGGAGGCAGACTGCGACACTTTGCGGCTTCCTGTGTTCGGAGAAGCGTGAAAAAATTATTAGAATCGATGTTCTATTTATATTTGACGTATATCGACATGAATTTTTGTATGAAATGTATTCGATACACGACAAGATCAAAAAACAGCATATTCATCGTTCTTATTGAAAATCAGCTTTTGGAGATCATCAAACGCCAAAATTGAAAGTTTCAACGTGAAAAAAACAATACATTTCGAGAAAAACTCATAAAACCTACTTTCTTTGAAGTGAAGTGAAAAGAAAAACATTTGCTTTTCATGAAAGTCCCTAGCATCAAAACTAAACAATATATCGTCTCACAATTGAACTTTTCAGTGGTTTTTTGAGATGAACCTTATTATTACACTTTATTAGATTTTCTATTGATTGTGGAAGGTAAAATACCTGAAAAAAAAACAAGAAACATCAATTTCCCCACAAAAATGCCTTTCAGAGGACCATCTTTTGAAAATTTGTATTCATTATAAAAGCATTCATATTCAAGATTCGTTATTGTTGAAACCCTTGGAAAATCTGTATTCACTGTCTTCGAAATATAAATTAAATACACATATGATCTCATCATGATTGAAATAGTTTTCAATAGAAAGTAAGTGGCCATAAATCAGCCATTATAAGTGGCGGAACCACTTGCGTTGCTTATCGGTAGATATTTATCCTTTCAATACAAACTCTCATATTTACATCATTACCAATTCTCAGAGTGGTAGAATTTCAACTTCTTAGTACCCAGTTCAAAGTTGTATATAAACGGATTGGTTTGTGAACGCGTTCGAAAAGTGTCAGGAATTTCGATGGCCTATTCCTGGGGTCATTATTTATAAATACCCACGTTTGTGAGAATCTTAATATGTCGCTTCGCGGCGAACATCTTCGAATCTGAATATCTGGTCTTCTACTATCTTCAGTCTTCATCAGTTAAACATCCTGCTTTCAATAACTCGAATGGAAACAGTAGCCAAGCCTTGAGCATTTCCGTTTGACATGCATGCTGAAAATCTGAAACCAGTTCGTAGTTCTTCAACTTGTTTTGATTGTTTTTTGTTTTCGACAATTATTATACAGGCTGTTTTTTTAGCTGACCCCACTATTGCTATTCCGGAAACGGTAAGACCTACAAATTCGTTGAAGTAACTTAGATTGGAATCTTTTAATTTTAATTTCCTTTTTATTATTCAATATTTAATTGTTGCTTGTATTTTATTTTATTGTAGGTAATTTCATTTCAGGTTTTTTTTGGTATTTTCAGTCAGTCGTTTTAATTTTATTGACTCTTTCAGGGATTTCAAATCTTTTTATATCATGAACTGATGAAATTCACCACTAAACATTGTCAATGTCATAGTTTTTTTTCAGCGATAAAAATGGTGCATTATCCTAATCAAGATGAACTGCATCACCACCCACGTACTATTCTGTTTTTGTTGGTACTGATGTGATTCTAATCCTCATATTTATTTCGAAAATCATGCAACAACCCCAAAAAATATCATTGTGTGGTATCTTGAAAGATCATATTGTTAGCTCTTCAGTAGAAAAAGATAACGTCCTCACAATAAAGGAATTGACGTTTCACAACACCCTGCCTCACACCGCTAGACTTTTTAAAAATATTGAAAACCAAAGCTACAATCCACTGAAGGCTCATGAAATAGAATTATCAGGAGTGTTGTTAGTTGATAACAATATGACTTCCTGAGGACGCTACCTTGGTTAGCGAAACGCGGGTCGAGAGACCGTTATTTTTGTTCTAGTGTTGGAAAAGTGTTTGCAATAGAATAATGTACGTTGGGAAATAAGGTTCAATTGTATTTCTGTGATATCGTTAGCAGAGGACAGTTTCAATATCTAATGGAATGATTTCAAATGAAAATAGGTATGTTAATTGTCAACTTTGTCCATTCTTTTTTCTCGATAACGTATCTATAAAATATTTGGAAAGTGTAATAAATTAAGTATTTCTTCAAATCTTTGTTTATGAATTTAGATCCGAAATTACGAATATAAACTTGAAATTTCGAGTTTGAAGTCGAAATTTTGCGTGATTGAAATCAAAATTTTTGAGTTTCAAAGTTGCAATTTCCTCGAAATTTCTCGTATAATAAAAATATATGGCCCTTCTACGCTTCCGTAAAGATTAGTGTTTTCAGCCGTGTTATGAGCAGATGAAAACTAGCGTTTCAACTTGAAACTTATAGCAGTTCATCTAGAGATTTATTTTTTATTATATGTGAGAATTTTCAATATTATTTCATATGATTTATTATGTTGTGCAGGGTGCTAGTATTGCAGTTTCATTATCAATGTTTGAAGCACGAACTGAATGGGAAAAAATGGTTTCCGTGTCGTTTCGGATAGATTTTTTCTTCAGTTTGTATCAGAAAGGAATTTCTGAGCTTGATCTACACATTTTTGTAGAGTTTTTTCCATTCTTCGGAAATTTTCCACTTTCCACTTTACATCCTGAAAAATATTGCCTTTTCGACAAAAGATGTATGATTTCTTTCCACTGCAGTGGAAAATAAATAAAAGAAATAAAACTTTGAAACAAACCATGAAGATTGCATCCATTCGTGATTCAATATCCACTCTTCAAAATACAAAAGAATTGCGTGAAACAAATCCGCGCTTCTCAGATTTGCCAATATCTGTGAATTGTTTATGTATAAAATTACTTCAACTAAAGTCGAGATATAAAGAATCTGTAATTACATCGCGGCACGCTATATCCGTAACAAAATATTCGCAGAAACTTCTGGTGTTCGATAATTCAGACTGAGTTTGCATTTCAGTGAACATTGGGAAATCTTCTACCATATCGAAATAACATTTAATAACAATACAATGTACCATGGCTTTTCAAAAGTACCTAATGCTAATAGTATATATAGTCTAGTTCACATGTACTTTTTTTGTAACGCCCCGATAAAAATTACAAAAGACATAAAGACATAAAATAAAGACATAAAAGTGAAAAAAAATGGGGCTTTAGTTTTTTCTCAATATCTCGGAAAATTTTCAAAATTTTGGAAATTTGAAAAAAGATTTGAAAAGATCAATGAATTTGCGTAAAAAAAGTCCCGACTCCCGAAACTGTAAGTTATGTAGCCTTATGAATAACGCATTGTACTACTAATCTCATAAATATGTCATAGGTTACTTAGATAAGTACACTAAACGATGTAATGCTTTTATGTTAATGATCTAATGCACTTTTCCTTTTTATATATAAACTCTGATATTCTCAAGATTAGTCAGTTAGTAAGTTGACTCCATTTATTGTGCAGCCGAAGGCTCTGTCCTAAAGCTCATTGAATAAGTGTAAATAAACGTTTTTAAAAAGTCTTTCCATTGTTTGGAAAACATAATTGGCGCAGTCGGAGTAGGATTGGAGAAGGCAGAACTGAAGCAAAATCGCCGTTCCTGATCGTTGGTTCCAACCATTCATCTCCAATCAAGAACACTACAAATCCCAGGACAAAGAAGGTACTCTGAGTAAGTGTTGAGTTTCCTTTATTTTCCTGTATTTCATCTTGTACATTTGCAAAAAGTGCTGAATTTGAATTACTTTTGAAAACTTTTCGTATATAATCATATTTTTACAAAATAATATTAAAACATTTGATAGCGTTATAGTGACTTTTCAACGCGAAAATCATTTTTCAAAACGCTCTACTCGTATTTAACTGAAGTTTAAAACTAATTCTCTAAAACGGAAGAATTGTCCAATCTCTTAGAAAACATGTCCATTACACCAGGACAAGTAAATATTCAAACTCCCACAATTCAAGCGGCAAAAGCTATCGCAGACTTTTTACCTATATTTTCAGGTGATGCTTATCAATTAGAAAGCTTCATTAAAAGGTGTGATAATTTTTTCAATAATTATGGTCGTACAAATGACAATAATTTGAATGACTTTACGTTTAATGCAATCTGCTCAAAATTGAAAGATGACGTTTTCAATTTTCTTATGTGTAGACCTGACTTGACTACCTGGCCTTTAGTTCGTACAGCTTTAAGAGAACATTACGGAGATAGAATTGACAGACAAACACTAACTCGTGATTTTCTCCATCTAACGATTAACAAAAATGAAAATATTTTAGATTTTCTCGAAAAAATAAAACAAATGAAAACGCGACTTGAAATTAAAATCACGTCAGATACATCAGTTCCCGAACCTCGTAAAGTTTTATTGATGGAACAAGCAGAAGGAAATGCTCTCGATGTCTTAATGGCGAATTCAGACGACAAACTTAGACTTTTACTTGACATTAGAAACCCACAAAATTTAGCACAAGCTAGCGAAGTCGTTTATAGATATTTTCACAATGAACAAAGGATAAATCTTTTACAAAGTGAAAATAGAAACAGACTACGAACGAATAATCACACAAACAGAGGTACATTTAATAATAAAAATAACAATTTCCGCCAACCTAATCGAAACTTTTATAATCGATTTGACAATACGTACAACGTCGATCAACGACAAACAAGACCAACACAAAATTTCTACGAACCCCAAACTATTAGACAAACTTTTCCTAGTCAACCAATTAATATTCAATCACGACAAATCCCACGTCAATACCACACCAATTCCCAAGTTTTTGGTAAACCTAAAAACGTATTTGACCCAAGAAATTCTCCAAAACCTACAAATAAACCCACACCTATGTCAACCACATCTCGTACACCCACTATACAAAATACTCGACAAAATAATTATTTCCAACAACGAGGACAACCAAATTTCATATCAGAAGAGCTTTATAATGCCGAGTCACTCCCCAGACAAAATACATACCATAGAGACGTACGAAACGACAATACAAATTCTGATGACTATTCACAGAATACTCATGAAGAAACTCAGGATTTTCACACAGCAGAATATTTTCCAATACCGTCATAGATTTGAATAATATCATTCCTAATTCTTTGCCATATATTCAAATAAAAAATCCACCAATCAAACTTTTAATTGATACCGGTTGCCACCCTTCTCTCTTAAGACCTTATATAGCCGAAAAATATTTCCCTGAGACAATTACACGACACAATACACCTATTGTAACTTGTGCAGGCACACGTAAATCACAATTCAAAGCTAGAATTCAAAGTTTTCCCGAATTTTTCCCGATTAAAATCCCTTTAGAATTTGTTTTATTTGATTTCCATGATTATTTCGATGGAATTATAGGCATACGAGATCTACGACAAATGAAATTAAATCTTGATTTACATAATAGGATTCTTCATAACAATCAAGTACAAATTCCTCTACATTACCGAGAAGATTTCAACACTCAAAGATTAGAAATACCACCTTGTTCTTCTATTATGAAAAGAATAAAAACAAATATTCCTGATATGGAACTAATAATTCCACAATTAGAAAAAAATAACGGAACATTAATTATTCCAGAAAGTTTAATTCAAGTAAAAGATGGTTTAACCACAATAGAAATTATAAACACAGAACCCTCAACGAAAATTATTGAAATCGACGAGAATTTCCTCAGACCTTTTGCGACACATTTCAGCGACACACATTTTGAATGTTTTTCATTAGAAGAAATATTAAATGAAAATATTAACAACGACTCTGCTCATAGACTAAACGAGTTCACTTTGAAAGACTTGAGAACAGATCACTTAAACTCAGAAGAGAAACAAGCGTTAGAAAAAGTAATAAATCGATTTAAAAATATTTTTCATAAATCGGATAACAAATTATCTTTCACCAATAAAGTGAAACATGAAATAAAAACAACAGACGAAATCCCAGTTCACACAAAATCGTATAGGTACCCTTACATTCATAAACCAGAAGTAGAAAAGCAAATCAACAAAATGTTGGAAGACGGAATCATCAGACCATCCCAATCGCCGTGGAGCTCACCGATCTGGATCGTACCGAAGAAAATCGACGCAAGCGGAAAGCAGAAATGGAGAGTAGTAGTTGATTATAGAAAAGTAAACGAAAAAACAATCGAAGATAGATACCCCATCCCGAACATAACGGACATTCTCGACAAGCTTGGCAGAAGTCAATACTTTACCACCTTGGATTTGGCATCCGGATTTCACCAAATCGAAATGCACCCAGATTCCATCCCAAAAACAGCATTTAATGTAGAAAATGGTCACTACGAGTTTACTAGAATGCCTTTTGGTTTGAGAAATGCTCCAGCTACATTTCAACGTGCCATGGACAATATACTGAAGGATCTACAAAATAAAATTTGCCTTGTTTACATGGATGATATAATAATATTTTCTACTTCATTACAGGAACATATTAGTAACCTAAACTTAGTATTCCAAAGATTACAAGAAGCCGGACTTAAAATTCAACTAGATAAATCAGAATTTTTGTGTAAAACCGTAGAGTTTTTAGGTCATGTAATAACTTCAGAAGGCATTAAACCAAACCCAAAGAAAATAATGGCTATCCAAAAATTTCCACTTCCTAAAACAGCGAAAGAAATAAAATCATTCCTAGGACTAATCGGTTATTATCGAAAATTCATAAATAACTTTGCGAAAATAACAAAACCTCTAACTCAGTGTTTAAAGAAAGGCAAACAAATTAAACAAACACCCGAATTCATAGAAAGCTTCGAAAGTTGTAAAAGAATTTTAATGAATGATCCAATTTTACAATACCCGGACTTCTCGAAACCTTTCAATGTCACAACGGACGCTTCTAATTTCGCTATTGGGGCCATATTATCCCAAGGACCCATCGGTAGTGATTTACCAATTGCATATGCATCACGGACACTGAATCCAGCAGAATGTAATTACAGTACAATTGAAAAAGAACTCCTTGCTGTAATATGGGCTACTAAATATTTTAGACCTTACCTTTTCGGAACAAAATTCAATATAATAACCGATCATAAACCACTTCAATGGTTATTTTCTTTAAAAGAACCTAATTCTAAACTTGTAAGATGGCGCTTGAAACTGGAAGAATATGATTATAATATAATTTATAAAAAAGGTAAACATAATACGAATGCAGACGCATTATCTCGTGTCGAAATTCACCCCTTGGATATATTAGATGACATAGATAACATCTCTATAATGAATAACATAGATGAAATCCCTGAAATATCTCCGGAAGAGATAGATAGAATTATTGACTTAGAACTTTCAGAATTCAACGAATCACCTACTTCAAAATCGGTCAATCCTAAAGAAAATCAAGAAAGTATTAGTACCAAAGAGAACGATAAGATACACATATTATCAGATATAATAATAAAACCCGCGAATAGTCAAGAGAAAGGCATAAGCGATAACGAAACGGTACATACTAGTCATGAAGAACCCACATTAACAATACCTTATACTGAAAAAACCATAAATACCTACAAAAATCAGATCATCATTTCGCTCAACAAAATCGCTAAAGTAAAATCAAACCACGAAAAGATATTTGATAAAAACCGCATACATTGGCAAATCCCAGAAGACTCAAATTTTCATGAAATCTTCCTAAATTTGATTAAGAACTATTTGAAACCTAACACTACATATTGCGTGCTTTTTAAATCTGAAGAATTGAAAATACCATTTATTCAATCAGTTACCGAAAACTTCAAAAACAATTCATTCAACCTAATTATCTCTACTAAAATGGTAACAGACGTCACAGATGAATCGGAAAAAGAACTAAAGTTAAAATATTATCACGAAACAAAGACAACACATAGAGGAATAAATGAAAACCTCACCGCACTTAAAAAACATTTTTATTGGCCTGATATGGATAAAGACGTGAGAAATTACATTAATACATGCGACATCTGTCAAAAATCGAAGTACGAACGTCACCCCACAGCGCTCGTCTTCAAACCCACACCAATAGGACAAAGTCCACTCGAACATTTATATATTGACTCATTCAAATATGCCGGTCAATATTTCATAACAATAATTGATAGTTTTTCAAAATTCGGACAAGCCTACCCTGTTAATTCATTAACAGCTATAGAAACCACCAATAAACTAATTCAATATATCAGTCATTATGGAATACCAAATAAAATCACATGTGACAATGGACTGGAATTTAAAAATCATGTTATTCAAGATTTTTGTTTACTACACCAAATTGATATACATTATGTTACAGCTTATAACCCCAACAGTAATAGTCCCATTGAGAGATTCCACTCAAGTCTAATTGAAAATCTTAGAACGCTACGTGAAGAAAAACCAGACCTCCCATTAAATCACTTAATGAATTATGCCCTCTTATCTTATAACAATAGTATCCACACGTCTACTGGATACACCCCTTTTCAAATATTGCGAGGACGTTTAGACTATAAAAACCCATTTGAAATGGACGAAAACGAACGAATTACTCAATATATAGAAGAACATTCGAAAAATCTGGAAATTCTCTCAGACCTCATTTATAATAAATTAACAAAAACTCAAAAACAAAACTTGGAAAGAGCAAATAGACATAGACAGAGGGAAATCAACATTGATACTAGTAAATCGACATATAAAATGAAACCACCAAACAAAACTCAGAATAAAGCTACCCAACCTTATAAAAAACTAGAAAATATAGAATTGATATCAGACAATAAATTTAAAACCAACAACAAATTATATCATTTGCAATCTTTAAAACCCCAACGTTTTGTTACAGACCAGACAAGAGAAAGAAATGAACTCCCTAACGACGATTCTCCTCTTTCTACCTGGGCTACTCACCTTAAAAATAATGGAAATAAAAAATCCAATACTCCCAGTTCAACTAGGATACGCTAAACTTATTACCTCAAAACATTCATTCCTATATCATATTAATTTAAGTCAACCTTTAGAATTAACTTCAAATATAAACTTAGAATTAAATAACCTTAAGCAAATTTTGAATACTAGTAATAATCATTATTCTATTATCATCAATAATAAAATAAATCATGCTTTACATTTAGGTGAAATAATATTAGGTAAACTAAAAACATTTTCACGAAACTCTAGAAAACAAAGATCACTTTTTGACGGAGTTGGAAAACTATCGAAATGGTTATTCGGAACTCTTGACTCCGATGACGAAAAGTATTTCACAAAATATCTAGAAGCACTGCATAAAAATGAACAAAAGTTACTTTCTAATGACATACATCAAAACACAATCCTCAAAGAAATGACAACTAAATATACCAAAGACTTTGACTTACTAGTAACCAACCAAAATATACTACAGAGCCAAATAAAAGGTTTATCAAAAGAAATGAAAGAACTTATCAATTTAGAGCAAGCTTTCTCATTCGCAAATACGATCGACAATCTTATCATACAACTTAACTCAATTCAAAACTTGATTTTGAATATAGAAAATGCGATATCCTTTGCTAGACTCAACGTATTGCATAGTTCAATTATAGAACCACAGAGATTGAAATTACTTATTACAAAATTGAACAAAATCTACGAGACTAGACAAATTCCTACGTTGCAAAACTTCATGAACTACTACAACTTATTTTCAACTCAAGTAATTATACGAGAAGGTTTCATAATTTTTAAAATTCATGCACCTATAATAGCAAATAATTACAAATATTTCCAAATGTATCCTGTCCCCATATCCAATCTCATGATTTTACCTCAACAACCTTTCCTTTTGCTCAACTCAAATGAGTATTGGACAACTGCAACAAGATGCCCGGAAATTGAGAACCTCTACTACTGCACAACTTCCCAACTTCAGAGAACACAACCATGCATTGCCGACATAATCAAATCAGGCAAAAATATTTGCAAAGGAATATCAGTTACTCTCAGTGAAACAAGAATAACCCAGATAAACGCACATCAAGTACTTGTGATACCAGTGCAAACAGTTACTCTACAAGCCAACTGCGAATCGAATGGGATATACCAAATCACACAACCATCTATAATCACTCTCGAAAATTGCCATGTCGAAATAGATGGAAAAGCATTCAATCAGGAGGAAACACTACATGATAGTTTAGTATTCGAACTTCCTAAGTTAAACATCACTAGAGAAGAATCCAACCAGCCTTTGCCTCCAATGAAACTAAAATCCATCGACGGAAATGAACTGAAACATATTGAGACGATCGCACAGAATTTCCATGTGGAAAATCTGCAACCAATCAACGATAGCCATGCGTGGACGAATACCAGCCTCATGATATTAATACTTTCAATCGGAATAGCTGCCACGATGTACTTCAAATTCATCAAACCAAGGAAGCAAAGAAGTTCCAAAGACCAAACCCAATCATCGCAAAACAAGGAACCCTTATTTTCCGATCTTGGCAAGGGAGGAGTTATGTAGCCTTATGAATAACGCATTGTACTACTAATCTCATAAATATGTCATAGGTTACTTAGATAAGTACACTAAACGATGTAATGCTTTTATGTTAATGATCTAATGCACTTTTCCTTTTTATATATAAACTCTGATATTCTCAAGATTAGTCAGTTAGTAAGTTGACTCCATTTATTGTGCAGCCGAAGGCTCTGTCCTAAAGCTCATTGAATAAGTGTAAATAAACGTTTTTAAAAAGTCTTTCCATTGTTTGGAAAACATAATTTGTATGTCGATTATTTATAATTTTTACAGAGCCCTGAAAATAGAGCCAAAAGCGGGTAGTCTGGCTTCCGCGCGCCTTTCGTCACTCCGACATAAAAACAAAAAAATAATTTAAACATATTAAATGTAAATATTAAGGAATGAAAAAATTCATGTAATGTTGGGATACATCAATAAACAATAATCCGCAGTCAAAAAATTTTTATCCCAATTTTAACGTTAATTATAAATTTGTTAATTAATAACTTTTTCTGAATTGAAAGTTAATATAAAAATCCCTATAATTATTAAACTAAAACCCTGGCATTTTTTTCCTTTGTTGAAGTTATCCTTAATAGGCAAAAAATAGATTACCGTTGCCAAAATAAAAAAATTGTTACCTTATTTTCTATTTTTTTATTGACAATTGAAAATTATAATTTTATAAAAAATACATTACAAAATTTTTTTTTCAAATTTTTTATTGTTTCAATGTCTCATGGCTAAAAACTAATTAATAATACATTTTTTTAATTTTTTACAGCTATTGTTAATAAATTTATTATAAACAAATACATTGTTTATAAGCAATTCGACAATTTTTTTTGCATTATGTTAATTGAAAAAAATCATGATTTTTAGAAAAAAAATGGTATCTTAAAAAAATTTCTTTGTTGCTAAAAAATGCGTTTGTTAATTAACAATCGTTTTTTGCAACTAAATATTAAAATTGAGGAACCGTTTTTTTTTAAATCATAAATTCTATCAAGTGGAATAAAGTTCCTGAGAACGTTTTTTCAAACGAATTTAATCTCCAGCGATTCAAATCCACGTGACACCGCTCTTAGAGCGCCTTAAAAATTTTCCTGAAGTACTTGTGTTTTGTCCTTAGAAAAAACTGAATAAAGAAACTGATTTGTTTCTATATCGTTAAATTTAATGAGCCATGAAAGGGTCTATGAAAGTACCGCATCAAGATTATTGATGTCACCATCTGTTCCTGAATAAAAGCTCATGAATCTTCTCTACAGTGGTCATATTGGGTTGAAACGTACGCTTCTCGTATTTGCACCAATGAAACTATACGAATAAGCGAAATAAATTCCACGGATAGTTTTGAGGATTTACAGAAACACCCATTTGGGATAATTTTTACATATCGTCGCAACCCTGAACCTGTATTATGTATTCTAACAAATATTGGCCCTAAAAAAATTCATAACTGAACAAGTTTACCCTGCGCAAAACGAACAATCCATTCTTCTCGCTCCAGCATTCAAACATTCCATGTCTCTATAACCAACAAATGTTATTCATATCTTTATCCAACCCTGACATTGAGAATTCAGTAGATATATTACTGAAGAGACTTCCTCTGAGCTGAATAAACATTTACACAGATAAATCTTATCAAAACATTGAACAGCGCTCTGTGAGAATGCACTTTTTCCGACATTCGCTCACGTAAAATTGTTCAATATTTACCAAGAATTAATATGTGTTCAAATATTTAGAACAGAAACAAAATAAATTCGTCAGTTTCGTGGCAGACAGTAGCCTAAAATAAATAAGAATGATGATCCCCAAAGAAACGGTCATTATAAAACGAACAAAGGAAAAAGCTCTTGAAATATTCATGATTTCTAGAAGTGGAACGTTTATTTTTAGATGTTTGATTGAACGAGTTGTCACCTCCAAATTGATGGTCCTAGTTATAAAGTGTGGAATTGCTCAAAATAGAGGTTTATCAAATTTCTCAGTTACAGATGAGTTATACGGAGGAAAAAAAACTAGAGATATTATGCACTTGAGATGCAAATATTCTCGGTGGTCTACGTCTACACGAACAAAAATTTTCCATTCACATTATAATTTCCTGTTCCAATTTTGTTATGATCCCAAACGTTTTTTGCTTAGACGATTAGAGAGCATACAAAATTACTCTCGATAAATATTTTCAAAATTAGTTTTAAAGGTGAAAATATAACTTTTTTTATGAACATACCACCAAAAATGCGACTCCTTCATCCAATGATCTTATAAAGTAAAAAAATCCGAATTGATTATGCTTATATGTATAATGATTGGATGAAAATTTGTAAGATAGCTATTTTAAACTTTCTGCTTTATTATAATTTCTTCAATTATAATTCTCACTTCTTTCTAGCTGCTCTTACTCTATTGATACTAATGTTTTTTCTTCAGATTGGTACATCTTTATGACCCATCAATATTTCAACATCCATCATTCGAAAGTGAACATTGTCAATCATACTGAAACAAACATTGTTTTTCCTACTTGCTTGACCGTAGTCTCAAAGTTGAAATTCTGCTAAGAAACTAGACCTTTTACAATACAAATATTTTCAAATAGATAGCTGAAGATTATACGACAGATATCAACCAACATGATACTCTGGCAAACGTAGATATCAAAAAGTGGTGACACTGTGTGTAAAAATAATTAAATAAAAAATTGTTATTATATTGTGAAAACCGAAACAAAAAACAAAAAGAAAAACTTACTTGATTTCGAAAGAATTTCTTCAAGGTCCACTTTGTTCACCCTAAATCCTAGACGAAACAAAAAACACGTGAGATAATGGATTACAAATTTTGATAATTAGTGCACGATGAAAACATTACAAATTTGTGGTTACCTAACAACTACCCCCTAAAAACTACAAATTGTGCTAGTTAGTACTATTTTCCTTTTTTTTTTGTGGAAGAATGTGTACTCATGAGTGAGATTCTTGAAAATATTTTCATGAGGAATTCATTAGGAATTGACCCATCACAAACGGTGCGTAGGATGGCAGAAGAACTGGACCATAGATCCCATGCGGTTTTTATGGTTTGAAACATTTTGAAAATGTCAAAAAGCCTTGGAATCTCTCAACTTTTTATTTTTTGTTCAATTGTTCTATTTTTACTTGTATTTTATTTCACTATTTCATATTAGGGTTTTTTGTTTAATATAATTGTTAATTTCAGGTATTCTTCTTTTTCAGTTCTTTCAGGGATTTCAAATCATTTTACATAATAACAAACAATGGAAGTCGGAACTAATGAGATATTACAAACTTAAGTAGATTCATAAACCTGCCAAAATGTTTGTATTTTAGTCAGGAAAAGGTCTGTTTCTTCACTGCACTGCGACTTGAGATTTTTCCACAAACTATTTATGACAAATTCGAAACGAAGGAGCCTGTCTTTCTGGAAAATTAAAAATTTTTGCGAAATATGATTCACAACCATATGTAGTACTAAATTGAATTATTACTTGATTATATATGTATGTACATGAATCATCACCATCACGGTTGATCACTACTAATTTCAAACGGAGAATCAAATCTCACGTGAAAACATGTTGGAATCAAATGACTCATACAAAATTGTGAGCCTCATTAAATTTTTTTGCCTATCAAAGCTCTCGAGCAAGTTCTTCAAGGAAATCAATAAGAAGAATCACGAAGCGAATAATCCTGTTTTACGCGTCTCGACGCTCGAATACAGGGTTTGTAGATTTACCACACGTAGGCCGCCTTTGAGGAAAACACTTGAGAAACTCCAATATTAACTTGAATAATTGGGCATAAATGATAAAGCCGTCAGACTTCTCTAATTAGTTGTGGTTTTATCCCAATCAACTCATATATATATTTATAATACAATTAATATCAACGTGTTTTCAGTTTGGGTGATTATCGGAAATCGATCACAAAAATCTGAAAGAAAATCAGACGAATGACTCCAGATTTCCACATACAGATTTTATTTACATTTGGACCAGACTGTCTGTCAACACCGATAAATCCCGGATTAAGAATGTCGTGACAATAATCCCACGTCTAGATTTATATGAATTTAGATTATCCTTCAACTGGTCGTTGGTGTATGCCGAGTATTTCAAATTCGACTTTCATCAGTCAGATCCCGGAAACTATTTTAGGCAGAAAGATGTGCGATTTGTTTCCCTTTTTCGCAATTTCCAAAACTCCCTAATGATGTTGTGTTGGAGGTTTTCGATATCTTGGTATTCCCTACGTCAGAAATATCTACCATTCAGTGTAGCTCATAAAAATGTATCAAGGATACTGAGATCTGGAGACTTCGGTGGCCATCTTACTGGATCGTCACTAAGATAACCAGATACCTGCTTTATGTTGTGAGGTGCAGCACTATCTTGTTGGTACCTGATGTTACCATAGTCGACCAAAGGAAATCATCTAAATAATTTTCAAAAGTTAAGGAGGAAAATTCATCCAAAAGCGTGCTGATGGAGACTAGTAATTTCACTCAACAAAAGTTTCACTTGCTTATATCAATACTCTATCACATAATACGTTCTTCTGTCCTAAATTCGACAATATTATCCATTCATTCAATTAAGGTCAGTTGCCAACTGCTCCAGAGCCCATTACCTTCAGTTCATGGGTCAGCTGAATTTTGTAGAAGTACAAGCCCAAGTCACGATACAAAATTCGCCAAGTTGTGATCTGTGAAAGGCCGAGTTCTTGTGAGTCCCTATTGGAAGACCCTCCATTACAAATTTATTTATTTATTTGTAATACAATACTCTACAGGACATAGCCCAATTACAGAGTAGGAAATAACAGAGTATAATAAATACATCACAAGCAAGTGACTATAAAGACTACACATTTTATATTCATTCTAGATGACAACACAATTATTTTAGGAAGTGGGATTTTATATTTGACAGAACAGAACAGAATTTGTCACTTTACACATGGTATGGATCGGAGAATTCTCCAGAACATTTGTGCGAGATATTTTTATATAGAAAGTACTCGGGTGTCTGGAACAGATTATAGGAATGCAAATATTAAAGTTTTCCAGTAATGTTGGGCAGTTAACTATGCTTTTGATAATTTTATAAGTTAGTGCAATGCTATAATATTCACGCCTTTTTTCGAGACTGCAAAAGTTATGCTTTTGTAGCAATTCAGAGTGGGTTGTTCTTTTTGGAGGATAAATGCCATCGGTTTTTAGGCTTAGCAGTTTTAAAAATCGTCGTTGAATTGCTTCTATTCTATCAATGTGATATTGATAAAAGGAGCTCCACACAACTGACGCATATTCTAACTTTGATCTTATGAAAGCATAGAATAAAGTTTTTAAGGTCGAAGTTTCTTTGAAATCGCTACTGTTACGTACAATTAATTCGTACAAACGACAGGAGGAGGTGACAACATTATCGATATGCCTATTAAATGATAGTGCAGTGTCAAATGTGACGCCAAGATCAGTAAATGTTTCTGGTCTCACCAGGGAAACGTTTTCTATTGAATAATCAAAGATCAAGATATTCGTTTTCAAACTGTAGGGATGACCTTATATTTATCCGGGTTCAGTGACAAGATACTTCGATAACACCATTCTACAACCCGTCCTATGTTTGCTGAGAGGTTCACACAATCATATATGTTCTCGACGAGGCAGTATAGTTTTAGATCATCGGCATATAAAAGGGAATACACATCTATAACATCTGCAATATCATTAATGAATATATTGAAGAGCAACGGTCCCAGATTTGAACTTTGTGCAACACCGGAAGAAGCACTATATTTGGTAGATTTGAAAGCATTGAGCTGATTGTTTTCGATCCCGTAGATAGGACTGAAAGAGGACTAGTTTGTTTCGTAGAATGCCATGGTCAAGCCTGTCGAAGGCCTCAGAAAAGTCTGTAAATAACAATCAGTTTGGGCCATGTTGTCAATAGATTCAGCAATATGTTGGGTTACAGTCAGAAGATTGGTGACCGTTGAACGATTTTTCATAAAAGCGTGTTGGTTTATACTTATATTGCAAATAACATGCCGATATATAACTCGATCCAGCAGAATCTCTAAAACCTTTGCAAAGTTGCAAATAATAGAGATAGGCCGATAATTTGTAATATCTCTATCTCCTTTCTTGAAAATGGGAGAGTTTGGTTGAAAAATGGAAGAAGTGGTATACGATTGTTTGAAAAGACTGGCAAAACCGTTTACGATACGGTCGAAGTATAGTAAAAGGGACCTAATGATTTCCCTAGATTTCCTTTTAGAAAACAGTTGTTTCCGATGGATTTTTTCTTCCCGTTTATAACTGAAAATTCAAACTGTGCTCATCAATAACGGTTACCGTTCACCGTTGAGAATTAATTTGAACCCCCATGAAGGTACGTTGTACATGGACCCCTTACTGACCAATCGTGTTACGGGAGGCAGTACCAGATTTGGTTTGTTGGACTACAATCATAAATTTGATGGTCACCAATAGAGACAAAGGCCCTCCAAAATCAGTACAACACACATGCAAAACTTCCTCTAATTAAATATATTACCGATTCAGCGTCGAGCCATATACATATATCTAATTTATGGCAAACTATAAAGACATAACGGCTCATATCCTTTCGAGATACTAGCAAGAAATCTCGATTGGAATGAGAACCACATTCGGTTTATAGCAGTTGATGATTCGAAGCTGAACACATGTTACTGCAACTGAAATATTACGAGGGGTATATGGATATACGTTATACGTTTAGGGACTACTCGATAGAAATAGAATAGACGGATTGAATCAACCTGGGGCAGAAATACGGGAGTGATTCAGGGGGTGGATATAAAAATTAAGAAAGGACATAGTATTATTATCCACCCACTTACAGAGTCTTCATGTTCCCACTCGAGTGGATATTTTAAACAGTTTGGCTATTTATTGTTGAATATGTAACATATCCTCTATTACCAAAAACTTTCCAAAATCACGAGAATGATAAATATATTGTCTTTATGTCCCGAGTCATCGTTAGTCATTTTTTGTGTATTCTTAATTACACACATCTTATAAGTTGTTATTTATCGAATACACTCTGTATATAATTGGTCGGCCATTTTTCTGAATGAGGCCCCATTATGTTAACTGTCATCATGTTACTAACACCATATTCTGATTCACTCTCAAATTCACTCTCATCATACGCTTTTCAATCGAAGGAACAAGTGTATCCGGCTTCAAGGTAATTATTTTATTAAGATGATGTTATCGGTAGCTGAAAGTGCAGGGGAAAGATAAAGGGGTGAAGTAGGGGGTTGGTATGAAGTTGCCCAGTTCTTACTGTTTAAAACTATTCAATTTCACGACTTGCGAATGGACTCAAGCACAGACAAAAAAAGGTTCAAGTAGATTGATTACATATTTACATTTTTTATGTGATACAAAATTATTTCTGGGTTATTTGAAAATATCGTTTGGAAACTAAAAACTGTTTTAGATATATTCAATCCACGACGATTTTGGGTGTAGTTCAACATAAAGTTTCGAGTGTAGCGAGGCCTAAGTATAGACATTAATGAAACATTTAGATAATGCTTCGTGATATTCCTTCCCATTGCTGAGATGGAATCTGTTTGAAATATATATTATTCACTTGAAACTCTGAAAACTTCATGATGGATAGAGAAGATTAATATCAGTCGATTAAACTCTCTTGTATTATATTTTCGAAATCATCTTTATAAACACGTATACAATTCCAACTGTGAAAATAATTTATATTTTTTTCCAAGAAAAGATTATATTTACTTTCGAAAATGTCAACCGACCCTCGTATTACTTTGCGGTAGATAGCCCTACTTTCAATAAGAATGGCACCTTCACCGAGACACCGATTATTCAGATACCGTAGGCTCACCGTTTATTGTTACAGCACAAGGTGTTTATCTCCGGCATACCCGGCTAGTCGGCTTTTTAACAAGTTGATACGATTGATACGGTTTATTTGTTTTAAATTAATTTTAGAACCTTTATAATATTCTAGTAAAATTCGATATAGTTAGCTAGACTATCCTAGTCATTAAAAAAAACATTTCTCTGTTTTCTGAGGTGGAAATTTGTGAATAAAATGAGTACCATTCATACAGAACTGTCGTGGCTCGACAGAAACTGTCCTAGTTATAGTGAATTCTACTCTCGATTTTACTCAGTCAAATTTTTCAACAGTTTTCTTTCTACTTGAAAATTTATGCGCAGGTTTGAACTAGTTTTTCTTAACTCGCAAATATCACTTTTTGCAAATCAATTTTTCAGTGCCATATTATCTATATGTCGATTTCTATGTCCAGAATATCAAGATTTAAATATTCAATATCAAATTGAAACGATTTGTACGGTACCTTTCGGTTTGAAAAAATTATCATGGAACTATTTTGCTTTTGAATTCCATTAGTTAGGACTTACATACGATTCTACTATGATTCGTACTTAGCTTTTATCAAAAAAACCTGAGTAACTTAGTGTTTCTTTTTCTACAAATGAAAGAGAAAGTTTTGAATATATTTTCAAGTTGTAAATTCTATATGAAACGTGAAAAAACAATACGAACGCTATCAGCTTTTTATAATTTCCACCCATATTTTTTGTGATAACATATATCCCTAAAATTGTCATGTCATTGCATAATAAACGAGGGATTCAACTTATATTGACTGTAAATGCATTCAATTTGCAGTACACAATGGTGAAAGCTATAGAAACATCACATTTTATAGTTCTGATAAGATCACCAAATCTCGGATAATAATAAAATAATACTTTAAGCCTTGAAACAACTTTCGTTATTTCAAGAAATATTATAAAACTATTCGGTGAAATATTCTACCTGAATAGATTCAAAATTCAAAAAAAAATCAACAATTCATTCAATTCAATGACAGGTATATTCAAAGACAGCAAAACTCGAATTCATTGCCAAATTAAGGCAATGTTTTAAAAACTGACTAGCTGTTAATAATCTACAAATATTCGACCTTGGACTTCTGAGAAATTGTGATATTATTGTTTGCGGTTTATTAATTTTAGTCAGCTGATACCGCGGAGAAGCAAATATATCTCATATCCGCGGCATTGAAAAATTATGTTCGAAATACCGAAAGATGTTGTAAATACCAATCAGCTCTTTAGGTTTAGAGTGACACTGTACAACTAAGAGCAAACCGAAGATACAATAGTTTTACAAAAGTGTCAATTCCGAGATAATTCACAAACTCAAACTGGGTGAACATTTTGGCGGACACTATAAATGATTTTATCTGAAATGATACACGAACAGGTCTTTTTGAAAGGCCGTTATCTCTACATTACACCCATTCAACGATATTTTTTACTTCATTGTGTACTGGTTTTAATCAACAACGTCAACTTTCATTCGATTTATATTCAAATTTATTGTAAACGAATAGATTTTTATCGAAACTGTAATAACCGCATGATTGCATAGCATTAACTCCGATATTGAACTCCGTCAGTTGACATTAAGCATATTTCAAATTGGTTTCGATTACAAACGTAATTTTTTTTAGTTATCGAAAATTTTAGAGCAACTGAAAAAGCGAGGGACTGAAATTAATGATTTAATTATTTCAATTGACTCAACAATGAGTTGAGTTTACTTTTCTCTTGGATAAATTTTTCAAGAAATCACTATTAAAAAAGTGTTCAAAATGGTGCAGATTTTTTAGCGGTCTCCCCAGCATGTATAAAATCTCAGAAAGTATTTATTTATTTTCATTTTGAAAGGAAAACAAAGTCTGACTGTGATTCAAGAAACACTTGCAACAATATGATTCAAATTGAAATATAAAGCACTTAATAAACAGAATTTAGGCAGTTTTAACCCGCCTAGGGAAGCTATTGCACGGCGAAACACGTGTTGCGTTTTTGTAAAAAAATAAAATAAAATTACTTTATTGATCCTTTCAACTATCGATAACAATAGATAAGACAAGTCAGTGTTACATGAAGTTTAGTTGACAAACAAAAATTACAACAAGACAAAACGAAACAATACGAAGTTACTACAATGATGATCAACAATTAAATCATGAAATCTTTCGATATTATATCAAAACAGAAGAGATTCAAATCCCTCAATAGTATAAAAGCATTCTCTAACTAAGAGTTCCTTAAATTTACGCTCAAAAACACCCGGCGATTCTGCGTTTTTGTAATACGACTCCAGTGAAAATCCCTCAATAAAGTGTCACTTGAAATGGTTATGGATTTTCATTGATTGTCGGCCATTTCCACATAGTTCAATTGTGATTTTGAAGAAGGAACAGTACCTATAATAAATATAAGGTACTCCTCGTATAATTATCGCTACTGATGTTTACCACATGCAAAGCTGGAACGTCGACTCGCGTTTGCCACCCACGAGAGTTCCTCCATAAAAACTAGACCAGGAACGGGATATAAGTGACGGTAACTGTTTGAAATTTAACACTTCCAGAGTGTTTATGTGGTGATTGGTATAATAAAAATGGTTCTCCTCCAAGTAGAGGTATATCACGTATAACTTCTGATGATGATTATATGCGAGCGCTTTCTACAGCAGACTGTGCTATCATCTTCATGGGTATACTCAAACTGAATGTTTTATCTTCTTGTTTGTTCTTTTATATGGTTAGATCGCCTTAGTGACGTTAGAAAAATTCTCGTAAACAAACTTTTCCTGACCTGCTACATCTTGGGCTACATAAATAGCTATTTTGGATTTCTCAACAATTGTCGTAAAAGTGTTTTTTCAATCTATTATGCATAATTTCTCTGTAGATAAAGACTCGAATAATTTCAGCTAGGGAATTTCTGTTGCTAAAAAATAAGAAGCTTCTTCAAAAATGATCCCTGCGAGAAATCTTACAGATATTTCTACCGGATGTTAGTATAAACACCCGTCGTGGTATTAGATTGGTAAAGTACTTGCTTTTCTGTGGATATTTGCCAACCTATTGCTTAGGAAATCTGAGACAAATAAAATTCGGTTTCACGAGGTGTAAATTAGTATGATGTGTTTTTTTTTCTCAAGGTCTGCCACAAAATCAAAAACACTGTCGAAATCTCCTTGAAGAACATTTATAAAATAATTGATCATGGATTTGTTAATGAAAACAGACGAATCTGACATTGACAATATTTTGAAAAGTTATAAAATAAAGATATTAACTTGAAACGTTTGATTCCTGGTTTATTTTGACTTTGAATCAAAGGAATTCACAGTAGGACTGACTAGTCCGAACATTGGTCCTTCGAGCCGGATAACCTTACGCCAAATCATTTTTTAATGCACTGTTCAAATGGAACTGCACCACCATTGGGAAAATTTGAGGAAGTCGATGTGAACTTGAGAAAATAGTGAAGATTATCTCGAGCCTTAGCGGATATATTTTGGAGAAGATGGCGAAAAGAATATTTACTTACACTGAATAAACAAATTAAGTAGTATGAGAAGGGGGAGGACTTATCGGAGGACGATGTGGAACTCGTCATTGACGACACATTACAAAGGAATTTGTGGCCATTTGGGAAAATTGTAAATGTTTATAGGGGAAAGGATGACAAGATTAGAGTTGTGGACGTCAAAACAAAATCAGGAACCTACAAACGGCCAGTTACAAAGATCTGTAAATTGATAAGTGGTACAGGTTCTTAACGAAAAGGGGGAAAATGATGTTGTTTTTAATTAATTTTGTTTACTTTTGTTCGCTTAGTATGTTAAAATAATTGATCATGGATTTGTTTATAAAAAAAGGCGAATTTGACATTGACAATATTTTGAAAAGTTATAAAATAAAGATATTGACTTGAAACGTTTGATTCCTGATTCATTTCGACTTTACATCAAAAGAATTCACAGTAGGACTGACTAGTCCGAACAATATGAATGAATGAATACTTTATTTACTAGTAAAGTATTCTGTTTAGTATAAATTATAGATGTATATGAAATTCTGTAAATAAAGAAAAAGCCAAATGTATGTGGCAATGCACATTGTCACTTGTGCGTTTTGATTAATTAAAATGCAACAATTGGTTCAATAATAATTTTAATTTATAGAAATAGAAATAATATTAATATTGAACTCAACAATAACATAACCCTTTCAATATTAACAAGATTCCTTTGTCTGGGATTTAATCAAATAATCGAATGAATGTCATTACGATGTCATCGATGACATTAGTAGATCAAACTTATTCCATGACTTAAAGTCGTCATTTCATGAATGAATTATGTTAACCACATTGGTACTGAAGAGCCCTGACGCAAATGTCTTACAGCGAAACATCGATGTCTACCAGTGAGGATCACAGTGTTCCGTGTAAGTGAAATGTTTACCTTTCATTAAGTATATTGTGTAGGAATCTTGTGAATGATATCTCTTTCAATTCCATAACGAATGTTTGGAATATCAACTGAGTAGAGAAAAGTGTTTCTTGTATAATTCAATGTTTATTTTCATCTATTGTTGTTGGTAGGAGTTTTTTCTCACAATTTTTTGGAATGTGGACATTTCTATGGACAAATTTCACACATAAAGTCATGTCAATATTTGTCAAACTCAACAAATACTTTTGAAATCTACTCAAAAGACAAAATTGTTTTCCAATAATTGACCAAACAAATATTTATATTCATTGAGAAGAAGGCTCATATGTTCTTGTTACACTGTCTTTTATCAAATATTATTGGGTGTTAACAAACATATATTCAGTCAATGCAGTGAATATACACAGTTCAAGGAGCACAGTGTTATCCAAAATCTTGATAGGAGCTCATTAATTACCAAAGGCAATTAAATTCAATTACCTAACAAACGTATCAGAGGGGATTCGTTCGAGAATCAACTGCAGATTCGACTCCCAGTTCTTTTTCAACACGGAAAATCGCTGAAGAGAAAATTAGTTTCATTAGAAACTGATCCCGGCAGACGGTGCTATTAGGGGAAACTGTGGGGGAAGGACTGTTTCAAGGATAAATGACACACCACAGACATGAATGAACTTGCCAGGCCTTTGAACCTACCGTACCAGCCGGGGTTGCCAAGTCAAATTTTGATGATTCCTCAGTAGAAATGTCAAAAAATTCCCACTTCAATTTGAAAATAGTATACAAACATAAACTTTTACCCTTTTCTTAAGTATTCATATTTTTTGCACACGTCTCAAAAGTTTTGTCAATAATATAAACAAATGCATCAAAATCACATTGACAACTCAATATTTTCAATATGTATATGTCAGAATGTTAGATAAGTTCGAATTCAAGTAATTCTAATAATCAACTAGGTCAGACGTCTTCAAACAAACAAAAAAAACCCAAAATCCTTATGTTTTCAAAATACTTTGAAAATCGTCACAAAAATCTCACAAAATAAATCCTTGAAAATGAAGATTTTCCCCACAGCTGGCAATCCTGGTAGCAACCCCTAGAAATAGCAGCCGGCTGGTCACTTTTGTTCTTTAGGTATTTGCAAACTGCAAATGCAAATATTATTGTAAATTTCAAGTATTGACGAACACAGCAATATACTCCAACACAATCTTGTTTGTTATCGATTTATTCGATAATTACTTCAAGATATTGATAGTACTTGAAAATCTAGAAGGCCGAATGAACAGGTTGCACTACTTTTACCAAATGAAATAATTGACCTCTCTAATGAACATGAGCATTTGTGATTCGTAAAATGAACATGCACCACTTCATTTTGTGCATTAAAAACAAAATAGAATGATTCATACCATTGTGTTCCGTAAAAATATTGGAGATTTGTCGTCCATCTTTCGCTGGTCTTGGTCTATTTCTTGTTGTTCTTATAGAATGGGTGCCACTGGATATTGTCCTTTCCTTGGTATTCTGAGCACCCATGGCTTGAAATCATACCCTTAAGATTCGAAATTATCACTGATGTTTTTTATTGATGTCCACTACACCACACCGAAGGGGTGGATTTACCCGAACAGCACCCTTAACTACATAATAAAACGACACAACACATCACATTTAGAAAAACAAAGGGTAATTCCTCAATTCGAAAGCACTTTGTTGACTAAAATCAAGGAATTATTTCTATTTTGTTGTTAGCCAACCCCACTTGATCCTCTACGCCGCCATATTTTCACTTGATGTTTTATCTCTTTTGTATTCAACGTTCTTCGTCCTTATCTGACATGTGCATTTCGATTATCTAGTTAGTCGACTAGACGTCTGAGGCAGCACTAATCAGGGAATCTCAGATCAGTTGGCACCAGTGGCGTTTCTTCAAGAAATAATTCCGTTAAGATAACATTGACCAGCGGCGTACGCGTATATTAGAGAAGACGCGAAAACGTGTTTGACAGAATCCGATCGCATGAAAATCTAGCGCTACGCGATCTACACGAATCATTGAATAGGGATGACCCCAGATTCTGAGAAAGAGATAAACACAGAGACCACCTCAGAGAGTGGTTATCAGGCGGATCCGATAAGTATAAAAACTTTTTAACCAGATTTCAAACCCACTTCTTTTGCAGATTTACTGAGAAACACTTGTTCGCGATTTAAGGACACTTGTTTACGATTAGTTTTTGGGGGCCCCATGCAATAATTACATTTGAGTAAAGTCACGATTCAATAAAATATTACAACTAGAAAGTAAAAGCACCTAAAGGCTTGCTTTCGACCGCAGTAGGTCATATGTCAATCTTGACAAAGTGCCTATCAGCAGGTTCAGGTCCACTCATAAGAATGGGGATGATAAACGAGATGGGATGTTTAGCACACAGTAACCGTGTGGGGAAAATTTTATCGCAGAGCACTCAACCCGGGAGGGTGCATAGGGGGGCCATTGAACAAGAGGAGATAGAGAAAGTGGAAGAGAAATGAGGTGTATCAGAACAAGCAGTGCTACTGAGGTCATTGACAGATTATTCTGCTTACCTTTATAACAGGGATGGGTAGTTACAAGTTACAAGAAGGACCCAGTACACAATTCCAGTCTTATTGTTGAAGTAGAAATTTGGTCTATGAAAGATGCCGTTAGAAGTGCCCAATTCTATTTTACATTTTACCTCGATACTTTTCTTGAGATTCAAACTTTTTTTCGAGATCAATTATTTTCGAATCAAAAACCTCAAAAAAAATTGCGAAATCGACAAAGAGGTGGGATACTAGGACTTATTATACATATTCCATTTATGATAACAAAATATTTTCCGTTCTTCATTTGAGTGTGGTCCTTTTGATGCCCATTCAACTTCCTACCACACTTGTGTGAATTTTTTTTTGGAGGCATATGACTTTTTTGAGAATTTGCCTCAACAGAAAGAACTTGGAAACATTCACGTTCCTAAAGCTGTTAACACACATCATCTGTAGATCTTGATCTGCCGATGTCATCTCTCTCTCTTAAAACAAAATGTAAGGTGTCTCCAGAGGTTCCAATAAATTCAATACATTGCCAGAACACTTCGTGACACGACTACCGTCAAACTTAAACCAGTCCGTTTCGTCTTAGACCAAGGCGTAATAATGACCAAATTCAACGCCAGAACCACATGCATGAATATTATAATAGTGGTTTTGCTTCCGTCAGAGGTTGAGTCTTGTTTGAAGATCAGTGTTATTATTAGATTTACTGGTGCCTCAGCTATACTTGTTTCCTTATAACAGTCAGTTAGTTTGGTGCACGTTTGGCAATACTGTTGAAAATTCCATTTTCAGATGATTTAACAATAACCTTTGCATGGACTGGTTATTAGTCATGTTGGGAAACGCTAGATGAAGTTCCAGAAATTCACATAAGTTTTCGCTACCTCTTGAACATTTACTACAAAGTAAACAAGTGAAGATTTTTCCATCAAAAGATTTACAAACACAAGACGAGATGGAATGTATGAAATCATTCAATCCAGAGCGGTCGGGAGTATTGATTTTGCTATTGTTCTGCTCACGAAGAGTATTCAACAAGAACCCCAAGAATTCAGAACAATCCTCTTGTTGTCCTAACAAGTATCTAGTGGACTTCAAAGACTCCAGGAAATCGGTTGGAAGGAAAGATGATACCTTCTAACGAAACTGCAGCTGCATGAATAGTTGTTTGAGTTTGATGAATAAGTAGGAAACATTCCCGTTCTCGTTCATCATTAAAACCTCGTTCTTGAAATTTTTCATCATGAACAACACTTGTATAATGCTATTCCCTTTTATCATTCTGAATTTGATACTTGTTTTCTTCTACCATTTCCAGAAATTTCTGTTCATTCATACCAACTACACATTGTAGATAACTTTTATTTTAATTTTTTTCGTAATTTGATGACTGAAACAGTTGGAACTCGTCTCAAAGGCCATATTAGTTCACAATTTGTTTCAGCATTTTCGAGACTTTTTTGAAACTTCTCAATTTGCGATTTATGATGGTTCAAAATGTATTGGAAAGGTCAAAAAACTCAAAAAGTATGTGCCTCACGATTTGAACGATCGACAAAAACTGTCACGTTTCGAGGTCTGTTCTTTGCTTTTACGCAAATCGAATCGTCATGTGTGATGGAAAGTGGATTCTCTACGATAACAGGAGACGTTCACGACAGTGGTTGGACAACGATGATCCACTCAAGCACTTCCCAAAGGCAAAAACCTTTCAAAAAAAAGACCATGGTTACTGTATGGTACTCAGCGGCTGGTATGATTCACTCTAACTTTCTGCAACCTGGCCAAACCATCAAGCTGAATCCTATTGTGAGAAAACGACGAAATGTACCAGATATTGGTCCGATTCTGCTTCATTACAACGCACATCCGCATGTTTCACAAGTCACCGTCTGAAAATTCAAGTTCTGCCTCACCCACCATACTCTCTAGACCTATTGCCAATCGACTACCATCTTTTTAAGCACTTCGATAACTTTCTCACAGGTAGAACCTTCGCCAAACAGGATCAAGCAAAAAAACGCCCTTCGTCGACTAAAAAAAAAAAAGAAAATGGATCTCCCTCGCAAGAATTATTTCAACCTCACTAATATGGTCAAATGTGAGACCATCATCACACACTTTTTTGAAGTTTCAGAAGAAAACAAACATTCATCACTTAGGTTTATTTAATAAATCAAGAAAATCAGTTGATACTATAATAATATACAGTTCATAATAAAATTGAATAAAAACAATTCTCGAATATTCACATGTTTAAAAAGTGTGATAGAAATCAATGAAACATAAAAAATCCTATGATAGGTAATAAAATAAAGATTTCAGTGAATAAACAATACCTCACATCTTAAACTTCAATAGAATAAACAGGACAGGTAATAACAACGATGTTAACATTTATTTAGTATTATCATTTAGGTATGAGCACATGAAAAAACTCAAGAATGCGAGAATGAGTGTTGTTATTTCGAAAATAGTAAATATATGTAAATAAATAATCATGAAGCGAAATGAATGGATAAGGCATTGGAATTATGAATATAAATAAATTGACGATGATCCACTCTGTGAAATGTTTGGAAAGCCTAATAATGACGTGAATTACACATATTCATAGCGATGTTGATCAATCGAAAAACGGTCTATTAATATTGTATTCATCACTGAATAATTTTTGTTTGAATTAACAATACTCTGTTTCTTTATGCCAATTTATTTTCGATTCTTCAAAATTGCAATATTAATAAAGATAATAAGGAATAAATTGATGAATGTAGCCTTTACTACGTGGTAGGAAATCGTAATGAAGTAAAGAGGAATGGAAATGTCCGTATAGGACGAAACTGCAGTAACATTAGTTACAAATAATAGTGGTAAAAAACATAGAAAGTTTCTTTTCTATTTTCTTCATCATAATAAGGAATATTATTTTTTGCTACTCCATAATAAAACAGTTAAATAATCTTGAAATGCTCAATCTGGTTCCCAAAAACAAAGATTCTACGTACACAAAATAGTAGGTACATTTTTGTCAAAATCTACAGTATGAAATTTGCTTGTTAACGGCGTTACTAGATACCTACGTCAATAATTTTGAAATTATATAATTACTCAGTTGGTATCGCTTCTACCAATGAATAAAATTGGTATTCAAAGAAACTAATTGAAAGTGAGATCCTTCCTTTACAGAAGATTTAGCTATGTGAAAGTTTGTCCATTTGTCGCTGATTTTATGATTTAAAATGTAAAAAATGAAATAACCTATGAGTTTTAGCTTTATCTAAGCACATGCATCCATAGAAGGTCATATTTTGATCCTTATGGATAAGGACATCCTGTGGATATCCATGAAAAAAGCATTATTTGGCCACACATTAAATGGACATTTATATGATGTCCGTGGCTACCTTATATGGACTTAAAATGAACTTCTGAAAACTATCTATGGAAGATCCATTATTGATCCACATAATATAGATCATTTATGGATTCTCACAAACATTATTCACTTGAATGTATTTACTTCAAGACTTTTGTCATATTAATAACTCAAAGAATTCAGTGTAATTACAATATTAATTGCCTGAAATCGAAAAAATCAAGAAACACAACTATTTATAAATGAAAAAGTTTTGAAAATTATCAATGTTCATTATATTTGAAAGCCTAAAGAGCAGAGTGCATGTTTTTGCAAGCTGTGAAAGTGTTTTTATGAAAATCATACAAAATTGGGAAATGTGTACACCATCCACATACAAATAAAATCAAAATATATAAAAGTGGAAACACGAGTATTAACAAATAAGTAATTCAGTACAGTACACTGGGTACACGTTAAAATAAATAGTTGATTCGGATATGCATGGAAATTGTGTACATTCATTTTGTATCAAGTAGAGGTCACTACATGTTATTAACCGTTTTGAAAAATGTAGAATAACATTTATAAAATCAATACATCAAAAACAAACATAAAAGTGAGTATCTTAGAACTGACGTATATTTTATTACACCAGTACCAAGAGATTTTTCATTACAAATGGAAACCTTTTTTATTTGAATTTATCGAAAAAACTCACAGTAACCTTTTTTTTAAATCGCAATCTGTGATTGAAACTTTGATTCTTTTTTCAAAGAGATGATGAATAAGTCAAGCCAGCCAAACCAACCAAAAACTGTATGGAATAGTCTCAAATAAAAACGGTCTCCTTTGTATCTGTATTTCTAACCTAATACTGTGTTGTGTTAAGTTCTTGGAATGTCAGCAACAGTAACATCGAAAAAATTATAATTTCTCACACGGTGGCAGATGATATACATACGTCTAATTGAAGAGAATTTCGTTCTCTTGATAACGAAATTGCTATGATAATCAAAATTTGTAATTCTATAAGAATTATTTTTTGTACTCTAAGAGATATAAACAACAACACCCCAATAGAGATAACTAGGGTAGGTGATATATCGCGATATGATTGTTTTTCACTTCAAATAAGCATAGTTCAAGTAGCCTACTTTCGTCGACATTTCTCATAACAATCTAACATTATATTTATTTAATACCCGAGGGCAGTTTATATACATTTTACTCCAAAACCACTCTGGACGATCCTTTGAAAAATTTGCTTTAAGCTATCGATTCCTTTTTACCACAAAACTTCTTCCTCTCTCTATATATCACGATTTCATCAGTAGGGCTAAATTTTTGTTGGGAAAATGAAAAGGAACATAAAAAACACAAGGTAATTGTATTTTTTATCGTTGAAAAACATACAGAAATAGTTTTTCAGTTTTAAAAGTTGGTATGACCGAAGGCTGTTGAAATTATGTAAAAGAGCAGGCAATACCTTGGAATTAGTCCACTCTATCAACATTTTTAGATGAACTAACTCTAAATATACAAGTGGTGTAGGGACACTTAACTATTTTCTATTATATCTAAACTCTCTTGACCCAAATATCCGATTCACAATGGAACGAGAGACCCAAGAGACTCCAACCTTCTTGGATGTTCTTGTGAAACCACAAAAAGAAGTATAGGTACCCGTCTTCCTGAACATAAGAGAAATTGTCGACTTGGACAGAGTGACAAATCAGCTGTAGTAGAACACGCTCTCAAAAAAAAGGCACTTACATTATCTCACTTGAAGATACAGATATACTCGAGAAAAATCATGATTACCATCCAAGAATATATAGAGAGGCAATAGAAATTCTGAAACAGGGATAATTTTAACAAAAAAGAAGAGGCAATGAACATTAATAAAATATGGCTACCTGACCCCAACTGAACACAAACAAGGTCACGTTTTCGAATTAACAGAAACTAAGCCACGCTTTGATGTCTTCCGCAGAAGTAGATGAAACGTCAAGCATGAAGACCTGCAGACTATGACCAAAAACCTTAAAAATAGCTTTATCTCATACAAAAATACTGTTTGAATGCTATTTGCGGAGGTGTATGAGTTATTCTTGGCATTTATATGGCATTACGCTCGATCAATTTAGATCAAACTTGGAAATCTCTTCGAGAAAAGAGGTCAAACGGCGAAAATTTCATACGAAGTGAAATTATCAACAATTTTGAATATGAAATTTATACAACTGTTTTTTTATATAATTTAGGTAAACAAGATTTTATTAAAACAACGATAAAAATAAAATGAAAACAACAATAAAAATTAATTGGCGCTCCGGGGCGACTTCATTGATTCCAGTGGCGCATTTGCTTTTTCAGCTGCAGGAAACCCAGGAAAAACCTGCAGCACCACAATTGTCTACAATTTTTGAGTGTTTTCTAAAAGAATTCAATAAAGGAAATAGAGTTGATCATTGAAATATATTCCAGGTTTTTGGTTATTGAAGCGCTTAGAAAATATATATAACTGAATTTTTATTCAAATGCAGTATCACTTTTGGGTTAATTTAGTAATTTTCCCGTCTTATTTGATTATTTTTTTTTATTCCAGGGTGAGGAAAACCCATAAATGCCAGGAATAATACCAACATGTTTGTTTCTAATTCGATGTTGATTACAATTTTTTTCTTTATGAATCAATGTAGATATTTTCATTTATCTTCTTCTTTGAATATATTTTCCATTGAAATGTTTTGAATTTAAAAAAATCTATTGTTTTTCTATCCAAACATATTGCTCTCTACCACTCAATGAGTTTGGGAACCAATTAAAGATATTTTCCCCGATGCCGAAATTGTTTAGTTTTGAGATTAATATTTCATGATGACAGTACCATTCGAAGATTTTACACAAATCTAAAGACAAGAGCCACCTTTTTTATTATGGTCAGTTCAAATTAAAATTTTTGAAAAACATCTCTATATTTGGCAAGAACCATAATGACCATCTTATAAGCGATTATTGTTTTTCAGTCAGTCATTCCAAAATTTCCGAGATCGAAGAAAATGCAGTCAATTTCCTTATAATCTATATTTTTGAAATATTTGAAGATATCAAGTACTTCCTTTTTATCATTTGGGATGTAATAAAATATTAAGTACAAGAACTTGAAATAAAAACAGAGAAGAGAGGTTTCAAAAGGATTTTTGCATTATCTGAACATTAATTTGAAAAGCGGGTGAACAGTTAGAAATTTTATTGTTTCAAAGATATAAACTGCTGGTGCAGTGAACAACGTATTTGATCTGAAAATTCCTCTACAGGAATCCCTAGAATTTTTATAGAAAAGTACTCGTACCAATTTTTTTTGATACAGAAAAACTCTACATAATTCATTACTCGAACCCCAAACTGTTATTCCTAGCCTCATGGTAGAATAGAAATTTTCATAATATACTGTTAATAATATTTTGAGATCATCATATTTTTTAAGTACTCTCATCCCATATATTACTGAAGAGAATCTACTGCATTTATTGTCTATCTGAATGGGGAATGTTCCTCCTGACGAAAATCAAGTAGTTTTCATAAAAGAGCTCTAAAAAAACGCATTTTAAACTTATCATTTCAACCTTTTCCTTTAAAAAATTATTTAAATACTTAAAAAAGAGGAATGAAATAATGCATTCAACATTTAAAGGGATTCGTTTCTATTTCACCATTTGGCAACATCGGTTATAGCTAATAAAGGACAATGAATCTGTTACCTGTATGAGACAAAAAGATGACGTGCTGTTCTGTTTACTCATGTTCCGAGTTCCGAGGCATTCTGTGACATATGACCTAACCTATCTTCCTCTATATAAATAAATAACAAAACAACTGTTGTTTATGTGGCATGTGGAGGTGGTATTGAACTATAGTTTATATTTTGCCTAAATTGTTGATTTATAAAGATAATTTTACTTTTTTAAAGTAGAATATCTAGGTATGTATGAATTATTTCAACTTGATATAGGCGCTGTTGCCAATATGTGAATTAGAAACTAATCCCTTTGAAAATTAAAACCCAACATTTGAAACATCAATTTGAATACTGTTCGAAGTGAATTTGAAAAACTCATGAATTAAACTCAACTTTATTTTGTTTAAACTTTCATTTGTGGTAATAACCCAAATTGATGAACATTCCCCATTGTCCAACTCAAAGTATCATCAGAGTTATTGCCTAGAAACTCACTGAGGTATTGCAAACCACTTTTTTGTTACCAAATGTTATGTGATGTGGCCTTTCTAAACTGTTGTTGGGGTCGAATATGACGCTTCATTTGGAATCAACTTGTTATCAAGAAAATATTCGTTGCATTTTTTTATTGTTTCACTTCCGTTCTTGATTATATCTGGTAAAGTGTCACCAGTCAGTAGGAGATTGGTGTCATTATTAGCACAGTTGATCAGATGAGCAGAATTTACATCCTTTATAGTCAATATTTTTAAATTCCCAAGATGAAAGCCCACCAACAGATTTTTGTATCAGATAAGTTTCCATAGAGCAATATTATGAATACGTAGCTTCATGATTTCAAATTGGGTATATTATTAGTTTTTTACAATAACTTTATTCACTTCAAATATTTTCAAAACCAAAAAGCTTGTATTGTCTCAGCAAAGGAACATTTCAATGAAAAAACAACTTCTGATGCCTGCATAAATAAAAGTAACTCTTCATAGTTCAGCGAACTATTTTCCTTATTTACTGAAAACATGACTTTCTAGCCTCAATTATTCAGTTGATGGGATCACCGAAAGTGATTTTGACTAATTAATTATATAAACTGCAAAAATCAAACGTCCACACCAAAATTTAAAAATAAGAGTCTGAACATTATATACAACCATGATAATACGTAAAGGTACGCCTAAATATAGAAATAAATCAGAATGATATGTATACATAATATGTCAAAAATCTGGATATAAACTATATTTTAACCACTTAAAGTAAACGAACAGCTTGAAGACCCTGTCAATCACGGATTGATGCATTTTTTCAAAGGATTCTTTGAAAAACTTCCTACTTCCACACGATTCAGCCTTGTAGCACATTATTTTGAGCAAGTAGAGGCATAGAACAGCAAGATCTATGGCAATCACATAATCTCAAACACCGTTTCGGTCTCTCGACGTCACTGCAAATCATCTTCAGACTTGGGAATGTCGAAAATTTCTGCGAATAAGGGGGGGAGCGTCAGCTTTGTCCAGTTCAGTCGGAACCAGTTCAGGTGGGCCGTGTGTTTGGCACCCAAATTCCGCAGTTCCGGGAGCTTTATCAGCATATTGGAGAAAATCTGAGGCTCGCTGGCATGATTTCTTCCTACCTGCGAGTATAATAATAAGCTTCATAAATCACAAGTAACAATTGGGTTTGAAAGAAGAAGTAGTAGTAGAGCTTGGAAATTTTCGAAACAGGTGATTTATAGAATGTAAATATTATGAACAAACTCAAACTGAATAGCAGGTTATTTCAATTTTATGACCTTGTTAAGTCTGGTTGGTTCTCCCGCTCTCTTCCACTTCTGAGACAAAAGAGTCGATTGCTATAACCTCATTTCAAAAACCTCCTGGAATAATCCCTGCTCCGGAAATTATGTGATGCAAATACTGTAATACAGAATGAAAAGCATATCACTCACCTGAACCTTCAAAGCCTCTATAAGCTTGTCTTGGTGGTGTTCTATTGATTTGACGTCTGTGATTCCGGGACGGTCAGCCGTTAACAAGACAACTGCCGAAAACAGTCCCACCTCAGTGTCGTTCAGAGCTAAAGCGTTGAAGGTGTTTGCGAAATGTATAACGGATGACGTGAACTCGCTCTGTGAACAGTCGAAAAAATCAGATACATAATGTGGAAGAAGTATGGTTCATGCAAGTGGAGGTTTAAGTTCACCTCACTCAAAGTTTCTGGCAAAGAATTGCCCCCAGACATATCTTGCGATAACTGTGTTTTTGACTATGTTGTTTGAAAATGTGGCCTTATATTTTGTCCAAGGTTCACACTTGGGAATCAAGTGAAATATTCTCATAAATAGTTGCTCCAAAGTGATGGTGGAACAGAGTTTGGTTAGAAGACAGCAAGAGCCCGGCAAGGAAGAGAAGCCGTCACAACCAGTGCTTGCACTTCCCTGGATCAGAGGGTTATTGGAAAGGATAAGAAGAATTGGGTCCAAGTACAACATCAGAACCTGCTTCAGATCCGGAAACACCATCCGTAGCAGCCTCAAGGAAACTGGGCCACCAAACGCGGACTGCCATTCCAAGAATTGTATTTACCGGATACCCTGTGAGTGTGGCAAATCCTGTATCGGTGAAACTAAGAGGCCATTGAAAGTCCGAGCACCAGAGAAACACACAGCGAGGAGTAATAAGTAAATCAGGTCGTTCCCAGCTGGGATCATCCACAAGGAGAATCACTGGTTTAGGAGGAAGTTCAAAGAAGCTGCATATATGCTGTCCAACGACGCATTCAGTCAAGCTAGCGTAGATATACGCAACACATGGAAACCTGTAATCAAGCGGAATGACGGTACCTACCGCTGAACAGGTGGAGCGGAGAGAGAAAAGAGGAGATAGGTGAAAGCGCTTGAATAATCTATAAATAGTCATCTCTCGGAGGAATAGATGATTGTGAATACTAACAATCGAAACGTCGTGAAGTAACTTCGTTACTGGCGACAAAGATACATATCAGAGTCTGCATCTTATCTAAAATCATGGATATCGGCCATAATGTGCTAATTTCCTTAGCGTACGATTCAAAGTGCGGCCTGTGAACAGACGAAGAAGAAAAATCCACGCACTTTTTATCAAAACAAACACCAACTATCAACAGTAATCAACAATCAACTGAATCAAACCCATCAACCGGTGTTTGCAGGCTTTCACATAAAGAAGAAGAAGAAGTATCTTCATTTGTGCTCAGAAAACATGCGCATAGTCTTAATCATGGTCCTAAAAGTTCAAATTTTGGAATCTTTGAGGACTGGATTTGAAGGAAAAAACTGGGGACCAGGACATAAAACGTTACATATTGTGTATGTACAAACATAGATATACATTGACTTGAGGCAGAGATAAGGGCGATGATTTCCAAATTGACCCTCAATTCAGATTACAAATTAGTGACACATGTGTAAAGATCCATTCACTTACATCGTACATGGTTTCTAGCTGCTGCCTGCTGACCGTGGTGCCATCGTCGAACATCATCGACGTGTTCGACGTCAGCTTGGCCACGTGACACAGCCATATTTCGAAAAAGCCTATCTTGATTAGTATCAGCTGATCATCCTGGCCGAGATCGCAGAAACCGGGGACCCTCTTCGCGAACTCCACCACCCTCTGTACGCTGGGGGTGATGTTCGCCGCGAACTGCTGCCACAACCAACACCTTTCCAACTCCAGGGATTCCGCCGTCGAGGAGGCCACCTCGTTGTCCGACTCTGGGCTCGCCGGTGGGAGGATTATCGGTTTCCTCACCAAGTTCCTGGTGTGTTCCTCCGTGTATCTGGAATTTAGGGTTCCAAAATTATTTATTGAACAATGAGCTACGAGGGGGAGATGAAAGAAGTATTGTGTAGTGCAAGTAAAACTTTTGGAACGTTTCATTTCTTGTATATAGCGTCACGCCCTGGTTTTGCTCGGGTGTAACAAAAACCAATTTCTTGGCTTACAGATTCAACAAATTTGAGTATTTTTAGTTGTCATTGTCAATAGTTCAATATTCCTGCAGTTTCTTCATATTCCTGCATATTTCTCAGGGGTACCTGTTTCTTTAGTTGAATGTCTGTCCGGGCTGGTATACACAGAAAAAAGACGGAAGCATGTTCGTAGTTACTCGAGTGGTTGTTTTTATTATTTTTATTACACTAAAAATAGGAAGATGATGTAAGCAAGTTTTTCACAACTAAAAAATTGGAGAATGTACAGGTATAACAAAAGAATAGGTTAGTCTATATTCAATGTCTTGATATTTCAGATTTGAAAATGCTCAAATCAGGCGTGTGGCGCCATCTAGTAAAGAGTAGCCTAGGTTCTAGTTCAGGGATGGTCTTATAATAAGAAGTCTAATTGCATAAACATGTATAATCAGTTGCCTATGCATATTTTGTTATAAATTATAAACTACAGAATATAAAGATTTCACACGCATAGATTCCAATCTCAGGGGTAGTTTTGGATGAAGAGTTTCTGGATAATGTAGATGGAAAAACAAATTAGTACTTCGAACAAATAGAACATAAAAACAATTGCGCTTAAAGTCTTTGTGTCCACAGAAAAAATACAGTTATATAAATATAAACCACTGAAGTCAGTGGCTCAAAAAGGAAGCTGTATACCTACCACTAAACTCTCTGCCCAATTATTGTTATTATTATCACTTTGAAAATATTACACTCACCCGCAGTTAGCATGATGTGCTTGCGAAACGCTCAGAATAACATCATACACTGCCAACTGCTTACTTTCAGAATCAGATTGATCAGCATCTGAAGTCGTTACTCGAGAAGGTTCATCGGTACTCCTTTCCCTGGATCTTTTTGGCACTCTGCCATATCGTACAGCTGAAAACGAATATTACGATTATAGGATATAAAAGTATCAATCCAATTTGCTTTATTTTCAGGTAGCAACAATCATTGGATTAGCCGGTGCGTGTAGACGAGAAGAACTAACAAAAATGTAAATTGATCTAATAAACGACAAGAATGACATGTTTCTTGTGGAAATACCAGATTCGGAAACACATATTGTGAGAACTGTTATTGTGAATGGACAGAAAGCCTGCTGGTGTATAGGCAATATTTATCTTTATGGCTATCTTATACTGGTCGCAGGCGATTGATTTTCACTTGTTATCTTCCAACCCGTGTTAGGAATCACACGTTAAAAGGTGAGACCTCGTTAGTCCTTAGCTCGCACAAGTTTCGACTTCTGAGGGTTGTCGTTCGTAGGGGTGTCACAGCTGGTTAACGGAAAAACATAACAGATTATTCATGAATTACAAAAAAGGAAAATGTTCGATTTATTTGCGGATAAAGGTGGAAACATCACAAATTCGAAGAGACACGGTGGCTGGAAGTCTACCAACGTAGCTGAAGGATATATAGACATTTCACACACAAACAAAATGAAAATTGTCAAGACCATTCAAAAATTTTCAGATAAAAACAATCCATGTGAAGCAGAATATTCACCTTCTTGCTCTGACTTCAATAAAAAGCATTTAAATATTAGCAATTGCTCGAATATTCTTATGAATATTAATGAATAAAAATTAGAATGTTTCTGTTAGTACCAATGTTATGTTCGAATTTATACAAATATAAATGGAAATATTCGAAATTTTGTTCTACAATGAAATATAATAAAAAACTAATCAATACAGTTTATTGTACGATTGTCACTATAGTGAAAACTATAGTTTATAGTGAAAATCATACGATAAACTGTATTGATTAGTTTTTACTATGGATTTTCAAGAAATATCGGCCAGTTCTATTCAATTATGAAATATAATTAAAAAAAGTGACTCATTGGTTTGTTATTCTACAAGAAATTTCCACCTTGGACTAAAAATTTTGATATTGAACTCGTTATTTAGGTATTTGTCCCAAATACCTGAATGCAAAACTGTATGTAGACAAATTTACAAGGCAATAAATCAAATTTACCATTAATTTGAATCAGTCTATTTGAATCTTTCATCAAGAAATATAACAATCTTGAACGATGAAAAAATGTAGGTACAAATAATTCCCTCTCAAACATGTATGAATCCATCGTCCCGGAAAACTGTCAGTGTCCTCTACATATCATCTATCATTTATTCAATTCGAAAACGTTGGACTGTTTCCAATAATGGATAAAGTGATATATTCGAATATTATATCAAATCATCTATTGACATAAAATGATTGGATCGTTTTCATATATTACTGATAATTTTTGGCTTTTCTTGACTTACCAATGTTGTTATAAGGCTTTAGCTTGTGAGGGCCCAAGTAAGATGATCGACTCTACTTATATTCAACCGTTGATTGAAATGAAGTTTTTGTTTTATTTCAAGTCAGCATTATTTTTAATATTCCCAAAGAAGCATTGATTTTTCTTTCAATATTCACGTACAAGATCCGCGTGGTCTCGAAAAAAGTATTTACTCACAATCTCTAGACATCCCTACGGCTAGGCATTTCTTAAATCGGCAGTATTGGCACCGATTCCTGTTCAATCGTATCACTAGGCACTTCCCGTCGCGCAGACATCGATATTCTATTTGTTTCTGAATGCTTCTCCTGAAGAAACCCTGAAAATAAGTATCAACAATTATTGTATTTGTGTCTGGATTGATCCAAGATTGGGATTTTGCTACACTGAAAGTTAAAACGTGTTTTACAGATATTTCTGTGTTTTTCATTCTTCAGATTTTATTATTCAGTAATTTTTATTAGATATTTGCATGTACCTAATGAAATCTCTTACACTAGAGTTTACTACCAAGGACAACATCATAGTACTACAAATACAATGCTCAAGTCGCTCTGCCCAATCAAAAGCGTCGATTGATTCAAGTAGACTATCTATCATAAAATTATATGGAGACGAGGAAAATATTCCAAATTTCAAGGAATGAAGGGAATAATTCTATCTTGAGTATAATCCCCGGAAAGGTTACTCTACAAGTTGAATCACTTCAAAGTACGAAGAGAACTACTATTCAAATAGAAGTTGCAGGTTGAGAATAGATGGCAATATCTCTGACGGTTACTCTGCGACCTGTGGAGTACCCCAAGGATCCGTAATAGGGCCACTACTATTTAATATCTTCATTAGTGAACCCGGGTCTCTAATGAAATCAAACGCGTTCTTCTTTACTGGCGATACTGAATTATTCGCCCATCATATCACTGAATCTCACAAAATCATGAAAGACATGTCTTCTGTGATTTTCTAACTGTTATTGATGTTGAATGTTGAAACATAGCGTCAAAAATAGCTGCTTACATTTAATGAGATTGAGTGTATTGTACTTCATACGGGATCCAACAATACTAAATAACAGTTGTTTTGATTAATTCTCAAATCAAGCCAGCAAAAAAGAATCGGGCCATCGTTAATCACGATCTTAAATGAGCAAACCACAATGGAGTAACCATAAAGATAGCTGATTTGATTTCTTATATGATTCACACTGCAAATATAATGTAGTTTAATCGACTAGAACGCTCAACTATTGATGTAATAATAACAATTCAGCATCCTCAGGTTAACCATGTGATCCTAATTCTTTGCCAAATATTGAGTTGAGTTGCTGGAGCTGATATTGTGTGGCTGCATATTGTATATTTTAATAGATAACAAACACAGTCAGCCTTTCAGTACGAACACGCCGAAGCTTACAAAGCATGTTTCTGAGGCCGACGCCTCAGTTTCAGTTTTATAGTCCAAATCTAGAAACTATCCAGCTTTCTTTTTGATCCTGGTGCTCCATTTCAGAGATATCTTAGTTGGATTTTTGAAAATGCCCAAGAATAGGAAGTTGTATGCCTTTCTCATTCGTGAGGACATCTACCTCGTTTTCTTTAATTCACTAGTACCAGTTGTTTTAGGAATTCTTAGCAGTCTCAAGTCACTTTATACTGAAAATGAAGGATTTCTAAACTGTAAGTGCTTCTTGGCAGATTGATAAAATAAATATTCTTGTAGCATAAATGCCCAACTGGTATAATGTCTAGAACAGATTCTATTGAGATGAAATCCAGAATCTTCAATGTGAAAACACATATTTCCTCCTTCCATTTATATTTGAAGTGCAGCCTATTTCCCTTTATGTATGAAAGAAGTTGCCAAATGTTCAGAAATTACTAATACGCAGGGTTGGCAATTCAAAACTAAACAGATACATTTCCACAAGCTCAGCCAATTTATAATAAACACGGAGAGACTCATTGATTTTTTTGTTGAAAATAGATACACTTTCTGATGTTTATGACTCTGTCACTTGCACTTCCAAGGAGAGAAAGAACTACTTTCCTGATAATTTTGGGATTTGTGTGAGAAATCTTTGAAAACTATTTCAGTATTCTACATATTCAAAATAAAACACCATCAAATGATCTTTATCATACTGTTGATTTGAATTTTCCACGATAGTGGATTGGGGTAGACGCAGCCTCAACGGTCACCGGACTTGTCGCCCTTTGATTTATTTTTATAGGAACTGAAAAACATACATGTATACATGTATTTTAGGTTCAAGTATACGTGTGAACATTTCTGAATAGTTCAGCGTTTCTTTATACATTTTTCCTCAACTACGAAGCTTAGAAAAATACGCAACCATTATCTCTAAGAGCGATAATACACAGGAATGACTCGAATGCATGCACATGAATGACCAATCTAGGAAACAAGAATGATCGCAAAAACGAGTTTCGTAGAAATAAAACAGTATTCTTTATGTCGTGGCAATGCCTTTGAGAAGGAAATCATTTGTGTACTTTCGGTACCGTTACTTTAGTGAAACGATTATGGATAGATTTTTTTTTGTAGAACCTGTTTGTGTCTTTGAAGAGGCGAAGTAAGAGTTATGTTTTCTAAATGAATTCTCAATGCTTGCCCGCGGATGTTGTTTTTATACAAGGCGGTGTAGTTCTTGTGACATGCGATCGCTATCTGATTTGTAACTTGGCACATTCTGTGGGAATAACTGAATACTTAGCACCATCGCTATTTATCAAACATTTGAGACATTTGGTTTATATATCACCTGGAAAAGGAAAATAAATTAGTCTCAAATAATAATATAACGACTTTGGACACCTACTATTTTTCAAAATGATACGCTTATTGACTGACTTAGTGAAAAAAAAGAACCGTCTAAGTTTTTTGAGCCGTCTGAAGGGGTATAAATAGGTGGAAATATTATAAAAAAATGTAACATGAAAAATCGACTTTATACATTTTTTTCTCAGTGTACTTTGTGGATGTGTATAGCTCCAAACTCATAATTTTGTGGTTGATTTTTCAAAGTTTTCAATTCAATTCAAATATACTTTATTGTCTGAAGAATACGTTCTTATTGACAAAGCCTTGCGCGAAATATAAATAACATATACATGAAATCACAAAAGTATCACAAAAGTAAAATCACTGAAAGTAAGGGATAACTTGAACTGAAAAAGACATGTAAATAATAATAACCTAATACAAACGTTCAGGATATAAGAACATGGTCAATAAAATTAAATAAATCAATTTAAACTTAAAATTGAATCAAATCAATAAAATACCGTAGATTTACAGTTAGTCTTCTCAATTAAAATTATCATCGTAGAATTCTGCTAAGAAAGTAAGTCTTTTAACTCTTTCTTAAGAGCTCTAGGAGGAAACTTAGCTTATAGCTTGAGGAAGGTGATTTTTAAAGTTGAATCTTTTCCTGGTTTGATACATTGGCTCGTCCAAGTTGTTAAACAATACCCTATTTTTGAATAGAAGGCAGATTGTCTCATATATAAAAAAGGAGACCACAGTTGGGATTCTGTTAGAGGCAAAAAGAGGCCGACAAGAGTCCTTAGGCTGGGCTTTGCATATGCATCGTAAAGGAGACCACAGTTGGGATTCTGTTAGAGGCAAAAAGAGGCCGACAAGAGTCCTTAGGCTGGGCTTTGCATATGCATCGTAAGGAGACCACAGTTGGGATTCTGTTAGAGGCAAAAAGAGGCCGACAAGAGTCCTTAGGCTGGGCTTTGCATATGCATCGTATTGCACGTTTTTGTATTAATAATACTGATTAAAGGCATGTGGTAGAACACACACCTCAAAAGCAAATACCATAACGAAGATGGGATTCAGAAAGGGAATGATAAACCATAAACCATTCTAGCTTCTGCAGATCCGAGCTCAAATGCAGTTATTCGTATTGCATAACACCCAGAAGAGAGCTTCGATTTAAAAGTATCTAGATGTTTGTTGTCAATGAACAAGCCAAAGAATTTAGAAGTTGGTACGTTGTCAATTTGAATATTATTTCGATGTACGGCCGGGATCTGGCAACGATAGGATACTACTTTTGTTTTTGATAAATTCAAGCTCAAGAGATTTGAGTCAAACGAGTCCTTCACTTTCATGATGTCATTCTCAATAACTTCATACAACGTATGGTTGTTAGGAGCATGCCATAAAATTGTAGTATCATCAGCAAATAAAGTAAATTTTCCTTGAATGTTGACAGACGACAGGTCTTTAATGTAAATCAAGAATGAAAGTGGACCCAGTACCGAACCTTGTGGGACGCCGCAAGTAATTTTACCGTATCTATTGAGTTTCCATAAAAGAATTTTATGATTCACGCAATCAAATGCTTTGGCTATCACAGAAGACCGCAGCCACTGTTTCTTTGTCATTTATGTTGGAATAAACATTGTAAAGAAATGAAAAAATTGCATCGGAAGTGTTTTTTTGCTTTTGGAAACCAAACTGGCAATCACTTATTATTTTGTTTTCATTCAGAAAGCAAAGGAGTCTTGTTTTGACTAATTTTTCTATCAATTCAGCCATTGCAGAGATTAGAGAAATTTGACGAAGACTTGATGGGCCATTGATGACTTCTCCCTTTGGCAGTGCTAACACAATCGACTTCTTCAAAAAAACTGGAAAGATTCCTTCTCTAAATGAATTATTTATTAGACCAACTAATATATCGAGATTCTTATTGGAATATTTTCTAGGATTTTTATAGGGATTTCATCTGGGCCTGTGGAGTTTTTATTTTCAATGGAAAATAATGTTTCATGCAGTTCAGTAATATATAGATATAGATATATTTATTCGTGTATACAATAAAAACATGTCTACATTTGTCATTAAACACAAAACAAAACAAATGCTATAAAAAAACAAAAAAATATATATAAAAAAAATAAATAAAAAATCAATTCTCACACACACATGCACTTCCATGAAGCAAAAGTTCTTCCACAGAATAGAAACAATGATAAACTAAATATTTGCGCATTTGATTTTTAAATGTTTTCAAAGTAATGAAATTTTTATGTTTTTGTGGAAGGGCGTTAAACATTTTAAAACCTAAATACAAATAACAATTATGAGATTTGGTTAGTCTGAAGAGTGGAAGACGCAGATCACTACCACCTCTTGTACTGTACCTATGTACATGGCAGTTTGAGGTTACCTCATTCGCCAAAATTTTGCTCCCAACATAAAGGAGGCACTCCAATATATAACAACAAGGCAGCGGCATGATGTTATGTCATATAATATAAAGGTGTTCGTAACTTCAATATTCACATAGTCTAAAAGGGGTCACCGGCTGCTTTTATATTTCTCGTCAAGTCCTCCGAAATAGTGTTATCTTTTGTTCGATAGTTTTTTTTTATAAATAAATGTATATAAGTTGATAAATCATTGATCATTCGGTATATTTCATGTTGTTGAAGCCAACAGTGTGATGTCGAGAACCCACAAGTAAATTGGTTTCTTGCTAGATTTGAAAAGGTAGTTATTATAGGTCTTAGAATATTTTCCTGCGGTATCCCGCAGTTCATATTTGGGCTTACCTTGCATCCCTCACAAGAAGTAACCCCGTAATGGTACCCCGATGCTTTGTCGCCGCAAACTTTGCAAGGGACGAATGACTTTGTTGTTGAAGAACTGTTGGAGTCTGCAGCCACGTAATGTTCTGAAACAAAAAAAATACCGATCAGTTTCATTATTATTATATCATTGGGCGGTTGCTTTGGAGACTCTAATATTTCCGCTCGTTGGTCGCTCAAGTGCGGGAGGTCATAGATAATCTTAAAGAGAACAATTTTTTGAAGAAATACATTACAAATCAACTAGTTTGTCCCTTATTATCTTTGTGATAGTGTAAGTTAATTCAATACTAGATTGTTGACCAGCATAAAAAATGCTATACATATTGGTCGTTAATTTTTCGCAATCGTTGACCACGGAATCGATTAAAATTTCATACTTTTCGCACACAACATCGAAAGGGTGTGGTAAGCTGCCAGAATTAGTAATGAACCCGTTACATGAAGCGAAACACGTCTTATTTGCAATCCCGAACAGCGACCGTCCAATAATACGGAAAACTAACCGTATCATCGACATTCTAACGAATATCCAATGAACCTACCAGTCGTGGATATGTTACAAAAAGTTATTACATTCCTCTATACTCATGTTGTCGATGATGATACCATATAATGGTGTCTTACTTGGTGGTATTGACACTTTCCAATGACAAGGAGAATGAATTGCCAGGTGCGTGCATGAAAAGAAATTTAAAAAACTGTCTCTTGTTTGAACGATTATTACAATCGTGTATGTTGATAGATATATATTTCCAACATATGAACTAGATGACTTTTCCCATATATGGAGACAAATGTGCTGGTTTTTATTGACCTTAAATAAAACTGAATAAATGTACCAATGTCAATAGCAATGCCAAAATTCTTATACTAGACAAATTATCTTGTAAAATGGGAAATGCGAAAAGCATACGTTGCTTCCGGCTAGAACTTCATTGAACTTCCCAATTTGATTTCACAATCAACAAAAATATCAATAAAAATAACGTGATACTGATAGGAAAAACAAATTTTGTGTTATTTTGATACCTTGTATTTTTTTTGTTAGTGCAGCCCCGAATTACCGAAGTTTTATGACCACGGAGAAAATGGTAGCTTGTCTAATAGGTCGTATAATGAGCGAAATAATGCTAAGAATGCTTTGCTCCACATGTTCATAATGATATGCAGGTCGATTGACAAAAAGTTATTGACCGTTTTGCAAAGACCGAAAGAACTCTTAATTATACGATTTAAATTATATTTGTTTATGTTTTTACTAGTTGTTGCCTTCGCCTTCGCCCGCGTAGAATTTGGTTTGTCACATTAAGTTTCGTGGCAGCCCATTTTGAATGCTATACAAAGAACCTACCTGCATATTTCAAGATTGTAGGTTGAGTAGCTTACGGTACATCACGGTACACGGTAAGTCTTCTCTCTAGTATATCCAAGTTATACGAAATGAATTTTAAAAATCAGTTACTATCGTTTCTCCTAAAAATTATTTACTTTCGACAAACCAGCATGGTTTCATGCAAAATAAAAGCACGGAAACAGCTTTGTATGATTTCATAGAACACATAGTAACAGCCTTGGATAGCAAACTACAAATTTGTGGTTTGTTCATCGATTTTTCTAGAGCATTTGACTCTGTGGATCACTATGTACTAATTCAGAAAATGCATCGCTATGGGGTTCGTGGAGTTGCCCAAGATTGGATGAGGTCCTATCTAGAGAACAGGTCACAAACAGTGATAATTCAAGGTGTTCACAGTCAGTCTTTGGCCTGCAAGCAAGGAGTTTCACAGGGGTCTATACTCGGACCACTGCTTTTTCTTATTTATGCGAACGACTTGATACAATACCTAAATAGTCTTTCAAAGGTACATTTAGTTGCATATGCAGACGATACAAATGTTCTGGTAACTGCTTGTAATTAGCACTTGCAGAAACAACAGAATCCATAAATGAGAAAATAATGGAATGGGCTGATAAAACTCATTTAGCACTAAATATCAGCAAAGCAGCATTAGTCTTCCTTATAACTGTATGTCAAATGTTTATTGTAATGATTTCATACTGTTCAACAAGTGAAATAAATATTATTATTATTATTATCGGCATGTAACTCCAACGGTATAGGCAGCGCACGCCAAGATAACTCTCAGGGATCTCACAAAACCTTTGAAAATTATATCCTATATGTTATTCTGATGTATAAGCCGTATTTATGTAAAGTTTCATCTCAATCCGTTCAGTCGTTTAGGCGTGAAAGAGCCACAAGCATACATATATACATACATCCTCACAAACCGCCACATTTATATTAGTATAGATAGATTTCACTTGGCCTGTGAATTGGTGAAAATAAGGTTTCATTTTTGAATTTTTCTCAGAGAAGTTTAGGGAGTTTGTTTTCCACCTTATAGATGGAAATTATGACTTTTTGTAGGATAATTTCTCCTCCCAATTTCTAACATATTGTTCCGCGAATAATTTCAGTGATTTTATTTTTCGTCTTGATAAAATCCTGGATTCGCTAGTTGTCTGTACACAATTATCGAGAACAGTTCAAATTCCCCAAAACCTTGATGTCGATCTCACTTCAGGTTCCTGACAAGTTTCCATTTCAAATTCGGATTCAACTTTCATTACGTTTTTACTGAACATACATAACAATCTTGTACATAACACTCCTGGTACCATTAAAATTAAGTACCGTTCGATGAACTAAATGACCGTCTACCATGCTCTTGGCATAATAATATTTGTTTTTGTTCAACCATGGCAAGACATTCTCACGAATGGTTTGCAATTTTTTGCGATCATCGGATAACGGTTACTTCGATCGATATCATCCATTTTTGGACACGTCGTTATGCTAAAAACTAATTGCGAACCAGTATACTGACTTGATTGACGTTTGGATATTTAAAAATTTTTCACATATTATTACATTATTATGTATACTGAACACAGCTTGAAGATCGTAATGTATTTATCAAAACGTTATTTTTGAATCACATTTTGTATTCCATGTTTTAGTAATTTTTCAGAAGATTTATTGGTAGCAAACGTAAATTGTTGTCAAGGTTATGATTCTATATATTTTATCGTCATGTTTTCTCATCTGTTTAGTATAATTTCCGTACGCCACTGCAACTGACAGATAAAGCCAAAACATCAGTCATTTCTGAGAATTAGGTGCCTACTATTTTGGAATTATAGTATAATAGTATATTATGCAACGATCATGTAATGATGGTTATTAAGACACGAGCATTAACCGGGATACGAAAAGAGCCGAAGGCGAGTTTTGTATGGTATATGCGAGTGTATTAATAACCATTACATGAGAGTTGCATACGCTATTTTTTCTAAACCCAATAAATAATGAAAAACTATAAATATTATATTTGTATTGAACACATTTACAGTAATTAACTCATATTTTTTAAAAAAAACACAAACTTAATGGTATTATCATGGATATATGAAAACTATAAAGATTCTAATTATATTTATATTGAATATAACAACTGTAATTAATCTGATCTTTTAAAAATATTGGAGTCGATGGTATTCCTTCTATATCGCTGTTTTCAGACATTTTGATAATATAGGTAGGTAATATGAAAACTGATTTTGACAAATAAAGCAATTAGTTACTTAGGTTAGAATCTAGGACAAACAAAGGAACAGGATTCTTGATTGAAAAATTATGGGTTTCTATTGGTTGATAATCTGTATCGTTATGAAAAATCTGTATCATAATGGATATCATTATGAAACGGATTATGGTCATATAAGTGTATTGTTAGAGTACGGGTGTAGAAAAAATAAATTATGGTTGCAGGATTTAAATTAATGAAGAATTTTAAGAAATGCCCAAACATATTTCGATATTGTTCATTCATACAATAAAGTTCCACTTCAAAGGTTCAATATATTCCAAAAAACTAAATTCGAAAACTGATAATCAATAAAAACAGCAACTTCGTACTTCATGTTTGGGAACTTATTTCCTATAGCATCATTGGAGTCTGTAGCAGATAAAAATGATCGTAAAAGAATGAGTAACAAAGTAGAGAACTTGTTGGATAGTTGAAAATATTGCACCAATGTAACCAAAATTATGTATCGATGAAGTTTCAGAAAACATCGATAGTGCTGATACCTGTTGAGACATGGTTTTGAACTAATTGATATGACTTTTATCAAAGCTCATGATGAAGATGGAGGGTAACACAATACGAATCTTACCATTAAAGGCATCAGTATATTTTAATAATGTGTTATATAAATCACTAAAGAGTTGACTCCGCAAGAAGCATTGACTTCTTCACAAAAATATCTTTTGAAGAATACTTTTTGTTGCTGGAAAATAATTGATGCCAGTCCTGTCTACCGGTAAAAAGATTGGATCACGAATCGTAGAGACTAGAACTAATCAAGGGAATCAAAACAACTTTTTCATGGCTCAAACCCAACAAAATCGATGTACTTCCGTAACCGATGCATTATTGTGATATTAAAAACGAATGAAACCACAGAACGTGAAAAGAGTTGTTTTTCACAGCTCGCGATGAAGCTTTCTGTTTCAAGTTCAACTGGCGAAAACCTCGAAAGAGAGAGAGAAAGTACGGTTCTACTTTGAGGCGGCAAACGCAAAGGTCAAGTTCAGGAGCGATTTTAATTCGCCATTATATAATCGATGTTTGTTCCAGTTTTGTTCAGAGGTCGTGAAAGAAAGTGGTTTTTGATTTCGCAGGCTCGTGTTTAGGAATCGGACTAGGATACTGACAATAGTCAGCTAAATAGTCTTGTGATCCAAACGACTCATTTTTAGAAAGGTCTGTTGGGTAACAGGATCAATGTATCTTAGAGAAACAATTGTTTTTGCCAAAGTTTCGAATTAAATTGTACTCTTCTTCAGGGCAATGTAGCGATGAATTTTATAAAACATACCCTCCACAAACCTCATAACTGTTGTCGTCTTTTAATGTTGTGAACAGTAATAATGAAATTACTGAACGAAAAGAACTTTCTTCGTGTTGAAACTATACATTTTGAAATCATTAGACGTGTTAGAGGGGTACATTAAAATGAATAAAAAACACTGTAAGAAAGAATTAGAATAGAAAAAAAATTGCAATTCTTGGAATCGCAGTGCGCGTTTGGTGGCCTGGTTTTCGTGAGGCTGCTACGGATAGTGTTACCGGATCTGAAGCAGGTTCTGATGTTGTACTTGGAACCAATTCTTCTTATCCTCTCCGATGATCCTCTGATGAAAGGAAGTACAAGCACTGGTTGTGACGGCATCTCTTCCTTGCGAGGCTCCTGCTATCTTTAAGCCAAAGTCTTTTCTACCATCGCTTTGGAGTAGCCATTCCGTTGAAGATCATTTTTGATGATGTTTAGTTCCTTCTCGAGGCCTTCTTTCGTATTACAGAGCCCGAAAGCACGGTCTAATAGAGTCTTGATGATTCCTCTTTTTGTCGATTGATGGTGGTTGGATTCGTGGTTCAGATACTGTCCCGTGTTTGCGGTATACAGATGTTTCCCACTTAGTGTCGGTCCTCTTCACTAAAACGTCTAAGAATGGCAATTTACTGTGGATTTCCTTCTCCATTGTGAAAGTGATGGAAGGTCTCACGCTGTTGATGTGTTTCAGAAAGGCGTCTAGTTCAGTATTCCCATGGTTCCATATTATGAAGGTGCCGTCAACATATCTCAACGAGAGTCAAGGTTTCTTGTGGTCTTCTTCAATGGCCAGAGTTTCAAACCACTCCATATATATGTTGGCTATGACTGGTGAAAGTGGCGATCCCATTGGCAGTCCCTCATCTTGTGCAAAGAATTCGTCCTTCAGTTGGAAGTAACAGTTTCGTACACAGCATCCTAGTAATTCCACAATTACTTCTATCGGTAGATTCGTTCTCTCTTTTAGGTTCCCGTCTTCGGATAGCTTTCTCTGTATGATTTGGAGTGCTTCTTCGACCGGAACGTTGGTGTAAAGGCTTTCCACGTCGAAACTAATTAGTTGATCTTCCTGTGTGACTTCAATTGACCCTAGTAGTTCGACAAAATGCCTTGAATTCTTCACAAAACACGATGTTTTTTCTTGTAATGGTTGTATTATGGGAAGTAAAAATCTAGACAAGTTGTGGGTAGCTGAATCTCTGGAGCTGATGATCGGTCTAAGTGGAACGTCCTTCTTGTGGATTTTGGGTAATCCATACAAGTGAGGGGGCTTACTGTGGTGCGGTGTTAGAGATGATCTTTCTTTGTCCGAAAAATAGACTTTATTTTCATTTCTATTTCTTTATTTTCGTTCAATTGTTCGATTTTGACTTGTATTTTATCTAATTATTATTTCATTTCAGGTTATTGTAATGAATCTGAAGCCGGCCCTGACCGTCATCTCAGACACCAAACATATGACCCATCGTGAAAGGAATGATCTCGACAAGTCGCCGCGAACAGTCTAAGCCACTACCGAAATAACTAGAGAAATCTAGCACGGTCGTTGCCAATGAGTCTATACCTAGAAAGTGAATCGTGCGTTTAAAATAAATAATTCGAACTGTAAAGATAAATTAAGCTTTAGTTGCTAAGTGTTGTACATAAATTAGTTGTGATAGTGAAATATTGTTAAAAGTAAATTTGTTTAAGACAGTCAATTCTTCAATTCGTTACATTATTTTTGCTTAATATAATTGTTATTTTCAGCTATTCATTTTTAATTCTTCCTTTTTTTTTAATTGTTTCAGGGATTTCAAATCATTTTATATATTAGACAATGGAAGTCCGAACTAGTGAAATTCAATCTGTTTTGATAATCTTCGCAATACTCATATACAGGGTATAGAGAGTGAAATAACTAAAATTTGTAAAAAAATGACCAGCTTCAATGTATAGAGTACATTGAATTTTTAAGTTTCACAACCCTGGTAATTTCTATCAGTGTTGAAACGTTAAAATAAAATAGCTAGTGGAAATTAGACAAAACTATTCTCATTCATTTTATTAAAGATATCACTCCTTTCTCTGAAATCAATTTACATTGTCGATTTGCCTTGTAATTGCTTTCATCCAAAATGAATTTGAATTGCGGATGGTTCCTTATCGTAAACGTGCCCAGAATTCTTACTTTCATTAAAATACATTAGATAATTACTATCTACACATTTTTCAATTAAAGTTAGAACATCTACTCGCATACTTCCACTTCTAATTATGTATTCCATTATGGTAAATTAATAACTCCACTGACTTAATCTTGTATTGAAGCCAAACCCGTTATGTAAAGCCCGATTATTATTTTGTCGGATGGTTTTAATGATTTAATGAGTAGGCAGGAGAGTTCGACAACAAAATACCTTTAGCTCTAGCTTGCGCAAATATTATTAGGAGACTGAAAAACTGTGTAACGTCTAGGAGTCATTGACTCATTATCCTTGAAATTATGTTTTTCTATTCCGCTCCACTCAATTGTTAATACCGGTAAGATATAGTGAAGTCATCGTCTCATTCACGTTTCGAAGGACAATCATTGCCGCTGGCCATCTGTGGAATTTGAGTCTACATAGGACAAAACATCAGGCAAAAACTGTATTTTTCTTTTCAATTCTTTCGAATCGATAAAATGATGAAAATATTGATCAGAGTTTAACAGCAATAAAACTTCCCAACTTCCCAAAGCAATATCGGAGCAATAACGGAGATCGACATGATGGGTAGCACAACTCAAGGGTGCTCAGTGGGATTATCTTCTCTATGCATATTCCAGCTACTGTATCGCCAGTGATAGTGTCCTGACTCTACGTGATCCTTTTCCAGGGAGTAAAATTGAATACACTCAGATCTTTTACCACAACGAACAATAACAAAAAACAAATTTTCTGAAAGGACTTCTATTCTGTTCTGATTCCGAATCAATTGCAATTATACAGAAGGCAGACCCGAAAGGGTGAATATTAGAAGTGAAGAAGACACTTCAATTGTCCAATGATTCATTTTATCATTTGACAATTTTTTTTATTGATAATAGTGTCATAAGCAACAACCAGTTCGGCTTTCAATAAAAAAAGAACACCCATGATGCTATCTTTTCTTTGTTATATGACGTTTATGTAAATAATAATAAAAAAAAGTCATCAGCAGCAGTGTTCTGTGACTTTTCTAAAGCCTTTGACTGTGTAGATCATGGAATACTGCTGAAAAAACTATATCACTATGGCATCCGTGGAATTACTCACAAGTGCTTCGAAAATTATCTCATAGGAAGAAGTCAGATTGTGAAAACCTCATCATTCTCATCAGAAGGCGAAATAAAGAATGGCGTACCACAAGGTTCAATACTGGGACCGATACTTTTCCTGCTATACATAAACGATTCAGCATCTATCGATATAAAAGGAAAATTCACCCTATTTGCTGATGACACTACAATATTGTGGCGTGATAAAACTTTATGTAATCTACACGAGAATGTAAGTGCAGATATAAAAAAAAATAAAAAAGTTGTGCGACTCTAATCTGCTGTCTTTCAATGTTTACAAAACAAATTTAATATCATTCCGCTGCTTTATCGACAGCATTCCTTTACCAACACAGGACGCGGACAGGATAATTGAAAACAGACCTAGTACTAAATTTTTGGGGGTAATAATTGACAATAAACTCAAATTCGCCGATCACATTGTAACCCTCAATAATAAGCTAGCTTCAGGGTGTTTTGCAGTGAGAATAACATATAAGGATCTTGGTTTGTCTGCCGCTAAATCGGCTTATTTCTCACTTGTTGAGTCACATTTAAGGTATGGAATTCCTTTCTGGGGAGTATGTTGCAAAACTCAAATGCAAACGGTGTTCACCATTCAGAAAAGGGCTATAAGATTCATGTGTAATGCCAAAAGTCGAGACTCCTGCAAACCCCTATTTGAATTACATAAAATCTTGACAGTTTTTGGAATCTTTATTTTAGAAACAGTATCTTTAATTAACAAACATAAATTGATATCTAGCGGTTACTCCAATTATTATGCCCTTATTATGTGGTGGACCCTATTATGACCTATTATTGGACCCTATTATGAAGAGTTCTATGAGGACCGCTTTCTCTAATTTATTTTATTAACTGTATTTTTTATTAAACAAAGTATGTTATACTGCATTTTGTATTTTTTATTGTATATCTTTAATCAATTTTTTATATGTTTGAGTATTTTAACATTATTTGTGTACCCTATATATGTATGGTGTATATATATATATATATACATATATATATATATATATATATATATATATATATATATATATATATATATATATATATATATATATATATATATATATATACACACCGATAGAACGACTACCGAAGAAAACAGAATAGAAATTGATGAATAAATGAATATTTTTTGAGAAAAATTAAAATTCACCTTATTTTTTGAACATTTTTTTTACCTATCACATTTTTCTAAATGGAAAATGAAAATTTTATTAAAACAACGATAAAAATAAAAAATAAAAAAAAAATTAATTGGCGCTCCGGGGCGACTTCATTGATTCCAGTGGCGCATTTGCTTTTTCAGCTGCAGGAAAACCCGGAAAAACCTGCAGCACCACATCATCTGAAGATCTTGATCTAACAATGTCCTCTCTCTTATAAAACAAAATGTAGGGTGTCTCCAGAGGCTCCAATAAATTCAGATTGAGATGGGATGACTTTTGAGATGAAATATATGGTATCTTGATAGGTGAAGTACATACGGTAATCTAGACAGGTTGAAGCTCTATGTATGACACGTATAGGGATAGAAGGGAAACCAATGTCCATCCACCTCTATTGTAAGAACGAAATTACAGAGTATGATTCATAAAGAATTGCAAAAGTTTAATGAGCCACCGTGTATGTGTCTTTGAACATCTTACGTTAATGTTCCCGTGGGAGAAAGTTTGTAGCGAATCTTGCCTATCATTACTTTCGGAGTACAATGACTATCTAACATGAAATCTGTGAAAAATTCATCGCGTTCACTGCACTACAGATAAGTGCATCCCGCTTGGTAGTTCGGAGGATGAACAATGAAAATCCTAGCTTTGAACGCAGATGAATTTCATTGTACGCGTGTTTCTGAGATAACTGACTTTGATTCCGTTAATTACTTACTTCCATCTTGAGAGTTTTTCTGTGGTGATGAGAATAGGTCCTTTGAACGGCGAGATAATGAGAAGATATGAGAAGGAATGCTGTTTTTTATAACTGAGACTTAGGTAGAACTTAAGTATGAACGCAGCAACTTTGCTCCTCTCTGCATATCAGAACATTACATTTGTTGCAAATTTTATATAATATAATAATTCAATATCAGAATATTTATTGAAACAAAATATAAACTGTAACCTAACTTAGCTAAAGTTGAACTCATAAAAAGTGCAACTTGAACCAAAAGAAATTGAATTACGAATATTATTTTTGAACAAAACATAAATCTTATCTGTAAGTTGATTTAAACTGTTAGTTTCATACGGTTTGTTACTTTAATATCTATGAAGTTTTTCGACTCTCGTGAGCGATTACTAAAAGCTACATATCACTTGATATATCATAATTTTATCACTGTTGGCCTTTGAGGTTCAAGGCATTTATATTATTGGGTCTTTAAATAATCGTTTTGGTGTTCAAAGGTTCTAAAGACTTTACCAATACATCCTCATTCATACTATAAATCATAACACATACGTGACGAATAAATGGAGAACGATTGAACTTTTTTTTTTTTGGGATGAACTTTTCAGTTTGCCCCTTATTGCACTTCAGCAGATTGTTTATTGATTTACCTTTCTTCCTTTTTCAGAATGTGGAAAGTTATATACCCTGTTCCATGAACGCGAATATGTATCATGTGGTCTATGAAACGAATTTCAATACCTCCATTTAGTTTGACCAATATACATTTTTGAAATCCTTCCAAATAACCCCATGAATCCCAGAACTATCATTTCTTCCATCATGTTATTGTGTTCTGAAGTCTGAGATTGAGGGTTGTGCCGTTTTGATGGAATTCTGATTCAGTCAATGCAGTGAAATGAAATCGGAAACAATTTTTGAAAGTAGATAAATCGAAACTCGTGAAATGTCATGCGTAAACTATTGATCACTTTGTAATTCAATAGTCATCAATGAAAGCTAAACAATACCACTGAATGTGAGAAGGCCTCCCTAGATTTAAATAACCTTTTTTGCTTCTATTGTTCCAAAACCAGGGCTACATTTCTATTCGAGCATCTGGACTATCACGAAGACATCGATAATACTGCTGATTATCGTTCAGAAACATTATTCGAAACAAGGAAGTAAGTATATAAGGTAATCTCATGATGTTTGATTGAATGATTAAGTTGTTTGTTTATCTTCGGATTTTGTTCACTTTCTCCTGAAATTATGCAACCTCAACTATATCTAAATTATAAACATATTTCTCTTGTGTAAATAACCCAACAAAAAAGGCTTTCTACGACTTTTCTTGGTTTGGAACAACCGAAAGTTATTTGATATTTATAAATATAATGTTTGTAGCAATTATACCAAAGCGCAAAAATGCCTTTTTTTTTATTTGTTTGTTAGTAATTCTGACTTTGAAAGTCAATTAAATTTAATCTAATATCAAAATGTCCACTTCGATCCACTCCATGTTTGATTCGTTGGGAAGGTGATATACAAAAATGTGTTAGTTGGGATACCATCAGCCTGTAGACGTGTACCTGACCCTCCAAGGATTGGTCGATGGTGAGGTTGTCAAAACTTCAAAGCGTAACTACCACAGGAATTTTTCTAAATGTGGGCATCTGTGAGTTAGCTATATATACGTGACATGCAGGGTTTTTTGCCTCAGGTTTGGGAAAGTCGTTTGAGCATAAGCTTTTGCTGAACTGCTTAGGAGAAGTTTGTTTTCTCTGTTGGTGCACCAGAGTCAGTTTGCACTGCTCAAGAATTTGGTGCAAGGCAAATTCATGAGACAACCTGCCATTGAGGAGGCTTCCTGGCTGTACCACCTTTCCTTTTAGGTTTTTTAACAGGTTGAGAAGTTGGAGAACTGATAAGGTTTTGCTCTTAGTCCCATGTTACAGGGAGGATAGCTGCTGTCATTTGGCCGTCCTCCTTCTTCTCTGTAGACTCAGGATTGGACTTTTTGGTTACTTTAGGGACAATAAAGGGTCGGCCCCGTAAAAAGACTTTCTGTGACAAGAGGGCAATCTTGAAGGTTCTGTCAGTGACACTCTCAGAGGGATTAGAGTCACATATCCTTTCGCACACATACACATAATTTAGGATAAGGCTATTTACCTTCACGATTAATCTCATCCGGCAGGGATATTCTAACATCCACCACTGCAGGGATATAGAAATTCAAAATATTTTCCAATAACATGATCGACCCCCTTTTCTATTTGGAAACAATACGGGGTTTCTCTGAAGGGTTGGGAATAAAATCAAAAGGACACACTATACGGAATAATATAGCTTCTTTGATATAAACCTAGACGTTTCTCGCTGTTTTTTGGCAACAGCGCTGCGCTGTCTGGTGTTGGATCAGAGAATAGATGGTCGAGTCGAGACACAAATGTCACTAATAAAAGTAGTCAGATGCAATATCATTTGTAAATGGTGTTTTCTTTGTTAATGATTAACGTAGTTGTAATATAATTATGTGATTCAATTAAATGTTTACATTATGATTGATCTTTATCAATTTTTTTGTTAAACGAAGCAATTTTGTACGGGTGAATAAAAAGTGTTTTCAAATTCCACTTAGCAAATAGTGATAATTTTTCGAAAACACTCACTGAAGTAACTCTTAAAAAAAGGAATATTTCATTTGAAAGATTAAAAATCTACCTGTTTCAGAAATTTTCGAAAACATTCCTCTATTTAGTTCATAATGAATTCATTATTTCATGAACACACTCTATTATAACAAAGGATATGACACGTTCATATTCATATTCATTCTTCGAACCACTGGGCAATAACTCACCAGTATGTGAATGTGTGTTGTAGTCCTGAAGTGAGTCCGGAAAGTGACAACATTCGTCAATATGGTGGTTCAAGACTAATTAGCATTCTTGTCGAGCATATGGAGGCCGATGACTGCCAAATTTTTAAAATTGATGCATCTTATGCAAACATAAGTCGTGTTTAGATTTTGAATAAAACATTTTTTTCAACTTGTTTCGAAGTTGGTTGACCTGTCTGGCTGAATGCTTGTTGTAACAATGAGATGAAAGGAGCAAAAATGTATGGAAAAAAAATAATAAAAATGTGGTTGAAATATTACTGTTAGGCTTATTAATGAAAATTTCATGACAGTTACATAAAAAGTAATAAATATCATGTCAAAAGTACCTAGTATAGAGACAATACATGTTTTAGTAAAATGTTTATCTATTAAAATTTCTATTGTTTGTATTAGTTACTGAAATGATTGTCTCCCAAAAATATTTTGCCTAAGCGGTAATCAGTTATGAAGGTAGAAACCATATAAATTGTAGAATTTTTACATTCGGCCGATTGATTCTTATTTTCAATATAAACCATAATAGAGCGAGTTTAATAACATTGCTTTGGAGGTTAGTATTTATTAGTATCGTTATCATTATTTTTACTACAACACATTTATATAAATCAGGTTAAATAATTTGGGTAAGGCCTAGTAATAGATCATCAATATCAGATATTTTGATGAACGTGGAAGAACTTAATATTAAAGATCAGTTATCTATGAAATCTTGAAAATATTTTGGGATCTTCAAGTTACCGCACTTATGACTCTTCCAAAATTGATTCCATATAAACTATACAACCATTGACTGGTGTACGAGTATTAATGAACTGCATTAAAACTTCTTTTATGCTGAGATTTAGGGAAATTTGAACGACGGTTACATTGTTAATTATTTCAGTATATTGTATTCGTTTGAAAATGTTCTTGCTGGACGAAACTGTAGTAACGTTAGTTGCAAATACAAGTAGTATAAAAATTTATAAAGTTTCAATTCTCATTTTTTATGAAAACTCTTCTCCACCAGAATGAAAATGCCGCTTCTCGATGCGCATTTTGCTAACCATATTAGCATTATCAGAAGATGTTGTTATTATTATTAAGTAGTTAGTAGTTGAGCTACTGTTGTTTTTGGTGCTATCGTAATTAACATACTCGTATTCGTACGAGCTAGAATTGAGGACTGATCTGATGCAGACTCGAATGAATTCAGTTCTCAAACACTTGGAACCGAGTAAAACATTTTATCGATCGGGCTATATAATATTCGTGGAATGAATACTTCATTCAAAGTGTTTTCCTTTTTATTGATCTTTGTCTCGTCAACTGGAGAACTGTTTGAAGAACCAGCGAAAACATTTCTTCTACCATAGTGAACTTCTATGTTGAATACCTGATATTTGAATTGTTTGACAAGCAGCTTCAATCTGTATTGTTTCCTCGTCTCATACATCACAATTTTTCAGAAGAAAACTTCGAAGAAACAAATAACGTGATGTTCGGTACTAAACTTGGTATACCCATAAGTAGATGATAATCTATCCGCGGGTTGCCGGACATGACGTTCCCATCTGATGGTAATGATAATGACGATGACGCTCTCTGCCTCTTGAAAACTGGTTCTTACATCTTTGCCCGGAGCTTTCGTCGATACCGAGCAGGCCGATGAACTCGTTGTCCAAAAACAAAAGCTCCAAGCTCTCTTCTCTCGCAGGATTACAGAGACGTATTTATTCATTAAAAATTTGATCGACGGCAACGGATAATTTTACATTATCGATTCAAGATGGTTCATTACTCAATGATGCAGATTATCAATAAGCTGCTCCTACGCTCAGTGAAAAATCCTACAAAAAAGGTTGATGTTTTTTGTTTTGATTGTGAGCGCAACAATAATATGTAGTTTATTCCACTAGAATTCATTTTAATGACTTCGGTTTGAGGAATAAAATGTTTTGGAGGGAATGTCAACGAGTTCGAAATAATATAATAATAATAATAACAATAATAATCTCTTTATTTACTCAGATTGATCTGTATAACTACAGGAGCAGAAGTACAAATGGAAAAGAGGAAAACGTCAATGTACAATATTGAAAACTAATGAAACTATACTCAAATAGATAATGTCATAAAGTTATAATATATATTAATAAATAATTCTTTCCTATATACACATATAGTATTGGATTACAGATAAAAGTCATCCATACTGTAGCAGTTCTTTGACAGAAGCAGTTGCTTCAGTCTTTATTTGAAGATATGTACATTTTCAGAATTTTTCATGTTGTCGGGGAGTTTATTGAAGAGTTTGCAACCCTGAAACTCAAAACTTATTTGGAAAAGAGCAGTGCGATGTTGACTAGGTAATAATAAGTGGGCATTTCGGGTAGGATGATTATGATAGGCTCTGTCAGCAGCTAATGTGTCTCTATTTCGATAGATGTATGTGCAAGCTTCCATTATGTACACTCCTGCTAGCTTTAATATTTTCAAATTCTGAAAAATTTCTCTACAAGAATCTCTATAGCCCAACTTAGCAATGATCCTAATAGCATACTTTTGTATACAAAACACACGAGACACGTACAAAATGTTCGTCTACGTCAAGACATAACGAGAAGTACTGTTAAATCATCAAATAACCTTCATCATACTATTAATTTCCACGATACTGGATTGGGAGAAAAAGCGGATGTGTCTCCTCTTGATTTATTTTTATGGAAATACCTGACAAGTGGAATATTTACAACACAATCAGCGGTTTTATATCTGCATAGAAAATTGTAGTCGAGGGCCCTCGAATTATTTGGAAAGTTCGAAAATGGCAGATAAATAAATTCAAAATTTCAAATGATTTCTCTAACAGAATTGTTTGGCACAATTTCAAAATTCAGAAACCACTGTAAACAAAATGCCACGGGTTTTAACGAATTGTTCCTCCTTTCCGTTCGAAAATTCAGATTTGATTAAAACCTTCCCTTGAAAGTTGAAATGGCGGAGTGAAAAATACAGGACAAAATGTTCTCACCTAACCAAAAAGATTGAAGAAGTTTCTGATAACGGCTCTTTTTCGTTTGACCAGATTGTATGTTATATTTGTTTTTGTATGACTACTGAAAAGAGCAATAAATATGTGACTGTTTCTTGTGACGCCCGACAAACTTCTTTATTGCGAGTAATGACCACATTTCTTGCTTGCTGAATAATATACACTATTATATATTACATTTATTTTGACATAGACATTGTTTTTGAAGCGAATATATAGAAGACTGACACAAAATGTATAGAAAATGTAAAAAGTAAACCAAAAGGTGACTAAAAATATGCAGGGTATATGAATGATACGTTTGAGATTAAAAAAAATGTCTTGAGTAAAAGTTGTAGAGTTGTTGTGGTTCACCAAAGTCATATATTTTCCAGTAGAACATCTTAAATATTTTTACTCAGTGGCGCTTTTTCTGTTTAGGGGTAGGTAATCAAAACTCGGTATCACTTTTTTCTAGTTTTTCCAAATGATACAACCTGTAAACAAAGCCATACCAGAATAATCTACATTATGAGCTATGGAAAACATAGGGTTTTACGGCTTCAGATATATCTAATATAGAAAATATAAAGAAAGTATAAAAAAGTCAAATGAACTGATATACACTTTAATAAAAATGAAGCAAACGGTTTTCACTTTTCAACAATTTTCACGTACACCTCAACCGATAGCTTTAGATTGAACCTCATTTTTTATTTTAGTCCTAAACAATCATACAATTTTAAGAGATATCAAATGATCCTCAAAAATTTAGGACAAGCTTGCGGTCTATAAAATAATCATAAAAATAAGAAATAAGCTAGAGGAAATTTAAGGGAGAAGAGACAAACTTTCTCCTGCAATAAGGTAACATAATTCATATCCGTTTGTAACAATGATCTTAGGATACTCGTTAGTTAATTATAAGGGAACTACGTGGCATAATATATGACTATAAATATTCCTTTCGAATATTTCCGCTGGAAATTATGATGCAGTTGAAATTACTATCCTGACACAACTAGAATAAGCTGGTATTTTCAAACCGAGTCAGCATTACCAGAAGAATATTATGATTACCTAAATAGTTATTGTAGCCTTGAGATGATGCCAAAAGGTGTCGAGGTATTTCTATCAAGTGTATGTGTTATTAGCAAATACCTAAATCAAAATATACGCCTAGAGTGAGACATCCGATAGCGCAAATTTAAGGGTTCCTATTTTTTACATCACTTGTCAAGTGAATCCTTGAGAAAGCCTTTTCAATTAAAAAAATGATTCCTAGAGTTTCAGTTCTGTGTTTTCCAACACAACAACACAATCCCGATTGGAAAATGCCTCTGAAATTGCAATATAAATTTGACGTCCATATATAAAAATGGCGACAATGGTGCAGACAACTTTTAGTGGTATACTCTTTTAGATATATGTATTTATATACGAGGGGTTACTTGTGTGCCTCGCTATTTTCGATTAAGTTTCAATAAAATTCTTATATTTATTGTTAAATAAAGAATTATTCCCATGTGATGAAATTGATCGATACGTGATGAAAATTGTTAACGTATTCAAGGAGGAAAAAAAAGTATGAAGAAGCTATTGTGAAATGATTACGACTTGTTCCCCGCTTTCTCCAAATAAAAATTTTTGCACTGTAAATTCTATTTTCAAGTAAAATTTCAATAGTTTTTTTCAACTGTTTGACGTCAAAAGTCTACTTTCGGCGCGCGCAAGTTAATATAAAAGCTTTTTAGACGCAGCCATAGAGGTAGTTGTGAAATACAGTAATTGTAACACCATCCTTCATTTCAACATTGTTAATATTTTTTTTACTTGGTTTGAACCTCCTTCTTTCATAGTGTATTTCGTTAGTATCGTAAAATGAGAGGTAAAGTGAAATACGGCTCTGCACGATGATGAAGGACATTTTTGATTACTCGATCCAATGTAACAATTTCAAGGGCAAGTTATTTTTGGATGTAGCACCAAAACGAGCTTGATACGCACCTATCATACTTGTACCTACCTCATGAAAGATGCTGTTGGCCGGTTGAAATGAGATGCCCAGCGTCCAGCGTGGGATGCGATCATCTAGATATAGCATTTCAGGTTTTTATGACTATAATCAAAATATTCATAATTCATTATAGAATCAATTTGTAAGAGATTATGTTCTGACGAGAAAATACTGGCATGAAAAATATAAAACTGTTCCCACAAGCACGATTCAATGTACTATGCAGGCAACATATGTGTTTTCTTCAATATTCTTTCAAACTTTGTGATAGCTTGCCTTTGATTTCATGAAAATATCATTTTTTGCGGTTGTACTGTTCAAATTATATTGATGAACTTCCCTTCTAACTAAATAATATTTAATCAAATTAACAGATGAAAGATACTGTAAAATAGATACTAACCCAAGACCTAAATAATGTATCTCTATAAATGCCGTTCTCCAAATGAAAGTGTGATGCTCATGCGGAGGTTTTTTGGTGAAAATTCAACAATTTTGGAAAAAACTTCGCTGCCACACTCTTCTTCTCCGAAATTTACGAAAAAATTGCATGACAAGAGCCAACCGATATGCCTACATCGTCAGCAACTTCTCTAATAGTAATTTGACGATTCTCTATCACAATTTGCGTCACTCTCAACATTTTCATCGATTGTTGATGTACTGAGGCGTCCAGACAGTAACATCTTCTCGACTTTCTGTGAAAAGCTTCTTCTTCCTGACACCTGTGTGGATATGAGTAGAAGGAAACGTGAAAAAGTGTTTGAAAACGATTTGGTTAGCTGTATGAATTTGTCAAGAATAGGTTTTTTTATTTATTATCCTATTTACTAAAGAAGTAAAAGTTATTGGCTAATCAGCAAGCTATTAAACTGAAATCGACCTTCGGACAAATATTGCTGGGGACGTAGTTCTTTCAAGATTACCACATTGTCAACGACGATGAAATTTTAAATGAATTCTTGTCGATGAAACTAAAATCTGTGTAGCATTGTGAAATTATAGTGATATCGAGAGTCCAACAACTTGGGAAAAAACTGAAATAAATACAATTTTATATGTCCACATAAGTCCAAAGACTTCATCAATGAGAAATATATACGTATGAGAAAATAAATATTTCGAATCTTGAAACATTGACCTCTCCCAACGTACCTTCGCAGTAGGTTCTTTTAGATGCCTACTAGAAAATAACTAGTTCCCCGGCTAATACCACGAAAGACATTGAATTATATCTGTCTCGAAAGTCAGTCGAGTCCCAGGCAAACTGTCTATAGGTGATCCACTCGAATGACTTCAGCTTGCTTAGAATGAGAGGAATCTAAATTTCAAAGTATGAATGCCACATTGTATTATGATATCAATGCAATTTGATCATATTTAAAAAGACTCGAATTCTTCCTCTCCTGGCACAGAACTAGAATCTAGGGTTCAGTTATAAGGGTGTTTGTGATTTCTATGAGCTGTAGTTAAAACCAACCTTAACTACGTAAGGTTGCCTAACTAACTAGAAAAAATAGTGAATTAATGATTCTTACCAAAAATTCTTCGCGAACATTTCAAGCTAGTTCCCTGGTACTAGTTTATCAAACAGGAAGCTGATTTGCCTTCTCCAGAGTGTCACTTTCTGGGCAGAGACAAACTGAGATGGCGGAATCTATAACTTTAATTTTTTCAAGGCTTAAAATTGAATAATTCGGACTACGTCGAAATTACTGAATCATCATCATCTTGCCATCGACATCATTCAGCACCCTCATCAAAAATGTTCAGAATTGAGATAATGTTGCTGTTCCTAATCTTTTTGCGAGCTCAAGTATATAGCTGATTGACTGATTTGAATGTTCCTTGCCGGTTAGAATGGAAAAAAAAAAACTATTTAATACGCCTTCATTGTGATTTCTCTACATATTTCTTGGCAATAACAGCCATCACAAGCAAAGGAATTTCGGACTAACAACAATGCAATTTGCAAATGCAACATTACGTTCTAATTCTTTTTTCTAATATATTTTTCTTCTACTGTTCCTAAGGTGATCATATACCGGGTGTCAACGAATCTATTAGACAAGTCATAACTTCTAGACTATTAGGTGTATCAAAACGAGATTTGGTACAGATAAATGGTATGTGGAGAGGAGAGTTCTCACATATTTTTCACTTTCCGGTCACTTCCGGTTTCAGCGGAAATGGCTCCGGTTCTGAATTTTTAAATGGAACACCCTGTATATTGTAACATTTTTGGATTTCTGAGACAATTCTGGATCAGAAACTGACATTTCCGGAAGTTTTTCAGCCTACTTGATTTTTTCAGAGTCACTTTTAAAATTGCATCTAGGTGGCCATGATCGGACGTAAACTAATCTATGGACCTCAGGTGATATCAGAAAATTGCAATAGCGGAGTTTTAGTGACTAGTGTGTTGAATATGAATGAGACAAGTTTACAAAATAACATTTTCGTGTCTAACTATTATTTTTCAAATGGCGACCATTTTATGACAAGCACTTTCCGAAAAAAGGATTTTTTGACAAATCTAACGATACTAATTTATTTGCGATTGGATTACAAATAAGAACATAAATTAAATATTACTGAGGAAAATACTCGATACAAATTCATTTACTTTTGTCAAGGGTGCCATGGATAGGAATGATGCATAATATTTTGCGGTTATTTCCATCAAGTCCACTTTGGAGAACAAAACGCTCACCTAGGTTATGACAGTGACATAAGCTTTATGAGCAGAAAGTAGAAGTTTCTCTTGATTTTCGTTAATTTTAGTTCAATTTTTCGTCGAAATAATGTATACTCAAAGTGAAAACGTGGATATGTTGTTATTGTTTGGAAAATGCCACAGAAATTCAAGGAAAGCTGCTGAGTTGTATGCTTAGAGATATCCCAATCGGCAACACCCATCTCATCAGTATTTTCCCTATGTTGAGAGTCGTTTTAGGCAAGAGGGAAATCGAGATGCAGAACAGAGGTTTGTCATAAATGAGGAGACTGAGATTAACGTTCTTGCTATGGTAGAAGTTGACAAAACGGTTTCTTTAAGAGAAATTAGTAGAGAAATGCAGATAAGTCACGAATCAGCAAGAAAAATACTGAAAAAGCACAGATATCGAGCATTTAAATATCAGTTACATCAACATTTGTATGCTGACGACGGCAATAGAAGAGTAGTATTTTGTGATTGGTTGCTTCAAAATCATAGAGTTAACCCAAATTTTATCAACTTCATTCTATTTTCCGACGAATCACGGTTTACAAATAAAGGCATGTTTAATAAGCAGAATTGTCGGTACTGGGCCCAACAAAATCAACATGCAATGAGAGAGGGCAATTTTCAAGAAAGGTTTGGCGTCAATGTCTGGGCTGGTATCGTTGGAAACAGAATAATTGGTCCAATATTGTTTCAAGGTCAGTTAACAGGGGTTAGATACTTGGGTTTTCTTCAAAATGAAATCGAGGATCATCTTAATGATATGCCTTTAGAAGTTTTACGGCAAATTTACTTCCAGCAAGATGGAGCACCACCCCATAATAGCAGAGACGTACTTGATTTTTTAATAGAGCATTTTAATAATAGAGTTATTGCAACCAACGGTCCAGTACGGTGGCCTGCCCGCTCACCGGATCTGACTGTGTTAGATTTCTTCATTTGGGGGTATGTAAAAGAAATGGTCTACTATGCAACAGCCACAGCCACTCTCGAAATCTTAGAAGAAAGGATTCAACAGGCATTTAGAAGTATATCGCCTCAAATGTTACAAAACGTGTTGAGAGAAACAATTGAACGAGCTGAAATGTGTCTTGAACAAGGAGGGATGCACTTTGAAAATTTACTATAGTGGAATTTTCAAGAACTTAGGATATTGCAAAAAATCTAAGTGCATCGTTGAAATTATTAGTTAAATTTGTTAAATTTGTTGATCCAATCGCAAATAAATTAGTAACGTTAGATTCGTCAAAAAATCATTTTTTCGGAAATTGCTTGTCAAAAAATGGTCGCCATTTGAAAAATAATAGTTGACACGAAAATGTTATTTTGTAAACTTGTCTCATTCATATTCAACACACTAGTCACTAAAACTCCGCTATTGCAATTTTCTGATATCACCTGAGGTCCATAGATTAGTTTACGTCCGATCATGGCCACCTAGATGCAATTTTAAAAGTGACTCTGAAAAAATCAAGTAGGCTGAAAAACTTCCGGAAATGTCAGTTTCTGATCCAGAATTGTCTCAGAAATCCAAAAATGTTACAATATACAGGGTGTTCCATTTAAAAATTCAGAACCGGAGCCATTTCCGCTGAAACCGGAAGTGACCGGAAAGTGAAAAATATGTGAAAACATTCCTCTCCACATACCATTCAACTATACCAAATCTCATTTCAATTCTCCTAATAGTCTAGAAATTATGACTTGTCTAAAAGATTCGTTGACACCCGGTAGATAGTTGATGTGATACCTCTTCTGCCCAATTTGGAGAGAAAATATTATGTTATTGTACAAATTATGCCGTTGATTCTATTGTAAAGAAGTGAAAACAGAACAAAGTGACCAATAGATTTAGTTTCCGCCCTGTCAGTTTTCGTCACCCGTAAAAAAAAATAACGATCTGAGATGAGGCAATTTGATTTTTGGTAATAGGGACTAGGTTTTCCTCCTTATCCTAGGTTTGTGTAGGCAAGTCGAACATACTTGGTTCCATAGTGGACAACACAAGATTGGCAAAATTCAAAACAGTGAGGTGTTGTATAGGCAATATCGTCAACTAACATCCCAGTCAATAAATTGAACTAATTAATGTCAATGTGAATATAGGAGAAAATAGTTCAGATGGTGTTCCATCACTCGCGTATAAAGGTAACACCTCGTTTATCTTTAGCTCGCACATGTGTCGATTTCTGAGGGTTGTCGTTCGTAGGGCGGCAAGAACTCTTCAAATAAAAAAAGAGAGATTTTAACATGTAGTCAATAATTAAGGCTGAGGGATTTACATATGATCTACCAAACCCCTTTTTGAATTTACATCACTACGAGTACCTGCTATTGTATTATTATTATTCCAAACAAAATAATATACAAATCATGTAGTACTATTACCTTGTTTAATCGTGATCGATGAAGTTGGTCCTCCTGGCGGAGACAATAGAACCGGACTCTGGATCGGAGTACTGCCCGCCAAAGGTATATGAAGAGGAGTCAGTTGCTGGGGTGGTGGAGATCCGTCAGTGGTGGATCCAACCGAGCTGGGATCACTAAAACCTTGAGTGTCCTCGGGAGTATCGAAGAAACACAAGTTGAACTCGGAACCGGCTTCAAATGTTAATTCCGATGCATTGATTTTATCGGGGGATGGCGCACGACCCAGATTACCACTTAGCGATTGGTCGATTTTGAAAACGTCCATTTTATCGTTCAGCAAAGTTCAATAACTCTGTTAAATCACTTACTTGTTGTTTTGGAACTATTTCGAAAATAATTTTTATCGATTTCTGTCACAAACTAGTCTATAGTGAAAGCGAAAAACGAGCTTTTCCCTTTGTTAACTTTTGAATCGAAAAATTATATGTCGACTTTAATCATAATTGAGGTTTCATGATGAAATTTTCATTACTTTATGCTGGTGCATATATTAATTTTCTTGCCTTCTCTACCTATATAGAGGTATCAAAGCCAATATTCAGCCCTTCAAATTAGACCGAGAAAACCATATCGAGTAAATGCCCCAAACTGTAACTCTTTCACTCACAATGAATCATGCTCATCTCAAAGCAGTGGCGGCTCATCAGAGGAGGCAAGGGAGGCTTAGCCTCCCCATAAAATTTGAGGCTAGTCATCGCAATAAATTAAAAGATATTGACAAATAATTATGATTATTTTTTTCTAAAAATGCTTGGGTATCATTACTTTCCCATTAATTTTTAATATAAATACATAATATACCCGAAAAAACACTATCACTCACTACGTAGCACGTACCACACTGTATCATCCTGCATCCACAAAACTCAAACGCACCGCCCATGAACGAATAAACTATCAACCCGAAATAATAAATGCCATACGTTGCAAGGGAGCCAAGCCTCCGACCGCTTTAAAAAACACAGGCTCCACGAGACCGATCCAACCAGAGACATACGTCCCGATTTGTAATTTCAGTTGCAGAAGGTATAGCGTCAGAGGAGGCTAGCCTCCAGTTGGTCTCCGATAGTGTATGACTGCGTTTGTTTTTTATTTAATTATTCGGACGGGATGCCGTGACGGACCGGGACTGAAAAATATTTTGATAAATTGTTTTAGTGTTTCTTGATAATATTTGTTATTTGTGTATAAAACAGGCAGTATTGTATTATAGCAGTGCTTTTTGGTAATATTTTTAATGTGTTTTTAAAGAGTTTTCTTTCAATTTCAAGGTATTTTCAGATTTTCACTTTTCGGTAAGTTTTTTTTTCATTCATTATGGATACGTTGGACGAAATTAAAAAATCTGACGATATAGTCGATTGGTTGCTGACAATAATTTTAAGTCTTTATCTTATGATAATAAATTTTACATTATTAAAACTCTGGAAAGGCCTCAACCAAATTTGATTTCAATTAAATCGTCAGATAATCGACAAAATCGAGGATTTAATATTAGTTGGTACGATAAATGCGATTGGTTAACCTACTCCATTAAACGAGAAAAACTTTTTTGTTGGACCTGTGTTTTATTTTCCGTACAAACTGAATACCAAACGTGGTCTATAATAGGATACTCCGATTTAAAAAAATTACCTCTTGTTATGGGGCAAATATGATTCACAATTTGGTACTTTTTTAAACGGTAGCGTTTTTTCGGGTACCTCAAAAACCATACAAAATGAGCTTATAGACAGTGTGGCATATATTATCAAGTATAATATAAGCAAGGAGATTGAAAGTGTTTCTTTTTTTGCATGGGAAATTGATGAAACTACCAATACTACCTGTACATCACAACTTTCAATCGTTTTTAGATATGTCAAAGATGGTAATGTGGTAGAACGTTTTATGGGTTTTCATGATGTTTCATCTGGGCACAAGCTGACGATTTGTTTAATTTTTTAATTCGTACGTGTGACACCTATGATTTTAGGCAAAAGTTAATCGCGCAAACCTATGATGGGGCTGCGGTCATGGCCGGCCATTCAAAAGGTTTACAAACTAAAATAAAGTCCATAGCTCCTCATGCACTTTTTACGCATTGTCATGCCCATGCCCAAACTTTAGTATTAAGCAAAGCGTGCAACAACAAACATTTCCGCGCCTCCGGCGGGCTTATCTGTGTGTATATAGTCTTTATCACTTTAGCCTCCCCTGTTCTCCAATGCACGAGCCGTCACTGTCTCAAAGACTAGACTACATTCAATCTAGCTCATTTTTTTATGGTGGAGGAGGTTAGTAGAACGAGCGTCGAAAAGAGTGTTGTAACAAGTCTTACAACAGGGACTACATTCAAAAATTTCTAACTCGAAAAGTACGAAAAATCTCATAACATATGTTGGGGTCTTGGGTTGTCCAATCTAAAAACATATTTTAGACGCTTCCGTTTGGGCCACCATGTATATAGAGATTTGTTTGAAACCATCTTTCAATTTCAACGAGGAATGAAGGAACAGGCTGGAACAAACAAAGGGTTTGAATCTCATCCCTGTCGGCCAAAGAATGTTCATATCTTTATTGATGCCTTCGATTCAGTTTGAAAAAGATTCCAAGTGAATCCGTTTACAAATTTGATTCAGGTTTAGGTTTGAATACTTGAATTTTCAAAGGTATTTCTAATTGTATCAGATACTCTTCTGTTTACTGTCGATAGTTACATATCTTTCAGATTTTTATTGATGCAGAAATCACAAATACAACTTGAGTACATTGAGATACAATGGGAATCCTATTGAAAGATTTCTTCTCAATATGAGTGGCTTATGATAATATATGTCACTTATAAAATAAATAATAATCTCGTAGAATGTCGCCTTGGATCAAACGTTCACCGGTTCAGACTTTGTTACTCCTCAGTGGGGAACATAATAAATTCGATAAGATAGAACTGAGAATTTTGTGCGGGTATTTCAAACGATGCTTTACTCCGACGACTGGTTTCTCTTCCCCAATGCCCATATATTATCTCATGAACATGAAACCAGAAACGAATGAAGATTTTTATCTGAGAAAAGCTCGACGAATTTAATATATTAACACTTATTTTTTTCGAGTCTTGAAGCGAGTATTTCCAATTACTTGAAATATTCGAAGAGGAATTTTAGTTTCCGAAATAAACATTTCACGTCTCTCATGCTGACGCTGGTTTTCATGAATCAAAATAAATGGATATACTAGAGAGACATAGGTTTATTTTTCAGTTGTTTATATTCCTGAAATATTCCTGAAAAGCAATTTCAAATTGTACTATTGAATTAGTATATACTTTCCTGAGAAATAGATCAACACATTATAAGTTTCACTAGTTCGGACTTCCAGTCATCACCCGAAGACGATTGTAGATACCAACAATCGAAACGTCGTGAACTAACGTGACTTGGAATCTCTACACTTTTTTATTTTTTTTATTATTTTTTTTCATTTCTTTAATTTTTATTTATTCAATTATTATATTTTTACTTGTAGGTTATTTCACTATCATTTCATTTCAGGTTTATTGTTGCTTAATATAATTGTTATTTTCAACTATTCTTTTTTAATTACTCTTTTTTACTTGTTTCAGGGATTTCAAATCATTTTATATAGTAGACAATGGAAGTCCGAACTAGTGAAACTCATCACGAAACATTGTCAATCACCTTCAAACAACACATTATAAATTGTTCACGAACTGAAACAAATCTAGAATTCTGACATGAAAATGCAAAAGTTGCGGATTTCGATAAAGTTGAGATGATAATACAGTTTCCGGCACAGAAACAAGACAAGAAAATGCAAAAACAACGTAGATAGATAGGACCTTTCTTCAGTTTTCAAAATTCTCTTCAAAACCACCATGAATGGATCCATTTGACCATGAGGGAAATCAGAACCTAGAAGGTTGCTACCCCAGCGACCAAGTCACAAGGTGATCATGATGCCGATGAAAACTTTAACTATAAGGTTACTCTATGGAATTGCCTTCTCTAACAAGACCTCGATATATTGAAACCTCTACCTTTTTTTTTTAAGACAAGGTGCCTGTGCGAAAGTGAATCGCTATTCACATTGGATTTGAATCGCTAGAGATTGAGACTGAGGTGTGTCCTGTTTTCTGGTTCAGAACAGTGTTTGGAGATTTCGAAAAGCTGCCTTTGTAATTGTGCTGAAACATATCGATGTCAATTTTTTCCCGAATAAACTTATCGAAGCAGAAAGCGGAATGGTCTGGGTTTTTGTTGGATTGAACAGAACCTCGTTAGTTTCACCCCAATTCGAAATTACTTCTAGATTCTCATCAATATATGCAACTTCCTGCTGCCTGTGAAGATGTAAGATGTGTGCCCGCAGACAATGTTCTGGAATCCAAATGGAATGAATGGAATGTTGGTCTCTCAAGACAGGTGAACCGTAGCCGAGTGATGGATATAGAAGTTTCTAATATTCATACTGTATGCGCCTTAAATCCACCAGCATAAATTTCCCCATCAGATTATTAAAATTCATTACTAATCACTTGTTTCCCTCAACCAATTAATTTAAACGATAATCTTTCTTCCAATCTTCAAACTCCAAACCTGGAAATGATACTGTAGGTACCAGGAAGAACCGTGGGGAACATAAGAAGAGATTTTGATATCATTGGTACATTTGAAATTCATAATTTTCGAAGTTCGCAAAAAAATCGAAAGTGAAAAGTTTTCAAATCAAAATATTTAATATGACTTCAATTACGATTTTTGAAGATATGTAGATAATGGAATAGTACAGATCTATACGTGCGACGAAAATTTTAAACAGCGTTTCAAAATACTAATAAAATGGCTGAATAATAATTTGGGCACACTGTATTAAAAGTCTCAAACAAGTTCGAACGTGTTAATGAACTAATTCTGTTAGGTGATATTATTAGTTACTCGTTCACAAAAACGCTATATTTGATGAGTCAATTAGATGTTGTTATTTGTTCAAATATTGATGTTATTATGAATCATTTATCATAGAATAAATATACATTGAAAATCTATTCAACGGACCACCACAAAAAGAAAGCATCTCTCGTTTATTATTCATTTCGGGAGATTTGATAAAAGTTTACTATTTACTCACATAAAGTCTACCAGACAATCCACAATTATTATACTGAAATAGTACACATTTCTTTTACCTTTCTCGATACAAAAACTGATAAATTAGCGAGCGTCATTTTTGTATTCACTGAATCACGTAAAGTATCACGAGAGGAACATATATGAAGTATCACAAATTAATAACAGTGCAGAAATCACTATGACATTATCAGAAGCCAAAATAAAATACCTGAGAAGTGTTTAGGAAAAAATAATTGAGTAGATATATTAGGGAAAATGTTGGCAGGAAACGCAAACAGAAAAAATCAATACCGGAAAGAGTCTGTCTGTCTGAGTAAAATGTTATTGTGGAGAAAACCCAAATTGAGGTAACGATTAAAGAAATTATAGACAGGTCCATATTCAGGTGCACAATAATTGATAGACGAGTTGCTACTACATGAATAAGTTACTGAAATAGTTATCAGCAAGGAAACTGTTTTCGAAAAAAATCAAATATACATTTTCATGGAACAACAATCAAGTAAATTACAGGAATAATTGTCTAGTAAAACGTAAAAAGGACAAAATCGGAAACTGTGGAAAAATAAATCAAAGAGAAAAATCACATGATCTAAAAGAAAGGCGACAATTAAATGGAAATGAACAAATACATGATACAATCTGACACTAGATCGGCAACTGCATGATAGATACTCCTGAAACTGTTTATTTATTTATTTCAGTTGTTTTCGATCGATGAATAATGCACCACTGACAGTACCAGTATTCATTTCAACCAATTAACAAAGAGCAAGGGCATTTATGGCGAATTTACCCAAAACCCAAGCATTCATTTTAGCAGCAAGTTGAAACCTGTTTGTTTTCTCGAAGAAAAATGTTATGTTTATCAGTAACTTATCATGTTCCATAACTTATCCAATTGAAAAAAAGAACTAAGAATTTTATAGGATAATTGAAGGGTGGACTTGCTGAAAGATCTAAGTACCATGTTTTCACTTTTGAGTTTCGTCTTGCTAACCTCTTTTCCCTAATATCCTGTTTTTTACTCCTCGAAATTTTTAATTTTTGACACTCAGCACCGTTATCAATTCCAGTCTTCACTTATCTTGACGTTTTGAAACCTAAATTTCGCTCCGTCTTCAGAATTAAAAACCAGCTACTTCGCAGTTTTCTGATGCTAGAGAATTGTATAGCTATATTTTCTAAATATCTTTGACAGATTTCCAAAAAAAATTCAAAATATTATATATGTGAAGATTGTTGATTGATATCTCAACATTAGATGTAATACAAGGTGTACAAAATTCTTCATAACCATGAGAAAAAACCTCTGAAGTATCAATTGAACATTAGAATGTTCGTTTTGTTTATCATTCACTTTCATTTTTTGGCTCCAATAATAATAAACATGTTCACATTTTTCTCAGTCATTCTCCAAATGGAATCGATACAAACTCTTACTGTTTCATTTTGACTTGAGTATCAATGAATCATTAATGATATATTAAAAAAACACACTTTAATGTGAGACTGTCACTTGAAAAGGTATTCTCACATTAAAGTGTGTTTTTTGAATACGCTATAATGCATTGAATCACTATTTTTATTAATTGAAAGTGATGCGTCAATATTTGTGTGGCTTGACTTTTGACAATCGCCCATTCAGTATGAAGTTCCTATCAACTCCTAGCTTTGCCAAAAACAAACCATCGATAATTGCAGGGGCTCTCTTCCAAACAAAAAAAAGTTACTAAATCGCACCAACCCTAAACCGATCCGACAGGTAGTGGTAACCCTGTCAAACGCTTTTCAGGAGTCAATCAAAACCCTCCCTATGCCTCGCGCCCTCGAACCGAAACAATCGCTAAAAAATACCGCCGTCCTTCGTCATATCGTTCACACTCCCGATCCCTGCCGTCGTCGTCGAACAGGTGGTGCCTCGCGCGTCGGGACGCCATCGCCACGTGATCACCGGCACCGGGTCGAGAGCATCGCAAGTTGTGTAATCCCGTACTACTAACAACGTCCGGCGTGGAACCGGCGAGGTGAGCCTCCAGCTGCTCGGAGAGGAGGGACCGGCCGCCCAGAGGTTGATGAACCTTCGAAGAGATGGTCGTGCACCGATGAGGTAAGCTGGTGACCATCCCGGTGGAGTTGGAGAGCTTCGTTCGGAGGAGGCAGCGTCGTTGGACGCGAAGGTGCGCATTTTTTCCGAATGAAATTAACAACGTCGAAGAAACTAATTCAACATTCAATTCAGTGTCAAAAAATGACAAGAAAATGTGGTGTTTTCGCTCAGAAGAGGCAACGTCTTAGAAGCTGATGAAGGCGACAGTAGATTTTGTAATTTTTCATAAAATTATTCAAAAACATTTCACTAACTTTCTTCGAAAGCTTCTGATAAATTCTCTTCCATACGCTCTGTTTCACTATCACTGTCGTCATTTAAATCAACAATGAATTTGTTTCCACCATTAATATGGAAGTATCCAATCTCCATTTGTCTTTTTTAACTAAAATTACTTTTTTAATCCTTTTCTGCCAGTCTTCTTCGGTAATATCAGATACTCCTTCTTAAACTAGTTATATTACCTTCTCATCAAATTTTGGGAAATTATTTTTACGCCTGATGCTTTCTTTCAATTTTCCCCAAATCAACACGATGGGATTGAAAACACAAAAACAGAAAGGAAGTCTCAGTATGGTGTGTCCATACTGTAACGAATTAAAGTATTAACTGTCTTAAACAAATTTATTTTTAACAATATTTCACTATTACGACTGATTCATATACAACACTTAGCAACTAACGCTTAATTTATCTTCACCGTTCGAATTCTTTGTTAACCGCTCGATTCGGTTTCTGAATACAGTCTTCTGCTCTGGACGAGAAGCGGCCTTTTATATCGGCAACGATCGCTCCAGATCTCTCTAGTGGTTTCGGCACTCATCTATACCTTTCGCGGCGGTTCGCGGTGAGTAATGTGTTTATTCGCTGGCTGAGACATCGGTCAGGGCCGGCTCCAGACTCGCCACAATACTTTTCAGCAATACTCTCAAGGGCATACACTTTTTCAAATGTTTTTGTCTGTAAAACTTCGAGTAGTTGGTTGTTGGTATAGTTATCTTCAAAATACAAATTGTTATCCATTAAAAAACTTTGTTTTTCATCTTTCCTCGAATTTTTATTCGGTACTTTGATGAGCTGTCGCGATTGATAGGAAGCGTTGTCAAGAACAATTACACTATTCGCATCCAAGTTTGGGATCAATGTGTTTTCAAACTATTCCTCTAAAATATTAGCTGCCATGTTCTTATGTTCTTCTTATGTTCAAAGAACCAAACTTGAAATGTAGATTCTTGTATACATTGAAACATAATCTCTGAGTTTCAATATTCAAATGCATCCGAATCTTATTCACTGGTATATCTTTTTCACATTGTTCACCAGCGCTATTGGAATCACTTCACAGGAAAAAGTCTGCGTTGTTATCACACTCGTTATTATTATTAGTACTTGTCCAAGGACGCCACATTTGAATAGATAACAAAAATTTTAAGTAATTATAACTGCACCAATATCGAATTTCAACACTCAAATCGCGATCAGTAACATGACTTCAAAATACAATTTTATCAGTCTTCAGCCAATCATAAAACTCGGTTAGTAAAAATCATCCAATACGAACCGCCAATTCTTCAGTCTACGTGGACCAGCTAGCAGCGGCTTTATCTCTTTGTATTGGTTTTTTTGCCTTTGAGGGCGCCGATAGCTTAAGGTGTTCACAATAAAGATTACTTCGACTATGTTTATATGTATTGAATGTATATTTACATGTTTGTTTGTTTACATATTTATAAGTATAAGTTGACATGTTCGATACCATGTAGTTGGTCCATGAATGAATACATTTCTTTCTTTCTTTCTTTCTTTCTTTCTTTCTTTCTATACATCGTGGTCGAAAGGAACTTGTAGTGCCAAACTTTTCGTCTGCCACTGCGACAGGAATCTTTGGGGATATATGCGTTGACTTTGAGACGGAGCAATAATGTTTTCTACAAGATAAGAATTTGTTTTGTGCAATAAAGGTGGGTGTTCTACTTTTCTGGTAGCTTGTGGTGAATCATAAATGCAGACCATTAACAGAACTCGGTACACTAAAAAAACAAATATTCAATTCATAAGAAATACTTAAGCTGCAGACAAAATCACAAATAAACAATGAGGTGATGAAATGTAGAACTGAAACCTCTGGTATAGAATAAATCCAAAGCAAGCAATGTTTAAAATTTGTTTTTACGTCAATCAGCTGTCGCTCCCATACGAACGACAACTCTCAGAAGTTAAGAAACTTGTGCGAGTTAAGGACTAACGAGGAATATAATGGAATCGGCTGATACTTGATGAAAATCCATAACTAACGTATTCTAAAAACAGTTTATTGTGTGATTTTCACTAGACAGTTTTACAAAAACGCAACACGTGGTTTGCAGCACGTGGTTCGCCATACAATGGCTTTCTCGAGTGTGTCTTACTAACTCTGAATTAGTAAGACACGCCCAAACACGTGTTGCGTTTTTGTAAAACTGTCTAGTGAAATTCTCACAATAAAGTGTTTTTAGAATACGTTGACGAGGTCTTACCTTTTAACGTGTGATTCCCAACACTGCTCTCAAACATCAAAATTGCAATACTCTTATTGACACGCGTTTCACCAACTGAGTTGGTGTTTTTAGGAGAAGTGGTTATGATGTGATGTAACCAAGCTGGAAGTTCTCGAGTCATTAAACTTAACTGTATTGTGAGATTACCGTTTCGAGCATGGGTTTTTGACCAGTGGCAATTTTCTAATTTCTAATAATAATATTTCTGTAGGCAAAACTGCCAAATTTACTGGAAATCACTCTTGCTTTGAACTGAAGGAAATGAACCAGATACTCTCAAAATATCTTTTTTTACTCCGGCAATTGAGAAACTTTGTTGGTGCAGAAACTCTTCAATCAGCTTATCATTCTCATGCTAGCTTTGGAACGCTACTTTGGGGCAACTCCCCCAATGCCACTAAAGTTTTCACGCTTCAAAAACGAGCACTTAGAATTATATCACACGCAGGTTTTCGCGAATCATGCAGGCCATTTTTCAAAAGACTAGGCATTATGAAGTTATCATCTATTTTTATGTATCAGATAATCTTGGAAATACACAAGAATATAGATGAATTTTCGATCAACTCCCAATTTCACGGGTATAATGGTTAGGTTAAAAGTGAGTCCATTCAACCCTCCACCACAACCCGCAAGGGTTTATTGTGGCTATACGTTTCCCTTGTACGTGTATAATACTCGTAGGGCTATTCTTTTGAGACCTTAGCGGTTCAATTCACAAAAATCCTCTAATAACTCACTCGATGTCAATCTATATAATATTCTACCATTCAGTATCATAAATGTATCCTCGCCAAGTTTCAGAAAGGACATCAAGGACTATTTAATAAAACGAAGTTTTTGTAGTACGGAGGAATATGTGGACACAACCTCAGTGCTTGAACTTTTATAATAATCATGCACATTCTATGTTCACTTTCCTCGTGGAACTGTGTGTATATTTTATTCAATTACTTCTCTGTATATTTCATTTAATAATTTTTCTGTATATTTTAACTGTCATTGCTTTTTTATAAAAACGTTATGTTCAGTTATGCTGTTCATCTAAATTCTGTACCACCTACTTTATATATCGTAGGCAATAAACATCTATTCATCTATGATTATGAAAAATATTGTAAACTGGTGGACAGCCAATTGCTACCCTGCTTTGCTTCTTTGAAGTTGACATGTTTCAAATTCGATCACAATTTGCCCTGTTCAAGCAAATTCACTAAAAATAATTACATTGACAACAAAAAAACATGTTTTGATTGTATATAAACTTTGATTTTGAGTACTTCACCTTCAAGTTACGTAAAATTGCTTCAATAGTTATTTAGCTGCGTACTGAGCTATTACTCTGGAGCCTATTTTTATTTTCAACATGTTTCATCTTTAATTTTCTCATTTAAAGCTAATTTATCATTTCACCATCGACATAAAGTACAATATAGAACACACGGCGATTAAGATGACGAGCATTTTCGAATGGGATATTCAACAACCATTTGATAAGTGAACGACTTTTAACTTCTACAAAAATCACATACTCAATTTTGCCTCCTGTTTGGACAGGTCTCTACCACGTTTCATTCTTTTCTGTATCATCACATGCAAATTTCATCTAATTTACTTTCTATCTCTTCTTCACTTTCCATGAGCACATCGACCGAGGAATTCGAAGTAGATGAATCATCTTTAAAAAAAATTTTCGCAGAAAAAAAATTTTTTTTTGTTGTTGTTGTTACCCTCTTCCTGTTGTTTATTTCTCTCTCTATATCTCTCTCTAATTATGCAAACTTTACATTTTCTTCATGACTCTCCTTGCATTTCTGCCAACTCAAGTGAAGGAAGAGGGTCGAATCTCGGTACGGGGGGCATACTGTCCCATTCAATCCAAAAAATCGACAATTACCCAGCTCCGGCATTATCTATACCTTGTACACGTGTGTACCTTCGGAGAAATGAAACCGGTTTCAGTAAAAGTTCATTCACACTCGGATGCAATCGTTCTTTTCTTCTTGTTCTCGGGACAGGAGTCTCAACCATCATGGATACTCCGGAGAAAATGGGAATTCTGCCTCATTGCCAAGACATTATTTGGTGTTACATTTCATATGATTCCATTCCACGAGTAGGAATCACGAAGAAGTGTGTGAACAATAGTATATTATCCAAAAAGCGAGAAAAGGCCGTTTAATAATAATAATAATAATAATACGTTTTTATTCACCATAAAATACAAATGGAATAGACAAAAATAAAATAGAATAGAATACAGAACGATAACAAAAACAAAGAAAAAAAAACTTCCAGTATATGGTTTCTAGCGAGAAATGTCGACTGGCGATAGTTCTGGGATTATGGTGGGTGAGACACCCATATTTCGAGCTTTTTGGCCTTTCCAATAAGTTTTAAACCGACAAAAACCGCATGGGAGCTGACGCCCGGCGCCTCCGCCATTTTACACACCGTTTGTGATAGGTCAGTCTCCACCAGGGTTTTCAAATCCTCGTCCTGGAACCTGGATTATTGTAGGCCGGCCACTTTGGAATTCATCTTCAGGGCTAAGTCCTCCGGAACGGAATTTCGCAAACCAACGTCGAACAGTGCGTTTACTTTCACTACTTTCATTATCAAATGACTAGTAAATTTTTCGGGCTCTTTAGGCAGCGCTTCTGTTTAATTTGAATTCGTTTATTGAGATATGGAACTACAAAAACACATAACCTTAAAACATACAAAACTTTTGAAGCATTTCGTTTTACTGCATAGACGTCTTCCTCTGAACAGAGTTGACTTCGCCATATTCTACAAAAAGATCCTTCAGCTTTATTTAGGAATAGTGCTCCAAATTCTTTGCTATCGGATATGAAAATATCGGCTTATTGGTGAGACAAGACAGGGCTGTATTTGCCCATAAGTAACTTTCTTTTTTTAAATATAAAAATAATAATAATAATATCGTTTATTATGCAAAAAAAATACATTTATACATAAAAGAAAAAGGGGTAGCCAAAGGCTATCTTTCACACTCCCAAAAATTATACAGTGAGTGTAAGAAAATAAGTTTAAAAATACTTATTTACTATTATAACAATGACGGAGAAGAGAAAAAAATAATAGATCATATACTTGCTAATAACTCTTAATATTCTTAACATTATTTTGGTCAATTTAACAATTTCATTGCACTATCATACATTGAATTTTAAGTGATAAAGTTTCATTCAGATGAGAAAGGGCTACATAAGAAAAACATCTTTGAAATTTGGAAGTACGGTGCCTAGGTATGTTGAATGAGTTAATTCTCAAATTGACCATATGTATGTCAGAATGCCTGCTTAATAAACTATATGAATAACTAGGTGTTTTAGTTTAAAGCAACTTGAATAAAAAAAATCAAATATATGTACCTCACATTCAGCTCCTTCATTCTTAACAAAAATGGTGTGACATGTTCACCATATGGTATACAGCATACGAATCACATGCAAGCATTTTGTATACGTTGTAACTTCTGCTTGTTATATTGCGGCAAAAAATTGTAATTCACCGAACAACAATGCTCGATATGGGGGTGAATGAGAGTTTTAACTAACCTGAGTTTCACATCTTCTGATAACTGATACTTGAATTTATATAGCGATTTGAGTTTGAAGAATGATACTTTGAAAATGTTTGTCACATGTTCATGGAAAGACAAAGAGCTATCTATATTTACACCAAGATTTTAGTACTATCTACCCAGTCAATGTCTGCGTTATCGAGAGTAAGCCTAAAGTTACACAGAGTTTCTACTATTTGTGTTTGAGACCCTATAAGGCTAATGTTTTATTTGGATTGATTTTCAGTCCATGATTCTCCGAGTATAGGAATGTTTTGTGCAAATCTGTGTTTATATTGGCCACGCAACTTTCTGTATCGGTGTTATGAGAAGACAAATATAGCTGTATATCATCTGCGTATAGATGTACTTGACAATGTGATAAGAAAGTGGGGTAATCAAAAATAAACACTGAAAACACCAAGGGTCCTAAAATACTTCCCTGCGGTACACCTGAGATTGTTTCTTTTAGGGATGACCATGAGTAATCATCCAGTTTGACCCTCTGTGATCGACCTGTAAGATGGCTGGTCATCCATTCAAGAGAAATGTCATCGAACTTGAGCTTGCTGATGAGTAAATTGAAAGCTTAACTTTGATCAAGCAGTACTATAATGGTGACTTTTGATTGATCTCTTAATCTCGCAAGATCGTCGATTATTTCAAGAGGGCAGTCTGTGTTCCGTGTTTTTTGAGACGCCTGGGTTATTGTGATCCAAAAAATTTAATCGTGTGTTGATAATGGAAAGATCATAGGAATTATATAGAATGGTAGTGTTCCTAATCCAAATTTAAAAAATAATTGAAATAAATCAAATTCGTTGTCCACAACTCTGTTAGTTCAATTGAGTTTCCACTTAATTGAACTAATAATACGAATTGAACTATATCATACTACTTGAAGAATAATTGAACAATATCGATCTTTTATTCAATACGCCCAATCATTTGTAAGTAATTTTATTCACGGTAACAGGTAATTCTACAGAAAACATGTAATTTCGAAATGATAACCAGTACAAATAGGTTTTTTTTTAAATACCGTGGGAGAGTTTGTTAATTAAATGATATTTTATTGAATCGCCCTTCAAAAATTTTTTCCCAACACCAAACCGTTAATTAAACCCCTCGACACTTGTTTCGATCACCAAGTGATCATCTTCAAGAGGAACTGCTCAACTTCTGAGGGTTGCCATTTGTTTGAGGACGCTAGTCAATGAAAAACCCATTTTTTTGATCCAGTTCAATTTCCGTTTGAAAGTCTAATTGCGTCGGACTAAAATACCAACTCGCGTCGTAATTATCCACCGATTCGTATTTACAACATCAATCTAACCAGGTGATAAGATTTAAGAGACGAAAGGGGCTATACAACTGATGTGTGATGGCTCCGCTCTTTCATACAATTTTATATTCCAGCTGTGCTCAACAGGAATAAATGAAGCTTGACGAGTACACGAGAATATTCGATCCATTTATTCAACAAAAGATCTACAGAAAAATATTGAACACTTTCGACTGGACTAGAAAGCAGTCAGTGACGAAAGAATTTCAATAACTGGGCTGAATGACTAAGGTGTTACATAATAATAATAATGATAAATTATTCCCCGGAAGGACAATACAAGTATTGTATAGGAGTAGTCTCTATTTGAAGTATAAACAATAAACAGTACATGATAACATTCAGTTGGTTGTAAAATTGTAGCATGTATATAACAGACAAATCAGAGTGGATTTAGCATCTTTCAATTAAAAAGTGTTTTGAGACATTTTTATGTTAAGGTTCAACTCTTTCTTACATGGGCTGGTGAGTTGTAAAATAATAAAGGACCCAGTGAATTAGCACAGTCTTTAAATATTTGATCCCCAAAAAAGGGTATACTCGTATTCAGTTGATTTATTATTATTGTGTCATGTTTATAAATGCATAATTTGCTCCAAAGACCTTCCCCAAAGGCAGATACTATTGATCTCTGGAGGCCCACTTGGGCATAGTAGAGCATCAGCCACTTTTCACTAATTACCTACTGAAGAAGTTGAATACTACAAAAATTTATTCAACAGAACAAATAGAGACATTCAACAGTTTCTTTCGTCTATTCATTCGGCAATCTTCACTCATGAATTCGTCGTTTATTCTTTATACATAACAGATGGTCTGCTAACAATGTTATGGTCTCCTTTGATGATGACATCAATCTCTTTGAAGATTCTATATGAAAATAATCTGTTATTTTTTCAGGGTCTGCGGCAAATCTTCCAACGAAGAAGATTGATTAAGAGTTGATTAAACTTGAAGAGTTAATGATTCAACAAATTGAGGAAATAATCTCAATATGAATAAAATATGCCTGAATAAATTGATTCAATTATTTCATACTGAACTAGAATTTCAATAAATGATTGATGATCTCATGACTCGGTGTTGGAATATTCGATAGATAACTTGAGAAGAGTTTTGTTTTAATTTCTAGCTTCACACAGGATTAGACAGAAGAAGGTATTTGACACCAAATAATTCGATAAAACATTTCAAAAAAACAAGCAACAGCTTCGAAAATTCACATATCTTTTGGAAAATGAAGTAAGGAAATATCAAAATTCATTCATAGCCATCAGCTTTCTACAAAAATCACTTAGTGAAGCTAATTTTCACCCATTAAGACCTACTGTAAAAGGTTAAAAAAATTGAATTATGTCATGCCAAAAATTAAAAAAGAGTGTAAATTTCTAGTACAACAGTTGTGTCTATATCGTTTCCAATATGGCCAATTCGGACCAGACAAACCTGAACTGTAATATACTACTGGACATGCGTTCACCATCCAAGTTGGCATCATCTAAAAATGGTTTGCGCAAATAACTATCTCTTTCATTTTTAGATATAGATAAAAAAATTAGTGAAAAATGGGCTATTTGTAATGGAAGTTTTTGCACTTTTCATAGTGCTAACGCAGCGCTTTAAAATTTGTATTTCCAGACTTTCGAAGTTCTCTACAAGTTTAGGGTGGTGTAAAGTCTCAATATTTCTTCATTCTAAGGAATTTTCTGGTATACAAAATAATCAGCATTCTTCGTTCTTTATTGTTGAATCAACTATTATGGCAGCTCACCTCACATGATATCTTTAATGATTTGTAATACGATATATGATTCTGTTGACTTTTTTCCTCGAAACTACAAGCTTTCAAGAAGTCAGCTCGAAATACTGTATTCATAGTTAGTTTCATTACCTATAGGTATATAATTCGTACATGTTAATTATTGAGTATTCTCCATTGTACATCGAACTCTTATGTTCAATTGGTGCTATCCTGTTATTTTCCCTCTTCCCCATTTAAAATTTAGAAAGCAATCAGCATCTGCTAATGGTACAGAGATAGCGGAATCACTATTTACTTTCGATATTCCAAATAGAAATCAGGAGTCCAAAAATGCCTTTGTTCTGTGTTGTCATACATTTAATGAAACAGGTAGATTACAGGTATCCGCATAGTAAATTCCATAATTATTTCTATGAATAAATAGTTTCCAAAATATTCTTCTTCAGTTGATAGAAGCAAACGAGAATAATTGAAATCGTGTATTGGAACCGTATCAATAAGAGTGGAATTATTTATGAAGGTACAAGCAATCAGTAGCCCCCATAGGTGATATTTTCAATTTTTTGCCTCTTCACATTCAGATATTCATTCAAATTAGATTCCCAAGCATATAAACCGATAAATCTAGATGAACATGATTTATGTGTGTTTAAAATGATTCGTTGGTCTGCAACACCATATTAACTCATGCCACTCCTACTTGACGTTCTTGTCGAATAACGGCAAATTCAGACCGTCAAGAAGTAATCTCCAATTATCTTTTTTCGTTTTTTATATTGGTTATATAACACGTTTGAATTTTTTTTCTCTTGGATGATGAAAAAATTCTTAAATACCAAATATATAGAAAAAAGGTCTTCTATATCGAAGACAACCACTCTTATCCGTTTGAATCAATACTTTGCTATATATGTTTCTTTATTCCCGAAAATATTATTGATTCTATTGTCAAACTGCACTTAACATGTTGCTTTATTATATTCTATATATTCGAAAGAAATCATATTTCATTTTCTGATGAAAGTTCATATGAAACATAATATTGGAATCCAAAAATGGTGATCCCACAAAAGTTCACTAACTTTCGAACTTATTTCCAATTCTTTGTTTTTTATCTAGGTAGAAACCTCGTTTTCGAGCATTACTCTATTTTTCGAAATACTAAGTTATTTTGTGTTAACACTTGTAATTGAATATCCATCATTATTGATATTACAACGCAAACAGAATTTAGTCTTCTAGTTGTTGAAATTGATGAAACACAATCTAATTATTTATTTTTGAAATTTGGAGCCCCTCAAGGATCGATTCTTGGACCGTTATTGTTTGCTTCTCATTACAAGTCTTCAATAACATATTAGGTTTGTCACTTGACAAAAAAAAGACCGGTGCGGTATTATCATATTCATATCATATTCGATATTCTCACAAACACATTGTGTTGACATAAATTTTAAATCAACAGTTTTTGGAAATTTTAATTCATTTAGTTCATATTTATGATGCACTGTTTGGAACCTTGGTGATCGAAACACGTGTCGAGGTGTTAAAAATAACGATTTGGTGTTGGGAAAAAACTCCAGTAATATTTATTTAGTTCATAATGAGTTTATGCCCTACTTCATGAACGTACTGTAGTGTAAATTAATACCCATTCAACATCGTATGCATTCTATTATTACAAGGTGAGTATCATGAATATTCAAAGAGAAATTTCATGGAACAAACTTTCATTCTCTCCACCAAACTCGAACGGCATGCACCAAACGGACCACCAAGACACAACTACGAATACAAATAGACACCTACGTACATACTTCTGTGTCTAAGTTGCATGCATATATACAAAACAAATGAGTCGTTTTTCTCACGATTTATAATTACTGAGCCCGCTAATAATGCGCTTCCTAGTGATGTGGCCGATTCCGATACCAACAGCAACACAAACGAAGAAATCACTTCGGAGTGTGTAGATGGTAGCGACGATTGCTGGTAGGGTGGTAGTGTTCGCCAATGATTTGAATATTTCTTTAGTCTCAAACAATCTTTTTTTGGATTATTGTTTCTCGAAATTATTAGTCATCGTTCCAACATACATCCAACACACTTTTTTCGACGCGCAATTCACCAACAATTTCTGCGTCTCCAGGAAATGAAGAAGATTAATTTTTGATTCGTAACTCGCTCTATTTATATCTAGATATTTTTACAGAGGACTGGGCCTTTTTCCAGACTTTCGAAATCATTTAAAAGTCTAGTATCAACAATTTTAAACAGTTTATTAGTCAGTGGGCTGTGCTTAAAGACAGGCAGTAAAGAAATCTAAAGAAATGAAATTTAAAAGTTCAAGCCAGTCTCGAATATACCTACACAATAGGTTGAATGGACTGACGCCTGTCAGAAAACAACTACTCCTCTGGCTAATACCACGAACGACGTTGGATTATATCCGACAGGCGTCAGTGCAGGAATCTTCAAAGAAAATGTCCTGCATATGCAATTGGCATTTACTTCTTTAGATGGACTGACGCCTATCAGTCCATTAAACCTACTGTGTAGGTATATAGAGACTGGCTTGAACGTTTAAAGTTCATTTCTTTAGATTTCTTAACTGCCTGTCTTCAAGCATAGCCCACTGACTAATAAGAAAGTTTTTCTTCCTTATTCAGAAGAATCGGGCAAATTTCGGATACGCAGTTGGTTAGTATATACCTCGTCCTCTAAATAGAGTGACATTTTGTTGAAAGAATTCCGATTTTCAATTATGGAATACCATTAACTTTAGGTCGATGATGGCCACTAACTTGCACTGACGAGTGGCTAATGAGCCTGAAACCGGTCTGCAAGTGTGCCCGTTCCAAAATTGAAGGTCGACTCTTTCAGTTGTATTGCCAATTGCACATGCAGGGCATTTTCTGTGAAGATTCCTGCACTGACGCCTGTCGGATATAATCCAACGCCCTTCGTGGTATTAGCCAGGGGAATAGTTGTTTTCTGATAAGCGTCAGTTCATTCAACCTACTGTATAGGTATATCCGAGACTGGCTTGAACATTTAAAGTCCATTTCTTTACATTTTAAACAGTATCAAAGCTATTTGTCGGTATTTTTGGTCGCGATCTGCTTTCGTCTACTACTGCGGTAGACATTGTCAAAAGCGATGTGGTAACGATAGCAGTGCTCAAATAGTTCCCAACGCAGTAGTCGACGAAACGTCAGGCATGAAAACCTTCAGACCAGGGCCTAAAAACCCGAAAAATAGCTTTGACATAGTCTCTGAAATCGGAAATAGCCTCTTTCTTGTAAAAAGGTTTGTTATGTTTTCCTTGAGTAAAGAAAGATGCGATACTGAAATACACTACTGCATTACATGGAATTTTAAAATAGGTTGAACGTGAAAGAAGCGTGTCACACAAAATGAAAATATTTATTTGAGAAGGGAACGTTCGAATATTACCGAAAGTGGTATAGCGATTCCCTATCAATATGACCTAAATTTCATTTATTTAGTATGTCAATTTTTTTCCAACTTGAAGTGTTCAGCCTTCAACGATGTGAAGAAGCATCAGCAATACTAATATCCTGGTTCCAACAATTTTCCTCAATTTAAATTCTAACAAAACTAAAATTCAATTATTTCAACCTTATCAAATTTCTGTCGCTAACATTGATGGTCATTTGAATGGCGAAATTCAGGCATGTTGTAGGTATCTGATGCGAGACTCAAGCAAGTTTTTAATAATTCATACAGAGTCAAACTTAAACTGGAAAGAACACTACGGTTATCTTATTTCTAATCTGACAACATTGTTGTGCTCGTATATGTTTAGAAATCTTGAAAACGTTCTTACACATACTCAATTTATCAGATCTTCACGACGCCTAGATCAGTGAACAATCGAACAACACCCGTACGTCGAAGAACGCAAGATTTGCCGAAAACATCGCCACTGTCTGTGAGAGTGTGCAGGAGAATTCAAGGCAGTCGATTCCGCGTCGCCCACAAGAGCTCGGCCTTTTGCAGACCACAACTTGGCGGATTTTGCGTCGTGACCTGGGCCTGCATCCGATCAAAATTCAACTGACCCAGGAACTGAAGGTAAGCGACCATAGATAAGGACGTGCGTTCGCTGCATGAGCTCTAGAGCAGTTGGTATGGGTTCATATTTCTTTGATAAGGTCGTTGGCCAGGCAATCACTTTTAACGGCGAGCACTATAGATCGATGAATACCAACTTTCCTGAATTGGATGATGTGGACACAGCCACACAGCTCATGCTACATTGGATATTCTGCACGAGCAATTTGAGGACATGGTCATCTTACGTGGAGGTGATGAGTTCTGGCCACCGAGATCGTGCGATTTGGCCCCGTTAGACTTTTTCTTGTGGAATTTTCGTTACAGATGTATTCGAATAAGCCAGAAATCACAGCGGTCCTCAAAGCCAATATAATCCATGCAAATTCAGCCTGATTTAGGCGCCAAAGTCATGTCATATCCCACATATAATGGCATATATATATTCCAAAGAAATAAAAAAGACCCTATATATATTCGATTTCAGTCAGACGCTCTGGCTAAAATGTACCAATTGAAAACTCTTTTCTCACACCAGAACAAAAATACTGTCTCTTGACGCACGTGTGGCTATTATTATTATTAAAAGATTTCGTTGATTCGAGTAATGTCGCTACCAACGACAAACATACCTATACACATACCCGGAGATTTTCTTTTTGTGAATGCTCTGGCACTCGACGAAGGTGAACGGCCGTTGCGGTTATTCCTCTGTCGAGTTGTGCCTCTGGCCAATACCGCAGCTTAGAACGACCACGAAGATGGTGTCCGTGGCTTGGAGCGCTCCGATCTCTCAGAGGCGTGTGTCCGAGGAATTCCAGAAGGTGTGGAGCAGTAGCGTTTCTGGTATTTTCAAGCGTTAATGAGATAACAAACTGATTTTTCAATGACAGAACGCGATTCTTCGGTGATAAAAATTCAAATGGCGGCACCAATGGCATGCTCTTGATGCCTGGTACCAATGAAGGACTAGAGGAATTATTGAACGGAAATATGCAACTGCCAAAAACCCCACGAATAATATTAGTTAGATAAAAAAATATGGCAAATAATTAATCGAAAGAACGGAAAGGATTGAGATATTCCATCCTCTTCTCTTACACCTACCACATCGAGAACAAGCGTACAAGGCAGGTAAGTTAACGAAAATGGTATTACATCGGTTCGCGGTAGTACTTTTAGTTACTTTCTTGAAGATTGAGGCTTACTTGATAATAGTTCCAGACTTCTAGAATATGAGGTATGGAAGAGACAAGCTACATGTGTTAGGCTTATCTACCCACTAGAATCTTGTCTCCAAAGAGTTACTACGTCTTCTGAACTCCCCTTCAGGATATGAAGACGATACATTGGTAGCATAATACTGGCTATTTAATCATGTTAAACCATTCTGTTTTTAAGTCTTCTTTTCTAAGTCCATCAAACAATAACATGTCTTACACTTGCATTACAAAGAAAGCTTTCATACTCGTTATTTCGTATTTTGAACTCCAGAGTACAAAAGTTTATTTTTAGCTGGAATTTGAACATATTATTGACACTTTAACAATAGCACTGATTGGTGCAAAGTTGATAACAAAATATATCATAAACCAGCAGTTTCCGGTGTCGACACTAACTAAAGGGCCATTGTTTTATTATTTTTTGATTAAAAATAGATCAATGTGATTCATTCCATATCATTTCTAGAATGACAATTGTTTTCCAGTTTACTCCCTCATAAATTTCAGCAAAAAAGTAATAGGTTGTTCACAAAATATCCAAAAACGACTAATACTACTAAACAAGGTATCCACACTAAACAAAGGATGAAAACCTTCTCTTGCATTCCAGGAAAATGAATATTTCTTGTGAAATATCCAAAGACTCGCCGCCCCAACGTTCCTTTACGGTAGGATCTGAAAAATGTCGCAAAACAACTGCCAAAAACAACTACTTTTCTGATCAATATCACGATGGAGTTTGAATAATTTTCCAGACGTGGGCAAGTTTCTCTAAATAGGAAATTCTTATTTACGCTTAGCAACAGGATCTGACTGAAAACTGAAATGGATCAAGCGGTCGAATATTGAGGGATATTACCCCCCATCTGTGCAGGACAGATCTAACCAAGACAGAAGTGCTGTCTGGTACTAGACTGATTTTATCGACACTCCAGAGTTTATCTGAAACCTTATTTTGAGACTGGAGCAAAGAGGAACGGTGCTGTTCGTGTACCAAAACTCTAACTTAAATCAAATAGTCTAATGAGTGTCTAGGAAATTCAGGATACGAAGCAAAACGCCCGGCGGAAAACAACTACTTCCCTGGCTAATCGGCAGACATTTATGCGAGTTCCCTCAAGCCAGATTATACCGTGTAGAAACGTTCAGAGTGGTGCAAGTTTCGAATTTCCATTTGAAATATAGAATTCTCTTAATTAAAATGTCAAAATATGCTTTACTCACCTTTATTAGTGATGGAACCAGGGCTTGATGCTTCGAGTGGACTGTCTGGGTTCGAACCAGTTTCCTGTTTCACGCTGTAACAAAAATTATGTAGTCAACAAATGAAATGAAACTGTCGACATACTCAATAATTACAAGGATTCTTTCAACTATATAATTTGTAATGAAACTTTTAATGATAATAACCAGAAAGACCGAACTTCGTTGTATGAAATGAGAATTATAAAATTTACTAGAACGTTTTTTTGCTAATGATAAACCTGATGTAGTTCCATTCTGCGTTGGATTGGTATCGTCTGAAAATACAGAAAATAGGTAGAGGGACAAAACAAAAGGCTTAGGCCCCACACTTGTGTCTAGTATTTCAAAACGGATTGAGTCAGGGCCTCATAGATAATGGAAAAGTGGTGGGTAGGGACGTAACTTTGATAAAGAAAAAAAAGTTTTTAACATTTGTTCGATATTAACATGCCTATTTCTTCAGGACTGCAACATCGTGTTCGTGAATCAGAGATGTGCTTTGTGGATAACATTGGAATATGCCATTTGAATGAAAGATAACGTAGTATGAGAAATTTTGATTACTGTTTGTTCTCTGTTACATAACAATAGGGTTTCAAGGTTTCAAATTCTCCTTTCGTTGATATGAAAGATGACTTCTGACGTAAAAACAAACTCATTTTGGTAACTCCTTGGGTAGACATATAAAGAACAAGTCACAGATAAATAAGGATAACAGATCAGGTGTCTATAAACTAACATGCGGATTATGCCCAAAAGTGTATGTAGGAAGTACTTCAAGAAGTTTTAAAACGAAAATTTTAGAACACAAAAGAAGTTTTAAACTGAAGATCAACTCCACCTATGGGTGCCATCTTTTGGAGAACGATCACGATTTCAACACTATGTACGACATGATCCATGTAGACACACAAAATTTGAACCTGCTGGAGTCTAACAAACTCTCGCAAACATATTTGCCTTCCCTCGTAACATTGATTCACTCCAATGGACGATGTAACTCCGAAAAATTAGGTCAGGAAAAACTAGACCGCCCCCTCCCGGAAGAGTTGATATATTCCCAGAGCGACAGGCTCAGTCGGGTAATTGTTCACACAAGCGCACGCTCCAAATGTTTAGGGATGCTCGTTAACCACAAAGTGGATCCAGAACTGACGCTAATTTTGGCTCGCGGGGTGCCAACTTAATCAATTTTTCAGTGGCTGGAGACAGATGATAGTCGTTATTGATTGGTGACTTCTTCTCCTAGAGGGAATTATGTTCCGGATTTTGAATATACTTATGTCTTGTTTTACTTAATAAAAAAATTTCAAAGTGTGTTACCTATTGGTTTTTCCAGTTTTATCAAAAAGTTAATATAACGAAGATTGCTGAAAATTTTTATAATTAAACCGTATCCTCGTTTTGAAAGTTTTAAGCAGAAACATTATCTCAAAGTGAAAATCTTTAGTAAAAGCGGGTAATGTAATGAAATAGAATTAATATTTTTTCATCTTGACAGTTCTGAGAAAAATCCAAGTCTGTTATTAATAACTACTTCAAAATTATTTTCGGTCAACAGGATAAATTACAAAGATAACAAAAAAAGGTGAATTTTATACTCAGCTAAAGAATTAGCACGATTCAACATGCTAGTCTTAAAGTATTCATTTATAGGTGGGTGGTCAATTTCATTCAGACAATCGACCGCTGTGCGAACCGTTAGTTCGAACCGCAAGGCTAATCGATCGATTTTCACTTCCTATCGTCCAACCCGTATTAGGAATCACACGTTAAAAGGTAAGACCTCGTTAGTCCTTAGCTCGCACAAGTTTCGACTACTAAAAGTTATCGTTCGTAGGAGGGCTCGTTAACGAAAAAACAGATTTTAACAGGCTTAGGTATAGTTTATGAGAAACAAAAGGGATCACTTTGAATACTCTTTTAACATTTATGAGTAATTATTTTAGCTCATTAAAACAACGATAAAAATAAAAACATTATCTAGTTATTGAATATGCATACAATATAATAACAATACTTCCAAAATACAAATCGTGATAATGTAAAACAACATATTTATCACATTCGTATATCATATTTGCTTTAAGTTGAATTTATGTTTATTATTAATAAATATTGTGCTAAGTTATCAGCTGAGTTATATAAGCTTTTTTACATTGTGTTTAGGTTATACTAACACAGCCAGTGTTGTCAGTTCATGTTCATGCTTAGCGGTAGTTTTTTGTCAGAAAAACAGTGGATTGATACAAAATACAGTAAAAAATATATTCAATAGATACATTATACATTCATGGTAGTTTCTACAATTTGCACTCATTTAATTATTATTACAGAAAGTGAATTGAGTCATCAATCGTTTTTATCTTTCAAGCAGTAGAAGAGTAGCTCAAAAACGAAATCAGATCTATTGCAAAAACAGTAAACCTGGCAACACCGAACACGTTACTCCCTTCATGCGATTTCCTCATCTACAGTGGATTGATTCGCAATATTCCGCAGTCAAATTGCATTACGGCTTCATCATGAAATGGAATGTTTGAATAGTCATATAAAAACGAAAATTTGAAAAGATCATATTGTTTTAGCTTTTATCAATAAGAAAACAAGCAAACCGAGATATTTGAAAAAAGTGTTCAATGAATGAAAAACATTTTTTTTCAATTGTACCACCGAGAAACATTTTTAAAGTCTCTGAAGAATTATTGCTTCAAGGAAAAAAATCAAAGCAATTTGAAAAATTATTCGGGTTTTTATGTAAATCTCCAGCTCAAACAAAATTGTTAATTTTCAAAAGCACAATTGGGAGAAAAATTCTGAATATTGTTAATCCAACTATTCACCGAATATCTGATTTTTATCATTCCTTAATATTTACAATTAATAGGTTGAAATATGTTTTTGTTGAAGCGACCGGATTATGCGTTTTTTGCATTCGTTTTCACATGCTTTTCACCGCCCAACTGAAACGACAAAATATTATTGTTTCAGTTCCGTGTAATTTTTTTTTAAATTGCCTTTTCTTCAAGGATCTTTTTTCAAATTTTTAATATCTGCAATAGTTTCTGAGATATTTGCTGAAGAACCAGCATCTTTTTATTTGTTCAATTAAATGATTCATAACTTTCAAACTAGTCAAAGCTCAATCGTCACTTTCGATGAAGGCTTCTGTGAAATGGTACTTGTGTAGAACTAGACTTCTGAAGCATACTACTTTTGATTCCCCCGTAATCACACTATCAACCTAGAAATGCACCGGCCGCCTCCATATCAGCCCGCAGAAATCGATCAAGCCGATTACGCTACTGCCTACCTGGTGAATGTCGAATCCGCATTTCCTGGAGAGCTCGGAGTCGAACTGGTGGCCTCCATATCTCCCGGAAAGAGTGCACAAGGACCTCATTTTCACCCCGACCGTGTCATATCTTCGTACACGCTCTCACTGCCGGAAACTGGTGAGCCTTAGCGCTGCCATTGGGGCTACGGGAGCATTTTATTAGGGGCTGTTCGGGAAGCTCTAGACTCGATATTCTCGTGGCCACGGGACTACCGCGCATGCCGGAAGAATCTATTGTTTGATCCTGTATACAGTTTTGTTTTATTTCACTCGCTCAGGTATTTATACCTGATTCACGTTTCTGGTAATGCCTAAAATATCGGCCAAGAATTGGAGAAAATGTGGGTCAGATTCTTTTTCGAAAAGGGCGAAGTTGAAACCTGCATAATAATTTTTCTTATTGTCGTCACTTGATATTTGCTCGTTTGGTTGATGTACAGGATGATTAGTTGAGAACGAAACTAGGAGTAGGAGAAAAACCATTTCAAGTGAATTATATACACCTACACTGGGAATTATTAACACTATACATGATAATAGTTGGAGTTTGTTGAATTTTTTACCAGCCATGACTCATGCCGGCGCAGATGACGAATTCACGCTTCAACACTCCTCTATTAAGCGTTTGTACAGTCAAACTGTATTCTTAATTTAAGATAGCTTACTCAACTTCATTGTTAAAACTTTGTGTTCCCGATTAAAGTTAGTTTATTTTAGTTTTATTGTTGAAAAGTTGCTAATTAATTAATTGAAGAGGTCATACTTTTAGGAGTGATTAATTTTTGGGAAAAAAAGGTTTTGACTTTCTACTACTCCATCTTGATACAAAAAAAGGAAGAGGGAATCTTCCAAAGAGAGTAAGGAAGTAATCAATTTGAAAATAAGTAACTCTACCTATATATTATGTGAATGAATTGTGCGTATTTTCTATGTTATCCAATTTGGTACTGAATATCCTTATGATAAGTGTCTTAAGGCGAAACATCGATGTATACCAGTGAGGATGACAGTGTTCCATGTAAGTGCAATTTTTTACCATTCATTTAAAGTAGAACTCATGTGAATGATATCTGATTTTTATTCCACAACGAATGTTTGAAATACAAACTGAGTAGAGAAAAGTATCTCCTGTATAATTCAGTGTTCATATAGAAGTATTTGTTTCGAAAGAATTTTTTTCTTTCTTGTAATTCAATGTTTATATGAACGTAGCTGTTTCAGAACGCCTTGCTTTCAGTTTGTGTCTGAAAGTTACTTCTTTGCATGATCTACACGTCCATGTATAGTGTTACTCATTTTCAAATTGATTACTTCCTTCCTTTCTTTGGAAGATTCCCTTATCCTTTTTTTGTATCAAGATGGAGTAGTAGAAAGCCAAAAACTTTTTTTTCCAAAAATTGCTAATTAATCTTTCACTGAAGTAGTCAGTTGGATTTGTTTTCTATCTACAATGAAGTAGAATAATTAACAAGAACAGGACACGACCGATGAAATCCTCAAGTACCCAAGAGAAGTATTTCAGAACAAGAAATAAATATAAATTGTAAATATAAAAATCAGAGAAATCGTCTCGCACTAAACTCGGCTTTCTCTCGAGTAGTCAAATAAAAAAAAGTTGGTTAACAGATAAGAAAAAACCTGACTCTGGAAAAACATTGTAAATGTAAAAAAGTGCTAACCATCAAGGAAATGTTGGTTGCCTAAGTTGTGGTTGTGGTTACGATATAACAAAAAAAGAATGATTTTAAAAAATGACCAAACTGTAATTCGACATCAAAAAACAAAGAAAAGTGTAACTAATACTTTGGTTTAAAGTCAATTGACAGCAGCATTAAAAGCGATGAAGAGGAAACAGAAATGCCACAACTTTGCAGCAGCCATTTTATTTGTGAAAATCGGACAATCATGGCTGCGTCCAGGGTTCTGGGCTGCATCTATATTCTTTCATCGAGTTTTCTATTGCTTCCATAGAAGAGGAGATGTCAGCCTTTTCTTATTCGGTGTTTTCTTTTGAAGAGAGCGCTTCTGGTGTTGGATTGCGGCTTAAACTTTGGGCTCTGATTTCATCTAGAAGAAACTATAGCGTCCGCTGTAGGACATTTTCATCTCTTTGTGAACCCACCAATATCCCCAGTTTAAAAAAAAAATGATTCTAGGACGTGGATTACAGAATAAATAATAATTTAAGCAAATTTATTAAAACGCTAAAGAGAAAACTTTTGTGTCGGATACATCAGGAGTAAATAACTTGACTTGTGTCTCTTGCCCAGAACTTTATATTGGCCAAACAAGGAGAACTTTTCCCAAAGAATTAAAGAGCATAGAAGTAGTTTTGTAACCAGAAAGACCAATTCCACATTTGTAAACTATTTTTTGCATTTAGGAGAGGAAAGTTTGAAACTCTTTCATGTTTAGAAAATAGATTCAAGAATTCGGTTGACTTACTGAATGACCAAGTAGAATTTAATAACTACCCGTTACTGAATATTTTTTCAAATGTGGAAATTAACTGATAACATAAGCTCAGGTAATTTCATTCTGACTGTTTATTTATTCAATCAGCTTATACTGATTGCTTGGTAGGAGTGATTTCTAGGGGTTAAGTGATTTGTGGTTCAGGTGGAATTTAATCATGCCAAATGGGCGGTTCAACTTTCTGTTCCCACCGTCAGTTGGATTAGCCTACCGATGGTTTGAAAGCAGTGGTTTCTACAGTTTAAAGGATAGGTGGTTACATGAGTTACCTCCCCTGTGGTGAAGAATTTGATGATTTCAAATAAAGCAACTAATCTTGCCATTTCTAGGATGAAATAGGTTAGTGAGGTTGCGCTTTAGTTTTTGAGGCTTCAAGCTTATCTTGGAACCCGTGAGGTTTAGAGCTTCGTGTCCATTTGGACTAGTGTTCTATTTTCTATTCAATTAGAACTACCATTTACCAGATTCAGAAAATTTGAGCGATGCCGCTAAATCCACTAAAAGTAATTTTGAAAATATACAACAATAGTACCTTCCACAGCTAGACAAGAAATGCAAATATTCACCTAGATTTTAGACTGAATCTATTCAAGGATTGGGCTGTGGTTGATCCAAATTGAATTCATACTTTCTATAGACGATATCTCTTATACGACTCAAAGAAATTACTTCAGTGAGACTACTTGTACAAATAAACTTGTGTTTCATTACATATGTAATGTTCTGACTGTTCTAACCAACTTTATTGCAGTTCAAAATATTTTTGAAAAATAGAACTTAATGACCAACATCTTTCAACTTGAAAAATCGAATCAACAAATTATAATTTTTAATCAAAGTTTTAATAAAGCATTTTATAAAATTAAAATCCGATTATTACAATATACAAATACAGGCACTTTCTTTGTAAAGCGTTGAAACATTTTAAAAAATTTAAAAGCAATGTTACAGCACTTGATTTAGGCAATATTCGAAGGCACTCAATAAATATTAACTCTAATATTAATAATAATGTTACTTAAAACACTGAACAATCAAAATACATAGAAAATTGAACTCAACGCGTCATTCTGTCAAGTATCGGCAGTATCATGTCAAATGTAGGTCTCTTTCCAGGATCCTCATTCATGCAAATACTAATGAGTTTCTTCATGTGAGGAGATATTCCAGGTTTTATACTAATTCGAAGACCTTCCAAGGCAATTCTCATGCCCACTTCCATCGGGCTCTGCTCAGCAAATGGTACTTCCCTCGTCGCCAACTCCCAGAGCAATATGGCGTAGCTCCACATATCAGAGGCCTCCCAATTTCTGTCGGAAATCTTCTTCTGCAAAGCCTCAGGAGACATCCAAGCGGGATAATATATTCTTCCTTTCTCTTGGAATGAAAATTTTGCATCTCCCATACTCAGACGAGCCGTCAAGTCTTCTTCTATCATGACGTGTCTGCTGTTCAAAAAATATTCAGGTATTGTCCTTTCTAGACTGTGCAAAAAGGCCATCCCTCGGGCTATATCTATTGCAAAGCGTAGTGCTTGAACAGTGTCAACTACAACGTTGCCGCTTCCTTCGTGTAAAACATTGTAGAGGGAGCCCAAAGGAAGGTACTGACTTATTACTATGAGATTCGGAGGGCTATTACAGCAGCCTATAACGGGAAGGATGTTGGGGTGGGAGAATATCCGAAGCTTAGGGAATTCCTCATTGAAATCTCTGGATATTCTTTGGGTAACATCTCGAATTTTAAGAATCTTTCCCACGACATCATTTTTCTGCCACCTACCAATATATGTGATACCGCTATGTGTGTCAGCTATTTTTCTCTTCAAATCCAGTTCTTTGATATTTATTCCCTTGTGTCGAGACAAAGTTGCATCTCTAGATCGTGTTTTCATTCCGAGCCAGCTCTGGTCCTTGAATTTGATAGTTTTGAGGTCTTGTCCTGATTCAACGGCAATATCGTGGAGTGTTTTGGCCAAATTTCCTTTGCATTTATCCAAAGCAGTTTCGCCATACTTATTTTCAATAGCTACTTTAGTACCGTGATGGACTAGATCTTCAGCTATTTCAGCATATCCCCAGAAACAAGCATAATGTAGAGGCGAGTTTCCATGTTCATTGGTAAAATTCATGTCAGCTCTTTGCCTCAAAAGCTGAAAAATAAAACAGTACTCTTTAATTCAGTTAGTCCTGTAGGGTGTTCTATGAATGATACCTGGTTTTTATTATGAATGTGGCGGACAAATGAAGGAAGAAAAAGTAATTTTGTGAATTTCAGTAGTTTTTCTTCAGATCTATAATAAGAGTTTTCAATGGTGTATGTGAATTTTTATTTCTTTCTTTTTTCTAATAAGCTTTTTTAACACATTTTGAAATACCTAAAATGAGAAGTAGTTTTCATTGATATGAAGTACTGTATTTATAAATAATAAACAAAATGCTCTTAACTGAATTTAGTTGAAGTGACATGGCGACAGAACCAAGCCTAGGTGACTCGGTGATTCATCAACATAACTTACACAAATCACAAGGTTAGATGACCATAGTTCTCAACGCAAAGGGCACCAAAAAAAAAAAGGAGTGTTCTTTAGACCACACGTACTGAAGTAAAACTTCTTTAGCTCCATCTATATGTATGTATATATGTGCACACATTTTGTAACACTCTAGTCATGCATTCACCAGCTTACTCCCCAAGTCAAGCGTGTGTAAAGAAGTTTTACTTTTGTATTTTTTAGATCTTCTGTCATAGAATGTTTCTTGTACAACGCAAACTGTATTGCGAGGACATAATGATATATAGTGAATCAATTTGATTCCCTACAGCAGGGGTCTCCAAACTTTGAAGCCTTCGGGCCATAATGATTTTTTCAGTTTATTCCAAGGGCCAATTTCTGCCCTTAACTATATTTCTAGAATAGGATAGTCGCAAAGTGCGTGACCTAAGCAAACTTATGCTTTTTTTGCATTTCAATTATTGTGTATTGTGACACTTAACGACATCTAGTGGCGAGTAGTGGTACTATGTACTATCTTTTTCAGCTACCCGCTAGGTGGCATTAGGTACTGAAGTACTTTGTACACGAAACCGAAATGCTCGGATTTTATCAAAGGGTGAATGCCAACCTGGACAAGTAAAACACATAAATAAGATTTTCCACATATCTGCATCAGTATAAGAAATTATCAACTGATTATTTTCATGGATTTTAGTCTCCAAGATATCCATGAAAATTTTTGGGTAAATTTTCGTTATGTGGACACCCGACGATTTTGAAAAAATTTTTGACTGTACTTACGTATTTTGGTGCGTAGATTACGAATCCGAAAAAAAAAAGCGGCGCTCTCCCTTATTTACCTTCTTTTTCACTAAATAAACTATTTAAAAACACAAGCATTTATTCACTAGGTCACCTTTACACCTTATTCCTCCTTCTTTAACACTTTTCACTTCAATAATCAACATTTTTCTTATAAAAATGTTAAAAAATGTACGGAGCTGCTTTTTGGTTACATATCACTGTATTTTACGTTTTCAAGGTTAATGATATGGTTGGTACGACTGATGCAATCCATATTCCTGAAGTAATTCAAATGTTTTTTACCTTCATTCTTTAGATCGTAAATTGGTTTTTGGTGGTGTATTACGAATTTGAAATAGTAGGCGACGGCAAATACCAACCGCTTTTTTCTGAAATGTCATTAGTAACTAACCTAAAAATAGAATAATGTCACCAGGAGAAGCATTCGTTTTTAAATTATTTTTTTTATAAGAAAAATGTTGATTATTGAAGTGAAAAGTGTTAAAGAAGGAGGAATAAGGTGTAAAGGTGACCTAGTGAATAAATGTTTGTGTTTTTAAATAGTTTATTCAGTGAAAAAGAAGGCTGAAAAGTTGCCCTTTTCTGAACTTTGAAGGGCCGTAACTTTTTAAATAAGGGAGAGCGCCGCTTTTTTCTTTCGGATTCGTAATCTACACAACAAATACGTAAGTAGTCAAAAATTTTTTCAAAATCACCGAGTGTCCACATAACGAAAATTTACCAATTTTCACAGATAAACCTTTCAAATAAGTAAAGAAAACCATAGTTTTGATTGAAAACTGTGCTAGAATAATGTTGATGCGACTTCATATTTGTAAATTTGGTCAATGCAAATAGAGGAATTATAGAATATAATGGATATTCCTATAGGACATTTAACACCTATTCCATTCTTCCTCAATTGCTTATATTTATATTACCATATTCACGATTTCTCTGTGACCATGTGCTGCTGCCAAATGTAGGGGTGTATCATCTCCCATATTGGTTGCACTAACTCTGGCCCCTCGCAATAAAAGCATTTCAACAATTTTATTGTGGCCTTTCATAGCTGCCCAGTGAAGTGGACTGAATCCATGGTCATCCCTGAAAAAATTTTGAGATCCAGAAATTGCTTTAGCATTTTTTAATAAATGAAGCAGCATTGTTTGGGTTCATGAAATTCAATTCTGAAGGTTAACTTTTTCCTTCTGAATCCCACTATAAGAAGTTACCCAATAACCATATATGGATTTGTTTAACTTACAAAATTAACCAACTTACCCTTGGTTCATGTCGTGTTCTGGTTCATCAAGCCATACTCTAACTTGTAGGGCATTTCCTTCTTTGCACCATTGGAAAATATCTTCCATTTCTACAGAATTATTTTGAAATTAACACTCAATGATAAATGGGCGTTCACTTAAGATCTCTTCTTATTGTAAATTAGGTTTTATCTACAACAGTTAATCAATGCGATTAATAAAGGTTGTATACGACACTAACCGCAAAACTTTTGATAAGGGAGCCTTGATACCTTATAATAATAATCGTTTACAATAATGAATATTTTATTTATAAATTATGTCACCGCCATTTATGGGGTTGACAATTCATCTGTGAATGTCAAAAATCAAAAGTCAAAACTCAATGCAACTGTCAAAATTCAAAAATAGGGTACGTTTTTATTTCCACTCGCTGGTCTGGCGGATCAGTGGTTTGTCCACTATTAAGTCAATGAGGCGTAAAATGCACAAAATACGTGAAATTTGGGCAATTTCACGTATTTTTTTCTTTTTATGAGCCACATTTCGTAAAATTATAGATTCCTTTTTGAGATTATGTTTCAAATTTCCATAGGTTTTTCTATGAATTTTCTACACAAAAAAAATATTAGGTTGGCAATATTGCACAGAAAATTGTTCGGTTTTATCCGAGTGTTTCGAATTTTAATTGAAATTAAAATTTCTTAAATGAAAAATAAAAATTAAAAGATTCCAAGTCAAGTTGCTACATGACGTTTCGATTGTATCCACAATCGTCTTTGGGTGATCACGTACGTACAGCGCCATCTACCCGAGCTAGATGTATAAGCAAACAAACAAACAAACAAACATACATACATACATACATACAGGTGAAGTTAATAAAAGCGTGTTAAAAAGTGAATCTCTGCCATTGTCTAAATCCGTAGACAATGTCTCTGCTTTGGAAATATGTTTATTTTAGACGGATTATCGATGAGTATATTATGGCGCCATCTAGTACTTGATATGCTCGAGAACGATTTTCATTTTTGACTGTAGTGCCATCTAGAGATCGATGTCTCAAGTAATTGTCGGCTTTTTGTATACAAAATTCATCAACAATGGTAAAATTTCTGTCGTTTTTGCCATTTTCTATCGATTCCCCAACATCCTACCGGTTTGGAGGACCGTGAGGAGTAGAACGGTCCAGGATGGACGTCTTTATCGTTTTAACAAATACGTTTTTTCTGGATTTTCGTGTTTTGGGGGGCAATCCTGTTTTTCAGCACATTCATTTTGAGGCTAGGACAAATATCGTTGAAAAAACTACCAAATTCATCCTTCCTACAAGTCAACGTAGATAATTGTTCTCACTATGTTTAATTGTAAAATTAGTTTCGTTAATTATCGACGATAAATTGAAGAATGTATGGTAGTGTCATCTATTTTTATGATGAGAAAATATTTTTTGGTATTTGTCCGTACTCCCATCTAGTAGTCAGAAATGGCATAATCTGGCGCCGTCTAGTATTTGAATTATTTCACGATTTTTGCGTCATCAAGTCATCATCTGTTGACCGTTACAGAGTTCGCATTTGATTCCGAATGCCAAATTAAATGTTTCGAGTGGATTAGTTTTTCCAAAATGAAATATTCGAAAATACGTTTTTGACTTCGGATATCAAGTTAAATGTTCATGATTTATAATTTTTTCCAAATCTAATATTCTAATATATGTTAAATATTTGAACATTTTATTAAAACAACGATAAAAATAAAATAAAAACAACAATAAAAGTTAATTGGCGCTCCGGGGCGACTTCATTCATGTTTATGAATTAGAAATCACACGTTAAAAGGTAAGACCTCGTTAGTCCTTAGCTCGCACAAGTTTCTCAACTTCTGGTTATGTTAGGTTAGGATAGTTTAGGTTAGGTTAGAGTAGGGTAGAGTTGAGTGTAGTAGAGTAGAATAGACAGGCGAGATGAGACGTTGAGGATGTATCATTTTTGCAAATAAAATTTTGAAAAATACGTTCGTTTTTCTTGGCTTCGGATATCAGTTAGATGTTCACGATCAATAATTTTTTTCAAATCTTATATTGAAAAATACGTTTTTGAATTTGAAGGTCAAACTAGATGTTCAGGAAAATAATTATTTTCAAATGTGATATTCGATCCTTCCTTCCTTTTTAAATTCGGAGGTCAGGTTAGATGTTGAGGGAAGATACTTTTTCCAAATGAAGTATTCTATAACACGTTATTGCAGGGGTCTCCAAACTTTGAAGCCTTCGGGTCATAAAGATTTTTTCAGTTTGTTCCAAGGGCCAATTTCTGCCCTTAACTATATTTCTAGACTAGGATAGTCGCAAAGTGTGTGACCTAAGCAAACTTACGCTTTTTTGTATTTCTATTATTATTGTGTATTGTGACACTGAACAACATCTAGTGGCGAGTAGTTGTACTATGTACTATCTTTTTCAGCTACCCGCTAGGTGGCATTAGGCGTAATTAAATATTTGGAATTACCGCGTTGGTTCGAGAAAGCTCTGGTTCTAGCTAGTGTATTACGATCACCTCGAGATGGCAGTAATAATTGCACATAAAAAGGCTAGCGGCGCAACTGCGAGTTAGTTTACCCTGAAGAGGCATTACCACAAACTACTTACTCTCGGTTTGTGGGCATTACCATATATTAGGGCCCCACACAAACATACCCAACAAATGTAATGTTATTATCAAACAAATTGAATAAACGATATTCATTCATTCAACTGCGAGTTAGTCTGTGTAGGAAAGGCGAAGGAAGGGAAACTGTCTATTGTGAAATAAAGTAACACCCGTCAATAAAAGTATTTTGATTTGACTTATGTGTGATTTGTCAGTATGTGAATGCAGAACGTTCCAAGAAAAATGGAACTTTCAGTTCCATTTTTCTACACAAAGAATGTTTACAGATCTCAATTAACCGATGAGCATCTTAAATCTCTTTTGATAATTGGTACAAGTAAAATTGATCCACAACTACAAAGTATTGCCGGTGGAAAATCACAATTACATAAATCTCATTAGTGTTTTTGTTTTGGTGTGATTCATTTAAATTATTTGTTAGTTGTTGGTGTGCTTAAACTTGTATGCTTAGGTTAAGTTTTCTTTGTCATCATTTCTGTCGTTAAGTTTTACCTTGCAAGTAAATAAAAACATTTTTAAGTTTCGTATGCTATAAAAGTTTGTTTTTTTAGACTTATTGAACTATATTTTTTTTATCTAAATTTTGGGAAAGATCAGCTCTAATGTTTATATATATGACCATTGATATTTTGGTACGGCGCCATCTTCCCGCGAATAGATCAAGCAATAATGTCGGTAATTCTGTCAAATACAGATCTCGAGCTTGAGAGTTACAAACATACATACATACAAGTGAAGTTAATATAAAACGTGTAATAAAAGACCAGATGAAGCACAAATGAGTTTATTATTTTTTAATTTAGTTATACACATCTTCGGAAGTAAATATATGTACAAGTCCTGTTAGCGAGACCAACTATAAAATACAATGTAATAAATAACAAATTAATGATAAATTCTACTTTATGCTCATCTGAACTGTCGAAAGATAGCAGGGCTTAGAGAGCTACTTCAGCTTAACACTTAACATTATCAACTTTCAAATTTTTGTTCTCTTCTATATCGCTTTACATCTAAATTTTAAGGACTGCCTAACAACCAGTCGCCGATATGTATAGCAAAACATAATTAAAAGACCACTTGGCTTGCTACTAAAATTTGTACTCAATGCCACTGCAAAAGAAGAGTCCAGGGTAAGAAGAAAAAATTCAATATTTTCTAGTCAAAGGTGTTCAGTAAAATGCAAACGTGGCCAATATTACTAGGAGTAATTTAGTTATGACTGTAATTATGTCAGTCTCAAAGGAAACCAGGCCATCCTTGATAATACACAAGGTTGATTGTGAATTTTACAAAAAGTCATCAGGTTTTTTAAAAAAGTTGAGAATCCAAATTAGCGTTGAAAGAATTTATTCTGATAGTCTGTTAGAATAATATTTATGATAAAGGAAGGTTTTGGCTTTTTACTTTTTTCATCTTTATACAAAAAAATGTGGGGATCTTCCCAAAACCTTTCCCAAAAATTGTTCTTTCCATAAATATATTTTCATTTCAATTTAAATAAATTTTTGTTCCAATAATTTTTTTTAATTTATGAATAATATGGTACCTATAGGTTGTGATTCCAAACAGTTGGTTCATTGGGAAAAAAATATACTGTTGAGGAAAAATTATGCTCATTTCTGACGTTACAAATTAATATCTATCACAGGAAAAAAACTACTAAATAGACTACTATTCTTTTCATTAGGTAATTTAATAAAATTCTGGAATTTTATTGAAAACAAGAGTTCTTATCGGAATCTCACAAAATCAACTGGGAACAGCCTACATCAAATTATTCTCCTTTCATCAAAATAAAAATAGCATCTTCAAAAATCCAACCGAATCATATAAAAGATATCTGCGAGCTTATCCGTTCATTACTTTTAATATTACCCCATTATCTTATGTCTAACCTACCATGCACTGGGTTCAATATTGATTTTATGCATACCTGCTACTCAATTCGATATTCACGCCATCAAATAAACTACTAAGTTTCTTTTGAATTAATACCAGAAGACTTTTAGTCTGCTGAACGTGACTGACCTCAGAATTGCTAAATCACATCGGAATTTTTTATATTCTGGTTTAGAAGTATGAAAAAAAACATTTTTTGATATACTGGAAGTCACCTTACTTTCTGGAATTGATTTTTTTTAAATAAAACTTATTTAGTCCACCCATAACTTCAACACTCTCAACTCCAAAGACGCTTGGAATATGAAGTAATCTAATAAATTTCAATTGATGCCTGAACGAGTTCTGAGCAAAAAAATCAATCTTACATGTAATAACCTCAAATAGTTTTTGGACTTATCCTTAAAGCTTATACAACTTGCAGATTGATGTGTTTCAAAATCTTGTATTCAAACAACACACTTCAATGTGAGATTTCCACTTGAAACTTTTCAAATCCACGAGACATATTTCGCTATACGATAGCATCCTGAGGATATCATCCTCAAGTGACGCCTGAGGATGCTATTATACAGCGAAACACTTGTCGCAGTTTTGTGAACTCTCAAGTGGAAATCTTTCGAATATGTGATACTGGATTTTTATCATGTATCAGTAATTTCTACAATATTCTCAAAATCTTCTTGTGACGGAGTAACTCTACAGTATCTAACCTAAAAAACCTTAAATTTTAAAAAGTTGACCTTTATATTTTTTGATTTTATGAGGATTATGAACATTTTACAGTAGCATAATGTATATTTTTTTTGATTAGGCAGTTTAGTGATGAAATTTTACTATGAACATCTTTTTGAAATTGTAACAAAATTTGAGGATCACCAGTTTTTTGGGGTTTAGTATATTCATAGATTTCTCAGGCGAAAATGAACATATACAAAACACTGACAAACTTCCAAACTACATTCAAACATATCTTACATTTTTTGACCATAATTCATTTGATGTCTAGAGATGGATTCATGTCCGACTCCAGACCACGATGGTTGAAAAAATATAACAGCAAATCAAGTGATTTTATTCTTCAGCTGAAACTCAGGATATGTGCCAGTAAAAAACTAGTATGGACATTTTTCAATTAATTATTAAAGGATACCCAAGAAAAGTTGTTGAAAACAGCATTGAATGAAATAGTAATTCCACTTTAGTATTTCACTTGTGCCTGCCCCCGATTATAACTCAGCCGTTTATCAAAGAAAATACGATCTCACTGACAGAAGCAGACTGAAATGGTGCTAAACGTCAGGTGACAACGATGATCATCAAGCTAATACAAAATATCTCCTGACTGTAAGGTCAGAAAAACACAGTTCTATAAGTTAAAAACAAATGTAAAATAATAAAAAGTATCACTTTGTAACAATGAACAAAAATTAACATATACACAAAAGTAAACTCTTACATTGTACTCAAAACCAGATTCCCGTTGTTTTGATTCGCGGTTTTTTACTTGGCAGCATGTGTCATATCATTTTGTGCTGTCCATATATACACAAAAAGTTAATCATAGCCTATCACATAAAAATACAGCACAAAATTCACTTCCAAGAAATTGTAATATTATGTTACTTCACCGGTGAATCCCAAAAATCAAATTTGTGAAAAAAAGAGGGTTATCAAGAAACGTGACAGCTCAGAATAATTTTGTGGAAAATTAGGTATTTTTTACATGAAACATTCAACACAATTGATTGAAAATAAATGGAGGATGCAATTAAACATTGAAAAGAACTTGAAGGGTGAGACGACTGCCTCAGACTAAAACATTTTTGCTTTTTATTATTCAACATAACATAGATCCACACAAAATATCACATTCACATTCATAGGAGACCAGAGGGATGAGGAAGCTTTTCACAAGCCCACTAATTGAGTGGTGTAAATAGCAGATCTTCTATAAGTTGGTATGGGTGAAGAGGAGATTCCCAACTGGAGATAAAAATTACTTATTCAAATAGGATACGAAAAAATTCAAGTTGTATTGAAAGAAATTAATGGTCACTAACAAATGAAAAAAATAATGTTTTTTACTCTCCCTCACTGAATTCTACAAACAAATCATCACACATTATGTGGAAATTAATGGAGTGTTGAATACTTGTGAGAAGTGAACATTTCAATCCGTACGATTAAAAGTGCACTAACTGAAAGGATATTCTTTTTGTTAACTGTTACGTATTCATGTACTTTCATTAACTGTGAGTAACCATTTGCAAAATCTAGATTGGAGTATGCTTCATGTCAAATTATATCGGAACAAACTTAGTTTTCAAAGCCTCCCGGATAACCTTTTCACATATTACTCGGCAGGTAGTATGGTTTTGAGTATTACTGAACTGAGAATTATATAAATTCGTGATCTCGGTAGCAACATAATATTTCATTTTCCAACATTCTCGGGTACAATGTAAGTTACAGTTTTCACAGCTCTTCGAAGCAAAACAGTGCAAAACTGCTTCAGACCTATAATATACAAAAACTTATTTTTAGAAAACAACTAATTGAATCCGAACTAACGTGAGAACAATATATCTATGTAAACGTCTCTGAAGTGGTTAATTTTCTAAAAATAAGTGCCGGGCAATCAACTCCCTGATTTTTGTTTGCAATAAAAGCTATTAACAACTATTTCTTTGTGGGAGTCCCCCTCTGGGTTAGCCCTTCGAACCTCTTGAAGGTGTAGTTTATGAAGACCCAATCTTTGTAATTGATCTCACCATCTTGAGGCATAGGTGCGGCAGCTGGAAACAAAAAGATTGAATGAATATCATGATTTCAAAGTGACTTTACTTCATAATTGCTAATTACATGTCACTCAAAATGCTACAAAACTTCATTTTCATCAATGAAATATATATGTGGGCTGTTTGAAAAATAAGATGAATGTTCAAATTTCGCGGGCTACATACATTCAATCAGTTTTTTTTTCTCATGTTGGTACACTCGCCTCGAACATATGCTCACAGTTTCAACTGTTCAGTTTGTTGGTAGCGATTTTCGCTATCAAAAAAAATGGATCAAAAAAATTGCATCAAACTGCATACAACAAATGAAAATAAGTGCTCAAAAACACTTGGAAATGTTGACAGTGGCATACTCTGAGTCAGAAAGATGTTTACAAGTGGTACATGCTCTTCACTGATTGTCAAGAAGATGTGAATGACGACATTCGCCCTAGATGCACCAGCACGGATGAAACTGATGAAAATGTTAAGAAAGTGGAAAAAAATTGTTATAGAATGGTCAAACCACTATTATCGGCATATCGGTTGGTCATGCCATGTAATTTTTTCTGAAATTTTGAGCATGAAGTGTGTGGCAATGAAGTTCCTTTCAAAACATTCAGTATTATGGAAAAAACAACACTATAATCATGCCCTAGTCGCCATATTCACCAGATTGGGCGCCCTGCGACTTTCTCCTGTTCCCAAGATTGAAGAGATACATGAAAGGACGGCGTTTTGTGACGATCGAGGAGATAAAAACCGAAATTCTGAGAGAGCTCAAGGACATACCGAAAAGTGAATATCAGAACTGCTTTGAGGATCGAAAATACACTGGAACAAGTGTATTATATCCGAGGGGGCCTACTTTGAAGGAGAAAAATCGATATCGATGAATAAATAAATATTTTTTTAGAAAAATGATAATTCACTTAATTTTTTCAACAGACTTCGTATACTGTTCATTCGTATACAATTTCAAATTGTAAATATATACTCACGAATTTCTAGTTTGACATCAGGGAAATCGTCAAAGTTTGAAGTGTCATCTATAGATCGTACTTCTACAGGTATGGCTGCAGGTCTCTCTCTTATGTGTTCCCAATCCACACCGCGGAAGAACTGATTCAGTTTCAAATCCTCCAAGCCCTTTTGAGATCCTAGTCTTCTGTCACACTCGCAACAGAATCTTGAAAAAACACAGAAAATATAAACAATTTGTTTCGCGTTAGTTCATTCGAAAAATAAAGTCAATTTACTAAAAAGGGTAAAGAAAATGGAATTGCTCAGCTTGCTCGATGACAGGAAAATGAGATATGTTATAAATATTGCTCGTGAATATGCACAGAAGTATGAAGTTGATTTCATTACCTGGAAACACCGTTGAAAGTTGTTTTTTGCTCAGTTTGCCACAAGTTTGGCAGTGTTTGTACTTTATTAATCACCAGTTTCATTGTGGACTATAATTTCTCAAAAACTAGCAGCAGAAATCTACCTTAATAATGATTTTCAAGGTTTTTCTCATAAGTTATAACTTTGAGCAACATATTATCAAACAAACATTGAATTAATTGGATGAATGACTTGGAACTGTATGGAAAATTATTAATAATTTGAAAGGACGTTGTAAAAACAATATACCCATAAACATTCACGATGCCCATGAAATGGCTGAGCAGTTTAACATCCATTTCACTAGATATCCATTTTCGGTAAATCAGCATGATCTGGATTATCTAAAGTTGAATATGCCAGTGTCACAAAAATAGTTTTTCTTAAAGCCAGTTACACCTGTAGATGTTAAAATATTGATTGGTAATTTGAAATCTTCCAACTCAAGTGGATTTGATGAAATATCAAATAACCTATTAAAAAAATCGTATGCAGGCTTATGCGAACCATTGACTTTTCTTATCAATCTTTGTTATAATGAAGTTAATTTCCCAGAATGCTTGAAGTTAGCTGTGGTTCTGCCATTATACAAAAAAGGTGATTCTGATGACTTTTCCAATTATAGAGCCATCAGTTTATTATCAAGTCTCTCTAAACTCATTGAAATGGACATCACTAATCAACTCTCATCATTTCTGTGGAGTCGGAGACTGTTATCCAGAAATCAACATAGATTCTGTAAAAATATGAGCACAGAATCTGCTCTGTGTGATTTTCAAAAATGTCTTGTAGACAATTTTGATAAAGAAAAATATGCTCTACGGCTTTTCATTGTCTTTTCAAGAGCTTTCGACTTAGTCAATCATATGCTTTTATGTAGTAAGTTAGAATCATATGGCGTTAGAGGGATACCGCTAAAATTATTTGAATCATATTTAAATGGCAGAAGTCAGGTTGTTAGACTGAATGGAGTTCTGAGTAGTTAGTAGTTAGGTTAGGTACCTCAAGGATCTATATTGGGATCTTCATTGTTCAATATATTTGTAAATGATATAATCCGTCTAATGGAAAGAAACCACGATATAAAAATAATGTGTTATGCAGACGATACCAATTTACTAATTTTTGAAAAAAACATAGACATGCTACTGAGTGAAACTGAGAAGATTTATGAAGATATCATTCGTTGGTCTGAATAGAATTGTCTGTTACTGAATCATAACAAAATAGTCACAGTATTTTTTGGGCGCTCCAAACAAAGATCACCTGTGTTATTCAAAAATACAGAAAAACAAATAACTTGTAGTGATGAGGTGAAACTTTTGGGAGTAATTTTCGACAAACATATGCAATGGGCAAGTCATATAGAACTATTGCCTAATAAACTAAGAAGTAGTTGCTACAGCGTAAAGTATATGAAAGACCACTGCAGCAAAAATGTCTTGCTTATGCTGTACTTTGCACATTTTCACTCCCACATGAAGTATGGTATACTGAATTGGGGAAACAGTGCCGGTACGAATCGGATCTTCATTCTTCAAAAATACGCAATTCGAATTATGGAATGTTTTGATATGAGAACCAGTTGTCGTCAATACTTTATAACTCTTGGTGTATTAACAGTTTATAGTTTATATATACTGGAAGCTTGCACTTATATCTATAAGAATAAAAATAAGTTTGCAATAGATAACAATCATTGCCATAACACCCGTCATAAAAATCTCTTGCAGCCTGATTTTCATCGCACATCTCTATATCATAGAAATTTTTATTGTAATGGTTGTAAGCTCTATAATATTCTTGATGATCATATAGAATCATCTCCCAATGTTCACATTTTTAAATCAAGACTGAAAAAGATCCTACTTAGTAAGAGTTGTTATTTCATAAATGATTTCTTTTTATGATAATAATTTTTTATTTTTAAACTATATAATTGATTTTTTCTATATATAGATGTATATGTAAATTTGTATTGTTGACATGTCCTTGCTAAATGTAATAATGTAACTAAAATATTGACGTTTTTAATCATTTATGTAACCTTTGTGCATTTAAATGATAAAATAAAGGAATATTATTATTATTATTATTAAAAAATGATACATCACAGCAGAGATCATAACAGCCAAGAATCAACAAATCTGTATATGCCAGATTTCAGAATTGAATTATGATGTGATGGTTCTGAAGACATATAGTTTGAAATTTAGGAACAACCTCCAATCAATAATGTATTGAGATTCTCAACTCTGCAATTTTGTTTGTTTGGTCACCGGTTATGTTCTGTTGAAAAAAATGTTTGACTCACTTAATAATTGTATCTTTGGCCTCTTCAGAGATCGGAACTTCAGCTGGAAAAACCAAGGTCTCTCTCCAGTTCATAACCTTCCTGTAGGTATCTTGCGGATTTTCCGAACAGAATGGTGGATAACCTATGAGCATCTCGTACATAATGACACCCAATGACCACCAATCACAGGCAGGCCCGTAGCCCGTTTGCAAAAATACCTCTGGCGCTATATAGTCGGGGGTCCCCACTGTACTATAGGCGAGGGCTCTTCTGTTTTTCTTCCAACTTTCTGCTCTTCGTTTGCTGTCCATCGGACTTGACGTGATGACTGCAAATGAAGATAGTGAAGTAATAATAATAATAATAATAGAATTTATTCATCAATCAAAGGTTATACAAGGCATTATACATACACACATACATAACAGTTATCAGACTAGTCAAGAGAGAAAAGGAGGAAATCTACAAATAAATTGTTAAGATAGTATAAGTATAGTCGCAAAACAAACCAGAAAAATTGCACATACAATAGTCAGTCTCAGAGTTATGAGATATCACGAATTATTATAAAATTCTTCAGCATTATAAAATACTTTTTCAAGAAGAAAATGTTTCAATTTATTATTGAATAGAATGTCATTCAGATTCACATCTATCAAATCTCTTATTTAATCGAAACACTTGATACCAATATGCTTTGGTGGATTTTCACAGACTGATAACCTTGAATAGGGTTGTCGAAGTTTTTCTTTATTCCTAGTATTATACATATGAGTATCTTCCTTCCTCATTAGTTCATTTTGGTTACGTTTTATGTACATAATCAGTTCAAGAATATATATAAACATGTAGGGTTAGTATTTGGAGATTCTTGAATAAAGGTTTACATGTTGTGGTTGGATGAGCATGACAAATCGTTCTTATTATCCTTTTTTGAGATACAAATGCCCTTTCAAAGTAACAAGACGACCCCCAGAAGGTCACGCCATATGGTAGAGTAGACTGTATCATCCCAAAATATAATAGTCTCAAGATGTCTGCTGATACAGTATCTCACAGATTTTTTATTATATAGCATGTAGTGCTTTTTTTCGAACATACAGTATTTATGTGTGCTTCCCATGTTAGCTTACTATTCAAAGTAACACCTAAGAACTTGATGGTTTCCATGGATTGTATAGATTTACCAGATAAGGTTAAGTATAGGTCACAATTTGGATTCATGTTTTTTGGCAAGAACCGGACATAATCGGTTTTTTTTTCTATTCAGGCTGAGGCCATTCTCAAGGCTATACCTTTCTATTTCATTAGATGCCTTGTTACTTAATTTTTTTAATTGATCAATGTTATTGTGTGACATAAGAATATTAGTGTCATCGTCATATAATATCATTTGATTTGCGAATTTACAGGTGTCTTCACTGTCACTAAGAAAAGCTACAAACAATAGTGGTCCCAGGATTGAACCCTGTGGAACCCCTGAATTTATTACTCTTGAATCTGACTTCACACCATTCACCACTGTCGTCTGGGTTCTGTTTGTTAAGTATGATGTTACCCATTGAAGTAGAACACCCCTAACTCCTAACCCTTCCAATTTCATGATTAACAAATGATGATCAATAGTATCGAAAGCCCAACTGAAGTCATAGAACAGTCCTAGAACAGTATTTCTATCATTCAGTGCACTGTAGATAAACTCTATGCAATCAGAAATTGCCGAGCTGGTTGATTTGGGTTACGGAAATCATTCTGATTTACTGGGATGAGCTCAAAATATTCCAAGTGCTTGGTCAATCTATCACAATGGGATGCTTCGAATAGTTTAGCAATTAGACTTTGTATGCATATAGCATTATAGTTATGTATGTCACAAGTAGAGCCCTTATTTTTAAATACAGGAATACATTTTGATTCCTTAACATCTGGAAATGTTCCAGATGTGAAAGATTCATTTAATTTTGACATAAAAATTCCATTGAATCGCTTTTGATGCGACATTTTTCTATACTTTGGATCGTTCCTCAATACAAGCCCATTCAAATATACAGCACTGCAGGAAATGATATTTTTTCACAAAAAAAAATATATAAAAAAAATTAATTGAATAAGTTAGTTTCAATCTTATGATGAAAACAGGTCATTTGGATTGTGGAGAGAAGTTTCAAATATTCATTTCAATGCACCTGAATCTTTTGAAAAAGTATCTTGATTAAGCAACTAAAGTATATGTTTTGGTTGGTTTCCGGGTTTTGCGGTGGTCTTCTTTGGTTACAATCTCCAAACATTTCAACTGCAACTGCGGCAGTCATCTTCAGTGGCGTAGTCAAAGTACTGTTCTTGGCATATCAAGTTTCACTTTCTTGTAAATTGAGGAGTTCTCCAAGGCTCAATCCTTGGACCTCAACTATTCTCGTTGTATATCTCAGAGTTTCATCGAGTAATGAGCAACTGTTGCTCTCACCATTATGCTGATGATATAGTTCCCGTTTTTTTCTTGTTGAAATTGACATACTACTCTACCCCAATACGACCATGATCAGAATTCTTTCGTTGGATGAGTTTATATAAATATGAAATGAATGAAAAAATATACTCACTGAAATCTGATGGTTTAGCTTGGCTTAAGTCTCTATAAAAGTCCGTCCTATGTGATTTCTTCAAACCCGTGCACAGCCCGAAATCGGAAAGTTTCAAATGTCCCTTGGCATCGAGCAGTAAGTTATCCGGTTTGATATCCCTATGTATGAATCCCAGTTTGTGTATGGAATCGATAGCTAGAGCAGTCTCGGTAATGTAAAACTGCGTACATTCCTCTGAAAGCGTGTCTTTTTTCATGAGAAGTGTCATCATATCACCACCGGGCAGGAACTCCATTATCAAATATAAATTAATAGGATCTTGAAAACTATAATACATTTTTACGACCCACTGGTGATCAGCTTCCACTAAAATGTCACGTTCTGCTCTCACATGGGCTACCTGTGAAAAAGCAGTTGTAAGTATTCTCCATCATGCTTGTAGGTTTCGAAAAAATTCGATACAGTCATATTTTAGGAACAAAATAAATGAATTTGAATTTGGTTCATTATTACTATACTATACTGAATTGAAATAATGAATAAAAGAGGTTGTCTTTGACTTTTAATATAAAATAATTATTTTGATCAGTATCAGCATACAAGTTTAGAAATTGACAAAAATTTTAGGACAAATTCACCCAGATATTTTTCTTCTGAGAATTTATTCAACAAGGTGAATTGAATTGAAGGTGTTATATTTTTAGGAGTGATTATTTTTGGGAAAGAAAGTTTTTGGCTTTCTACTACTCCATCTTGACATTAAAAATCGTAATTCATGAATGAAGTGTGTGTATTTTCTATAATGTTATCCAATTTGGTGCTGAAGAGCCTTGGGGCAAGTGTCTTAAGGCGAAACATCGGTGTATACCAGTGAGGATGACAGTGTTCCATGTAAGTGCAATTTTTTACCATTCATTTGAAGTAGAACTCATGTGAATGATATCTGATTTTTATTCCACAACGAATGTTTGAAATACAAACTGAGTAGAGAAAAGTATCTTTTGTATAATTCAGTGTTCATATAGAAGTAGTTGTTTAGGAAGAATATTTTTCTTTCGTGTAATTCAATGTTTATATGAAAGTAGCTGTTTCAGGAGGACTTTCTTTCAGTTTGTGTCTGAAAGTTACTTCTTTGCATGATCTACACATCCATGTATAGAGTTAACTTGTTTTCAAATTGATTACTTCCTTCCTTTCTTTGGAAGATCCCCTCATCCTTTTTTTGTATCAAGATGGAGTAGTAGAAAGCCAAAAACTTTCTTTCCCAAAAGGTGGATTGATTATGTTACGTTTTATGACTGATGAGACTGAATAACCATTATGGTGTTGATTCTAAAAGTTACTGAACAACTAGAGTAAATAGGTTGAAAAAAAAAAATGTGTAAACTGAATGAATTGACGTACTTGTTCTTTTTCCAGCATGTCAGCCTTCCTGAGAATTTTCATAGCATACACATGGCCGGTGTCTTTTTTCTGTACTAATCTAACTTCCCCGAAGGCCCCCCGACCAATCACTTTGAGGGGTTCAAAGTCTTCAACTCCTAATCGAGATCGTTTTAGCCTAAGAAATTCCGTTTCTTTTTGGGCATGCTGCAGCCTCTTTTCGTGCTTCTGCTCTTCTGAGAGGCTGTCGTCTTTCAAGGATTCCTCTAATTTTGCTAACCTAAAAACAAAAACACCGTATATTTATTTCAGTAACGGTTTTGTTTTTTGCTAGTTGATGACCCAGTTATTTTGTAGAAATTCTTAAATATGAGATAGAGACAAAATATATTTTGTCTAATTTCTACTAATATTTTTATTTGTTACTACCGATTTCGTTTTATTAAACTGACGCAGTAAAAGACAACTGCGAAATTTTTCGGAGAGTATGTGTAACGTCTAATGTTAAGTCCCAAAAAGTTTGTTAGTGTTGAAACTTTATTTAGTTGATGCTCTCGATACCGCTAAAAAATACATAAAAACATACCGAGAAAATTTCGTGAGTGAAGTAAAGATAAATCATGATAGAATAATTAGGGTAAATTAAATTCTAAAAACCCTAAAAAAAGAAAGGGAACATTAAAAAAATACCCATTTTAAAGTTCAAGAGGGTAGCTGCAAAAAATTAAACATCAAATTCGTATCTCTTTCAGGAGAAACTGGAATAATAATAGAGATAGTAGTGTTCACTGAAATATTTAGTGAGGTGTTGAAGTCATGTATTATTTTCTTGCAATTTTACGGCTTACATTTATATTTTTTGGAATCAGACTGACTTTCTACCCTAAATATTTATCCAATCGTTCACATTGCGTTTTAATATTTTGAACATATACAGTGGATTTTCAATGTTCACAGTTGAAATTCTTTCTAAAATAGCAAACAGACACGAAAAATAAACTTTTCATATATTTCAACAACAAGCATCAACTGCCATTCCGTTGATATGAATGTGAAGTAATGAAATCATCAAAAATAATCACGTTCAACGTTTCAAAACAGTGCAATGAAAAGCAATTCACGAAATAATATAACGGTATGTACAAAACCTGCAATAATATGAAGGTCGTGATTTTCATTATTTGTTTTCAGTAATAGGTGATTTCAGAACGTATTCTATATTTACTTCTGCTCGCGACTTCAACTAGGAGAAGTAAATCGTAATTCATCATTGAACATAACCTTAATAATTTGTGCGTAAAAAACACTATGAATTTGGCAATTCTACAATATTGAATACCTGATGATTAAAACGAAAAGGTGCATTTATTTTTGTATATAACAGAGCAAACGATGTGAGAGGTGAACATTTTTATCGCTGTTAGAAGCTAGTAGGTACCAAACAAAACTTATCCAGAAAATAAACCTTACCGTTTTTACTAAATTTGTTACTTAAAATACAGATTTTGAAGTGAAAACAAAAGAAAAGTTAAATTATATCGAATCTACCCTCCCTTCTTTTCCAACAGGTCTAGCTTTTGATATACAGCTATTGACCATATTTGTGTACTAGTTACAATTAACTTTCATAAAACCGAGTGATTTTTTTACACATTCATTTTTGGTTACAATGTCTACTTCGAGAAATATCTGTAAAACCGATCCCAACTATTTCTGTAACATCTGTGGTGAATATACATTCCAAAATTGTAGACTAAGTGTGTCGTAAAACGCATGAATCTTGATTATTTTGAATTTTCTATGGACAGCCATGTCAAGTACTGGGTGACTAATACTGTATGTCAAACATGGTGGAAACTAAAAAAAGACCCCCATTTCAAGTATCGAACATCAATGATCTGGCGAGATCCCTCAAACCATCAGAACGATTTTTGCGTGGTTGATATAAACAGGATCAATAAAAAAACCGGTCCAAATGGTTTTACCTTAACGTGTTACCTATTCCTCGACCAATACTGTACTCTGGCGATGGAATAAAGTTTATTGTCTTCGTTTGAAAATCTCTCATTTTTCAATAAATTTTTATCTAGGACACTTTATATTCAATAAATATTTAAAATATAAAAAATAGTTTACGCACATCCGCTATCTTGTATCATCATCCACTGAACGACTTTAAATCATATCACTGTCGGCAGTGATAACAATATAAGTGCAGTAATTTTTTAGAAAACGTAAGATAATAGCGGGAAAAATTCTGAAGCACTGATTACGAAATTTTCAAACCCAAAAGAAAAAAATGTTGCTGGAATATTAGAGAGGATCAGGGCCGTCGCCTACTTTTTCAACTTGGGAAAAAGTTGGGAAATTTTGGGCCGTGAAGATAGAAAAAAATAATAGTAAAAAAATGAAAAAAAATTGAAAAAATAAAACTGAGAGAAAAGAAAGGGAGATGTGATAAGAAAAAGGAAAGAACCAGGAGAAGTTTGGGATTTCCCAACATGCATAACTTGGAGATTCCATACTTTGAAATTCTGAGTTGTTTGAAAACTTTAAAAAAGTCCAATTTCTCCCAAGTAAGAGAATAGTCCACAAATTTTGAAGTGACAGTTTTACAAAATTCCCAACTTTTTGCTGTTTTTTCGACTTGGAAAACTTGGGAACTTTCGGGCCGTGAAGATAGAAAAAATAATAGTAGAAAACAATGTTTTCCTTTCATTTCCTTTCATTTGTATTGAATATTCCTGTACATGGTGGATATGGTGGAAGAACAAGGACCTTGGTCCAAAGTAGAATAATTCCCATTATTATTTTTATAATCACCAAATTTTATTTTTGTTTGTGCATACCCTAACATAAGCATTCAGTCAATCTTTGGATAGCTAAGTAAGAAAATTAATATATTATAGTAGTAACTAATCCCTCGGCTTTCATTTCTTCGAAAGTTGAGAAATTTTGCTGGTGGGGTTAAGAAAATTTGGATTTCCTTCTCCCCCTGGTATTTCTTTTCGCTACGGCCCTGGAGAGGATTCAAGTTGCTTAAATTGAAGAGATAGGTATATATTTTTAGGAGATATTAATTTTTTGGGAAAGAAATGTTTTGGCTCGGAGCGTTGCATCTAAAGAAACATGTTTCTCTTTTTTTTTATTCATTGTTTAATGTGCTCACACTCTATCACAATAATATTTGCCCAGTTTCGGAATCTTTCAGTTTGAATATGAACTGAAATTTTCTGTCCGAATATTTCTCAACCACTAATAAATAATCATAATTTACTAAATCATATTGTTTTTTGGTATAGTTATTCGAGACCGGGTATTTTCGAAAATGTCCTTACCTTTGTTTTCGTTCTACATGTTGGGCTATAAGATTACTGTAATAATTTTCTAAAGTGACTTTCGCTTTGGTGGCTTTGTCCAGGGTGTGGACACTGAAACGGATGGTGTTCTCCGTGGCGGTCATGTCCAGGACCCCTGAAAAAAAAAACAAAGCATCGTTAGAAATGTTTTCGAAAGAAATCAACAATCAAACTGGCTCCTTGTTTTCGTGAGGTAATTGATAATATTGGTGCAATTTTTGTCATAGACAAAAAGAATATGTGTCCCACAATTTTTTTGGAGGATTCAGAGTATTGGAGTAGACCCACAAAACACTTTTAGTATTTTTTTTTCAACTTGATTTTTTTTAACGCTCTTTAAGAACTCTTCTATTTGGATAACTGCGTTTATGTGGAATAAACTTCCTGAGAACGTTCTTCCAAATGAATTTAATCTCCAACGATGCAAATCCAAAGCGAATCGCTACTTTCGCACGGGATGCCTCAAGGACTTTTCTATAGCGCTTGTGTTTTGTCCTTAAAAAATATTATAAAAACCCCCCATCCCTTTGCCAGGAAAAGTGAACAAATGGATTTCCACCCAAGTCTACTTAATATCCCCCAGAGTAAGTGGAATGAATTGTTTATGTAGATAATCTAATTATTTCACAGATTTCAAAGTAATACCTTGTTAATTGTCAAAGTGATAGCTGATTTATTCAACAGTGAAATCCGGTGAAATAAAGGGGTGATTATATATTATATGGAGGAATTAAATATACCGAATTAGTAAAAATTTATTTGAATTTGAATCCTTAAATTTGGCGTCACTTCACAACATTCCGTTTGTAACTTGTCCGGCTCAGTCACTTAATCACTTCAATTATCTTTTTCATTTGACAATTACCTCTAGTTTTAATCCAAGGAGGACACAAACCAGTAAGAAGACTCATAGCAATGTCCATACACGTAAATCGCGAAGCTAAACGAGATAACAGAGGGTGAAGGTGAGATTTGTACTAACGAAATACCTGAAAAATCAGAAATATGAAGGGAATCCAGATAAGGTATTATCTAATCTGGTCGCAAAAAAAACATGTTTTACAGATCGATATTCGAAAAACAAACGAATCGTATGATTAGGTATTGCAAATGTATGATATGATAAAAAGCAGTGTGATACTCTACTCTGATGTTATGTTTAAACCATGCACAATGGGAAATGAAAAGGTATCCAACATGATTTTGAGCATATCACACAGATCATGATGTTTTCAAATATTTTCGAAAATAATATCTCAAAACACTAAAATAAAAATCATCTCAGGTATCTCAAAAGTGCGATTTTGATGAAATTGGTGACACGTGTGAATCATTGTAGTCTTGCCACGTGCCACTGTAGGGATGTCTGCAGTGTACTGTGTAATGTCCGCTATTAGTAGACCTACTGTGATTCGAAAGTGCATATAGATTATAACGACAAGGAGTCACATTGTCTGCTGCATAATTGCTCATATCTAATCCATCTAAAGGAAACACGATGGCAACATTTCCGTTAGAGATAGTCTTTTGAAATGAATTACTAAAATACGGGGATGGATAGAGACTTTGTGCATTTTCTTCTATTCTGTGATGATAATATGCTTTTTTGTATTTGTGACTCAGAAAACCCGTTTTCAGTTATAAGTATGGATGTTTTAGGATTAACCAAAAAAAAATGAAACTGAATATTTCAATTTGAAAAAAATACGGCTTATTTAGAATACAAAAAGGTAGGTTTCCAAAAAATATCGTGAAAAACAAATGATTTTTGTGAATACCATATCATGGATCGGATACCAGAATTTTCGAAATATCGTTTCAAAAATGTCTGCCACCCACAGAATACTCGAATACAAATATACATTGTCATCTCCTACTCGCTATTATTTACAGTTCGCCTGTATGAATTGTTTGTTCTCACTACGGATTCTCACGAGTCGATGACTCAGCGGAGACAAAATCAAATATTTGTAGATGGATAAAAAATAAAATTCGTGCACAAGATTTCTATCGCCGTCCATTGTATTCATTATATTTTTTATTTTACTCCGTTCCTTATTATTTATTCGGATATTTTAATAATAATGTGAACGGTTATTTTACGGATTATTCACCATTATTTCAATAAGAAAAAGTATTTGTATTTCTTTGGAAAACGAAACCTATACACGAGATAACTATAATCATCGAACTGATTTCAAAGTTTTCCATCTTTGTGTGTTCAAACGCTTGTTAAAGCTTCTGTTTTGATAAAAGGAGATACTTATATACTCCCTAAGGACACCAAAAAATTTTATAATCATTATACATGGTGTTCCAACAAAAATTTGACCACTCAGCAAATGAATAGTGTTCAAAAATTTCAAAGAACACCTCAATTTTTGTTTTGAGGGGATATCATTTTTATATGAAATTCACATCATTTGAAAGTTATCTTGTCCTTCTACTACCACCGTTTGCAAAATTGGTTTAATTGTTATCGACGAATTCAGTGCTGAATGATTTATTCGAGAACATCTTTCAAGAATATTTATTGCAGTACAAAGAAACACATACAGACAATGAAACCAAAGAAAAATCAATTAGAAGTGGGTATTTCAACTGCTTCAACTTCTATTATAAAATGAGTTCACATTCGACATCAAATAATTTTTTTTTCCAAGGTACATGTTTACTTTATACAAATTGTAAGGAATAATCAACTTTTTACACAGAAGCTTAACTATTTTTTCTAGTAACTCGCGTTCAATACAAAGTTCAATAATAATTACGAAAATATTTACATTTTATAAAACTATTTGTTCTCTGTGTCACAACATGATGAATATTTTAGTTGATATTATGCTTCAAGAAGTTAATGGGTATAGTTCAACTAATTGAGGATAACTGTTAAAATCAATAATATATGAGATTTTCTTCATTGGGATTAGAATTTCACTATTAGGTAATCATTTCAAAAACATGTCTCTTTAAATGATGAAATTAAAATTGTTGTTTTCTCAATAATGTCAACATTAATGAGTACTCTGAGACATAGCCAAAATACAGTAATATAAACAAAAAAGACAGTAAGAAACATTGATGAGTCCACCACAAAAAATGCATTTTCAAATATCCCAACAACAAATTTCTAAATCCAGTCGAAATCACAATAGTTTTCTAATATTAAAAGTGGTGATACCGTTGAAATCAACCCTTCGCTATGTATGAAATGTCCAATTCCTACCGTTATTCTCCCTACCTGCAAACTGCCCTATATACCTGACGTAACATCGAAACCTGTGAAGCGAAATAAAGGAAGTGATTCGAAGGTGAATTCCACACCTGGTAAAATAACTCCTGTTTCCGGTTTCAAAACAAAGTCATGTGGACATATACAATTATTTTTGGTGAACTATGGTATCACAATATTTTACCGGAACTGACATGGTTTCTAGCCATGCATTCATTGTATCCTGCTATTCAACTGTCCCAATTAGATGATTTGTCAATGTCAAACCAACCACACCACCTGAATTATAACCCATAAACAATTCATTTTTTCGATACTGCTTGTCTGGAATTTAATCTGACACATTCTTGGAAATTAAAAAAGCTAAATCAATTAAAATCTGCTGAAGCGTAATGAACAACTAAAAAGTTCACCCCGAAAAGTTACTGCGTATAATTTAAACAACTGAAGAGACAATTAGTAATTGTCCAATTGGACTTCTCGCGGTGAACTTTTCAGTTTGATATTTACTACACTTCATATCACGTTTCCAAAAAAAAAAAGGTCCAACCTCGAATGGCAACATTTTCAAAAAGGCGCTTTAACAACTTTTTAACAATTCAACATCACGTGTTTCAATCACCAAGTAATCATCTTCATCTTCAGTTTAATCTTCACTTGGTCAAACATACAGTATTTATAATCCATACACTGCATATCCCAAAGAAAAGAGTGATATTTCCTATTTCAATCAATAGGTCAAGTGTGCGAGTTATAATCGTAAAATACGAAAAGTAGGTACATAATTATTAATAAACACGCTATGAATCACTTTGTTTCGTTAGGTAACTCGAAAGAGAAAATCAAAATAACGATAAGGAGTGGCAAAATAACAAGAATTATGTAGGTTATTATGTAACACAAACAATTTGAGGACCAAAAAATCTTGGAAAAAAGGTCACGTTCAAATATCTTAGAATATGAATGAAGCAACTTATGTATTCCTCGAATAAATTGTCTTCTTATTTCACTTATATAGTATTGTCACCGTTAAGTAATAAAAAGATATAAATATTCCGTTAACCAGCCATTGGGATCGAACCTACACCCAGCATATAGTTATTAACAAACTGTCTACTGGCCTATCTGTAATGATATGACTTATAAAATTATAATAAAGGTCAACCACTCAACAAAGTCAAAGGGACATTTAAAAAAAAAATGAAAAATAGACATTTACTATGTGAACAAATCAACGGACAAAGTCTTCTCTTGGAGTAACTTCTAACGCGGAATCTAACAGAGATCTTAAAGTTGGTCTCACAGAACTGACCCCCCACCAACCCACGTCCGAGGCCTTGCAAACTATATGGAATGTATCATCAGGGTTCTTTTTCACACGTATATTGAAATACTTCAACTATTTCATTGAAACTATTTATTCGATTACTCGAAGAAACTACCCCCACCAACCCTTATGCGAGGCCTTTCCACTACTGAAATATATTTCAAAGACTGAATTTCACATATTGTTTCCCATAAAAGGGTTACTTTCAGTTATTTTCCATCCCTTGACATCAGGGGTCCCTGTGCGAATTAGTCAGTTGTATCTTTTCATGGAGTTGAATAACACGGCATTTATATTTTTTTAATACTATGTTGACAGAAGCGAAAATTAGGATTTCATACATAGTTTCGTCGTGTATATGTGTGGATGTGGATATCGGTATAGCATCGATTTCCTGTTGTTATTATACTCTTGAATTCAACAAAGATAGTTTTTTTGGTATTTTTTACTTCGATTTATTCTGTCAGAATCGGCATTTTTAACTTTCAAGTACTTGAGTTTGTTCAGATCCTTTTACATTCACATATAGTAGTGAAACATCTGAGGTGAAATTAATTTGATAACGTACGTTTTATTAATCAACTTAGAATAATCGTGTTTCTAAGTATTGATTCTTCCACAATGAGAAAAATGAACGAAACTAAATCAATTGAGAGTATAATGTAAGAACAACTATCATCACCTTGAGAACTTTCCTGACACAAGTTAAACCCGAAAATACGTTTGAAAAACGAAAGAATGTATTTACAATATGAGTTTTTCCACTGGAAAAAGTGAAACTTCAAGACCTCTTGATGTAAGAATAACAAGATCATATTTGATAATATCAACTTAGTTAACGAAAAGTATTTCAAGAACATAATGAATAGTAATGAATAGTTTATAGTCCAGTCGAATTGGCACAAAAAAAGGGGGAGGAACGCACTGAATTCTCAAGGGGGTTCACTGGCAGTATAAATTTAAGTTCCCGGGGTATCATTCCCGTTGAGTCATCCGTCATCTTGAATTTACATGTTGATTTTTGTTTATTGAATAACTCGTTCATTTTCAATTTTACATGAAAAATAGTTATTACAAAAGTTGTTTAAAATTAAATTTCTTACAATTTTGGTTTTTATCAATTTTTCCCTAGGATCGATATTTTTCGGTTTATACCGATTATGAACAAAGTTGTTTAAAACCAAATTTCCTACAATTTTGATTTTCATAAATGTTTTCATAGGATGTTATTATTTGATTTACATTCGAAAAGAAGGGGAGAATTTTCTTTTATTGAATTACTCGTTAAATCTCCATTTGACTCGAAAATGGTTATTATCATAGTAGAAGATAATTTTTTTAATTTTAAAAGTTACATTGTTCGAGAAACTGATCATTTACACCTCTCTTTTTCTTTAATGTAACTGTGCGTCCCAAAAATATGAACCTTAAAAAAGTCAGCATCATAATTGTAGCAAATTACATCATCAACACATCAAATACGAAAACATTAATAATACACACGATAATAAAATATTTAGGTTCACCCTCATATCTTCTCGGGTATAAGTCTAAAAAATCCGACGAAAAAAATTGATGAGGGCCAAAATTGTAGAAAATTCAATTTAATACAACTCTGTTTATTACGAAGTTTCTAGTAAAATTAAAAATAAACGTGATAATACAATGATAAGATTTTACCGTCTCCTTTTCTTGGGTATAAATCGAAAAATATCGATCCTACTAAAAAATTTAAGAGAACCAAAATTGTGGGAAATTTTATTTTAAACAACTTTTTTAATGACTACGCGACACCTGTTTTGCTATCACATAGCAAAAACACGTGTCGCGGTTCACTAAAGTTTCAAGTGGAAATCTCACAATAAAGTGTTGAATACGTCAAGTGAAAGTATATTCATGAATAACATTCATAATTTTTCATTCCCAATCGACTCTATTTCACCAACATCCCACAAAATTGATATTTTGACTTATGTATCTCTCGAACTTTTCCAGTTACTAATAAATAAATTGCGATTATTCCCTGAATTTTTTTTCAGTTTACATTCAAACACCTAACCCTAAAACGACCGTCCTGAAACTCCCTCAGCTTCGATGTTTATGATAAGCTCAACCTTTACTTTTACGTTTTAAATGAACAGGTAAAATTCAAGTAATTTCAAAGTCCCCTTCATGTCTGCCAGAGGTATTACCCTGTTTCACTTTTTTCAAGTGAAAGTATAGGTATATGTAAATAACGTTCATTATTTTTCATTGCCAATGTTTATCCCTTTCGCCCTATTATACCTACATGCAAAACATACTAAGCTAAAACACACAACAAATTCCAACCCCTTGAGCTTTCTATCATTTGATTTGTTTATGTTCTTTGAAACTATCTTCTGAAAGTATTATCAAAATCAGACGGTTCAGAATACTCTACTCATCTTCCCAAGAATGCGTTCGTGCTAAAAGTAGCTGGCTCCAAGACAATGCAGACAACTACGAAATGCATTTCGAAGGTATTGCTCACTCTTAGCGGTTCAAAGTTCTGGGTGCGAGGCGCACAACTAACTACCAAACAAAAGCTTACCCAACACACGACCTACATAAATAATTCACGAGCACTCCGTTCAAAGACAATGGATATCGTAAGTACTCCGTAATGATGGTGGCACGCGCTCACGATGCACACAGTCACTTTCACACACACAAACACAAAACGAACTTTACTGAACTCGAAAAACTGACCACGATCCTTGTTTCTGCTCTCTCGCAGAACACACGGAATAGTAACAATGGCTAAGTCGGAGCCGGACAGGTAATTTTACGACAACACGAATAAAGAGTTCGATGGAGCATTATCAGAATACCGGGAAATCCTCAACGATTGTCGAGCGCTGACTCTCGTGCACCAGGCATCGACCATTATTTCACACTGAACGAAAAAGCGCACAGGCCTGGCTTGTTGGTCGGCAATTCCACGGCTGATGATTACGCGTTATGGCTAAGTAAATCGCTCGTTCAATGCCCGTGAATGCGCCACGATATTGGTACTACAAGGCCGTGGACCTGCCGAATTCCGTGCAGGATGTATTTCTGTGTACCGCGGTGCGTCTCACTTTTTGAATTTCCTGGTAACCGCAGAGAATTGGCATGACCAACACTATAATTTGGCGAATCAAAGTGACATAATTATATTTTGAATGTAATGAGAGCAGTGTCATGAGGAGAATAGCTTTCGGATGCTCAAGGTACATGATTGACAGTTTTGAAGCAACATCAAATCAAATCTACCATAGCTATAAGGTTCGCAGTGAATGTTCGCATTGCCAAGCACAAGAAACACACACAGCGAGGAGAAATCAGCAAATCAGGAATAACAGAGCATGTCTAGATCGATCAACATAACATCGAGTGGTCCCAAGCTGAGATCATACACAAAGAGGAAGATTGGTTTAGGAGAAAATTCAAAAAAAGCCGCATACAGGTTATTCAACAATGTATTTAGCCAAGCTAGCGTAGAGATACGCGAAAAATGGCCAACTCCCGCCAAAAGGTCATCTACCACTAAACCAACTATTAGCATCTACAAGATGATTGTAGATGCTAATAATCGAAAGTTCGATAAGTAACTTGGCTTGAAATCTCTCAACTTTTTAATTTCATTTTTATTTTTTTTTCAATTTGTTCCATTTAACTTGTATTTTATTTCACTATTATTCCGTTTAAGGTTTTTTTTGCTTAATATAGTATTGTTTTTTAGCTATTCATTATTATTTTTGTTCTTTAATTTTTAATTCTTCTATTTTAGTTCTTTCAGATTTCAAGTCATTTTATATAATATCCGACAGTGGAAGTCCGAGCTAATGAAATTCGTTTAGGATCATGTTTCCGTTTTCAACCTCTTGTCCTAGCAATAGTGACCAGGATCGATCCTTTTCCACAAAGCTATTTGAAATACTTTTTCATAGGTTTTTTTTGTTTCATTTCATTTTATTGCAGATGATTTTACTCCGTTATCGCCGATCTGTCTTCCCTTCATATAGTCGAAATCTTCATTTATTCTTACATCAAAGGATTTTCCACAGAAACAAGGTTTTTCGAACCTCATTCTCGGATTTTGTTCATGTCAAAAAAATGTGTTGGTATATAGTTCTAAAAAAAGTTATTCTTTCATCATCAACACCAGGCAACGCTGTTTCGACCCGCCATAGGTATCATCAGTGGTCCTATGCTGAACCACAACTGCGTTGCTGGACTCAACTCTCCTTAAAGGAGCCTGAGTAAGTAAGGCTTCTTGGGAAGCTACGGCCATCTTTCACATGCGACGATTTAGTTATATGTCGAACTCATGGATCTCGTCTTCGAAAGGGAAAATGTCGTCGACTTGACAGAGAAAAACTAGATTACCTACTCCAAATTCAATTTTCCGTACCGCACATTTTATAGAGCCGCATTCGCTTTGCTAATTTAAATCGAGAACATAAAACTTCAAAGAAAATGTTTTTGTTTGAAATTGAGCCAGCAGATTCTTAATGAAATTATAATGTTTACAACAAAGCGGTCGACCAAATCCGGGATTACTTATAAGATCTTAGTCACTATCATAATTTGATGCGTTTGAAAGTATTTACATTTAACAAGAATCCCGTTCGTGTTCCTTGGAAGTAATCAGTGGGTAAATTACCAAACCAAAATTATCCCGTTAGATTATACGAAGCAGGGGTCGAAACAGGGAATTCGAAGAATAACATATTAGATATATTTCAGTTATAATCTTCACAATTTTCTTCTCCAAGGACACTCGATCTACTTGTATAACAACTATTAGCAAGCAAGAAGAACACGCCTAGCAGCGATGACTAATCTAAATGACGCCAACTTACGTAGTTGTACACTTGAACTTTCCACTAACATCGGTGTTAGTGGATATAAAGAATGGTTTGTTCCGCCAACACTAGTATATATTTTCAAAATTCTTGTTCTGCATTTTAAACAACATTGCGCAACTAAATGACAATATTTCTATGATGAAGCATAATCTGAAATGAGAAGATGAAATACGATATTTTATTACTACACCATCCGATCTTGTATAGATTAAAATGTTTCTCTGTCGCTCTTAAACAATCGTCATCTTATAAAAAACAAATGATGAGGGTAAGAATTTGTGATCAGAAAGAAATAATAATTTTTACTTGTTTTTTGGGGGATACGTGTGGTTAGTAACTAAATAACCTTTTCATGATTTCAAGTTTCCCTTCTTCATATGTGAATAACTCCCAGTGGGTGATTTCTATTCTTATAGTTTTTTAGGTTGTAGCTAGGCCAAATAATTATGAAGGAGCTGTTCTGTAACAACCATTATTTTCAAATCCTTGGTATTTCATTTTTAGTTGAAACTTTGCGTTCAAATAGTTTTTTTTACTTGGCAAGTATTTCATCCAAAATGATTATCGTTGCCCAAAGAAAAGTAATTAGAACTTGCACATTCACCAAAAGAGTAATTTGAAGAAAATGAAAATGAGCGATCGGAACAATAATAATGAAAATTTTTTGCCAAAAAAATTATCCTATCAAATTTGTCTATTTCTAGTCATGTGTGTCGAAATAACCAATGAAACCATCATTACACTGATAACTACCCATGGATAGTTTTCACGGGTAGTTATCACTTATGTCATGACATTGCTAAGCAACCAACACAATAAAGTTGTTTGACATTTCAGTAATTCAGTTTATTTCGAAAATGTCACTTCCTCGCTTTGGTGTTCAAAATGATGCGGCAATTGACAAAATCATTATCAACGGAATATCATTATACGAATTGTTCTTTTAATAACTGTGTGTTCAATAAATAATTTTGTTCAAATTGCAAAAAAATTTCTCACCGAATATCCCTCGAACATTGATAAATAACTCATAATTTTATCACAACTTCCTCAAGCACGTTATTTTAGGTAACATTCCTCCGCCTTCGGCGTCGGGATGTTACCAAATAACGTGCTTTCGAAAACTGTGATAAAATTATTTCGTTAGTTATCAATGTCCTTGGGATATTATAGCTGAAAACAACAATGATAAATGAGCTTTATTGTGGAAGAATAGATATTTTTGACAAAGCGTGTGTAAATAATTAAAAAAATTAAATTAAAACATTGAGACAAAAAGTGGTCAACGGAAACTGTATCTGTTTGTTACGTTCTAAGTCAGTAATGAAGTTTAACTTGAACAATATCACGACACTGGACTTTGATCAAATTCATATTTATATAAAAAATGGTTTTTCGTAAATTTCCTCATGACTCATTAGGAAAAAATGCCATTGTTGACTGAAGGATACCAGTATTGCATACAATAAGATATTAATATTCATCCATTATTTGGAAATTACTCAAAAAAATTGTTTGTTTTGACAACGAATTACCTGCGAAAAAATCGTAATGCTTTCTTGGTTTCCCATAAATTCTAAAGTCAAACCATAAAATCTTCCTACTATAAATTTGAACAATGATACATGGAAATGGATGATAATACACAAGCTTTAACTACATAGGTACCCTAGATGTACATGGTTTGTAAACTATACTTATCAGCATCCCACATCGCATTCAGAAAATTATGTTACTGTAATTATATGTAACTTTAGTTGACAGCAAACTTTCAAACTCTGGGAGAAATCACAGAAGTTTTTGGTGAAAACACTAGTCCTCAACTTATCAGTTTCTTTTGAATTTTCCGAAATATAATCAGCCAATTCTACAAAAAACTGTATGTCACCGATTGAGACAAATCTCCATCACAATGAAAATTTATGAAAATCATTCATACAACTACATACTGTATCTAATCCTAGCCAAAGGAATTTAATTCATTTGAAAAGGAAATATTTTGAGAAATGAATTTGGAAAACATCTTTTCGGCCTTCTACTCCTCCAAAAATATATAAATAAAGGTGCCCTTTCAACAGAATGAAAAAATAAAGAAAAACAAACTTGCAAAGATGTATTTTTTTCACATACACATAGGGAGAGTCAGCCTTCTTTCTACATTTCCAAGTGTTTTCTAATAAATTCTAAACTTTTAAGAGCATTGAAGATCGGAGGCGCCTGCCATTCATCTAATTTCTCGAATTAACAGGGTTCTAGGAACATGATACAATGAAGAATTTTGTATTTTGTGAGATTCGACAGTCATTTTATACTTTTGATATGAAACAGTTTAAATTCATTAGTTCTGTAGGTGAATTGTACAGAATATACTCGTATATTAAGAGTGACAAAACACAAAAATTAATGTAACACAAATTCAGTGTCATTCCTGCACAATAAATTCCTCACGAACTGTCCCACTCTTTAGATAAGACTTGTTATATAGTTCTTAGACTACTTAAGACTACTTTGCTTGCCATCATCAATAACAGAAACGTTGAATCCAGATATTATAATAGAATACAAATCTTGAGCAAAGGTTTTAACACTCTGATTGATTTAAAACAAAATTCTGAAATAATATAGATATCTGTTTCTTTATTTTTTCAAATATTTTCTTCCAAAACTCTGTTGAAAATAATGAATTTTTAACACTGCTGCTACAAAATAGCATTTTTAAAATTAACAACCAAGCATTTGAGAAGCTGACATATTATGAGTGAAAAACCATTGTTGAGTTACGAACTTTAGCCACATATTTAGAAATGGAAGATCTAATATTAAAACATTTTTCCAAAACTATTGATACTGTTGTTGTGTAATTTAAAGTCATGATTAGTTCTCACATCATATGAAATGCGAGGGTATCTGAAGCAAATTCCTGTTATCTGTTTATCACCCATGATTCGTTTGTGAAAAACATAACTACTATGAGTTTCAATATTTTTACAAGTACCTACCGCTGATATCTAATCAATATATAAATAAATAAATATATATATATATATATATATATATATATATATATATATATATAAAATAAAAAGATAAGTACTCTTTGATCATTCCCATATTGATTTCGATTTAAGAGCCACGGTATACAGCTGTTTCAGCCTATTGGGCATCGTCAGTACCGGGCAGACGGTCCTTGATTGAAAACAAAATGAGAAAAAACCAAGAAAGTATAAAAATAGCTGCGTAAACGCAAGCGAAACATAAGTGGAACCATCTATTGGTGTGACACCCAAGTCAACTTGCCAAGTTTTTATGTCAGTGTTGGTGGTTTGACCAATCAACCAACAACTGCGGTAGCAGAAATTTGGGAAGCTAACTTCTACCGCAGTTGTCGGTTGATTGGTCAAACCACCAATACTGACATAAAAACTTGGCAAGTTGACTTGGGTGTCACACCAATAGGTAGTTCCACTTATGTTTCGCTTGCGTTTACGCAGCTATTTTATCGAATACTTTCTTGGTTTTTTCTCATTTTGTTTTCAATCGAGGATCGCCTGCCCGGTACTGACGATGCCCAATAGGCTGAAACAGCTGTATACCGGTGGCTCTTGAATTGAAATCAATATGGAAATGATCAAAGAGTACTTATCTATTTATTTTTTGATTTTCATGGAATTATTTTCCAGCAGCTTGAAAAATACTGGTTGATGACAAACCGATTTGTTCCTCAATCGCATTAGCATTCAAAATTTTGTTTTTGACATTCACATCCTTGGCATTCAATTCGATGAAATGATTCACGGTTTGCATGTTTAATTTCCGCTCTCTGACCTTTGGTTTCTGTTGAATGGTTATTTTCCATACAAGAATAATTTAGTATGTTACCTTTTGTTTCCAATGATATAGTTCAAAATTGAAGGGCAGTACAACTTGTTGATTCAATGTAAGTTTATTTTAATGAAAATAATCTTCAAACAACATAATCATTGAAATTTCAACGAAATTGAAGATTTATTCATTGGAATAAGATTGTGAACACTGGTTATCCATTATAAAAGACGATAAGACTATAAAACCTTTAATACCAGGAGAAGGTAAAGAAAACTGAAGGAAACAGCGACAAGTGCTTTTTTTAGATCAAAGTATCCCTGGCTACAGGAAGGCAATATTTCTGTTATATTTATACTTATCGTAAAGGATCAGGTGGCTTTTTTGTGCCTGAAATACTTGCATATCTCTTAATTGAGTTTCGAATACGCAGAAAGCCAAACGAATTTATCCCGGAAAGGTTTTACCCGAAGTTTTCGATTTTCATGGGATAAAGTGCGTTTTCAACATCACTCTCCATGAACCAAGTGAAAAAATCATCTCTGACTGAACGAAAATAACTCATTTGCACAGGATATGATGACAAATATTGCACAATCATTATCATATGATGCGCATCGTATGTTATTATCATCCGCTCATTCTGTGCCTGGTGATAGATGGTGTCACAGAGCCATTGTGTTTCAGGAAGGTTCATTATTTCGTAAGCATGCGTGCCCAACTAGATTGTTCTCGCTACATCATTGAAAAATGACATTACATTAGACAGAGGTGTGACAATAGAAAAAGTAAATGACAGTCGAGATGCTGAGCATTTTCCCAAGTTTTCATTGTGGTCCAAAAATGATTCTTATTATTTGTAAATAGTCGCGCCAATGTTATGTAGATTAGCGTCGGAAGAGAGACAGTAAGTTTATTAGCACTGGAATAGCCCAAAGTTTCTGTTTTCAGAATTATAAACTGAACTTTGTTATGACTTTTAACTCTTTAAATCTAACTCAAATAAGTGTCTAAAAACGTTAAAATACATGAATGTTCAACATTTCTCTCCTTAGAAAAAGCATAAATTTTTAGTTCTATAAACTTCGTACAAACATGAAACTCAACAGGAAAGAATATTGATCAAAACAACGATGAACCTAAAATGTGTGTTTACTCAGGGAAGTAATTGATTTCTATCAAATGACTGTCAATATTTTACTGAGAATAGTGCATATTCTAATTGATGGTTTGTTTATAGACGGCACTGAAAAGGAGACAATTTCCTGTAAATTATCGTAACAATATTTCAAATCATCATCAGCTGACGAGGAGTTGAAGACAATCTGTTTTAAACCTGAAACTCCGAGAAATACATCATTTAGGATAATAGTGTTCCATGTGAGTGAAATTTGACATCAATACTCTGTCATATGTTACGTTGTGTAGCGTTCCTATAAAGATATCTGTTTTGATTTCATAACGAATGTTAAGAGTACAAAACTGAATTCTGAAAATATTATTTTATTCGTGATCTCTGCGGGCGATTAAATCTCTCCTAGTTACAAGTTTTTATCTTCGATATTCTTTAAAAAAATATTTCGAATATTTTTAATAGAATCGAAAGCTCAGAAAATATTTGAGAGTAACAGAAAATATCAGGATGAAATTTCTTGGGGTATATTCTCGTTGAATCCAGCGAAGACGTTAGTTTTTTATTACTAGTTATATTACATATTTTTATATAATTTCCTGAAGCGAATAATAAAGGTAATCTGTTAATTTAATCACGAAAAACTAACATAACTTGACATAAAGAGAAATCTTACATATCCATAGAAATCGTCTGCCATTGTTTTATAATTTTCATTCCAACATGGGAATCGTTTACATTTGAGTCAACTGAATCCTGAAGTTGAGAGAGTCTATATTCGCAAATCTCTTCAAACCTTATAAAAGTCTTTAATTTTTCTTTTCACTTATAGAAAGCAGGAAAAAATTACATTTGGTGGGATTTGTTAAACGAAAGTGACCGATGATATATCAGTGGATTTTTAGTGAATTTTGAGATGAGAAAATTTATAAACAAACTTAAATGAAAGAGAACGTTGAGAATTGTATACTGACTCACTTTTTTTACCGATTTATAAAAATAATGATCTTGTTAGTAGTAGTTACCGAATTATATGATATTGAATTGACAAAAAATGTTCTACCGAATAATAAAGCTTTTCTTTTCTAATTCTGAGAAATTCTACTGTCTGTTTTATCATTCATTTAGCCTGAAGACCAAATGTTTGCTTTTACAGGACCCTCATAGAAAAATAATGAGAATTCTTTTATAGTTATTTATGTATCAAGGGAATTAGGAGGGCCTTAATTACCAATGGCAAAGTTTGCGTCCCTCGGGCCTCTGGCCCGAGGGACAGCAATTGCCTGAGGTTATTAAGGCTCATTAATTCCCGTGGTACATAGATAATTTTATTTCTGACCGATTTCAATAAAATTTTGTTCATTTTTGAAACGGAAAAATGTACCAATTCATTACCTTCCCGGTATATTTGAATCAGGTACCGTTGATTATAGTAGAGTTTTTTTGTTGCTAGGTTGTTGCTATGTTACTTGTTTATAAACAGAACTTTGTTATCAAGCTGTGTTTGCGGTGAAAACGTGTTTTCTACCCCAAATATAATGGAGGATATTTTGAAAAAAGCTGAACAAGCAAGAGAATCATTAATTCCATCGAAAAGTGAAGCCGTATACCAAAAAGAATACAAGATATATCTGGACTGGCTGACACGGAAAAATGTTATGCCAAAAGATGTCATTGAAACTGTATTTCTGGCATATTTTCAAGAACTGGTAAGGAATTTTCTATGTTTTTCGGTAGATTTGGTAGTAATTGTGTTTATTCGTTTCAGTCAGAAACGTATAGTCCGAATTCTTTATGGACTAAATGGTCAATGCTAAAATCGATGGTGACTATACATGAGAAACGATCACCAAGTTCAATGAACTACAGGCTTTTTTGAAACGGAAGAGTAAGAGTTATAAGCCGAAAAAGTCTGCTGTTTTATCTCCTAAAGATGTTATCAGATTCCTAAAGGACGCTCCTAATGATATTCATTTATTGCATAAGGTAATTTTTTTCTTATTTTCCTTTTTGTGTGTATTTATTTCCTTTTTTTGTTATAGGTTGTTTTGATTATGGGTTATTTTGGAGGATGCAGAAGTCAGGAACTTTTGAATATGAAGATATCGGATATAGAGGACCGGGATTCCGTTATGGTAGTGAACGTACCGGAAAGTAAAACTGGTGTATCGAAGAAATTTACAGTTGTGGATGAAAAAGAGTTCTCCGCTTTGCCTTTATTAAGACTTTATATGTCTTTGCGTCCTAAAGGTATTGAACGATTTTTTTTGAGCTTCCGACAAAATAAATGTACATCTCAGCCAATTGGAAAAAACATGTTTGGGAAAATCCCCAGCAAAATCGCAATGTATTTAGGATTGCCAAACTCATCTTCCTATACGGGACATTGCCTTCGTCGCACTTCTGCTACTGCTCTAGCCAATGCAGGAGCAACTATGACTAACTTAAAAAGACACGGAGGTTGGAAAAGTTCTACGGTGGCAGAGGGGTATTTGGAGGATAGCATCGAATTGAGAAGTAAAACGGCGCGTATGTTGTCTACTTTGTCATCAGAAGAGGCAGGTACCTCGACTGTAGTGAACAGAAGCTCCAGCCATACAAAAGAAGAAATTGTTTCCAGTGGCGGAAGTAATTTTCAGGGAACATTTCAAAATTGTACATTTATTATTTGTAATGACGTGAATAAATAAAATATGGTTCAGTTTTCATTTCTATTTATTTTCACTTGTGAAAGATAGAGGGAATTATAAAATCTATAATGTTCCAAGGGAGTTATGACCCTCTTTATTGATAGCGTAACTATGACGATATAAGCTTATAATATCCCGGTCAGAAATAAAAGAGTTTATGTTTCTTAACATTATTCATATGTGAACACATCTCGATAGCCTGACGTATCCATAATAATAATTTTATCATAATGCATTAATTTTGGCACGTGTAACTACTGCATTTAATTGATTGCACTGCTGGTATTTCTCCTGCCCTATTAAAATGTTCTGATTAAAATACCGGTATCCTTAACTTGAACTATTTATAGAAATTCTTTTTTAGAAGCCTTATAATTAAAACTTGGCACTTATTGTTGAAAGCGTTAACGTCCACAAACAAACATCAATGGTTTTCACTTTGAAATAGAGTAAATATTTTGGCAGCCGACACCGAAGTTCTTTCGAGGATATTTTCTTTCAGCGTTATTCGATAATATCTTTATCAACAACTTTATCCCCATCCAGTACAGAGGCCGTTTCCTAAAAAAGTACCCTAAAAAACTTTCGTGAAATAGTCGTGTCAACCCAGTTTGCGATTATAGCGAAAACGAAATTTCAAACAATTACTTCATTTACAACGGGAATAGAAACTTCGAGGGAACTTTTCAACTTCGAAAAGATCTGTGGTCGCCTCGGGCGCAGTGCGGATTTATTTGCTGATTCGCGTATTGCACCACCAACGGGTGAACGTCATCAGTCGTGCGCTACAAAAGGTCAAGGTTCAACCTTTTATTTCAGTCGAATGAAAATTTCGAGTTTGTAAAGCGATGCATATCATAATATTAGTTAGGTAACTCTACTAGATGTAATTCATGATATTTGAGAACAAAATGTTTTTTGTGATAGGTACGTCAATATATCGTACAAAAAATAAGAAATAAAATTATAGAACAAAAAAATCGTGTTTGTTTCGCGAAAGCATGTTTCTAATGAACTGGAAACTGAACTGAATTTGTTACACGTTGAATTGAAAGACATCAATGTTCCCCTAAAAGACACAAAATTTCAATTTTGATGATGCATCACATCATAAAGTACCTACTTATATTTCTGGGTGATTCTATCCAGTGCACAATTTAATGATTGGATCTAATGGAATATTCATCGAGAAGGAGGAAAAGTCCTAAATTTGATAAAGTTGGCCACTCAAGAAGCCACTCATTCCTTTCCTTTCGGATACTTCATTCTACATAATTCAACAGGTCTGGATTCCTTAACCCTCGTTTTTCTCTGCGAAAAGCAATTTTTCAGTCGAAAAGACCGGAAGCCGACACGAATGTATCAATCGTAGAGGCGAAATTCCTTGAGGTATGTTCAGACAGGTCGTATATTTTTTACATCAAACTTCTCCAGACAGAAGTAATTGCTCATGTGAAACATAAAATTCCGGAATGGTTCGTGAAAAACATTAAAAGCATGTCTAACACAGAGTAAGTTGATTGAAAATAGGAGATTATATTTGTACGGCTTTCCAAAATATTTGAACTACAATTAAGTATTATCTAATTAAATTGTGGATTTTCATTTGATATCGACTGATTCCATCGCATAAGACGATATTATCTGTGCGAAGTCGGGGCGGTGCGAAGCCGGAGAGCTTTCATCGAAAACGCTGTCTATTCCCTTCAAGATATAACAAACAAATTACTACATATTGTTCTTCCTTTATAGGTTTACGAAAAAGTCCGAAAGGATAGCCTTAAAGCTTTCAATTAAAATTAAATAGTCATATAGAATGTGGTGATTGGAAAGCTGTTTGAAGGATATGAAACTGGTCCTTATCAAAATCAAAACATCAGCTTCCTTGAATAACATAATTAACGTTACAATGTTAATTTTTTGAGATTCGCCGTAACTGAAACCTCTGAACATAACTACATAAATGAAATCTTATTTTAAAACAAATCTGTAGGCTTCTGACTATAGCTCACAAATATTCCGAAGGAAAATTTCAAATTGAGTTAATATATTTTCCATTGTCTTGAGTTAATCTCCGAAGGATTGAATAAAGCAAGTGTATTTTGTTGTTCTGGAATCTGGTATAACTTTGGAAAGATGGGAAAGCTTCTGTAACCAACTATAATCAACATTCATTCCATGATTAAATCTGCACCAATTGAAAATTTTAACTTTAAAATTCACATGCCTCATTTGTTCAACCTAAAATAATCTAAAATTAAATTCTGGTACCCTACTAGAAAGTTGACATTTCCTTTTCAACTTGAATGACTATTATGTTCACAACCATTACTAGTTTTCTAATGATCTATCTTATTACACGCCTAATGATCAACACTTCATTATTATTCACCCTTATGGCAGTGTTGTCCCAGGAACCCTAATTCATTATAAATTGAAAAACTATTTTAAATTCAAGGCACGCACCGCACGATCGTTATCTCTTTACTTTTGCAGAAAAGTAGGAATAGCTGAAAACAGGGTCAAGTTTACTTGGGACAGCCCCAACTAATAACTTTACTGTAATATGTTTAGAGTCGCAGATTGAGAATCCGAATTTGATATATGATGGAATCGGCCGATACTTGATGAAAATCCATAACTAACGTATTCCAAAAACACTTTATTGTGAGATTTTCACTAAATTGTTTTACAAAAACGCAACACGTGTTTCGCCATACAATGGCTTCATCTGGCGTGTCTTTCAACTCCAAGTTGAAAGACACGCCAGATGAAGCCATTGTATGGCGAAACACGTGTTGCGTTTTTGTAAAACAATTTAGTGAAAATCTCACAATAAAGTGTTTTTGGAATACGTTAATCCGAATTTGTTTCACAATGAAATTAATATTAGTTTCCGGGGTTGTAGATTATGGATTTCCATTTATTCATTTTTGAGAAAACTATGCTTGAAAATGTTGGACTGAGAAGCAAAAGGAAAGCAATCACTTTTAATATTTTTTAGGAAGTCAGCCAAGTTTGAGACTTCTATTATAGTTTGTCAAAATAAGCATGTTTTTCGAAAAACTTTTCTTGTTTTTCAAAACGATCTAGTACATACAATGTTAACAACTTACTCTTTCGATTTTTCTGATTTAATAATTTATTTCGTCGGTTTAGTGTTCTTAAAGTGCAAGTCCACGACTTATACAAACGTTTGAAACTGCAAAAAATCATCTATAAAATTAGAGAAGCTGAACTTCTGAATACATTCCGGGTCACATTCTTCAGTATCCAAAAAAATGGATCATAATTTCCTTGCACTTGTCCGAAAATTTCAACATTCAATTCAAATTCAAAACTATGTAAATTTAAGTTAAAGTATCTAGCGAAATTTTTTGAGTTACTTCTGGTTTGCGTAATGAATGGGGTGATATATTGAAGGACTGGGACTATCAATGAATTCAAGAATTCGTCGTTTTGTAAAAAGTTGATGATCTGAGTCCCTGTTCATCACTTCAATTCATTCCAGTTGCTAAATATTGAAACATTAAGTTCGAATCCATTAACTGCAACATGTCGATATTTTATCAACTTCTTATTGTTATTCAATTCATGTTATTTAATTCATTCCAAAGCCGAGTCTAATGAATGAGCTTCAATTTACAGCTCCATGAAAGGGAGGTTTCGAATATAGATTACATATTTTTAGGCAAGTATATACTTGTTTGTAAAAAACATCAATATGAAAAATGTCTCTTTGAAATCTGAAATACTCAAAAATATAATCATTTTCAATCATCAATAGACAAAATATCAACTGAATGTTTACTGGGAAGTACTAGTGCTATGCATCGGTGCTTTATGAAATTTCAACGCCGTAAACTCGAAAAAGGGTTTTAAATTGAAACAATAATCTCATCAGGCAAACCAATGAATTCCCTTAAATATTTTGAAACATTTGCATATAATCGATTTGAGAAATTTACCTTATACATTGTCAGTAGTTTATCCTGAATTATTGGTTCAATTTAACACACTGTTTTCAGTTTCAAGAAGTAAAATCCATAAATATCCTGCACAATATTTTGGAAAATTTATTCTTGCCAAATTTTTATTGAAAATTTATTCATTTCACTTTCAATGATTAATCGAATTCACTATACTACGGATTTGAGATTATTATAATTCGAATATTCATTGATATGCCACGAAAAAGTGATGAAAAGATTTCTCCATAAGTCGAAATTCATTCAACACTTTCATCAAATAAAGATCAAATTAGAGAACAACTTATGTCTCAATATATCTTGATGGCAGTAGAAATAAACTATTAGAAAATAGTTTCACTGAACAGCATAAACAATAACATTTTTTAAAGCGAAAGTAGATTTGGTGTATTCGAATAAATAATTATTTATAACATAACAAATTGTTTTTAACAGAATCTTCAAGAACTATTTTAGTCACAACTAAGGGACATTTTTATTGTTTCTGGGGATCCTAAGAAGTGAAAAATTACCGAGAATTATATATCAAAAGATTATGTCGTTGACTGTATGAGAGAAACATATATTGTGATATGTTTCATAAAATTTTAAAACTGCTAATATTCATTTGCTTTGATGACATATCATGACAAGTTAAAGTTCCTGTAAAATTACTCCTGTCTTCATCCTCACAGAATATATCAATTTGGGAAACAAAACAGCATGAACAAAGGAAGTCGTGGCAACCAAAGATAGAAAATGGTTTATGAGATTGAATCCATCACAAAGAAAGGAATAGCACTTTCACATTTTACAAATGCGATAAGGGCTGTTCAAAATCAACAAGAAACGAAAGTAAAATAGAAACTGTTGATTCTGTGTTATAAAATTCAGGAACGTTTGGAATAGTTGTTTTTATTCACTTTGCTGGGTTATTCGAGAAACGTGAAATAAATATTTGTATACCAAATGTCGAAAAAAGTGCTTCGCATTTTGAAATGCAATGAGATATGTTTTTTATCAATAGGTATGGTACACTCGTTAGTAAACCCCCAGAATTCTTCAAAAAATATTGTGAATGACATGATTTTCAACTATCATCAATATCCCAAACAATTTTGTTGTTTCGAATACTGAACCCTTCACCTTTAGTTACACATAACAAACAAACCGTTAAATGCTAAGTATTCTTCATAAATATACCAAAAAAAATTGAAATATCAATAGAAGAGGGATTTGAGGATTCAATAACTTGTTTTTATCGAAAGTATGTTTTCTCTGTTAATTTTTCTTTGCATCATTTTCAGAGCCCTCATCAAAAATCATATTAACATTGTTCTTAAAAACTGTATAAGAGTTTTTTTCATAAAGATTACTTCAAAAATTCATTTGACTATCCACTTTTTCATTACAATAAAAAAATACTCCCAAACGAAATGAAAAATCAATAAATATCGATGAAATATATTCCAAAAAGTTGTACATCATAAATATTATTATTGAAACAGATGCATCGCTGAATAAAAGGTTACATACTTGATAGTTTTTGATGAAAACATGTAAAAAGGAATTTCTTTACTATTTCTTTTCAATTCGACTTGAACAAGTTTCAGAATTATTCAACAAAACTGTGCACACATCACATTCGAAAGGCCCCACAGAAACTTTACTGATCTAGATGCGGAAAACCATTTACCATTTCGTCAATTCATAACATTGTTCTGTACTCTAATAGGTAGAATTGGATTATCTCGCATAAACTGAATGTATTGAAAACATTTTTTCTCATAAAAGAATTAGTTGACTCAAAAATATTTCAACCATCATGATGCTAACTTGGTTAGAGTAGCTTTGGTGTGTCGGAAAAGTGTTACCGTTGGATTCCCCAGTATAGAAAAGTTCGAGTCCGAAACTACTAAATCCACAAGTAGGTACTCACTATTCCAGAAGACGAACGTCCTTAGTCATCATCATATTTACCTGAAAAGAAGAGAAAACATTAAAATATGGCTGAAATTGAGGCACATGATATGATTCAATAAATACACATGAATATTTATACATCTGACTTTTTCAACTGTTATAGATAATGTCATGAAGCCAACTCTGGCCAGTGGGTTTCGAAGGCTAATGGAGATCTTTCTATAAATTGATGGATGTAACCGTTCATAATGAAAAGAGAAATGAAAATTTCCATGTTTTTTACCACTTTTATCCCACTATACAAATAGTAAAGAACATGGAGATCTTTCTATTGTGAATTATGGGGTTTATGCTAGAGGCAACTTTCATTATCTAAGAAGCAATAACAGATTTGTAATCTAACATAATACATAATGACAGGTTGATTATTAACGTGTCTTTTACCGTATTGCACCGGGGTGAATCAATGGTTTTTTAGTCTACTAGCACGCCATATACGTCATCCTCGTAAATTGTTACACAACTCAAAAAAAACAAATATTTTGAAACTTGAGTATTCAAAATGAAATAAATACCGTGTTTCGGATGTGTTTTTTCAGTCACTTCATTACTAGGGATAGCAATAATTCACTTTTGTCATGATTTAGGGAAAAAATCAACAGAATGTTTACCACAATCAACCGAGACTAACAATTTCAATTCAGAATTTGATGAAAACTATGTAACACAATAAGTGGTCTGTATTTTCAATGAAACCATAATATACGTGAAATATGAATACTTACTAGATGACCATTAATGTTTTATTATCTCGAAATGTCCGAAATGAAAGTGATGAAGGTTATTTATGAAGTGTTATCATTCTCAAACACTGAATATCACGAGAAACTTTCTAGTAAACATAAATACATTTTGAACACATATAGTTGAAAAAGTTAGGTTCCTTTGCATTGTATTTATTGTACTTTGTTTGAAACTCCATCAGGTGAATCATCCTTACAACGAATACTGTCTTGGAAAATATGCAAAATGAAAGAAATTACAACCACCCAACCATAAAATAATTGAGGACTATCCATACTAACGACCTATCCATTAGCAATTACCCTAGTAAAATTACACTATTCAGTGGGAACTAATGTACAATGCTGATAGCTCGTTGCAGAACAACAAATATGTTTCCATTAGACCATAAATATACAATAGAAAAGAAAGTATGACGGGAACTCGTTCGAAATGCGGAACACTGTCATTGTGGCGATGGAACAATGAAATCCTCGATAACTACTGAATCGATTTTTCGCTGACGTGATTTAAATATAAATGAGGCGGATCATTTTTGTTCCTTTCAGGACGCAACGAGAGGAAAATGCATTAGAAAGCCTCCACGCACATCAAACAATGAGATCATATTTCAATTACGATTTGTTGATTCACGCCAATAAGGCAGGGCAGGTCAAGAACATTTTAATATACGAATATAAGTGATAGTTGGAAACACATATATTCAGAGGAACCCATGCCGCAAGGTGGCGCCTCAGAACTCAGGGATATGATTTCTTGTATGTACAACTACATTCTTCAAGCTAATCAACTTCTTTTCCTTGGTATCTAAATAAGCATTTATGCAAAGTTTTAATATTTGGCTAATCATTTTTGAATATTTGATTCCATTGATTCACTTTGATTAGGACAGTGACAGTGATTAAAATTATAAGAATGATGTCTAACTAGGCTCTGTCATGTTGATTTCATGACTGTCAGTTTTATCGCTGTTGAGAAGAAGCATTTTGTCGCTGTAAGACTGTTTTTTGGTGGAATAGCCTTCAATTTTTCTGCCCATTTCATCGGTTTGAAGGAATATTTACTATAAATAAATTTTTCCAGTTCTCACGTTTCACTTTAGCGATAAAATTGACTATTTTGAATTAAACAACAAACTTTTATACAAATTTCATACGAAGTTAGTTTTTGTATGATGACAATTTTCAAATTACTACTTGGTTCATTAACTGCTCACAGTAGATTTTGGGAAATCAACAAGTGCTGTGTACTTACATTGTTTTAATAAATATGATAATTGCTCAAGTAACTCTAATTTATGAAATTGTGAATCACTAAATCAAACACAGGTAAACAAACACATACCTTTAATAAAACTTACGTGTCGAAAATAAAAACGAAATAATACAAATCACTCAACCACCTACGAACAAAATAACACGAATCGTAAAAATAGAACACGGATGCGAATCTAAATATTTTTCAAAATCGAAATTAGAAAGATCACATGCATCTCTACGCGTCATCCGTATCGAACTGGAAAGACTTTGGTTCAAGATTCTATATAGTTTCGAATAAGGAATCTTGAATAAATATTTTGATAATCAATAAACATCTTGAATAAATCGAATGTGTGTGAATTTATTACGATTGGATACCAGAAATTGGCCTATGACCTCATGCCTTGTAAACAAAGGCTGTACGAGGTACGGTCAATATCACGGTATTATTTGTTAGAGTCTCATTTCCATGCAGATTTGGATTTATTATTCGGCCACTTAAAACCATTTATTCTTTATATTACATTAAATTAGAGATATCATATTAATTTGATGGATGAAAAAGTTTTTGAGAAGAAGATAACTAAAAAACGTTTTGTAATATCTGAAGATACAGAAATTGATGTTTTAGCCTACTTTGAGATAAATCCAAATAATTCTATCATGTCAGAGATAAATCTAGATAAATCAGAGATTTATCTAGAGAAATAGCTGTTCTACTGTCTGAATTTTGAAGAAACATAAGATTTCTCCTTATAAGTTAAGACCAGGGCAAACACTAGAACCTGATGACCCTGAGAAACGATTAGGGTTTTGTCGGTAGTTTATGAAGAAATGCAGACAAGATCCAAACTTCTAGAGAAATGTTATATGGAGCGATGAGGCTAGTTTTTTAAAATGTGGGATGTATAATAGAAATAATTTTCATTATTGGAGTAGACATAATCCATTTCTAGTACATCCACACAATCCGCAAAGACGATTCAGTATTACTATTTGGTGTAGTCTATTTAAAGGCAGAATTATCGCTCCATTTTTCTTCTGAGAACTTCCTGAAAATGTTTTTCCAAATGGAACTCCCTGTGGTTGTTTCTATTGGAAAGTATATATTTTCTAATAACTAGAAAGGTATATTATTATTTCATTACATACGAAGAGGCATGCTAGAAATTGTTCATTGCCTGAATCGCACCGATTGCATGGATTTCCATACACCGCTTTATTTATTCTCTTTTTTCATAAGCGCTAGCTTATGAAAAACTCCTCTACCAGCAGGAGTTGATTGTTGAAAAAAAAGTCAATTAATCCATCCCTTTCACAATGGCGATGACAAAACGAATTTAGATCAGATCAGTGGTTTCCTGACCAACCTCTATTACGGCATTACCGTCAACCTTGAACGTTGGAAAATGTATGCATGCGATTTCAGGACGAAAGTGGATCGCATGTGCCATTGCGCAGGTTATTTCTAATGATTCACGAAGAAACCTATACAAATCGTTGAAGGCAAGCAGTCCCGGCCTCAGAGCCCGGCAATCAAATACATTTTGGAATGTGGTTTGAAAGGGGGATAAGTCTCAATGGTAGTGACGTCAGTCATTTTTGAAACTCGTATTTTCCTGCGAAATGAAAAATGTTGGTGTTACTTTCTGATGAAATAACACCACTTTCCCGTAGAATTAACGAATAATATCGATTGTATCCTCTTTGTTTTCGGAAAGTGTGAGAGTCTTGTATTCGCACAGAAGAAAAGAGAAAGGATCTTATTAAAAAAAAAATTTATACTTGCAAAGTTGCATTTGAACCAACATCTAAACAATTTTTTTCAATTCAGTACCTACTTTTCATTCAATTGTTATCCCAAAAGAATTTACGTTATTGAAATTCAAGTACCCATCACTTTCCACAAATACAGAAGGTTCAATTTCCTTTTACTGTCAGAAAGATATCAGGGAGGCCAATAATACCTCTACGGCCGGTCCTGTTGGAGGACATTGCATTCAATGTGATTGTTAACCGTGATAATACCGAATAACCAATCGCAATAATTTCTGAAGGGTAACAAGGAATTAGTATTTGAAATCAATCAAAATGTTTCATGTCCTGCATCAATTTGGTAATCAAAGATAGTAATTACTGTTGGAAAGTTTGATGAATCTATTCGGATAGTTTACAACACCCTCTTCTGGTAAAAACTGATCGATTGGACCGTCCTGATGACAGACACTTTTTCTCTATTTGGTATCGCCTCTTTTATCAGAAGATCAAGATCCTGTCAAAGAAGTGGTAACAGAGCAGTCAGTTTCATCCATCAAAAAAGCGGTGTTTTCCCTTTCCCGCATTTTCTTTTATCTACCGGGTGTATATCGATTCAGGCTCGACCCTCTTTGTATTTCGTGCTATCAATGTGGAATTTGGGTCGTTCGAACGGTATCACAATTTGAATTGGTCGGATCAAAGTGTGGCGTTGGTTAATTTTTTATTATTGTATTTCAGTAAGCATTTTATATATACAATAGTAATTATCTCTAAATTGTAATACGTCTATACACCAATTTAATTGTATGTATTACTTTGTGACGCTTTTTCCCCATTTCAATACTAATCCATTATTTTTCAATTTTATTATTATTATTTACTTTTAGTTAAGGTATCTACAATGAGCTGATTTCCAGAGATATTTTATATAATCCATTCATAGAATATTCAGGTAATGAGTTTCGCAAAATTATTCCAAAGTTTTTAGAAAATTATAATTGAATTAATACGAAGATGAAGTAAAAAATCTACGAGCATAAATATCGCTAGAGGGTATGGTGTATTCGAACGAAGTAAAAGTTTAAATAAGTTTGAAACTCATATAATTAAAAAAGTTTATAAGCAACCAACCAAACACCAACAATTATGAAATGAACTTTTTTAATAAATAAAGTGATGTTGACAATGAAAACGAGGCAATTATAAAGTAAAGAACACGTCTTTCTGCAATAATCGTAATTATTGCCTGAAGCTTTCCTCGCAAAATAAAGCAGCAAATTCAATAAAGCTACTAGACCACTTGTTAACAACGAATTTTCAGTCCCAATTATCTGAAGTAGATAGCTGTAAACCGAAAAAAAGCTAGCAGTGAAAGTAAAATATCTGTGCGAGAAAAGAGTTTCAATTAGACCAACTTTTTCTGATCTTGGTGGCGGAGGACTTTCCTGGCCGACCAGTTCGAATGACCTTGAATGTTTGAAAATGACTAAAATGAAGCACCATAAGAAAAAGCGTGGAATTTTGGAGCAGAACCTGTATATTACTTTTACTTATTAATGACTATAAAAAAGTAATAATGACCAAAAAAAAAGTTTCAAAATTTTCATAGGTTTCCGTCTATAACTTTGTTATTCTTGGTTTTACTATCAAAAGTTATAGGACCAAAGATGTATAGTTTTTCTATGTTATCAATAGTTTGCCAGATAAACCATAAAAACTATCTGCCCCCCCCTTTTTTTAAGATGGCGACCGCGGGAGATGGGTTGCGACCCAAATTGAAATTGAGTCCTCTGACAAATGCATGCTGAGCTCAAAAATTGTAACATTTCGTCGGATAGTTTACAGATACATAAATGTTCCATAACAAGTGAATCATTAAAAAATCCTAGGTTGTCGACTGTGTGCTTTGATCTAGTTTAAAGCACCTTCAACTGGCCGTTTTGGCGCAAACGTGTGCATGATGGATTAATTTCTACTGACATTTCTCCCAGCACAAACTACTGTAGAGAATTTCTTGGCTCGGCAGTATGCAAGCTCTTTTTCATTCCATATTAACAGTGTTGCATCAGCGGATTGTGACTTTGTTGCAATAGCACACTCAGCATGATGTCGATATAATTTTAATGCAGGGGACAAAGTTGTATCTTTTTCGGAGGTCATGGCCGTCTCTCGTGAACTGTTCACTAACAATTGGTTGAAAAAAAAAATGAAACTAAAAACTTGACATATCAGACGAACAATATTATAAACAAACTCAATATTACACCATTTTCGAATCATTACCGGTTTTCTATGAACTCATTATGTGAAGTTGCGTCACTGATAGGCATGGGAGAGATAATAACGATTTCCCAATCTTCGGAACTGACATCGGTTCACCTTGAGGAACTCCCACATCCTCCAATTATTGAAAAATCAATGTCAAATCGGGTGTCATATTTATTTATGATTTACCTTCAATAGTTTTTCGTTGATTATCACTTACGTCGTGAAATTTTAGTTTTCCTTGACCAATATACGGGTTCTAATCAAAAGTAGGAATTGTTAAAAATGGGAATATTATTGAACTGATCATATTCTCGATGAAGAAAGTTCTGGGTTTCTTGGCTATTTCCGTTCTCGACAACACGACTGAGTTTCAAGTCAACAGAGAAATGTAATGACTATATAATGGATGTCAGGAACTTGCAAATTATATGAAGCAATAAGTTGATGAATGTGCCAGGAAAGGATCCTCAACTCCATAATGTAGGACCTGAACTAGCTACGGAGGTATTAAAACAAGAAACGTATCAATACGAATCACGAAGAATACCGGGATACGAAAAAAATCTTTATAAAAAATAAAACGTATATAAGTGATAACGCATGTGTTCCAGAGAAATCGCCCAAACAAACAATAAAAAAATCAATTAAATCACAGATAAATCCCTCAGTTATACAAACAAAAGGCAATAAATTTCAGTCAAACAACTGTTCACCTCTGAAATTTCTGACATCGATTACAATGCACGTTCCTGTTTTGGAAAGTGGAACCATAAATAAGATTAAAAAAAGATTTATGAGCCTAGTGAAAAGTTTAAACAATTTCTCGGTTTATCCGTTCGAGATGGTGCCAAAAATGTGACACAGACTGTTGAGAAAATTCATAGTTTTGAAAAGAGTATGAACTATGCATTAACGTAACAGAACGGAAAAAGTTACAAATATAGAATGATAATGAAAATCATCATTGCGAAACCGATTTGTAGAATTTTTAGGAATTTCATAGAACGCGACAGTTGGTGTTGGTTGGTGTAAAATGTGTTTCAGAAATATTTAACCATATAGTTGCTAGCGCCCCATAAATTCACAGTTTCAAGTGCACATTTAGTCTAAAAGTATTCTCAACTGTTCTTTTGTGAAGGAATATATTTCTGTTTTTTTGTATTCAACATTCTTTATGCGTATTCATGTCGACTAACAAATATTCCAAAGAAAATATACCTATTTAGTAATAATACATAAATATACAATAATTCTCAGGTCCAGATATCATATCCTCCAAATTCATAAAAAAACATTCATGCAACCACTTGTTCATATAATTGATCTTTGCTACAAAACTGGAAACATGTCAGATCGGTGGAAATATTCAACAGTGACTCCCATCTTTCACGCTGATGGTAACAAGTTTGAAACGAATAACCATCAACCAATCTTGATCAGTAGAATTTGGAACCTGTGGCATAAAATTAGTCTATTGAAAAAAACTTTTCCCCCACTGGAGTGTTTCAATAGATCGAGCAATCTCTATAATGAATGATTTTACAAAGCCTATAGCTTCGTAAAATCATTCCATCAAGAAGAATAATCAACTTTTTCAGTAATCACTTAACAATACCTTCTCAGCAATTCAGTTTTCTGATTTGTTTGGTGAAACAAGTTGTTGGAGGTCTAGATGGATCGTCGAAATGTTTAGCAATCTTCGTTGATTTAGCCTTCTGCACTGAAGAAACATTTTGATTATATCATTACAGGCAAATCATTTGAATTCATAAGGAACTATTCAGGATTTGAAAACAATTCAGTGCACTATCTTATATATATCCAATAGTGTTCCGCAAGGTGAAGTCTTGGGACCAAGTTTCTTGTGTATATCCATGTAATCTTACAAATAAATAACTTTCAAGGTAATTTTGTTTGCTAAATTGTTCAGTATTCTTCTAAAACCGTTTTAATATTCAAAAAAGCTGGCGTGATGTATAATGAAATATGCATATGTATGTGAATGTTATACGCTTAATGGTATATTAGTAGGTATTTATATGGACTTGTTCCTTATCATAAATTCCTTGGTAGTTTCAAGTCTGTAGAGTAGTTCCCACTACCATTAAATTCAATAAATTCATTCATTCACTCTCAATTTCCTTCGGAAATTATGCTCCACCACTCAGCAAACTTATATAACTCGCGTCGACGCATCAGAAACAAAACGATTATTGCGCCAAGAAACTTTACCACTCAGAGAAATACTAATTAAAGTGTCAAAAACATGACTCAAGATTGGAATGGTTTATGAACTAAAAGCACACTTGGCAGATAAAACAATCTGTGCGGGTAATCAACTTCTTTGGAAATATGACAATGTCAGTTGGAAACACGTCCAACAAAATTAGATTGTGTAACTATACTACACTGTTTCACAGTTTTCGTCACAATGGCTTGGGAAATTTGCAAACGTAACCCTTTCCTCGGCGTTCCTGAGAAATTGTTTCAGAAATGTCCTTTATACGAGCCAAAACAATTTTAGAGATGCCAAAGTCGTTCGTTCAGCGACGGAAATAGAAACACTTGACTTGACAACACCAATGCAATCATTTATTTTTCCAGAAATATTGTGAATATAAAAAGATGTGATGTGTTCAATTCAAACATTTACATCAATACTGAAAGTAATATCCCTAGAGATATTTACTTCGCAGAAAACAATTTCTCATTATTCAGGAATGTATGTTCCATGGAAACATAACGTGCCAAAAATGAATCCGAATGGATTTCGTTTTGTTATGATTCTTCGCGAAATGCCATGACCAATATTTTTCAACCCTTACCAAAGGCAATGAAATGATAGCAAACACTCGTGGAGGAGAAAGTACTTATTTACTGAGGTGTTCGAGTTTGAATCATCAAAGAAATGTGGAAAATAGTATCTTAGAATAATTTAAAATAACATATTGTGGTGCATACTAAACTTATTAAGTAAGTAACCGCATAAACGACTAAATTCTTAACTACATTTCACCCTGTATTCACTTAAAACTGCAATGCGTGTGTCACATATTGACCTTATATCAGTTGTTTCCACGAAGGAACGTGAAAGTCGAATGAAAATGAAAGAAGTTCGAAAAGTGGTCGATATTGTTACAGCTGGTAACACTAAAGTTGATTGAGTTTGGCAACACCAACGCGATGGCAGATTTCCCAATATAGATATCGCGTTATACGATTTCCTCGTTAAATGATTCACCGTTGCATATTGGAAATTATATTATCAAAGAGCGTTCGACGGATACTACTAATTTCATTATTAGTCCATCTGCCATACTGAGCTATGAGGACAGATCTGGATTTAGGGATTTTGACAAGTGTAATGAAATTTATCATTCGTAAAAGCAAGATGAAAAGTGAATATGATCTTTCACTTGATCATATCCGTATAGGATGTAGAATAAATAATGACTTTTTAATTGGCTTCCTTTTTCCAGAAACAAGACCAAAAAATTTCAATTCAAATCTGTTTTTACTTATTAACTATTCGGGGGTCTTTGATGAACTCAGTATTTCGAAATCGGAAAGCTTTTGATGCAAATAGATTTATAATAGTAATACTAGTGAAGCATCACCTACTCCATCTAAAATCTAAATGGAATATCATTTCAAAGTTTGTTCGACGTGCCACAAAAAACTCAAGGAACCAGTAAGTTGTGATCGGTTAAAACACTCCCGTGTAAATGATAAAAAAGGTTTCTTTCCATGAAAAAATTAGGCAAGTTAGAACATACATGAACCTCTGCACATTGAATATAGAACTGACATTAAAGTCATCGTTAATGTTAATGAATATGTTTATGGGGGCCTCCTCAACTATATTTTGGCGCAGAAGAAAGATCAATATGAAGCAAAAAAGTGGTAGAATTGAAGAAGATTGAATAAACAAATTTCAACCATATAAGTGACGAGGAGCAGACGGCATACTCGTATATTCAGTAATACTGCAAAACGGATGATATAATATGATAAATATTCAACGGAAGATTCGTGCAAATTACTATAGAGAACAATATTTTTTGAAATGGGTGTCATGGAGATAGAAATTTTTTCATTCATTCAAATGAGATTATTTATTGGGGATTATTCGATATTTCTGAAATGTCTGCTGTTTGGAGAACTATTGAGTATGATGAAAAAAAAATGAGAATACATTCTTGAGATATATTTTCAAATTTTATTTCCGAATCATTATGAATATGACTATCACAATATTCATGATGATGTTTCGGGATCCTTATGATATTTTACAGATATACTATCCAAATGAATAACTTTTTGTCGAAAAAAATTTACCACGTCTTTACCAAATATGTAATTTTTTTACCTATCCACATTAAAACTCAACATTGTTGTAGTTCCGCCCCTGCAGACCAGCTTTATTGTCTAATTAGGACATTGGAGAAATTACTCAATCCATATTGCATTTGACCAGACGTAATAAATCACATTTAGTACTATGAAATGAATAATGGTTTGGAATTCATGATACTTCTATTCACAATTAGTTTCTAAAGTGTTTTGGGTTGTTATTGTTTTAGTTGAAGTAGCTAAAATAAGAAATATATGTATATATCAACTCAATTCGATGTGAACTGCTAAGTATCGAATTGCCTTTTTGAGCATTTTGTAATTTCGACAAATTTTTTTTTCAGAAAATTTACTTTACTATATATCATGCAGTATTAAAAAAATCTTTTTTGGAATTTCAAAACTGATTACGTTCAATCTAATCCTTATCAAAATTGGTGGAATTATAGTATCTCTTCCTCGAACTTTGACTCCATCAAGCAAATACGTCTCGATTGAAAGCAAAAAACAATCAGATGAATCCTTTTTGGCCTCGATACTAATAAGACTATCTACCGTGCTTGTCCCTGAATTGACGCAGTCCTTTTTCAAATTGCATGACATTTTATGCAAGATATATATACATTGCCAACAGAAAAACGACTACAGATCTACGGAACGGGTTATTAACTTGAATGTTAAGCAGATTTCGAATATCGGAGATCAACCAGAAATTTAACTTCTATTACATATTACAATAAATATTATAAAGGGGATCTCCTCAACTTGATTTTGTGTCATCTATTGCGTGTGTATGTATATTGTATTTATGTGTTTTGAGTGTAATTCATTGGACGCCGATTTAATGACGATTCCTATACAAATCATTCGTCTACTGAGAAACCATGATCAATTTTTTTGTATGGATCGGAAAAAAGAATCACCCAATACAACTTAGTCTTTTTGGCGACAATTTCACTGATGTTATCATACAAAACAAACATTTCCTGAATTTCAAAATGTAATTTAAATAACTTCATTTTCTTCATTCAGTCACAGATATTGAACATGTTGTTAACACAGAAATAACTACGAATGTAGATACTCCAGAATGAGCGGGGGTCTTTTTCATAAATTTTGTATGCAATTAAACTGTTACTTTTAACCAAAAAATAGCCAAATCGAGACAAGTTTCGAGAAGAAATAAAACCAGACAATAAACCAAATCGAACAGGATTGATGAAAAACGCAATATATTCGCGATCGCCAAAATTGACACAGATTCGCTGAGCTGCTGAGCTGCATCGACCTTCAATAAGTCCCCGAATCCGTAATCCGCACAATAAAGCCCTATCCGATAGATAGCAGCTGTCGAAATTTACATACCAAAGTCACTTCGGATCGGGAGCGCGATATACTTCCTCAGTCGATGGGATTTTGTTCGATTTCAAGCAAATGTTTCCGCGATCCATCGACATCCATCGATGACACGTATTCTAACAAACCATAAAAATCGAAACAATTTGAAAATGTTATATACTTACTGTAATTTTTCTTAGGTTTTTTTTCAAAATTTCTTTTGACATATAATTCTTGTGAGTTGTTTTTCCACGCAAAAACTATTCAGCTTCATAACTTTTATAAGTTATAGACATTTTGATCAGAAGTGGAAAATATACCTTCGTACATGGCATAGTTGTATTCAATTCTGAAGAAAACACTTTTTTCACACCACAAGCAACCCACAGTCTCTCAACGCGCGTTTTGTTAACCAAGTTAACATCATCAGATTCATTTTACGTCGGAAGTTCCTACCTATCATAGTTGTAAATTCAAGTTACATAGTTCCGAAATAATTTTGAAAACATCGTGAAACCCGAGACTTCCATAAAAACCCAAAATAAGTGGTACCTAATAGACTCTTTTTAGGCAAAAAATCAATGACTTGTTTACCATCAAGGCTTGAAATTTTCTAACAGGTATTGTGTCACTACCACGATGTGATCATTATAATAGAAATAAAATTAGTTTGATGATTGTGTTGAGACAAAAACATACCTATCAAAAAAAAACATCAATTGACTGCTTATACTAAACTTTCACTGAGAAAATATCTATTAACTAACGTGAAGTATAAACTTTTCATCTATTGAACAGATCCCTAAGCGAAGAAAAACCATCCCCTGTACCAAAACTCAAATAGAAATCGAAGAAAAATAAAACAATTAGGAAAGTTAAGAAATAGTCATCTCTGTCAACGTTTCTACCTAGTAGGATCTGGCAAATGACAGCCGGAATATAACTACTTTCATGGCTTATGCCGAGACAGATATTTTATTTACTTATTTCAATCATACCAATTTTATAAATCCTGCAGAATATTCAAGAATAATTAGATAATTTAGTAACATCTGAATGATATTAACCTGATTATTTTTTCAAATCTTCTACTGCCATCGAAAACGTTCATTTCCACTATTCAATAGCATGACCTATATATAGTGTAATCGACTAAACGGGGGTACTTCCAATAGTTCTTTTTCTGGAAGAGTACCTATTTATCGTTAGGATTTTCTTTCAATTAAAACCCTCATACAAAGATGAACCTGCCTAATCCGCAGATCTCGAAATTTACATACCAAAGCCATCTTAGGATCGAGACAACGAATAAATCCACACAGCTGATTTCGGATTTTGTTTTATTTCAAGCAAATGTTTCCGCGTTCCATCGACAATCGTTGTTTACACGTGCTCTGCGTTCGATCCGCTCGAAAAAAAGGAAATCGACGCGGACGCTCGCGGCTCACGCGAAAAACGTCGGCGTCGGCAAGAGGCCGTCGAAACCGAATTCTAAACGGGACTGCGATGGCATCGAGATAGCTTTTCCGAGCGGAGGTTTGCATCTCCGTCGGCCCGCAGGCGTTCAAAGAGGAAATGCGACGTTGTCGAATGTCTTAATGTGGCGGGAGATCTACTTTTTTGATCAATACGTCACAAGATAGAAAATTCAAAGTATGGGTTTTATTTCTGTTGCTTCGATATGAAAGGACCAAAGTTTGTAGTTTTGAGTATAAAGAGCCATGCACCGAGTTTAGGCTCACTTCTAATGCAATGTTTTGAAACCAATTTCAGTTTCACAGGAGCGTTAAAAAACCAATGGTATCGACTTTTTCTTTATTCTTTATTTGAATAAATATAGTAGGTCTTATTTAAAATAGTGAAAACAAGAAAAATGACACACAATTAACTTAGGTTGTTCTTGTTCCAGGCCACCAGTTGAAATTGAAATCTGTATAGCATGCAAAATGAAGGACAAAAATGACATTTGAAAAAATGAAAAAATTCTTATTGGTGGTATGCTGGATTTCAAAACACCCCCATTGAAACTCAACTATTTATTTCATATTTCATAATATTACCTGAAAAACATTCACTAGGAATTCAATACTAACGCAATTTCAAATTTGAAAAACTGGGAAACTAGTGGCTATTTTTGTGTCTTTGAAGGGAAAATTTTCCAGTTCTACATGAAAATTGAAAAGAAACAAAACGTTCCACAAGTAATTCTTGACTTGGTTCAACTTTCCATTCAACATCATATGGAACCATTTGTCAGGTGTATACCATCTTGCAAACTTCATATTCGATCCAAACTCCAAGAACATAAGTAGTTGTTTACAGCTGATTCTCGGCCTCCCCCCACCACTATGACGTATTAATTGCTTTTTTTATTGGTTGTTGTTTGGTGAAGTTTTTTTGTTGTGCAGTGAAGTCAAGGCATTGTGACCTTGAAGTGTCTGGTGCATGGATCGTTCAGATTTTTTTTTTCATATGAGATTTTGTGTGTTTATGTGTGTGTGTAGGAGAATGCACGGTACAGGGTTTCATCATGTGCTTGTTTGTCTATGTACAAACATACGTCTGCATACTTCGAAGATCCTCCAAGTAATAAATGCTCCATCGGTGTTAGGGCACCAAGTTAGTAGTGGAGTGACGTCACAGCAATAACCGTTCAACGGCTAGAGAGCGACATGTTCACTCCACGACGTGTGGCAGAGTAATGCGTATTCATCGGTCTGCCCTCACCTCTCCTGAAGCGATGAAGGTTCGCTCTAGCCCCGCTATCGATGGTGACACAACGGCAGCCGAGGACTGTTTGCCTAGCGTCTACCCTCTCCGAGACCGCAACGACCACTGCTTGCTCGTATATCGACATCTGTTATCGCATTCAGTTGGGAGGTAATCTTGGCGCATGTAGTTGAGAAGTGGGGTTGGCTATGACGTCTTGACGGGTCCTATCAGAGTGTATTTAAGAAGCGTACGAGTGTTGGCTATGTCAGTTTACATCAAGTGAGTTAGTGAGAACTATTATATAAAATGTATTCCTGTGACTGTGGTAAATCTTTCACTCGTAGTGATAATCTTCGTCGGCATCAGCTCCAGAGTTGCCAAGGAGGGCCTGCAGTGAAACGGGTGAGAGTGGATAATGCAACACCTATGTATACGTGCAATTGTTGTAATGTGACAATTCCTATGAGCCAAGTGAATTCTCACCGAAGAACCATGAGTCATAAAAATAATGCATGTGTTCAATTGTCTGACGGTGTTCAAATTATAACGAATGCATTCAATTGCCGCATTGCTACATACAGGGTGGAGAGTTCGATTGTAACCAGTGACTACATTTCATTTTTCAATAAGATTAGGCAGAAGGTCATTGAATTACTGGAATCAGCCATCAGGATCCATAAAAGCATCAAGGTGAATATGGAAGTTTTTGGGAATTATATTCTTCAGACTGATGATTCGAGGGACACGAAGTCATTTAATTCCCAAAATAAAATAGTGGACCAATCTTCAGATTTGAATGCTGTTTTTGATGGATTCCGTGATGTAATTGTGGCACAAACGACTGAGTTCCAGGATCGTGACTCAGGTATTTATTTTTTAAAAATTTCAATAAGATTGAATAGTAATATTTTTTTTTTTTTATAATTCAGGTTGGACTTGTGAAAAAATATTGTTTCTCGAGGTCAACATTAATAAATACAGTCCACTGGAAGGACGTTCATATGTGAAGCTGCCTCAATGTATTCAATGGAAGAAAGCTGTTGTGAATGTTCGTAATGAAGATCAATATTGTTTTGCTTGGGCTATAACATCAGCATTATATCCTGCAGATAGTCGAGTGTCCGAACTTACGTCATATCCACATTTTTCCACTGTTTTAGATGTCACAGGTATGGATTTTCCGGTTAAAGTTAATAATAAGAGTATCGAAATATTCGAAGATAGGAATGATATTTCAATTAATGTTTACGGTTTAGAGAGTACATTTGAGAAGGGTAAAATGAAGTATGAAGTGATTGGTCCATTGCGATACTCACAGAGAAGACTCCGGAGACATGTCAATTTGTTGTTTATAACTGATGACTCCGGTAATGGTCACTATTGTTGGATCAAAGATCTTTCAAGATTAGTTTCTAATCAACTATCAGCTCATAGACAGAAAAAATATTTTTGTGACGGATGTTTGATATATTTTTCTGATGAGAGATTGCTTTTACGTCATAATATGTATGATTGTAATCACATTAGTACCACAACACCAACTACTAATTTAAAGATCAATAAATATGGTAGAATGGTTGCGGAAAATAAACTAATGTTTGAAAACTTTGAGAGGCAAATGAGGGTGCCATTTGTAGTGTATGCTGATTTTGAATCAGTGCTTAAACCGATTCATGTGAATGAGCCAAATCCTGGAAGTTCATACACGATTAAAACATTCAAACATGCCCCATATTCATTTGCTTATTTGATAAAGTGTTCATATAATGATGATTTGACAAAATTTGTTACATATAGGGGTGTAGATGCAGCTCAGAAATTTGTGAGTAGCATTGAAGATGATTTGAAAGAGATACATGAAAATCATCTCAGAAACCCTAAACCAATGGATACACAAACTGTCGAAGAAGAAGAACAGTTTGTTGCAGCCAGAACTTGTGGTATATGTAATAAAGCATTTACTGATGGTGACGTCAAAGTAAGAGATCATTGTCATGTCACAGGAAAGAAAAGATCACATGCCGCTCACTCGAAATGTAATTTAAATTTCAAAATACCAAACTTCATACCTATCATTTTTCATAATTTAAGTGGTTATGATTGTCATTTATTCATAAAAGAATTGTATAGGAATAAAGAGAAAGTTGATGTTATCCCGCAAACTAAAGAGAAATATATATCTTTCACGAAGCATCTCTTTACACACAGCTATACCGATAAAGATGGTGTGGTTAGGAAGAATTATCTCAAAATGAGATTTATCGATAGTTATAAATTTATGACTAATTCGTTGGAGAAGTTGGGTGCAAACTTGACCTCCGATCAATGTTTGGAGATGCACAAACATTTCCCACAAATTGAGAAATTCAATTTGATGAGACAGAAAGGTGTATTTCCATATAGTTTTGTTGATGACATTGACAAATTGAATTATCCATTACTTCCGACAAAAAATCAGTTTTATGACACACTCAATTGTGAACATATATCGGAAACTGATTATGATAGGGCTAGAAAAGTTTGGAATTTATTCGAGTGTCAGAATTTGGGGGAATACTCTGATTTGTATTTGAAGTCGGATGTATTGCTACTATGTGATATTTTTGAAAACTTCCGCACCACAAGTTTAGAGATATATAACTTAGATCCGGCACAATATTACACTGCACCTGGATTATCATGGGATGCCATGTTGAAGTTCACTAATGTTGAATTGGAATTACTAACTGACATTGATATGATTCACTTTTTTCAAAAAGGTATACGAGGTGGAATTAGTCAATGTAGCGAGAGGAAACATATAGCAAATAATAGATTTTTACCCAATTATAATCCCAACGAACCTTCCACATTCATTACATATTTAGATGCAACAAATCTATACGGTCACAGTATGTCACAACCTCTACCAACAAGTGAATTTACATGGTTGACACCAAATGAAATTCTTAATCTCGATGTGATGGATGTGAGTACTGATAGTCCGTATGGGTATGTATTTGAAGTGGACATTCATTATCCACAAGAGTTGCATGATAAACATTCTGACCTTCCATTTTTAGTCGAAAAAATAATACCACCTCGTACACAATCGAAAATTCCCAAATTAATTCCAAATTTGAATGATAAAAGAAAATATATTGTTCATTATAGGAATCTACAGCAAGCTGTCAAAAATGGATTGATTGTAATGAATACACATAGAGTATTGAAATTCAAACAATCATGCTGGATGAAACCCTATATAGATCTTAATACTGAAATGCGTAATAGGTCTAACAACAAATCTGTTAAAGATTTCTATAAACTAATGAATAATGCGGTGTATGGAAAGACAATGGAGAATGTAGATAATCGAATTGATGTTAGACTCGTTACACATTGGGAAAATATAAAGAAAAATATAGGTGCCAGCACTCTCATAGCCAAACCAAATTTCAAAAATTGTTCAATTTTCACTGATAATTTCGTTGCCATTCAATTGGGTAGAGTGAAGGTTCATTACGATAAACCATTATATTTGGGATTTTCCATATTAGAATTATCTAAAACAGTCATGTATGACTTTTTCTATGGATGCATCAAACAACACTTTGATGAAAATGTCTCTTTACTTTACACAGATACCGACTCGCTCATTCTTAAAGTAAACACAGAAAATTTTTATGAATTCATAAAAACTAACATAAGTAGATTTGATACATCCAATTACAGTATAGTTAACCAATTCAATATTCCAGTAACAAGTTCAGTCTTGGGTAACTTCAAAGATGAATTTCCAAATGATCCAATCATGAGTTTTTATGGTACAGGTGCTAAAGCATATTATGTGAAATCTGTTGATGGTGAATTTAAGAAAGCCAAAGGGGTTAAACGATCTGTAATAAAGAATGAATTGACATGCGAAGATTATCAAAAAATCGTCGAACAAGGTGGTATGATATTCAGAAAGATGAATTCATTTAGAAGCGTGTTACATGATATGTATACTGAATTAAAAAATAAAGTTGCATTATCATATCACGATGATAAACGATTTATCATTCCGAATACTACCCACACTCTTCCTTGGGGTCATAATGATATTGAATTTTATGAAAACGATCCAAATGAGAACATTCGTTGGATAAGTAATATTATTCAACAATCACAATCTCAGGAGACTCCATTGGATCAATTGATTAATTTATTATCTGCCGAGATCAATGATTGAAATATCATTCAATATCTTCAAAACCGGAAAATTCAATATTGATATTTATGTAGCCATTTATAATTAATAATATATGATAGAAGTAATGTGATATTAATGTATTATGTATGTATGTATATGTATTACTGTAATGAATATAAAATGATTAAAATTTTATTTGTATTATTTCTATTTCCCTAATCAATTACTGCAATATATAGTATAATGTAAATGACAGAAATATCAGTTTGAAGAGAATCATCGTAGAGTGCACAATGTCTAAAACAATCGATAAGTTTGGTAGAAAAAGAAAATGGGGTGGTAATGTCATTCGAGGTCCTCCTGGGAATGGTTTTAAATTAACAAAAGATGGTCATTATGACATGCAAAGGAAAATATTGAAAAATACAAGTGAACCAATTGACAAGAGTGATTGTGTAACTGTATCATATCTTGAGGGGGAAATTAATGGAGCAAAGGAAGTTATACTTCTAGCCCTACAAGCTGCAATACAATCCACAATAGGCAATATTGCTCGGGACGCCCGGCAAGCATTTAACGATAAAATTGCAGAGGCTCGGATAACTTTCACTCGTAAATTTGACAAACTTACAAGTGATGTAGACATAAAAATGTCTGACATAACAGCGTCTACAAATAAAAAATTTGATGCTATGTCAAACATAACAGGGACTACAATGAAAAAGTATGATGTACTGGAACAGAGAGTTGAAGTATTGGAGAAAAACCATAAAGAAGTTTTGGAGAGAAACTATAAAGTCAGGCCATCATCATCAGGTGGACTGGGATATCCAGGACTGAACATTAATCCAAATCATAGAATAATACAACCAAAACCAAAACCAACTGATGATGTATTAATGGAACCAACATGGTGAATGTATTCCCTCGTTAGGTTAGGTTAATAGCTACGTTAGGTTAGCTGCATACTTACGTTAGGTTAGGTGTTAGGTTAGTATTCCCTCGTTAGGTTAGGTTAATAGTTACTGTAGGTTAGGTTAGGTTAGGTTAGGTTAGGTTAGGTTAGGTTAGGTTAGGTTAGGTGTTCGGTTGCATAGCGGTAGGTTAGCGTACTAGGTTAGGTTACGTTAATACGTTAATACGTTAGGTTAGGTGTTCGGTTGCATATTATGTTACGAACGCGCGCGCGAAGAGGGCGTAGATGTCTCTCCAGATGTCCCGCCTACCTGGGGCCGGAGGCCCCACCCACCTGGGCGGAGCCCAGGCAGTGGGCGGGGCCCGTTAGGGCCACGCCCCCCCCCCCCCCCCCCCCCCCGTCGCCACCAACTTTTCGGATACCCCGCCCCTTTCCGAAGCCCCGCCCCCTTTCCGAAGCCCCGCCCCTCCCCTCCCCGAAGCCCCGCCCCCCGACTCCCAACATTTGCGCATGTACACCCCTACCCTCATCGCGCATGTGCGCTCCCACCATTTTCCCACCGCTCACGCATCGAAGTCGATACCCTCCGGAGAGCACTCCACAACATTCAGTTCGAGAAGTCATCTCATCGAGAGCAGTCCACTCCACAACAAGGCAGTACGTTCCAACGACCAACTTGATATTTGAGTAAGTAAATTAGGAATGTTATTTTTTATATCAACTAACTTTGTATTATTTCTTCTTTTTCAGAATGGCAACCAATACACAGGAGGTGAATAATGCTGTGGCGTCTATTCTGCCGGTGTCCGCTGACCAGGAGGAGGCAGCATCTTCGAGAGCGGTGACGGTTGACCAGCCAACCACTTCGCGTTCGCGAGTTAGGTGCAGATCTTCTAGCCCTGACTTATTCGAGGAGGAGGAGGAAGTCAGGGCTGTGAAGAAGGTTTGCCAACGACCTGCAGCAAAGGTTGGTCCTATTTCAAAGTACCGAGCTACTTGCAATAGGACTAATCCTTATGCAGGTAGTTTTTCGACCTCTCGTAAGAGGGCCTCCACACCAGCAGCAGCACCAGCAGCAGTGGAAATTCCGAGGAGTCCTTCTCCGGAGTTGGTGATATTGTCGCCGTTGGTGACGCGACTACCACCGCTGCCAGCGACACCGGCGGATCCTGAGGTGTTGGTGCCACAGCCTATCGGAGAGGTTAGTGAAAAGATGAGTGTTTTTCTGCAGAGATGCAAGAAAGCAGAACGAGCTGCCCGATCTAGCGAGGCCGAGTTGGTTACCATGAAGCGACAAATGGCTGAAATGGATAACCGACGGAGGGAACTCCAAAAGGAAATGGCCGAAATAGATCGGAATTATGCATCTCTGCAGGAAAGGTGTAAAGCAAAGACCTCTTCGATAGAGCTGTACAAAAAAGTAGTGACAGTTATGGACACTCTTTTTGTAGATGAAGTGTAAATGTAAGATTAGTTTTAGGTTAGTTAGGAGTATTTAATTATGGTAGTTTTAAGTTTATATTTGTTAAGTTTATATTGAATAAAGGAAAAGGAAGTGAAATAAAGGGTGTACACTGTTTTTTGGTTTGGTACACATTGAACAATGCGATGGTTGGAGCATTTTTCTTCACTTCCTCTTATTATCATTATTATTTTTTTATTTCAATTCCAAGTTCTTCTAGACAAATACCTCACATCAATTTTTGTGTTCTCTAATCACTTGTAAATAATTTCATGTGAAGAAAATTTAAAAAATAAAAAAATAGACATGTTTCATAGTGAAATCGACAAGTATATTTCATTTGTATTTTATCCATTCAAGTATCTCTTTCATTGAATATGTCTTATGTCACTTTGCAATTTACCCCTACTCATTGAATATGTCTTATGTCACACTACAATTTACCCCTACTCAATGTTCCACTCCTCTCCCACTCCCTCTCGAAAGTATAAAAGTAGAAATCATCTGATGAAACATTCAGTTGATCAGCTAGCATCGAGATGGAACCCGATTCAACCTCCGAACCCTATAGCTGCCCGGATCAGGGGTACAACTTCAATTACTGGGATAACAGCCAGGTACAGGTTGTCTCTTCCACCACGGAACCCCACAGTCCGCCATACGAATACCGGGATCACGACATCAGGATGCAAGTTCAGCATGTCACTGGCAGTGACGAAGGACACTTGGATGACTCGGAATATCCAGATCCTGACGGATGGTGGGACCCTGCTTATGATGACATTGTCCCAATGAGTAGCGACGACGACGATGATGACGACGACGACTCTGGTGATGATGCTGATGACGAGCTTGACGTTAGACGTCCTCCACCATCCCCTATCCTCATCGAGGATAGTCCTCCGCCATCCCCAATCCTAATCGATGATGATGTCCTCAATTCCGATGATGACATATAATCATCTACTCGTCCATCATTTCCTTTCCTTTCCTTCCACGGAGTACACACTTTTTGGTTGGTGTACACGAGGCACTGCGAGGCTGGGGCAGTGTCTTCCTCCCTTCCTCTCCCTCTTATTAGTTTTTTTTCCATAATAATCACTAGAATTTCTCCTAATAATCGCTCAGAGTTTCATTCTTGATGTTTTCGAATCTCAAACACTGTTCTACATTTCACCCCCTCCATTTCATTTCTTCCAATATAAATATAGCAACAATCCCAGTTCTATATCATTCTTCCACAATGTCGAGTACAGGACCCATCCAAGTACATGAAATAGATTCAACGTCTGATCATTTGAGTACAACCTTCGCTCAATTTCTGCAGCGAATCTATGATCTTCCTGATGATTTCGCAGAACGAGTGGAACAAGGTATTCAGGACGACATAGATGCTGTTGACGATAATAATGCGGATGATGTGATTAGTATATCATCTGATTCAGCTGATTATGACGACGACGACATCATGAGTATATCATCTGATTCAGATGACTACTATGAGGATGATATCATTAGTATATCATCTGATTCAGATGACGATACCATAATTATTGTTTCTGATGATGAGGAGCGTTAGTCCATATCATTGCATGGATTAATAAAAAAATAACAGCCCTTTTCAGGGCTACAATTAAAGACTGAAACAATAAAAAAAATAGCTCTTTTCAGAGCTACCATTATACTTTCAAACAGAAACAGATTCATACCATTGTTAACATTATGTTAACATTATAATCTCAAACGAAATATATGTATGTGAAAGTATTCATCATTATATGCATATGAATGATTGACAAATGCCAACTTCAACTTTCATTTAAAGTAGTACTCATCATATGCATAGATATTCAATGACTATCAAATTCCAAATTTCGACTTTTCAGTCAAAGTAGTAATTTATTTGTCATATAATGTATAGATATTCAAAGACTAACAAATTTCCAACTTAGACTTTTATTAATCAAAGTATTCATTTGTCACATAATCTATGAATACTAATACAACTAACTACTGTTTGTGTGAATAATGTAGCCCTGAAAAGGGCTGTTGTTTTTTTTTTGACCAGTAGGTCCACGGTTATTGTGCCACAGGTTGGACATTATTACATATAATACATGTAGATACTCGGGTGAAGTTTGTTAGTGGCCTCTCGCAAGCTTCACACCAATTCTGTCCCATTTCCATAATTGAGACAGTGTTGTGGGTGTTGACATGGGCATACCACCCTCCATTATTGTTTCTATGCGAATAAAACCGAAAGCAGCACCAACATAGTTTTTTGTTCTCTCCATCTATTGTGCTGATCAATACGTATGCATCCAATGCACAATACAAATCCAAGGGATCTTCCAGTGTCTCACTGACATTGAGTGTTCGCATACCGATCCTCATAGCACCATCACCTTCAGTTGTGTCAGCTTCTATCCCTTCATCATCTCCTTCTTCATCCATGACCCTCTCAAACTCCATCACGTCATCATCTTCGTCGCTTTGGTTGGCCTCGTTTTCAACTTCGTCTATCTCATCTTCATCGACTCCAACATCTTCTGCTTCAACTATTACTTCCTCTAGCGGAACATTGACATCCTCATCATCTGATTCGTCTATCCAATTGTTTTCATCAACAGCAGCTATTCTATTTAATGCAGCATTTATTTTTGCAGAATTCATCTTGTTGTTGTTTGCTCACAGTTGTAGAGAGTGAATGAATGAACTCTAGGTTTGCAAGTCAACTTATATAGGAGGTGATGCGACTCCCACTTGACTCGTTTAGAGTGGAATAGTAGGAGAAGTTATCCCACTATACTTCCACATGATGTTGATTTGTATAAATAGAGATCGTAGGTATAGGAGAGAGCATTCAGAGTTTCTGTAAGTCATCTCTTTATATTTCTAATCGAATTAGTAAAATGCCGTTTCCAAAAGAGTGGAATGAAAAACCAAAAGTGTGTGTCTACCCAATGATGATTGCAGGGGCTATTGTGTGCTACTTTTGTCAAATAAGTAGACCTAAGGATTCAATCAATCCATGTACTGGTATGTGTAGTGATTGCGTGTTGCGGATTCAACTATCGCCTCCTTCTCATCCACCGAAGCGAACAAAATCGGATTATCGTCAACAACAGTTACAGTGTCTGAAGTGTTCCGAACCTATAATATTTAACAATATAGGTATCTGTAGAAATATTTGTGGTATCTGTGCTGCCGTTCCAACTCCACTGCAACGTTGTTTGCGTTGTGATACATATTCCATGAATTGTTGGAATCATGTATGCAATGCATGTAGAAGTACTTGGGATCTGTGTGAGAAGGTTGGTCAACTCTACCCCAATAGGAGAATCCATTTTTTTCAATGTTGGTGTTTGACGCACGAGCAACAACTATTGAGGAATAGAGTCAAAGAACGTTCCACATCCACAGAGACATATTAACATTTTTCATTTTTTATTATCGTTATTGTCCTCTATTATTAATAAATATATATATATTTTGAATTTATTTGTATTATTTTCTAACATTTAAAAATACATGCATGCAACACAAAGTTTTCCTCTTAAATGACAAAGATTGTTACATGCGTGAATAGTTTAGTGAGAGAGCGCATGTGCCAGTTGATGAAAGAGCGCATGCGCTAGTTTATTTTCTTCTATAAATGGTGAGGTCTCAGTAACATCATCACCTTTCCTATCCACATTCTATTGCTATCACATATCATTCCTCAGACCTTAATAATCATGAGCTCTATGCCGCTATTGATTGCTGAAGATGGTTCACCACTTGTTGATATCGATCAGACTGATTTTGAAAATATTCCAGTATTACATTTATCGAGTCAAGATTCGATAAATGATTTTGATATTAACGACTTCGTTAACTTTGCAGATGTGCCAGAACCAAATGAGCAAATTATTATTGAAAATCCGATCGTTTCGCAATTATCATCACTCAAACACTCTTCATCTACCCTTCCTCTTGGTGTTGATAAGAAATCTAGAACAATCAAGAGGAAGGTTACTAAGGCATCTTCATCGATTGTCACTGACTTTAAAGAAAAGAAAGAATCCAAAAGTGTTGTGCGACAGAAAAAACCCGCAACGAAAAGTGACAGATCGAAGAGGAAGCCAAAAGGTACTCCTAAAGAAATGAAGAGTGATTTGAAAGCTGAACCGCTATCTTCTTTCAGCCCCCTCCATCGGTTTGGGGAAATGAAAAGGAAAGCAAAATGCCGTCTTGTAAAGGCACAGATGACTATTGCTGAACTTGAAAAGAGTGAGCGAGCTATTAATGCTAATAATGAAACTCTTGAAGCATTAGATGCCAAGATTGCATTAGCGAAGGTTGAATTGGCTAGAATGTCTAAAGATGCTGATGAACTCCGTTCAAAAATTGGTAAAGATAAGCAATTCCATCAACGTTCGAGAATGCAAGCTCAGGCTGAGCTTGAGGAGTCGACTAAGCTTTATGAGACAGCATTATCAGTGAGAGATAATTGGCAAAAAGAGTTGGATACTGCATTTCAAAGTGACGGCGATTAGTTTTGGGAATGATAATGTGTTTTCAATATCGTGAGTTGAAAAATATAAGCGGGAATGGAGTATACAATTAATTTGGTTTGGTATACACAGAACATTGCGAATGGCTGGGGCAATGTTTACCGCTGCAATATTTTTCAGTTCACATACTTATAATTGAAATGAAAACAATAATGAACTTTAATATTACTTTATTCATAAAAGTCACTATTATATACATTTAAACCATATTTGATTCATCAATCCAAGAATTTTGTTCGCTAGGAAGGCCTAACCACTTTACATATACTTTATTTTTTCTTCTCTTCAACACCTTCTCAATCAGATATACGTCAGGATTCTCGGTTCGTAATAACTCTTCTTCGTAAAAACATCCTCTAATCGGCTGTTCATTCATATCTTCAAGATTATAAGTCGTTGGGATGGTTTTATTAATTTTAACAATCTTGAATAGCTCCGTGGTAAAATTCGCAGTGTAAGACTTTTCAAAAATATGTTTGTATTTACTTATACGTACAATATCATTTAATTGGAATTTGGGTTTACTTTGTCTTCCTCCAATTCCATTGATACCCTTGAATTTTAATTTTGTTGTTGAATCAACATTGATGGGTGCCATACCTATTGTACGATGAACTTTATTATTATATCTACTAGTTATAATTGGAAGAATATCAAGCCATTTGTGGTGACCTCTCATCGAAAATTCCTTGTAGAGCCATGCCTTTATTGTACGAATCACTCTTTCTGCTATAGCTGCCTTCTTTGTGCTAAATGTTGAATAATGATTGATATTATATTCTCGCATGAGAGATGAGAAGCTTTTATTGAAAAATTCTTTCCCTTGATCGCTTTGTATGTGTTTGGGGGAGTATTTGGCTTCTTTCAGTACATGTTTCATTGCATTAGTTACTGTACTACCTGTTTTATCTTTAACTGCTACAGTCCACAGATATTTGGAGTAACAATCTATCACTACAAGTATATATCGGTATCCTTCATTACTTTTTGCATAAGGTTGCAGTTCAGCTAAATCTATTTGCCATAGATCTGCAAAACCTTTGATGGTGGTTATTCTTCTACGAAAATTACGTCTTGCAGGTTTATGTAATTCATTAACAACTTGTCGTTTGACATCACTTATTTCATTAGTCATTCTATTTCAATATGATTAAAGAGAAAAGGTGATAATGTTACTGCATTGAATGATGATGTGACAGTGATCATTACATGTGAATATGTTAATATATTATACCTTCTTCACGTAATTCTTCAATTATTGAAATTATTTCATTATCATGTCCGGTATGTCCGGCTGACTTTGAAGCTACCAATAGTCGTAGGCGAGCAACTAACTCTTTCGGTGAATTCCAGTACACATAATTCACAGGTTTAGAATTATATATTTTCTCCATTTTCACTCGTTTGAGTGCTCCACCAATTTTACTTCTACTTCTTATTGGATATTGTCGTGAGTCTAATAGAGGTTTGATAACTTCACGAAATTTTTTAGAATTTGTATTTTTAAAACCATTCTTCAGATGATATTGTTTATATGGAGCATTCGTTATTTTCAATATTTTGGAATATACTTGACGAGTTTCTTCATTATCAACATCTTGTGGATTCTTCAAAAAATCATATCATACAATTCTGGACTACCTGCGCATTCATATTTTTTCACTTTATTAGCATCCCAAAATGAAATGTTTCCATCTTTGAAATTTACCACTAGACTTCCCATTTTCAGCTTTTGTGTAATTGGATCCATACGTACGCCAAATGTTCCATCATATGCTGGATTTCTAGATTTTATATTATTCAAATGTTTCATCAAAACATCTTCACCACTTTCATTCATAACAGGTGAGATGTCAGGATCCGAGGAATCGATGTGGGACGATGATGGTGTTTCGAATAGAGTTGTTCTCATATCGTCTTGAAGTGTGCTCGTGTCACTATTCACAGATGATACACTACCAAAAGATTGTTTTCTTCCTATTGGAGTACTCATGGGATAATTTGAAGTAGATTGAACAGTTCCATGATTTGGTGATAACACTGGTGATTTAGAAGTAGCGTTTGATGATAAAACATTCAATGGTTTCATTATGGGCTCATACAATCTTTCAAGTGTCGTACGATTTTCAATATTATCATTCTTGATAGAGTTGAATTTCTGCCTGACAGCTTCTGTTGTCTCTACTAGTTGACGTTTCAAATTTATTTCATTGTTTTTATTTTCAGGATCTTTTTTTGTATTCATAATGCCCTTTTTTTTGAATTAAAGCTTAATTCGTTGGTGAAGTGACCACTACAATATTCAGTGATCGAATAAGTTCCAAAAACAAGATCATGGGTATATAAAACTATCGAATCCTTTGCGATATCTACCTTCATCTATTTTTCTATCCTTATCAATGACTAGAAATCCATATTGGTCCTCCCAGCATTTAACACACATCAATTGGAATTGTTTGAATGTTACATCGGGTGAAACATGATCTGAATAAATGTGATGTAAATTCGTCTCATCTTGTTTGAACATTATAATGAAATTGGTATTGTCACGCACTAACTGTTTGGGTACCCGTGAATATGTCTGTGCTAGATAAAAACAATCAACATCCTTATGACGTCCCATACAGAAATATGATCTAATAATATCTTGCTTTTCACATATTACATCATCGAAAATGAAAACAGAATTAGGCTTAGCGTCGGAGGGTTCCACTATTTCTGCATTATTGCTGAATGTATAAAAACCTAATCCTTTTATAGGTTCCAAAACACTTCGCAAGTACTGATATTTAGGTTGATTGAGTGATTTCGAATAGAGATACACATTTCTAAATCTCAGTCCTTGTGGATGTGTTAATAGTGATATCATTGCATTCGTCTTTCCACAATTTGAAGGTCCTATAATGAGTCCTCGAACTGATGATGGAAGTAGTGGACCATGTCTGAATACCCTTTGTCCATTCAATCCACAACCAAATTTCTCATCTAGATTATCTACAGCAAACTTTTCTTTCTGTTTTACAATGCGCATCGTGCCGTGGTTGGAGACTATATAAATGTTATTAGCTTATTCATTTCAATGTGTACCATCAAACGATACGGACGTATTGAAAGTGATCGTAAAATTAAAAGAGGTTGTGGTTTTGTTAATGATTTAATAAACAAACTTCCTTTCGAATTACATCTACCGGAGGTTATCAATACTGTGGACCGGGTACAAAATTGAAACAACGTTTAGCTCGTAACGACCCTGGAATCAATAAATTAGATATTGAATGCAAAAAACACGATATTCAATATTCTAAGCATCCATCCGATCTTGCAGCAAGACATTTAGCCGACAAAGAACTTGAATACAGCGCTTGGGATAGGGTTAAATCGAAGGACGCGAGTATTGGGGAAAGAGCAGCTGCATTACTTGTCACCAACATTATGAAAGCGAAAAGACATATGGGCATGGGTTGTAGTACCAATAAGAAAAAATGTAAGAGGAAACAAACGAAGAAAAATAAAATTAAAAAAGTTGCATTTGGTGCTGGGATAGTCCATAAAGTGCGAAATGTATTGAAGAAAGCTGGTGGGAATCAATTTGTGACGAATAATAGCAAAAAAGCTATCACTGTGGCATTGCAGGCGGCACGTAAATACCTTAAAGCTGCCGGTGGAAAGAAGAAAATCCGCACACCACGCATAATTCCTGTTCCCAAGATCGGTGGACTTTTACCATTGATACCAATTTTTGCTGGACTATCCGCACTAGGAAGTTTGGCGGGAGCTGCTGCTGGTATTACCAAGGCCGTGAATTCGGCAAAAGCCAGCAGAGCGGCTTTAATGGAAGCCAATCGTCACAATAAAACCATGGAGGCTGTAGCATTAGGCAAACGCGGAAGTGGAATATATCTCAAACCATACCGTAAAGGTTTAGGACTATATTTAAAACCATACAAAGCCACAAACAAAACAAAAAACTAATTGAACCCCTACCTCAGAGGCCTCTTACTGATCTCGATCTCAGTTATTATGCACAAAAAATGAAAATTCCACATTTTCGTGGTGTTTTTATGCGTGATAGATTACCATCTTCAGGTCCAAAACAAAACGAGACAGCTATTGTTAATTTAGATGGAATAAGTGGACCAGGAACACATTGGGTGGCATATAAAAAATGTGGGAAAGAAGTCACATATTTCGATAGTTTTGGAGATCTACCCCCACCATTGGAATTGACTCGATTCTTTCGAAAATGTTCGAATGTAAAAATCAAATATAACTATGATCGACAACAGAAATTTAATACAGTTCTCTGTGGTCACTTGTGCTTGCAGTTTCTCTCTAAATAATTTTCCAAATAAAAATGGATTCAACACCAAAACTGGATCGGGAGGCTATCAAGGGAATGGGGTTTTCACTTAGAATGTTTTCAAAATATGGTACCTTGAAAAAAATGGATAAAGTGATGCTTGCAAATATGCCTAAGGAAGTGATACTTGCATGTGTTGCACATGAGATTGCATATGTTTGGGAAAAGTTGCCTAAGCATCTGCAAGATGACATCGATATAATGAAACATAGATATTGTTATGAGCACCACCACCACGATCAAAATTCAGAATCGGATGTTAATGACGGTCCTATACCTCGGAAATCTATGTGTTGTATTTGTAATATAGAGGATGTGAATATTGGTATCAATAAAAATGATACTTATTACAATACAACACCTTCCAAAAAGTGTAAATTGTCTCAAATGTGCTGTTGCTGTGTACAATAATAAATTGAAATGTGTTTCAAAATATTCATCAGTCATGTCACGAAAGTTCGAGCTACAAGCTGTCGGGACAAGTGTCTTGAGTGCGGATTTTTTTCCACCAATTGAATTGGATAGGAACAGTCGTTATGGATTAGGACTTTTGGGATTCTATGGATGCAATACAATCAATAATATAACTGAAGCTAATAACTTAGTTAGTTTTAGAATCAGTAATGACAACTCATCGATACCCCAAAAGTTGACAATTGAAATTCCATGTGGTGCTTATGAAATAGAAGAGATCAATGCCGTCATACAGAAACATATCATGTTCAGATTGTTTCATGATAAAAAACCAAATGATGTCGTTGCAGATGATATTTTCTATCTACACGCCAATAATAATACATTCAAATGTGAAATGCGATCCAAATATGAAATTGATCTGACACATCCAAATTCAATAGCAGAAATGATGGGGTTCGCTCATGAAATATTTCCACCAAATCAGATACATGAATCATCATTACCAATAAACATTACAACTGTGAGACTTATCCGCTTAGATTGCAATATAATATCTGGTTCATATATAAATGGTGAAGAATCCCACATTCTTTTCTCATTCGATATTGATGTTGAACCTGGCTACAATCTTACTAAAGAACCACACAGTATTATATATATGCCTGTCAGTCCAGAAGGTCGTCAATTGATTCACAACATTACAGTGCGTATTTTGGATGAAAAAAATAACCTTATCGATTTTGGAAGTGAAGAAGAGATTTTCATTATTTTGGAATTGAAGAAAATCGAATAACTGTTGTTATGGGTTTCATTTATAATAGACAAAATCGCATTGAACAATCCCAAACGAGTTGCACTATCAAAAAGAAAGGTGTGCATAAAAAGAAGCTCATTCCACAAGTGTATGCTAAACAGTTAGCACATAACGCTCTGTCTGTGAGTGATCTTAAATTTTTGAAATCGATTGGATTGAAAGTGAGAAAATAACAATGGTGCTCGAAACAAACAATGAAAAGTTGAATATATTCAATGAACCAGTGCTCGATCATTCTCTCATAAGTTTACATGAGCACACATATAAGCCCTATGGATCACCGCTATTCAGGAATTCGGATGAAATCAGAATTGCAATCAATAATCAAGATGTTATACTAGATATTGCCGAGAGCTTCATTTACATAGAAGGTAAATTCACCCCCAAAGATGTAGCGAAAACATGCTATCTCTCGAATAATGCAATTGCATTTCTCTTTGACGAAATTCGTTATGAAATGGGAGGTGAACAAGTGGCTGTTGTTAGAAAACCTGGGATAACATCTACAATGAAAACCATGATATCATTTGGACAATCTCATGCTAACACATTATTGACATCTGGTTGGGGACTTTCACAATTGAAGCAAGATATCTTGGATACAAACAGTCATGTTTTTAGTGGAAAACTACCACTGAAATATTTGATGGGTTTTGCTGAAGATTACAACAAAAGTATCTTGAATGCCAAACAGGAATTGATTTTGATTATCGCTCGATCATTCAAAAACTCATATATAGGTGAGGTTGATGCTGATTTGGAAATAAATAAAATCGAATGGAAAATAAGGCATATTGTACCAGATGATAAACACAAGCTCAAACTTTTGAGTAGAATAAACAAAAGCGGTCTGAATGCCAAAATCAAGTTGGCGTATCGTATGTGGGACCTCTATGAACTACCATCATTACGTGGGACTTCTTCAGACATATGGGCCATCAAAACAACTAACGCATTGGAAACTCCTCGTTTTGTCATCATCGCATTCCAAAGTACTACCACATCTGAAGATAGAACACAAGATATTACAAAATTCACAACTGCTGATATCAATAGTATTCGAGTATACTTGAATTCTGAAGTTTATCCATATGAGCGTTGGAATTTGAATTTCGATAAAAAACTTGATGCTCCTGCTTATTATGCTTTTGAGAGTTTCCAGCGAAGTTATTATGATAAAGATATGAGTGAACCTCTGATGGACATTGGACAATTTAGAGAGAATCCACTATTCGTCATCGATTGTTCCCATCAACCGAATGCAACAAAATCATCAACTATTGATATAAAGATTGAGTTTGAGACGAGGAAGACCAAGTTTCCAGACAACACTAAAGTATATGCATTAATTTTGCATGATACAGTTTTAACATACAATGCATTGGATGGTTCAGTTCATAGCAGATATTGACACTTTTTTTTCACTCTATCATGTACTGTTTTATGATCTTTTTTTTTTTTTATTTGTAACTGACTTATATCATGTATTGTATTTTATATCATATTTATTGTTTTGTAATCATTTTCTATTGTATTTCATCAGATTTAAATAAATAAAACATGAAAATAATACAAAGTTTTTTATTTGACATTATTTATGATTCACAGGAACATACAGACTATCTAAAATAACTTCTTCCTCATAATCATCATTTTCGCGACCATCTTCAATTTCCTCTCGATTTTCATCATTCAATTCAAAGTGATGAATAATCCATTCTGGCAAGTATGGTTGGAGGCTATACAGGAATCTTCTTAGGTTCAGTTCAATCATAACCTCACAAAGTTGCCACAATTCCAATTCATTATCCAAAAATTTGTTGCAAACTTCTGCACCACTCCAATAGTTCTCAGCATCACGAAGGCATAATTCGATTTGTTTTTCATCATAGCATACACTCATATCATAAACGCTTGCATGTTCGGCTCCATCACCCAACACCTTCAATTTAGACGACAAATGTTGAACCGATGATTTGAGATCTACAATATCGACCCAATCTTGACTTGCGTACTGCATCCACATCTTTAAATGGTGGAACTGAAATCGAACAAAAAAAAAAAAAACAATAAGCAACCTCCAATTTTTCAGTGATATAATACTCACATTCCCATTTTACTTGTAGTTACAAAGTGAGTGTATTCAACTAAGTTAGTAATGTTTATATTTCCATATAATTATCATCTAATATATGAATATTAATAAAACAATAAGAAATTCATTATAATTACTATTATTATTCAATCATATTGAATTTGACTAGAGTTATCGTTTTCACACCAAAAAAAACTTTGTAAGCTATGACCTAAAGAAATTCACTATAAATTATTACTATTATTCAATCATATTGAATTTGACTAGAGATCGCGTTTTCATGCCAGCAAAACTTTGTTGGCTCTGTCCTAAATACATCATCGTATATTTACCACCTGATGAGTTGATACAAGATATATCGTCATCACTGAATTGCAACGAAATACGTTTTGGTAGCCATGTTTTAAATAATTTATCATTGCTCACATCTTGCAAAGTTAATAAAATTGATTTACCAAATCGTGTAGAATAAGTTGACATATTTTTAATTATGTACACTTCATCAATTGGCAATGATGATAAGGCCTTTTGCTCTAGTATTTCAACCTCCTGTACAATCAAATTATTAATTTTATTCAAGTCTACTTTTGAAACGGACATGATGAAAATATATATGAAAATATAAACAATTTCCAACAGACAAATACACTCACCGTCTTCCTTCTATTACGAACTGAATAACACTCTACCAATTGCTAACTGCTGCAGATATATTCGTCTACTGATTTCATAGTGTGCCAGGCATTTCTTTTATATTAAACAGTGTGAGTCACCCCCACCATGAAACCGTGAAAGATTCACATTGCTAGTTGCTATCCACTAGAGATGCCTGACGTCACAGCCAAGCCCATCTCCCAACTTGATGCGATAACAGTTGCCGGTACGAGCAAGCAGTGGTCGTTGCGGTCTCGGAGAGGGTAGACGCTAGGCAAACAGTCCTCGGCTGCCGTTGTGTCACCATGGATAGCGGGGCTAGAGCGAACCTTCATCGCTTCAGGAGAGGTGAGGGCAGACCGATGAATACGCATTACTCTGCCACACGTCGTGGAGTGAACATGTCGCTCTCTAGCCGTTGAACGGTTATTGCTGTGACGTCACTCCACTACTAACTTGGTGCCCTAACACCGATGGAGCATTTATTACTTGGAGGATCTTCGAAGTATGCAGACGTATGTTTGTACATAGACAAACAAGCACATGATGAAACCCTGTACCGTGCATTCTCCTACACACACACATAAACACACAAAATCTCATATGAAAAAAAAATCTGAACGATCCATGCACCAGACACTTCAAGGTCACAACGCCTTGACTTCACTGCACAACAAAAAAAACTTCACCAAACAACAACCAATAAAAAAAGCAATTAATACGTCATAGTGGTGGGGGGAGGCCGAGAATCAGCTGTAAACAACTACTAACATACTCTTTGCGAAGTAGGCATTTAGACTTTAACTGCATCAATTCATCAAAATGATAATGATAAAGAGAACGAAATTACTCTTAACGATATTAATCCTTCTTCCTCCTCCGAGCAAATAATGGCAACCAAGAATCTGTACTGCGTTGCCGGATACCTCAAAGGCCCCGAGATTATCCAGAGGCTGGAAAGTAGGTCAGGTTTAAATCTCGATCCTAACATTGAGTCGGGAGGAAAGAACAAAGATGATGGAATTGGAAATGGGTAAGCCACCAATCAATCATTCGATCCAGTTTGTAGAACACAACATGTACCAGATTACGAGTTTGACAGATGATGCGTCTGCCGCTGAAATTTGAACCCCTTTATATTCAGAGCTTGAGAGGGTATAAGAAGAATATGAATAGTACTGAATATTAATTACCAAATAGTATACTTATCCAAAAAGTGAGATAGGTACATACTGAAAAGTGAGATAAGTTATTTCCTATAGGCGTTTGAATTGTTACACAGCTGTACAGGTTGATGTGCCAAATTATTTGTCATTCAACTGAACTTTTAACTCTACGGTTTCACATACAGGGCCAATTCTGGATATTTGTGTTTAGCATAGATGCAATTTAGCAGCCTCAGGTAGGTTCAGGGGCGGAACTCCTACATATGTGAGAATTTTTCTGACAAAGATTTGATTCGAACTTTAGTTAAACAGTTGGTTGAATAATAATGGATGAATATCATTTGAAAAAATGGCACAAATTGACAATTTTTATTTTTTATCAATTCATCTGTTTTGTTGTTCGATGACTGTATATTTGAAAATTACTGTATCTCTTGATGAATTGGGAATGGTTTTTCACTGTAAATGTTACATAGAGGGGACAATTGGAATGCCTTTGATGTGTTTTTGATCGAGAAGGTGGCTGTTTTTCTTTGCTTTCATTTTGAAGCATGTGTGTAGATATGGGTGATGCCATTATATTTACTCCGAGAATTTTGAAACAGCTGTCTGTCAGTAACCTGCAGCAAACAGCTAAATACAACAAAAAATAGTCGTGTTTTTGGATTTATTTAATGTTTGAATGTATGAAATTTCAATGACTACATATCTGGCAAAAAAAAACGTAAAGAGGTAAATTCTGTTTCTACATGGTGAAAAAATAATAATTTATACTAGACATCAAACAGGTGTGTTCCGCTTTTGAATTTTGAAACGTGGGTTAGCTAACTGCATATGCAGTAGGTAATTAGGCGAATTCTTGGCTTCATGAATATTATGATACACTTGCAAATCCTCTATTTGTGGCCGCAAAACAAATGTCGTGACAAATCGTCAGCCAATGCAGTCGTTAAGTTGGCAAATTTATTTTTATTATTTTGCCAGTTTTCAATCATGAAAACAAAAGCAAATAATTGATTTTATATAGATTCAGTGACAACATCTATCAGTACGATAAATGCAAGCGAATAAAAATTTTTAATACTGTTAGTTTTCAAAAAATGAAATATTATGTATAGTTATTATGTATAGTTATATGAAAAAACAAATGAACATTATTTTTACAAACTAAATAAAACTTGATATCACATACTCCCCAGAATACTCAATTTTTTATACCTGGACTCTGGACCTGAAAGAAGGTTTTACCGAAGGAGCTAATAAAATTAGATTCGGTATTTTAAATGCAAAGGCGGATTCTGATCGTAAAACCATGTTGTTACCCAAGACAGCAATTTTTGTTAATGCCTAGCAATGAAATCTGGAATAGATCTACAGAGGTTCTTTCGCTTTACGAAGTCACGTCGAATACCACTTGCGATGAAAGGAGTATTTTGATTAAATTTTGTGTAGAATCCAACGATGAGCTTTTGTTCGAAATGCAACGAGTGCGATAACGACGAGGATTCCTATCACGATTTTCCGTTAAAGTTCCCATGGCAGGAAAGTTTCTTAACATTTTGGCGAAGGCGCCGAGTTTATCTTCGCTTTAACTTTCCACATCTTGAGAATTCTACAGTAAATAATTCGCTCCCAATAGAAAACTGTATTAATAAAATTTGACATTTCTCTCTCAAAATTTCCATTTATTTATAAATACTTTTGTCTAGCTAAAGATTCCCTTTTTGATATGTATATGTATCTGTAGCAATTATTGTAGCAATAATGTATAGAATTGGAAATAAAAACTAATCCAATCAATTTCGTTGTTTACCATTAATATTCAACCACGCCTACTTGCACCATAAAAACCATATACTTTTATCCGTTACGTTATTTTTTCATTGGTTTTTAGTTTTTTATAAAATTAAATACCACTCTCATGAAACCTACTAAATATGGAGAACATGGAGAAGGTCTCTTGAGAATTGCCCGCCTGGGAGTATGATATAAATTGATACGGCTCTGATATAATGTCATGGCACTTTTGTATAAACAGGTGAATAATAATGATAAATGTGCGTGCTTTCAAGCGTGAGTGTATTCGATTTTAAATGTTATTCAGATAGATTCGATAAATACTGAATTACATGCATATATCTATAGACATTCGCGATATTGTGTAACCCTCTAGTGATTACGGAACTTTAGCTATCGCTGAAGAAGCTATTGTGAGGTGTAGTTTATTTTATGAAATTACCTACTATGGATCTTCATTAAGTAACGTTCGAATCAATCAGTAAACATATAGAATATTAGATGAACATATTTTTTTGATAAATAGTCAATCAGAAATAAATAATTTGTAAAAATTGATGATGAACCGGGAATTTCAATAAAAATGTTATGATGCTGTTTGTATTAATACATGTCGGATACTTAGTTTTAAAATGATACGTTTTCTCACATTTTTTATTTAAAGATATTATTAGACATACGTTAGTTTGTTTTTCGATTACCTAATTTGAATAACGTAAATTCAGTTAGCTCTAAAGTAAAATACTTTGTTAAAGGAAGGCGTTACGGTGGGTACAATTTTACAAAAAGCTCAGCGGTCATTGAAAAAATAACGGCCTCAGAAGGAGTGCCAAAGAGTATACAAAGAATTTGATCAAATATCAGCACCTGTTTCACATCCGGATCCATTTTCCTCAGCATCCTGGCAAAAATCAAGTCTCCCGGCATAAAGAGATATAAATGTGGAAACATGTTCTCAAATTGACACCCTGTATTTCACCAACTACTGAAACTATGATGAATTATAAAACGTATGTTCAAGTTTATATCAACTGAATGAATAGGCATTGTGTTCAGAACGAATCCCAAAAAGCCTTATCTCGTGCTTGAGACTATGAAAGTAATTTCCATTCAACGTACGTTTTACGTAACCAAAAAGATTTCGTTAATTGAAATGGTCATTTCGAAAACCAACGCATGCACAGCAACAATTACACTGAACAATAGAGACAATGCATTCGTCGTTTTGGTATTCTATAAGTATATGACCTTTTCACGAAATTATATGCGATATATGCAAATGAAAAAGGGGAATATACCACATAAGGAATGATGAACGAGAAAGAGAACAACCGTTTGAAATGACAACGTTTGTATTCAAGAAATGTCATACAGAACAGTTTGTTTTAACCTTATTAAGCCTCAAATGGACCATATTAGTACTACTCCGAGATATAAATAAACGATGCGGTTTTGAACAAAGAAATGGCTTACCCTGAACTGTTTAAATGAATAATAGATATTCGATAGGTAGGATGTAATCTTTCAAAGTCTAATTGGTTACAAATTTGTCTCTTTAAGACGATTATTATTCCCAACAACTACTACTCGTATCATGTAACTACTAATCCTCATTTACGTTTCAAAACATATTGTCGGTCATATATTGAGCACTACGTATTTTGAAGATATAATGGAATTACCTTAATCCGATAAAGATTCATTTAATTCTGAGAATCTGTACGTGGAGAATATCAACAACAACAAACTTTAAGCCGACAGTAATTTCGACATAGTAATAACAAATAAACTGAATTTCTACAGAATTCTTCTTACAGATAGATAGACAGAAAGGTAAACGGAGAGAATTCTCGTTACAAAAATTTGAATATAAGCAATTATTGTAATGTTCTATTACTTCAAAGAAAGTCCTAAGTTATCTTTCTCTAGTAATAGTTTCTAATTGAATATTTTCGAAAAGGTACGTTATAAGGTTGAAAAAACGACTCCAGAAACGATATTTTCATTCGACATTTATTTAAAAGTCAGTCATTTTCTATATTGCTAAATGAACATAAATTTCGTACGTTCCATTATGTGATCTGTGATTAGTACAAGGATGCTAAGAATATTTCAATTGAATGACCCAAAAAAATATCTGATTCAATAAACCTTGAACAAATTTCTCTATACAGTCATTATTTTTTCAATCAATTGGCAAATCCATTCCAACAATTTCTCATCGACATTTCACTTTTGCAAATGAAGATAATTACACGAGTTTCGCATGAAATAGTAAAATTATGCAGGGTTAATAGGTCAACATACGCAGCGTAGAACTCGGCGTTGAAAATTCATCCTGAATAGAACAAAGGAACGGTAAAAACAACAAAAAAACATATATAAGCCAAGGTTAATTTTACTAGCGTGCATGTTATTAGTAATGACAAACGACATAAGTGGTCTGACTCATATCTGTTTGCGCGATTATCTATTCGGCTACTACGTTATTGGGTACGACGACAAGCAAAAATAATTCATAAGGTGTCTTGCCGGAATGAAGGAGCACTTAGGTCAGCAAGTACCGTAGAAAAGTTATTATTTAAGTAGTACGCGTGGATTCGTTTCATCACACCCACCTGCACGGCCGATTTTTGTTCTTTGTTCTTCCTTCACGTATAGTTCAGTTCAATCGAGCGCAACGATTACAAATCATATTGAACAATGCTTCACCTATAAATGAGCTCAAATTCTCTCGAACGAATTCAATTAATCTAAACTGTCACGTTTTTGGGGTTCGAATAAAAGTGGCACACTTATTGGTCAACTGGTTTATTGCTGACGGTGACTGGTAAAAAGTGAGCTCATGCCTAATGACAACTGTCATATTTTTCTGTTGTTCAAAAGCTCACTTTCTTTTCAAATATCTGGAAAACACAGTAGCCTCAAGGGTTCATTGGGTTTTCCCCCCACTTCTTTTTTGACATACATTAGATTGTATAGGTACCTTGTGGGATGTTTGCCATTTACTATTTTGGTTTTAGTTTTGGTTGATAGATATATATATATTCATCCTCTGAAGAGTGTAGATAACATACCGTTGACAAACATATATTACTAAAATCAAATGCAGTTTCGTCCTTTAAGGACATTTTCAAACGAATACAATAAACATATGAAAGCAAATCACAAAATATTTGAAAAATAATTACTCAAAACAAAATTTTTACATGATATGAGGTAAAGGTTGAGGTACCTACGTCTCAAAACAAAACCTTGACTGGGGGAAAACTAATGTATCAAAAGACACTGTGTTTCATTTCATTAAGAATTTATTTCTGTAGAGATTCTATACATTAGAATAACCCCAAAACTCGGTATAGCAATTTATCAATCATCCAATTCTAGATTAGATATGATGGTGACCATTTATTTTTATGGTTCAGTCAGATAATTTTCGGTTTACAAACAGAATATCTGTATAGTTCCACAATCAATTGATGCTCACTTTCACTATAATTCCATTGGATTTGGTCCCATTCAATTACACTATTTAGGTCTCCATTTGCAAAACAAGATTCCATTATCAAAAGTGAAACCTACGTGTTCATTTATCTAGCGGGAAATGAACACTTCGAGGTGGATAAGGAAATTGGAAAGTTTATTAGAATTTCTTTGGAGTATGTCAACAAGGAAATCAATTCTCTCAATAAATTGGCTCGATGAGGGAGATGATATTGAGGAAGTGAGAACTTCAAATAAATCACTGTGTGTTTTTAAACTTGAAAAGACTTTAGAATTATTAATTGTACTGTACTTTGGAAATAAAAATCAAAGTTTTTGAACAATGATAGTGCTGAATTTTACTGCATAAAGCGAAATCACCAACGCTGCCTAATTTTTACAATTTGCCCTACCCCCGTTGTAATTACACTTATATATGTAACAACACTATAAGTTTGTCATATCTTATAATTAACATGACGCCTCGGACCCTCGTAAAACGTATCTTACTTGACTTTCCATGCTAGGAATTGCACGTTGAAAGGTAAGACCTCATTAATTCTCAGCTCGGACAATTTTTGACTTTTGAGAGTTGTCGTTCGTAGGGAGCGACAGCTGGTTGACGAAAAAAAAATACAGATTTTTACACAACAGAATTTGCATATTATCAGTAGCTAACCTTCAAATTTGCCACTAGCGCTCTTGAATATTACCTCTGATTAGTTATCAGATTCCTTTTAGATTTGCATCCTACCGACTGCGCCATGTATGATTCGGAATACTCATTATTTAATAAATATTTATCGCCTTTTTATGTATATTACTTGAACAATATTAGTGTGATAAGATATTTTACAGTAGCATGACGATATAATGTCGAAATTCCAAATGAGCGTTCAGGTGCAAATGAAAAAACCTCACCATTGAAGTGAAGTTGAATCATCTAGATTCATATTCTTGGGAAGGGAACTAACACAAACTTGGAACTGGAAAAGCGTGATGACAACAGCGAAACAATATATGGGATTGCTGGTCTTTCTCAACAGAAATTGATTAGAGACAATGTGAATTTTTGAGAAACGCCAGCTCAATGGCAAAAATATGCAATTGAGTCAAGTTACCTCTAGATCTTTGCTTGCGAACACCATACTGGTCGTAGATTGAAAGGAAAGAAAATGATTCTTTTTTTGTAGGACACGTTATGAACCTACGAAGCACTAGTGCAACTCAATTTCCACATTTCGGAATTACGAAAACCAGAAACTTTTGTTGTTGACATGTCTGTCTTGTAGCCTTTTGAACCAAAGTTGTTTCTAGAATATATTTAAAGGTTACACAGATGAGAATCTATACGTCATTTGAGAGATTTGCAGATATTTTAAAATTATCTATGAAAATAAGTATTTATAACGTGACTGTTAGCATCAGTGATTGATACAGAACGTTCCGAACATTTGCACAAACTTTGTTCTCTGTTAAGAGCTAACCGGAATTACACATTTTAGTGAAACATATATTATCAAATCGGTGCATCAGAAATCATCGTACACTGAAAACTCTGTACCTGCATCTTTCTGCGAAACAGATTGCAAAAAAACCTTGCACGGGTACCACATAACTGCCGATATCCACAAACATCAAACACGAAACACAAAAGACACCATATCGCATAAAATCACGATTTGCACTGAGGAGGACCGCTACAAGACGAAATCGAGGCGGAATCACAGGGTAGTTCGCGATACAAACACATGCCGCTCCGGATTTTTCCAGGTCAAGTGCACGATTGACTCAATATCAATACTGTCGTGAAATCGTTAAATTTCCATATGGACGGATTAAACGAAACATTCGATAATCGATTAGAAGCGTAAAGTACCGTCCCGTCGTCCGCGCTATCGAAATATACGAATAAAACTGAAGTCACAAACATTTATCAAGGATGTGCCAACTGATTCCATTTAATATCTACAACCAATTAAGGTACTTGCTACTATATTTGTTTTAATTGAGTACAATGAACAGTGAAGCTTGACGATTTATAATGTATTATGTATACAGTACGATGAATTTGAAAACTATGTACATAGCTCTCACTTGTCAGGATATCAGGAACACAAAAATCTCTGAAATATATTTAGAGATGTGATACTAATCACAAGATAACTTCGTATCCGATAAAGATAAGAATCCACAATGTGTCATTGAACATTTTTTCGAGAGGAAAAAAATAACGGATAAGAATTAATTGTGTTGATGTTACATCCTGCCTGTGACAGCGATTTCTTATTGAGGTTTTTTTTTTTGAAAAGGTTATTCGTAGAGTAATAAAAATGTATCAGACGTCAAGGTTAGACGCTGAGTTAGACCAAACTCCTAGCATCAGATTTCATAGATTCTGGTGCTGTGGCTGTGAAAAATTGAATTCATTCACAATCTGCAATGCAGTGAATTTTGATTCGATGCTGACAAACATTTTTCTTCTGAAAGAAGAGTTTTTTAACAAAAACTTACACCAGAGAATCCACAACCACCTACAAAATATAACCTCTTTTCTGTTGCATGAAAACTCAACGAACTGAATTTCCAGATGCTTCGAGTTGAATACGAATATGATGAAAAAGGAACAATCGCAAAATAGCAACTCATCAGAATCTTCGGGTCAAAGTGAAATGATATCCAGACGAAATACAAAACCTGAAATCCACTGGCAAACTTCCCAGCTGTTTAATCCGATAAGATCGGCTTCGTAATAGCGAGAAGAAGAGCTTAATGCAAAGCCACCCTAACCTAAATTTGAAGTAATCCATATTTAAGCGTAGGCAGAGATAATTTTTGACAAAATAATATGGGATTGAGTGAAAAGAATTGACTAACGGTTATACACCCAAAATATGGTAAGATGTATGTTTCATAACTGGATTTCAGTCAATCCAAGAAAATTTTCATGAGGTATATTTGATATTTAGATTTAAACAAAAGTTATAGTTTCTTGCCAAAATGTGTGAAGTACATATATAACTTCAAAGTTTATTCGATTCATCACCAGTCAAGGCATGAATTTTTAAACTTGTTTTTTCTGCTACTGTACAAAATTACATACACTTTTCTTGTACCTTGTATACCTGAATGAAGACGATAAATATTATTACCATATGGTATATTTTTGGATAAGTTTTTTGTTGCAACATGAATCCTACTTATTTCAAACTTAATGAATATCTACTCGACAAATAAAACGTTCAAATAACATTCCCGTGTTAAATATACGTATTAGCTGTTCCGTGGGTTGCTTATTTACAAGACTTGATGATACTCGTATCTACAAGCCTACAGGTCATTGTACAAATTCGAATATAAAAAAGGTATTTGAAATTCAAACTCTAGTACATAAATGATTATTATATCTAAATTTTTCGAAACTGAAAACACAACTACTTTATCAAAACAAATTCGTAATGGGAGATGACATTGCCTATGTTTTATTACTTTTTTTTACCCTTTCGCCAAATTTGTTGTACTTCATTTATTGAAATTATTTTCAAGACAAATCCTTTTTTTAAACGGACTACGACATTATATTGAGCTAATGTTAGGCTTTCTTTCCAAATCACAGATTATTTTATGTGATTTCAACTAATTTAAACCAAATAAAAATCCTTCAACTTTTTGACACTTAGAATTTCCGATTTTCCCTCTAGACTCCTTCACTGTCCCACTGAATATTATTTTCTTTATGTGACATTCTTCAAGTATGACGAAGGTCACAACATTGAGAATTTTGAACTACGATTATCAGCTCTCAGTGATTAATAGGTTGTTGTTTAAAAACAAAAACAGTAGATTCTGCTAGCTTCAACCTTAGACCGATAGAATTAGATGAATTGACTAGTTCATCTGGTTATTTTAAATAAATTTCCAATATATAACGATTCCTTATATATTTGATGAACTTCCGAAAGAAATTAGGTATTTTATTTCTGACCGGGATATTAAAGCTTATATCGTCATAGTTACGCTATCAATAAAGAGGGTCATAACTCCCTTGGGACATTATAGATTTTATAATTCCCTCTACCTTTCACAAGTAAAAATAAATAGAAATGAAAACTGAACCATATTTTATTTATTCACGTCATTACAAATAATAAATGTACAATTTTGAAATGTTCCCTGAAAATTACTTTCGCCACTGGAAACAATTTCTTCTTTTGTATGGCTGGAGCTTCTGTTCTATATCCGATATCTTCATATTCAAAAGTTCCTGACTTCTGCATCCTCCAAAATAACCCATAATCAAAACAACCTATAACAAAAAAAAGGAAATAAATACACACAAAAAGGAAAATAAGAAAAAAATTACCTTATGCAATAAATGAATATCATTAGGAGCGTCCTTTAGGAATCTGATAACATCTTTAGGAGATAAAATAGCAGACTTTTTCGGCTTATAACTCTTACTCTTCCGTTTCAAAAAAGCCTGTAGTTCATTGAACTTGGTGATATCTCGTTTCTCATGTATAGTCACCATCGATTTTAGCATTGACCATTTAGTCCATAAAGAATTCGGACTATACGTTTCTGACTGAAACGAATAAACACAATTACTACCAAATCTACCGAAAAACATAGAAAATTCCTTACCAGTTCTTGAAAATATGCCAGAAATACAGTTTCAGTGACATCTTTTGGCATAACATTTTTCCGTGTCAGCCAGTCCAGATATATCTTGTATTCTTTTTGGTATACGGCTTCACTTTTCGATGGAATTAATGATTCTCTTGCTTGTTCAGCTTTTTTCAAAATATCCTCCATTATATTTCGGGTAGAAAACACGTTTTCACCGCAAACACAGCTTGATAACAAAGTTCTGTTTATAAACAAGTAACATAGCAACAACCTAGCAACAAGAAAACTCTACTATAATCAACGGTACCTGATTCAAATATACCGTATTTATTTTATTTTTAATGTCATATATATAATATATTTCCGGGAAGGTAATGAATTGGTACATTTTTCCGTTTCAAAAATGAACGAAATTTTATTGAAATCGGTCAGAAATAAAATTATCTATGTACCACGGGAATTAATGAGCCTTAATAACCTCAGGCAATTGCTGTCCCTCGGGCCAGAGGCCCTCGGGACGCAAACTTTGCCATCGGTAATTAAGGCCCTCCTAATTCCCTTGATACATAAATAACTATTTGTTTATACCAAACAAGAAAAAAGTTTTTTGATAATAAATTTGTAATGAACCAAAGAAATTGTTATTATTCACATTGAGTGAAGTAATTGCTTTTATGGGAAAAACTGTTTTGTATTTCTACTTCTCTATGCTTGTAGAGTAACCTTTTTGAAATTGATTGCTTCTTCTTTTTTTTTGAAAAATTCTCACATTTTCTGTTATAAAGATGGACAAGCCAAAAACTTTCATTCCCAAAAATTAATCTCTCCTGGGAATATAACCCTTTGAATTCAATTGGTTTCACTTCTACCTTTTGATTTAAGCATTTGCTGTTTCTTCTGAATCAATCACTAGATTTTTTATTCCCAAAGAAGTTATTTTCACTTTTGAGATCTGTGAAGGATTTTGATTCGAATCAGCAAGCTTAACGGAACCAACTGATTCTTTAATACCTATAGAGAACCCGTGATCACTTCAATCTCGCATTTCTTCCTAATGTGGCCTGCTATTTTTCAAAGCTCACGTGGAAGATCAATAACTGGACCTATAACGTCAACCTGTAAAAGCAAATGGTAACTCAACAGCGTTATATTGACATTAATAAATGTTGATCTCTTTGTGGAAGTTGATAATGCAACCAGATTACGGTAGTTCTGGTAAGAAAAATGCCAACTGAGTCTACCTAGAGTAATTTTCTTCTTGGCCATATGTTGCGCCTGGAGAGAAAGAACTACATCTAACGGGAATCGAAGACGTAAACGTGAATGCCGTTCGCAATCGACAATCAATTGAACACCATTATTCGTTCAATTAGAACGTTTTTGTCGTCGAAATGAGGTGAGTGTTTTTTTCAAAAACAAATAGGTTAATTTTTGAAATAGCGTTTTTGAAACGAACCGCTGTTCAACATAACATAGTATATGTATCTTACTGTTTTTTGGTTGTTAAACTTTTCTATATCTGGGAAAAAAACAAAGCTGAATCGATAAAGAATCTGCAGAAATGTTAGTAGATTAAACTAAAAAGTTCACCCGGAAAAGTTACTCCGTAATATAAACCACTGAAGAGTCCAAGAAATTTCTATATTTAGTTTTCTTTAGATGGTAGTATTTTCCAAAAAAAAAACACCTATGGACAACGCCTCAATTGAAAACAGCTATATTTCCTTTGACGCATGTCAAAAAAATAAAACAGCCAATCTCATATTCTACATGACTACACATACAGGAAATTTTCTGAAAATTCATTTTGGGATCATATTTCCGTTTTATTTTAGAATATGCTTCGCTACCCCCGATTCTGTTATCTGTATTCTCTTACTTCAAAAACTGTTTGAGAGTTTATATTTGACCGACCTTGTATATTATGTATGTATAACCAAAGGTAAGTACATTATTAATGTTTTCAAAAAAGGGCTCAGATTCATTCTAATAGAAACACGTTGTTTTACAAGAACAACTAGTTCGAATACTAATTTGAAGATCAAGATAATTTGTGTCCTGTTAGAAATGCTTCTGTTTCACAGTAAGAAACCGGTATTTTCAGGTGAACAACTGATAAAAGTCGCCTAGTGAATACAAATACCAACATTTTTGTTAGAACAATGTAATAACATATGCTAATCAAAAATGTAAATCAGTGGATACAGCGGTTTAGTTTCGTACGGAATTGAAATGAAAGCAATTCACAGTTGAGTTGAATGAAAACATTGCATAAAAAATTATTATAAGTTACATCCGTGGAAACCATTGCCGAACTGAGGCCAAGTTGATACAGTTCAGCAACTTCTTTGAAGTTGCATTATAATACTTTCAACAAGACATAATATTCTCAAGTTATTCTTATAGAGAGCCCAGCTTATGTTTTTTATTGAGAAGCCGTTTGTAATTAATCAATTTTGTGCACTCTAATGAACCTCTCCAATAACATCTGTAAGATATAATAACGGGAAGAACAATCAATAGTTATTTTTAGATATTATCATTATTATTGATGGGTGCAAGGCCAACAATACAAATCCATATTAAAGATCACTTCATGATTTTTAAGTACTTGAACTAACACTAAATTCTAACTTTGAATAGTTCAACTCAGCGAGGTTATGATTGCCTAAAGTTACACCTTTTTTTGCGGAATACAGAATACAATATAGACATACCCACTTCCCAAAATTGTTCCCAATAGCAACGTGTATTTACTTGAAAAAAAAAATCTCTATCAGTTAGGTCAAATAAATGAAAAGAAAAAACAAAAATATGACAGATGCATTAAAATTCTCTGAAAATATGTTTAGTTACCCTTTCTTTATAAATAAATGAAAAAAAAGCCTGGAGAGTTGGTTTTTTCCCAGAAAGGAATACTAAAAATATTTCTAATTAAGGTCTACTTCCCCTAAAAATAATGCAGAACAGTAAATTTCAAATACAGTCAGTTACACATATGTAAATATAATAGATCGAATCGAAAAATGGGGCAAATATCGCAGAAATTGATGATGAGTTTTGCAAAAGGCCCCGCGTAAATTAATTATTAAAAAAATGTCAGAAGGAACATGAAATTAAATAACCATCTGCGAGTCAACGTTGAAAGCATTTGCGGACTCATTCATGGAATTCTTGACTCAAGATTTCAATTAAGAGGTGATGAGGCAATCAACAACATAGAATAGCAGTTTCAACTTCCATTTATACCAGTGAAAGAGCAGCACGAAATTTAACAATCGATTACAGATGAAACCTTATTGTGTGACGTTGAAGTCATTACTACTGACAAAAAACTATCAACAATAAAATCAAACGAGAATGGCTCTGATTGAAATAAATTAGTCTCATTAAAATAACATAAAAATAATCTTCCGACTCATACAGATGCGTTGTTACATTTGATTTGGTATGCGGGGAATAATAATTCGTCGCTTCGTGGAAATTATTTAAACCAACGTGGTACTTTTTATTCAACATAACACCTGTTGATTGTACATTTAGATAATCGTTCCGTTATAATATTCCTAATTAATTTAAAGTGATTTGTTGAAGTTTTTATTTGTTTGTTTCGTAGAAGACATGCCATTCACGCGGCACAGACAGTTGGCCACTTAATCCGGGATGATAACTACAGAACAGTAGATAATTATGTTCATTATTAAGATATTCATAATATAAAATGTAAAACTGGAACCTCTGGCGTAGAACAAATTCAAAAAACTTTCTCAACCACCAGAAATGCAATACCTTTTTCGAAGCGCGTTTCATCAACCAAGTTGGCGTCTTCAGGAGAAAACTGAAGTTTCCTCACTCACTCCATTACTCCTCACTTATATCTTACCTAGATACTCGCTGTCAATCAGATCGAACTCCTTCGTTGAGCCAGCTTCAAATTAGCTTCAGATCATCATCTTCTTTCTACCTTATTCTTATGTTGTTCATGGTGCATAGGTCGGGTCCTGTATAGTATTGTTGTGAATCATCCCCTGAAAAAAATAACGACGGCCGCCGCTGGCATAGTCAATCGACAGTGACTTGGCCCAGTTCGCGCTTAACTCTACTTGTGTTTCTAGATCGTTCTAGGGGTTGTGTAGATTCCAGAATAATTTAATCGGCTTCCTAAGACTTCCATTGGCATATATAAACACTACCAACTCGCATATCAAGGAAGTCTAGTTGACAGTGCAGTACGAAATGATCTAATAAGGCGATAGACAGATATTGACAATGTGTCTTCTCTCAGTTGTTGGTGACCATTTCAATAACTTCGAAATGCTGTAGTTTCTTCTGAAGGTTGTTCCTCGTTCTAGGAGACTTCGTCGTTTCTAACAGTCCAACTGTTGCAGCAATTTTAGCAAGGTCTCTTCTTGGAAAATACCGTTCTGACGTTTTCAATCGCCCAATATATTGAGTATGTATGTTGTTTGACTTTTTGACGATGTGCGGTGTTGCCAATTGTCTCACTTCGGTTACTAGCTGGAGTCAGCTGTGGTTCTGAGCCATCACAGATGGAAATCCCCAGTAACAAAACTAATAATGCCATTTGATTGAAAAGTTTGTATTCCTCACGAAATTCTCATCAAAGATTAAATCTTGGAATCTAATTTGAACTCGAAATAGTTTGCGAATAATGAGCCTTGCCGCACGCACGTCCCTGAACACCCACCAAGATTATGCACAATCACGAACATATACACATATAGAAAACGTAACGGAATTTGCGAGAGTGGAATATAAAGTGAACCGCGAACCACTCAACACATACAAATCTGGGTGAACGTCTTTCCGACGAAGCATTCAGCATGATATCTGACTCGGAAAGACAATAATGCATTCATAATGTATCTGATATTCAAGATATTTCAATAAACAGCTGTTGTTTTTGTTCAGAAGATATGATCTGGTGTTAGATTGGTTTCTTCGTTCCCGACGACTGCTCAAGACATTCTATGAATATAATTTAAAATATACTTTCTGACTAAAAAAGAAATTCAAGCAATCATTTGCCTAGAATGAGTAGACGAACAAAAATCAATATTTTCTATTGAGTTTATAAAATTGACTGACATAAGATATCTACATCCACATATAAACAAGTGACAAAAATTATGGCACCCTAATTTTAGTTTTCTTTTGACAAATTATTATGGAAATATCAATGCCATGTTATTCAGTTCCATAAAGAGATGCAACTGTGTTGTGTGTCCAGGAAACTGATTCAAGGGATTGGAAAAAATCTGAAATTAACCCTTCATGGAAAAGAATTGGTGGTAAATAGGTATATATTCGAGCCTGAGCCAGAACTCGATTCAAAACATTCGGCGTTTAATTACTTTACTTTTTCACGCATTAAATTTACTCTCAGTAGTTGTTTGTTATTTTTATGGTAAATGATGCCGTCTCGTTATTCAAATGACCTATAAATTCATCAAGTTACACTCGCCGCATAGCCTTCTTCCATTTCATCCGGAACAGTAGCTATCGAATATCGTATTTCACATCTTGATGTGTGTGTAAAATTTGAGAAGCAGCGCAAGGTTGTTCTATTTCGCGGAGATTTTGTTTTCTTGGCAAATTCATAATATGACCAAATATTTGTTGCACGATATAAATTAAAGTATAGCCATGCTTTCTCTGTTCAAGTCCTTGAGGAGTCGTTCCCCTTCTGTGGAAATGATCATAAGTTTGCTTGTCGAGTCGGCAGTTACTTTTATATGAATTAATTACTGATTTAGGTCATTAAGACTATATTTTTCTTCATAAATATGACAAGGGGTACTGTACCTAAATAGTAGATTACATGAAATAAAAACATTGTTTTTACGAGGCAAGTACGGCCCTGGTCAGCTACGAAAGTTTCAATTCACTCACTTAATTTCAACTGAATATAGGGAAACATACAACTCAGCAATATCGCAAAGTCACGGACTGTTTGTTTTCACCTCTGGATTTATAACAAAATATTAATATGAAAATTATTGGTGAGACAGATAAAAGATGCGAAATTATCGAAATACGCACAACTGCCTCAATAAACGAGACTCAAAACGCTTCAGCAAGCCACATCCCCCGTTCCCAATATCAACAACACCCTCGCTACCACTGTCGGTCTGCCTCACCAATCGTCCAGGGACATAAATACCAGACAAGACCCTGTGGCCTTAGGGTGGGCCCACAGTCGACGCTTGGGAGTTGGCAGATTGACATTCTTGCAGATATCAGTGACGAAACTTAGGGAGTAGGCAGATTGAGACTTCAGTGTAGTCATACCTTCTTGAAAATGGCTTCAAAGTCGAAACCGAAATGTCGAACAACTGAAAACACCAGATGCGGTTCAACCAGGATTTCAGATTATCGATTCTCACGAGATGAATATATCAGAGATGAAGGAACCGAAAATAGTTGAAAACAAGAAGCAACATTTCACTTATTCAATTGTTTGAACTAAATGTTGATTGCAGTTTATTTAGATTTTATTTCTATACGAAAATACATATTCAATGAATTGGAAGAACTCACCAATTATAATAATAATTTATATATGAAATTGTTACTATTAGCACACTAACCAGTACTTTCACATAATCGGTATCATTAACGCGTTCAGTAGTGATTTCTTCATTTCTTTAGTTAGTTTTAATTGGATTTTGATTCCCAAGAAAAGTTAATAATGAATGGATTCAAAAGTTCATTCGATGCGATGGACGTCCATGAATTCGAAACGATTTACTTAAATAGTCGCGAGTGGCATATTTTTCTGCAGATCCATCTGTCTTTTCATGAAACAAAAATAATTTTTCGCTAATAATTTCATCAAGAGGTTGCTCAAAAAAATGTTCATTCAAAAAATCTTGATGCCATATACAACTCACGAGCTTTTGTAAAGCCCTCATATTAATATCATGAAATGTAATTTATCATCACAACGAAATATTTACCATCACAATAAAATACGTAATATTTATCAGAATGAAGTTAAACAAACTTTCTCTTCTTACGGAACCCATTCAAATAAAACCGAAATACATGACTATATAAGAGTACACAAAAAATTAGGAAACAATCGAGTCAAGAGTGGTAATAAAGTTGTTGTGTGGTGAAGCAATGATTGAATGTAATGTTTTCCATTACTGTTCCGAGGTAACGTGCCACTCGACCGCAAATACTTATTTAATTTAAAAAAATAGTTATCCAGGAAGTAATGAGACTGGCTTAACACAAGTGGGAAAACTTTTGAGAGGCTGCCGAAGTTGTAAAGACACGCCTGAAGAAACTATTGCATGGCAAAACACGTGTTGCGTTTTGTAAAACTGTTTAGTTTACATATCATAATAAAGTGTTTTTTGATAGACTGTTGAGTCATAAGTATAACTTGTGATGCACAATTTGGAACGTTTGGTGTAGTAATGAATATTACTGGAGTTTTCACCCAACACCAAACCCTTTATTTCAACACCTCGACACGTGTTTCGATCACCAAGAGAACCATCAGACCAAACCATCAAGAGAAAGATTAAACTCATCTTGAAGATGATCAATTGGTGATTGAAACACGTGTCAAGATGTTAAAAATAACGGTTTGATGTTGGGAAAATTGCATTACCAGATTTTTCCCGCTGAACTTTTTTATCTACAATAAAAAAGTGAACTTTGTTATGAGACACCTGAAAATATTCAGGCATTAAAGGAAAAATTATTCAATAAATTTGCTCAATATCCTCAGAAATAGTAGGTTATATTAAACAAGCATTTTCTCATAGATGAGAATATTGTCTAACCGCTTATGGACAGCATTTTGAATATCAAATTTGATATAATGATTTTGCAGTATGTGGTTTTTGACAAATTCACATAAATTTTATTGCTTTTTCAATGTTTTATTTGAATACATTTTGGTGAAAATCTTTATAATTTACCAACCGATTTTAATAAACTTTTGTTTTACTCAGTATAAAAAATCTATAAATCGAGTCGTCACACTTTGCTATTTAAAGTTTGAGTTGTCAACCCTATCATTGTATTTTCCTGAAATAATTTTGTCAACGAGTTTGTAAAATTCACCTTTTTTTGGGGGGGTTTTGTCTTATAGTAGAATAACATTTGGTGGCAGCGATGGGGTGAGTGATATTGAACAGTGATGACGTGAACTCCTGGAGTATTGATTGTGAATACCGGAACAAATAGCTAAACAATAGTGTACTCCCGACATAAACAATGATGGTAATAGTCAAGTCCACGGACCTGTTATAATGAATTGAAATTCTGGAATCCAAGGACTCATTTTCCATCGTGAATAAAATCCACAATTGAAGAGAGTCAACAAGTTCAATTCTAGAGAGGAGATTTCTGTAGCGTCCTTCAAAAATACCAAAACCTTATACCGGATGAACTATCGCCATGATATGAAAAAATGGCGAAGGAGATGCTCACCTTACACATTACAATTTAAGATACCGTCAGAACCTATATTATTTCCAAGACCTGCAACAGCCGCAGCATATTAATAACGTGATCATCAGATAACGAATGAAACACTTAAAAAAAAATTTTTTACTAACTCAATAAATACACACTGCGAAATATTAAATCGTTACCAAAAAAAAGTGAATGATTTGGAGGGACGAATTCTTTTGGAACTGTTGACTTAGTTGCATCATTTAATCTTCACGTCTCCACATATATTGCTGAATTCATGAAAACCGTGTTGTGAATCCTGGAGACAGTCTTTTCATTACACAGTCTTGTAATTATGAAAAATGTACTTTGTGATACGTTTAAAAAAATTAAATTTCAAATAATGTAAAAAGGTAGATTTCCACAACCACGTCTCAACGTGCGGAATGTTATGATACGATCTCTATTCAAGGATAATTCGCAAATATGAAATTGAGGTCGAAATATTATTTCCGTCTCTATATTCAACGGATCACGTTTTCGAAAGTGGTTTGGCATTACCGAATCTGAAGTGTGTTGTCTAGATGGGATTTATACGTGATATCCTAAGAGGGAAGTAAGTTGTCGTTGTTGGCGGTCTAGACGTTACATCCGACTTTGATATAACAAGATATTTTAGGTATAGATAAAAGTGCTTAATATAAGCTCAATATAATTCATATTATTATTTTTCGTTTTTGTATTAGTTTTGAATCATATATTGGACAATGGAAGTCCGATCTACGAAGATTCATAGATACAATTAGCTACAACACGTAAATGAATTGGAAATTCAGGCAACTTACTTTTCTAAACTGGCTGGCAAAACTAACAAGATAATTTTATAAAATAGACACATTGAATAAAAAAAACTCCTTAGATTGAGATGGTAGAAATTGAAGATTTTGAAAATCCTAGGGACAGGTGATTTCTCACATAAACATACTGCGACCAAACGTAGACCGAATAAATAGTGATCTGAATATTCTAATTTGAAATTCTCAAGGAATTTTAACCTTAATAAAGAAACCACATAAATAATTTTTTTTTTCGATAATTCTCGAACTATTACGGATATCAAAAAATATTGATATTTTCTAGAACTGAATACCAGCTCGGGTACTGCGACCGTTACCACATCGCCTTTGAAAACGTCTGCCGCAGCGGCAGACGAAACGTCACGTATAAAACCCTGCAGACTATGGCCAGAAAACCGGGGAAAATAGCTTACATATGTTAATGTGTTTTATTCATCTGGACGAATCATTACGTTACATAATGAGGGTAATTAAATTAATTTTAAGTATTTTGTTATTGTTCTTAATGTTATTTGCTAGAAAATAGGTGAATACCTATTTTCTACACTTCAGCCCACAAGAACAAAGTTTTGGTTCACATATGTGTAAATCAATGAAGTGATGGAGGAAGCGATGTTTTACACCTGATGGAATGTAAATGTCATAATTCTTCTGGTTCATTCGATAAGCGTATTGTTATGTTACAACAAGCACCGCTTCCATCGGAATCGCCCTTGGTTGCCTCATCACAGCTGTCGGAAGTAGAATCTCGATCGCAGTTGTTCACAAAAACGGAAGCCACGACGTATTAGAGACATTGGCAATAGTACCGTTTTTACACTCAGTCAACGTTCACGTTGTGTTCAACTAACCGACAAACGGACTTAATTGCAACATAGTTCGTGGAGAGGAAAAAATTACGACAGAACAATGTCAGGAACAATGAAATTTCGTTTTATGGCCCGCGAGTTCGTAATTGGGTAAATTCAACGTTACGTTTTACTTCCGCCTTGTTGATGGAAAAAAAAATTGCCAGATGGAATTTGTTCCAGCCACTGGTTTTTGGTGAGGAGTATGAACGGCCTTACATCTTGCTGACTGACACAAACATATATGATTCGAGCTAATTGGCGGGGTGAACACTGAAAATATATTTCAAATTTTGAAAACTGAAAATTTTTACTTAGTCCGATTGTAGCACAGAACTCATGACGTCATACCTTTCGACTAGAAAGCGTATCAGATATGGCGACTGGAAAACACATTTTTTTATCAACAGATACTATAGGATAGATTACGTTAGGTCTAAAGTGAGTGGATCTATTTGATCCTCCACCGCAACCCGAAATTTGCTATCAATTTATATGTTGATCTGTAGGAGCCAAGAGCTTCCAAAGCTGCTTGACTGTCCGAGAATAACTGTATTGCCTTGTGTATAAGGTTGGCCAATCTCTCCGCACATCAATATTCAATAGCATATATTTCCGCTTGAAATACAGACGCATAAGTCCTAGTCAGGTGGACATCTTTGTCCTGGGTCTGCAACTGAAAACACCTGCACCGGAATCTGAGGGTGTTTTTTGGTCCATCTGTGAACCAACAACTATCTGCCCTTAATTTTTCCTCCTACTCCAGTACTTTCTACTCGGGAAAAATACTGTATAAGGCAGTTCGTACTGGACAGTTGGAGGCATAATATCAGAGGTCATTGTCAGAATGATGTAAATTACAGTGTCAATCAGTGGTCTATTGTACGTTAGATTGATGTATGCAATTGGCAATGCACAGATACCAGAACCCATCTCTGATGCTATCAAGCATTATAAATAAATATCCTTATAGATATTTTCTAAGGCAAATAATTACCCAAGAACGGTTCTAAAAGGATTTAATTAGTACAATTTAATTTTCCGATAATTAGACAGTCTGTAACTTTGCTTACTTTTGCAAACCAATAATTAAAATCTTTTTCAGGGAACGTTTTTGTCCGTTACTTTCTTTATTAGAAATGTTTAGTTCAAACATAAATGTGCCATCCAAGCTTACATCCAATTAACGTAACATTTTTCAGCAAAAACGATAACAGAAGAAAATTAAAAATCCAATAAGGACATATATAGATTCTGGTTTAGAAATGGCATCCCTTCACTTTCTTTCATTCAATTTGCGACTTACTTTTGATTGCGTTAATTGATTTTGTTGCAAGTCTCATTGGAAAGTCTCGATTCAATGTTTTTGGATAAATGAAACAAGCATTTCAAATGATTTATCACTCGATCTTCTATGCAACTAAAAAAATATAGGGGTCGTAGCTGCTGCTCGAGTTTCGGGCATGGAATTCATGTCGAAACTGGACTCCCTCGAAATAAAAATGTATGTGTTCTTTGAAATTTTTTATCACACGTCTGTTTACGACTTGAACGTAATCCGAGACCACAAATTCGGTGTATTTTCTTCTCGTCTCCCCATTCATTACAAAGTGTGAAGGAGGGAGATATGAGAGGATCTTCAATGCAGATGCTAGTGCGGTTTTCATTGTTCCAGATATTCCCAAACAAGCAAGTATTTACACCCTGCTTAGACTGTTGATAGCGGTCGTATGTTTCATTAATATCTACTAGATCCTAGATGTCTAATATATGTATGAATATAACTACCAACGTATACAGCCGATACATCACATCTGGAACATCCCTCCAGAAAGTGCCATACAATCTCATACTTCATACTTTCGATTCTGAAAATATCATGTACGATAAATGTCTTGAAGATATATGGTATGGGCCATTCTTAATTGGATTATCAAACTTTTCATATGTTCAAATCGTTTGGACCATTTACTAATTTTTCTTTTCTTTTTTAAGGATTTTAACCAAGTGAATTATTTTTTATCGTGACAAAAGATTATTTCCCATGGAAAATTTGTTCAATTATTAAATTACATTTTGCAAAAATTGCGTCATACTCATGAAAATATATAAAACGTAAATACTAGATAAACTTCCCTGAACAGATTTATCAACTATAGATTCAATGGCATCGATTGTCTTGAATTTTATTGAAATAGTATATCCAATTTATTTCTTGTCTCATATATTCATTAGTTGTAATACAATTATGATTAAACCGCTGAACTCGTAATTGAGGAAATTCATAATGAGTTCTAGATCAAAGTTGCAATAAATGAAAGTTACAATTTATTTTCAAATTTCCTGCGTCATAATTTGTTGCCAATGGTTTTGTATTTACGCAATTCAATATGAACAAACGACTCCTTACAACAAACACAAATTGATTTCCCTCGTTAAAACCGCAGCCAATTGTATTTCGTGCCAGCATTCATTTATTTCAGAAACGAACAAATACTTTTTTCGTTCATGGAAAATGAAATAATGGGAAGAACTTTCAATATCCCAATGTTCCAACAATGCCAGGCTTTTATTAATCTGTTATTAAGGCGTTTATTATCTTCTTGCTCCAATTATTCGATAGACCAGGCTTTCGAGAGAATTATACAATTTTCCCTATCTAATCTTTTCTTTACATTTGATTTCAAACCAGTTCGAAGAATATCTACTAGATATACTCAATTTTCCGGTGAATTCAGTCACCTCCAAAACTTCAACTAGATTGAATATATGTTCCAAACGTAACTAGAAGAATGATGGGAGGTTTCTGAAATCACCACTGAAAAAGGGTTCGATATGGGACATAATTCCTTGAAAACTGGTTAACCAAACGTCCAAATAGTAACCAGTGAATTTGTTGTGGTGACCGGTACGATTGGTAGGTGACGAGTTTGGATTTGAAATGTTTGATTACCAAAGGGTAACTTGGTTACTTCAATGTTGTTTCTATTTCTGTAATTAGAGTGTAAAAAATTATCTTATATCTCACAATACTGCTTCATTGCTTTATATCATTACCATTTTCTAAAAAAATATAAAAATTTCATTGGCTCAGGTCCTAGCGAAAACCAAGTCAAAACTTTGAAACTAACAATATTGAAAGACGACTTGTTTCTGTTCACTTGATTAAATTATTTCTTCTTCAACTGAAGTTTCATTTGTAGTGGGCCAATGGACCCAGCTTATCTATAAGAAATATTAAAGACGAAGAGCACACACTTGTAATGAGAAATTGAAGTTCCTTATATGTTTGAAGAACACAAAACTGTACTCAAGTCATATCTCAAAAACGACTCGAGTCATCTTCCTTTCTACAGTCATCCGTTAATTTGTTGTATTGAATGCGAATTATGCCATGCTATGGTCTTAGAATGATAAATCTGGAGCTGACTCGCGACAAAAAATACCATTGAGATTTCATTTAAAAACATGGCCTTTTTTGTCGCAACGTGTCAAACAAAAGTAGCGTGCATAAAAGATTGATACTTAAACCATTCAATGAAAACTTCTGGCAGAAAATATGTACGAGTATGTTACAGCAGAAAATAAGTTCTGCTGAAATATTTCGAAATAAATAGGAACCACACACTCTGTTTACTCTATCACCTCAGATGAATTGAGGACAATTGACAACCATACGGAACGATGAAGTCAGATAAGTCAGATAAATGAAACAAGGAAACAAACAGGAAGGTCAAACCGTCTTTCATTTCCACCGGGATGATAAATATTGAAATGTTCTTCAAGTAAAGACATCTGACATTGGAAATGAGAAAATAGTAATTTCCTTTCCATGAACGATAAAAAATAAACTCTTGGATTATTGAATTAGTGAAGTTCTCCACTTCTCAGAGTTTTCAGGGACTTCAACACTCATATTTGATCGTTTTCAACACTCAGCAGAAAAGCAAATTTGAATATTCGATTATATCATGCAATCCTATTTTCTTTTGTTATATTCAGTCTACTTTTTATGTCACATTAAGTGTAAGGTCATCAATCATGAAGCATTTTTTAGATATTTTCGTATTCCATTATAAAATTCATGTGGGTTTTTATGTCTGGTTTTAGTAAATAAAAGCGTAGGCTAGTTTCCAAGGATCAAAGGAAAACATATTCATTCACAAGTCTCGATACAATTATGTCATTTTATGGTTGATAACAAATTGTTTTTGATAATTGAATATGTGTTGAACGGGGTGTTCAATAAATATGTTTATATTTATCAACCTACTTATGTAATTATTGAATAACATAATGTTGCACCATAAACAGAAAGTAAACGAGATTACCGTAATCTCTGAGATATGAACCATCACCATATTTCAGTTGATACTCATTAACACCCAAGAATTATGGTACTGAATTATTGTTAATTGGATGTTTTCAATAATAATGAACTTTATAGGTCAACAAAAATATGACATCTGGAAAGTTGTACAAAAAAATTGATATATTTTAAATGTCATTTCTTATTTCCCTTGCAGTCTCACTTCGAATTATAATCCAGCTTACAGTGCCTAGTTGTATCTACTTTTTTTTTCTGGGAAGATACAGCAGTAGTTGAGAACTTCCCATGACCTGATTAAAACTTCGGTTCAAAACTGACTGCGGAAAATAGTTTACTTTCATTTTCACATTTTCCAAATACACATATATGATAGTAAAATGACTTGATTTGATTCTTGTTATTGTCCAAAATTTCGGGATTAAAATTCTGACATGGAAACTTCAAGTACACCATTGAGGAAATAAGTGACACTTTATATCAATAACGTTTCATTGTTTACGTTGTGTAGCGTTTTTAAGCATTACATGTTTCAATTTCATAATAAATATTTGAAGTACAATCTGAACGGTGAAAAGTGATTTTCGTATAATTCAATGTTCATTTGAAAATAGTTTCAAAAAGGTGTGTCATCATCATATCTTCAAAAAGAATTCAAGTAGTTATTTACTTTCTTCCTGTTCTTGTTTAGAATGTCAATGCGATGTTATGCATCGCAAGTTCAAAGGTAGGGTCTCGTTAATTCTCAGTTCCCAAAAACAGCAGCCTACGTATCAAGTGTTTTATGAAAAGGCGATAAAATATAAAAATTAAACTCAATTTTTCCCTCTTTCAACATTTTCTTGAATGTTTCAGTGTGAATATGACCCATGAAACATTTTCTGACTAAATACTACCGGAACACTGAGATTTTCTAAAGTACATTGTTTTTAGGTAGCAGCAATTGATATTTGAAATTGTGAAATCATTTTATATTCATCGTGTCCTTGCACTATTAAGGCTGATTTTTTTCTAAAGCTGAGGAAGATCCTCGAACTGTAAAGTTTTTTGGAAAATATCCATAATTTGACAATTCGTATCGTATTGTATATGGTGCTTTCTATAAATTTAATACTCATAGAAATAGACACGATCGAGAGAAGTAACGTGTCTCTAACAGTAAACAAACATATCTAGCCTTCTAATATGACAATAGTTAGTGTGTTGGATTATAAAACGTGAGGTCTCAAGTTGAATTTTCCATGAAAATTTATTTTTCTTCAGATATTACAAAGAAACATTTGATTCGTCGTGAGGTTTAGATGAATCGCAAATTTCCGTTAATTTTTCATAACATTGTCATACAAACAAAAAATTGTAAAGGAGTGCAGTAATAAATCACACACACACGACAACCAAGTTAAATTTTTATGAACCAAATATTTACCATCCAAAAATAAACTGCAAATAAGTCAAAAATGCAACTCGATGATATACGATAAAAATATAGTGAAAAACATTTTCCTAATAAGCAATGTGTGTAAACGAGAGCCTATTAGTTAGTCCCTTGTGGTTTCGCGGGTATTTCACCCCCTGATTATTATTTCAATGATACGCAAAGCGCTCCCCTGGTAACAAAATTGGTTTACACGCCAACTTTCTTCACTATCGTTAGCGGTAGCACTCAAACTACTCAAGTGGGACCAGTATTTACAGTGAAATAAACATATACTGCTAAATAAAAAACTTTCGTCTACTTCACTCAATGGGAATTAATTAATGTTAATGGATAATGCATGTTGTCGTGAGTAGGTATTTAATGGTTACATAATTTGACGAATTGCAAATCGAGTTGTGTTTTTTCGTTAAAGTATACTTTGTTTGTTTTACTTTGATATGACGAAATGAATGGTAGGTGTCTATTTGCATCACAAGGTCAGTAATTAATAGTATACCAATACGACTGAATGAACAGGATACCTACAGAAATAGAACCAACCTGCAGACAACTTTCATTTCGACTGGGTACTTCTCATAGGAAATATTCAATTTTTGAAGGTCACTTTTCACAAACTTGAGCACATATAATTCATACTAGCATACAACCACAATTGGAACGTGTATAAGCCGTGGTCTATAAACTAGTGAGCGAATCATAAGAAATGTAAGACTATCCCTAGACGGAAAATTCAATTTCAAAACTCTGAGTAAGGCCCAGCAGTAATCGGACCCGTCCTACTATGACGCATTATGTCGTTAAATGGACTCTACCGGAGAAAGTAAAACACAAAGACGGATATTTTGTTATCAGGAGGCTGCAAACAAAACGGTTCTATAATACTAATTTTTTGAACGGTTTGTTTCGAGGTCGGTGGATAAGACGGAGGAGTGGCCTCTCTGGTTACCACATTTAAGTATTTTAGATTTTTTGTGGGAACACATAAACATTTTTGCACTACACCTGATGAACCTGTATTATTGTATGGAGATTGACAGGCGTTTCCAACACTTCCTTGATTAATGTGGTAAGCTTCAAAGTGAATTTTAGTTCATTTTTTATATTCTTTTGAAAACAAATTTTTGGAATTTCAAAGTTCTATATTTTCTAAACGAGTGATACAATTTTCGAACGTAGCACTTTACCCCCATTCTTTTAAAACATTGGTGAACGACACCTCCTGTCAGAGGACAGAATTGAAATGGTTTCTGGGTTAAAATCGGTCCCTCACAAACAAAACATACGTGTTTTTGTATTTTTGCGAAAAGTTACTTTCCTGGTAGTTCCGCCTCGCCACTATGTATTTGATCAATTAGTTTTGAATGGTGCCACTAACTTAAAATTAACTTCTTGTTAATCAACAATATATTTCCATTAAAAAATATCAAGGTTCAAATTAACTTTCTCACCAAACTACCAAAATGCCACATCTAATTTCGAGTAATCTCTCATGAATCGTCCCATATAGATTCATCGAAGGTAATAAATAAAGACATTCACAATAATCACTGTAATAATCCGTTGAAATATTCCGAAGACGGTGAATAAACATTATAAATTATTAGTTACTCTGCTACTCGATTGGCATACATTTACAGGGTCACGAAACCTGGCCAAATCGAAAGCCTGAAATTGAAGAAATGAAAAAAATAATCCGGTTATTTACACGTTTGGCCCGAGGTGATAAAACTAATATCCTCCACTTTTCAACACACGAGATGTGGAACAATCCAGTGAGAGTGAAATTAATATGCGTTCTGCTTCTGGGTTTTATAATTTTTAGTACACACTTGATTGAATCTGAATGGAATTTTATGTAACGAGATTGGAGTAAATTATCAACGAGTGCAAATGTAATAAGATGAGGAATGTTGGCTAAAGGTAATATTAATAATAGTAATAAGTCAAAGAGGGCCTGCACTTTGTAGAATATCTGAATACCAGATAAGTGTATACTTAGAACACTCAAAGAATGGTGATTTCAAATAGTGTTCATCAGAATTTTTTGAATTTTATTTTTACATTTTATATAATTCCTATTTTGAAAGTCTTCGAACTATGATATCTTGGAAAGTGGACAAACTTGGTCTTGTTTTAATCAATTGGTAAATTACAAGAAATATGTCACCAAGTAGGCTGTTTAATGTTTATACATTTTTGTTATTTCATTCACTCTCCACAAATTGTTCAGCAGATTTTTTTAATAAAGACAAATGAAGAACTTCGCTAATTCAGCTACAAACCACAATGTGTTTTTCCACAGCACCGACTATTGTGAATCCCTCAAAATATACATCGTTTACTCCAGTTGAGATATTTGTAACGACACAGATTCATGACAAATGGAAAAGTAAATGTAAACCGAAATGAGAATGACAAAGAATGTCCAAGTTATATATCTAAATTGTTTCTTTTCGGAAACAATTTCTTATATTCGTAAGTATGATATGGAAAATATGCGAGAAAATGTGTGTCACTTCTTTGTCGTGAAAAATCAAGAACAGTCGTAAAAGCGTCAAGAAATTAGTTTGAAACTTTTCATAAAAAACCCATTAAAGTTCTGCTCTACTTCTGTGTAGTTAGATCATATTTCCTATACCACCAAATTTCACTTAGGTTTTGTTAGACTAATATGCCTATTGCATGTGTTTTCGCTTTAAGCCATATCGAAATTATTTCGTTGATGGATAAGGTAATCACCGATGCGGATATTGTAGAAAAGCGCTACGATTTGTTATGAGAAGTGGGTCAAAATAGTTTTCAGCTTCAAAACTATATAACTAGTGAGTACCTAGTGACCTTGTAGAACATTATTCTTATTACTGTTTTGTATCATTATTTTCACAAGCGTCCCTCGAAATGTGGAAATTTCACTGTTTTCCCAAATATCAACTGTTTTATTTTTCATTTATTGACAAATCTGGTTGACCTCGTGCTTAACTTTCATACAATTGGAATGACAAGTCCAAAAATGATAACAACACGAACATATTTTGCAATATAAACGATTCTTTAAAATTCTCACAAATCAATTAAGCCTTACATTCTTTCCTGGTCAATTAAGTTTTATAGCTTTCATATTGAAATCATATATCATTTGTGGATGGAAACGAACATTGAATGACAATAAACTTGTCGCAAGAAATTAACAGCTAAATAAGTAGTTATTCGAAATAATTGATTGAAAATAGCAACCTTCAAGATAATTTGGTAGTGTTTCGCAATTACAGTCTCTCTCTCTTAAACTCAATTTGTTTTTGTCTGGAAATGATTTCTTACACAATTAATGAAAAACTAATGTTCATAATGTGAAAAGTTAAACGTACTACACACGTAGTAGGGGAGAAATTTAAAACAATATGATTACGTTTGAAACCCGAGATTGGAGAAATATAGGCAATTATAGAACTAAACATAAATGACTTTTTATGTGTGATCTGGTTATCAGTGAAAAGTCGGGGCGGTGGTGCTGTCCTGCGAGTTTTCATCGGAAACGTTGCCTTATCGCGATGCCTACTCGCGATGGCATAAATCTATGCCATGGCGAATATGAAAACGCTTGAGAATCTATTGTTTGATTACCAATTTGATGCAACTAGAATAGAAAATGACAGTCATAAGTTAGGTTATGAAAAAATTTATCAAGGTCTAGTTTTATGAAAGGCCTGCCATCTTCGCCCCATTTGAAATATCGTGAAAAAAGAACATAAACGGCAATTAATCATTCGGTGTTAATCTGACCGTACTATGACCTCGTAAGCCAAACAATGGAAGTAGAACACTTATTTTGCATAAAATGTTGATACTACCATATATCTCTTGACTATCGAGCTATCATGTGCTTCTGTAACTCGGTAAAACAAAATAACTAGTATAAAGTTGAAACAAACATGGTGTATGTATTGCCGATTATACGAAGTGTGTTTGGTACACAGAATAAAACCAATTTATCTTAATTCAGAAGTTACAAAAACATCATTCACATATTAATTTGGATTTTTTAATGACTTTCCAACTATTCAAATGTCTGCTGAAATTAATACAAAACGGAATTGACCCTACAAGTTATTTGCATCTTTGTTGAATAATGAAACTTATATTATTTTTGTATTGAAGAGGAGGTTGTGCCTGTAAGCGATCATTGGGTTCGCGATTCATATGCACTGATTAATGAGCCCAGGATGACTCCCTTACTACTATTATTATATCTTATAATCCGATCAAAGGACCTGATGTGGCAAACATTTGGACATTCGGTTTTATTTTTGAACCACATGTTTTTTGTGGCGCTGAATCTGAAATTTTGTAACAAAATTTCCTGTTGCTTTTTGATATCGGGTGAGATAATGATTGATTTTATATTGGAATGTGAATTTTAGGACCATTCGTTTCAGAAATAGAGCCATTTTCCGACTTTTTTGATGTGAATAATTGTAGATCAAAGCATCTTTATAGAGAGTCAATCATCATGAGATGTTAGAAAATGTTCGATTGTATTAAAAAAAAATAAAGTTGATGATAAATTTGATAAACGAAAAGTCGAATTGCAAGATGGTTATTATAGGATCAAACATGAAACACTGCCTTTTTTATACCATTAGAAATGTGGGGGCAGTTAGAGCCAAAAAAAGAAATTCCACAATTCAATTTGTGGCGAATATTTCAGAAACAACCACTGATATTCTCAATTTGAAAGAGATTATTCTAGTTTTCCAAAATAGTAAACTTTTGTCCAATTTAACCGACCTTGTAGGTCTTACGTTTCCGAGATGGTAATAGTGGGATCAGCTATAAAAAACGGCAAGTATATTAGTATGTTTGTTCTACACACATTCTATTGACTGGACAAGCCAAAGTATTTCATGTTTTGTAGAGGAAAGAGCCAGAACTGATTTGAAAAAAATATTTTCGGCTTCCTTCGAAAGTTGACGTTACTCATTTAATGAGCAACTGAATCCCAATTTAACTAAAAAAAACATTCACAGAGGTCAGACAAAAAAGTATAACATTCGTTCATAATATAATCACGAGCTGAAACAGGAATTTTAATCCCCTGCATGTACCATCAGGGTCTTCTTCTTTCTAATCGTCTTGACTAATCTCATTAGAGCACATCGCACATGACTGCAAAGCCAGACGTGTTACTTCTACCGCCGTGTTATCATATCATGTAAATAAAGGTAAATAAACCGATGCGGAGGGTTTTCCCTTCGAAGCTACCAACTATACAGTAAGGTCAATGGTTCTTTACACATGCGTCCAACTCCGATGTATGGCAAGTTATTTACTCCAGTAAATACAGTTAGTAATTCCTAATGTTTGAATGTATATATACATGATTTACTTTTTACTAAGTATTTCAAACCGTAGGTACTATATAAAAACGTGTAGTGATTGATTCGTTGCCCCAAGTGTATATATAATACACGATTTCTCGCCACTTTGTCCAATTTTAGTCGGTAGTTGTCTCTGTTGGAGTTTTCTGACCCCAGATTTTCGCGACGGTTTCCTGTTTATGCAGATTACAATTCGGCGAAATGTGCAATAAAATGAATTGTAACGAGAAATCGTAAAGCGTAATTTATCATAATTTATTTGTCGTCTATCGCGTCGGTTGTTTCATTATCAAGTGAGAGAGTTGTTAAAGAACATATTCAGATAAATCCATCTGAATAAAGATCTATAGAACATATAGGAATGTTCTATACCTTGAAACGACTTGATATCATCGTGAGCAAATTAATTCATCCATTTTATTCATCTTTGTTCAGATTTTCCATCTACAAAAGTAATCGTACCTTCAAACTTCAGCAGTTCAGACTAAATAGTACATTCTAAGAGTGTATGTATAATTAAAACGATTCAAAACACATTTACCTCACAACAACAAAAATGCTGCCTCTCGACGCGCATTTTGCTAACCAAGTTAGCATCATCAGGAGATGACCTGAACTAGGTATATTCAGTTATGTAGTAGACTTTTATATTGAATTGTTATAAATACCTTACTGCTCTAGATCATCATCTCATCTCATTTTCTTTTATGAATGTCTTCTCTTACCTGAAAAAAAACAAACATTAGGATTTTGGGTTGAGTTTTTTTGAAAAAATCAAATGCTTCATGCAATAATAAATGCCGCTTCATAATTAAAAAATCTGAACACATTCAACTATACCCAATTATCCAATAAAGTTAGAAACTACAAATAATTATACACATTTTCTACAATGAACGCACCAACGAATGGTGACGTAATCCTACATTGCAAATATACGCTCAAAACGAACTAGGACTAATTGTCATGAAAGAGTAATTTCGAAGAGCTATTTTAAAGTTTATTGAGTAATCCTGCGAAATATAGGCCGAACGATTAGCTCATCAACAGCAAAGTAAACCGATTACCGTGTGATGAAACTAGATAATGGACTAATTTAATCAAGAACTACCTCATACGCAAGGTATACCGTCGTTGCCTAACTCAATTCGAATGAGAGGAAGTAATTGAGTAAAAATACAGTTCAATTCAGTAACTATTTTTCACAGCTTCACGCTCTAATAACGTTTCGACCTACCAAAAACAAACACCCGCATTTTCAACATATGTCATTCAAAAAAAAATTAGTTGAAAGTAGAATAGTTAAGTTAGAGGTCAGTTATTGTTTAGTTATTGTTGAGGTTTGCTTCCTTCGATAAGTATTGACAGTCCATGCATTCAAAAATATATTTTCAGAGACAGGGATCAGGGAAAAATTTGAATATTCGAAGGTTTTCCCAGGGCCCCAACGGTTTTCCTGGGCCATTCTTTCATTTCTTTATTAACATAGGTATTTAACATTAGAGGTCAGTTATTGTTGAGGTTTGCTTCCTTCGATAAGTATTGACAGTCCATGCATTCAAAAATATCTTTTCAGCGATAGGGATCAGGGAAAAATTTGAATATTCGAAGGTTTTCCCAGGGCCCCAACGGTTTTCCTGGGCCATTCTTTCATTTCTTCATTAACATAGGTAACACAGGAACCCTATGCTGAAATTATGAACTGCAGATTTGTGTGACTACCTGACGGAGTATTATTCCCTTCGCACACCAGTTCTTGAAAAAGGTCAGCTTGTACCTAACTGACTCAGAGTGACTTCTGGATGTTCATCACCCTCAGCCCACTACCAACCTCACTGTATGACAGTCTGTTTTTGACGACTCCTAACATATTTGATTTTTTCTGTTTATGAGTTTTCATCTCCTTTCTTCTCGCAATTTTTTTTGCTGCCGTCATTGTCTTTGCCTAGATATTCAGTCAACGTTCCCACCAGCAATTTGTTATCCCCGCGCGATACTTTCAGGCTGTTGGGAATTGCCATAATCTAATATTTTGATATAACTTCTTCAAGAGCTACACTCGGATTTCATCTACTCCTATGAATTTTTTTCTTCATGGATTCTTTTTTATTTAAACTCGTTGTAGAAAGATGGTTCGAGGAAAGAAGAACAGCAGATTCTTCTAATTAAGAAGTATGAAGCCAAAAGCCAGGTATTCATTGATCAAAATAAATTATAATACGTACATATATATATATATATATATATATATATATATATATATATATATATATATATATATATATATATATATATATAAACACTCTAGTATCTACTCGTGATACACTGTTTGGAACCTATAGGTTACGTTAGGTCCAAAGTGAGTGGGTCAATTCGATCCTCCACCGCAACCCGAAAGGGTTTATTGGGGCTCACACTTATTCACACTAGACCAAACAAACCGAGCTTCTCAACGAAGGCGATTAGTTTATAAGATGAGCGGTCTTTCAGGCCAGATGGTAAGAGAACTGCTCTGCCGAACTCTAAAAACCTGATTCGGAACCCAGCGGGGCATGCACAAAGTATGTGCTCTGCTGTTTCACCATATTCCAAACACAGGCGATAGTTTAATCTTTATCTTGAAGATGATCACTTAGTGATCGAAACACGTGTCGAGGTGTTGAAACTAAAGGTTTGGTGTTGGGAAAAACTTCAGTGACATTCTTTACTCTAGTATCTGCATTCAATTTTCGTTTTTATGTAAAAAAAATCGCAGTTATTCAAGAAAATTAGAGCTATGACATAAACCGTTGCGTTACCAATAAAAACAAAAATGCAAAAGCTATCTAATTTGAAATGAACAAATCCAAAGTGAAATTTTAAATAATCACTCATAAACATAGTATTATTGGAAAAAAAAAAGGAGAAAGTGACATTATCTTTGACGTCACATATACGGGTTCAATGTAACAAACGACAAGGCAATTAATTGCCAATTCTATGGCGGAGAAAAAAAAAAGGTGAAACATCCAAGAGACACTAATTTTCTCACAATTTTATTGATAAAATTCCAGTGTCACGATGTAATTGTTACGGCCCGGGTGTTTCGTGCTCTCTAAAGATTAAATTGCTCTCGGATATACAGCCGGCTATGGGAAAAATCAACTATTCGCCCGCGATAATAGACTGAAAGCGCCATTGTGTCTTTCAACGATTTTTCATTTCCGGAATATCATGACGCCGTGTATGCATACAATGCGCCAATTTGGATTTTCCGACGACAACAGATAGAGGATGTGTTATGATCGTTAGAATTTATCGACGGTTCAAAAGTTAGCGATCATTTTTCACGTTGGACTTTTTCGAATCGGAGATCGTGGCCAATCCAATTTTCCGAACATCATCGTTCGTAAGGGCGACAACTGGCTAACGGAAAAACAAATTTTAATGATTGAAACGTGGGTCTCGTTTAATTTACCTTTTTATATTTTTCAATAACGATTCTCCCAGACGCTCAAACAAAATAGTTGACTATTATAAGGACATTTTTTATACAGTTAGAACGATGAAGGAATGCACATAAGTTATCGATTTGTGCAACCGATATAAGGCCAAAAATACACACAAATTGATGAAATTGAAACGATATGGCTATTGTTCCAAATAATCAGACCTTTCATTTTTGAAGAGCCACTCCCAATTTGAGGTGTACAATTTACTTCATGTAAAATATGAAGTGTCTGGAGTTCTGAAAACAACTTTTTGTATAGTATAACAAAAATTGAAACCGTAGAAATTTTTCACTAAACAACATGTAAACAGTCGTAGGGACTGAAAATCAAAGAAATCGTCAACGACTCGCTTTCCCATTTCTTCAAAACGACTTGTGAAGAATATAAGGTGAAAGTAATGACATATTTCCTGAAATGAATATTTTTAAAATGATACTGTTGTTACGATTGCATAATTAGGAACTTTATTTCATAGCTAACCACAACAAAATGGAGATAGTGTCAAAGAGGAATGCAATGAACAATTGCTTCTAGGCGAAACGTCAACTTGTAACTCTTCTCAGAATTTTTTCAGATCAGTTAGGATATTCGGTGTATCTAATATGGATGTATTCTGCTGTATTCAATTCAAAATCAGTCTCGAAAATTTGTTATTAATAGCACTATTGTTTCCCAACTGAATACTAAATATACCAAGGAACAGTTACAGGAGTATAGTTCGTTGGAAATGTTTGACCATTACGGCTACTGAGAAAAAACAATTGGAAAATACGTCTCATTAAATTTTCACTAACAGTATTGTCAACAATATTATTTTTTCCTACAAATTAAGTACTATAGATGATTGATAATGCGGCGGCGATGAACATTGATCATGTTCTTTAGAATGTTACTATAAATGCATTTCTACGGTTTCTTTGTGTATTGAATTCCTTATTGTCATCAGCGTTCAACTGAATATTTCATTATTGATATAATTAATATCTTATGAAAATTAATCAATGCTGATATCCTTGCACTTGATTTCGACAGTTTTTTCATATTAACAATCTTGGTGATTTTTATTTGTTTACGATTTAATGATGGCTACTTTTTGAATGAAAGTTCGTATTCGAATATTTTTGTTTTTATGTATTTTCTATAAGTTACAATACAATATTCAGAATTCTTAAAGATTCACCCGGGTACTATGGATTAATGAATCCAACACAAACCAGTCAGAAATATTTCTTGGAAATTTGAATAATGTTTGATGAATAAAGACACGTTCGTGAACAAAGGAGATTTCAAATGGATAATTATGAAACGTACGCATCTGCGATTATCATGAAACATCAGCTATATACTGGATCTAATGACATTGGCTAGGAACTGGAAAATGTTACCGTTACCGGTTCATACCGGCGACACACTACACAGGCTGCGTAACGCTATTTTTCTCGACTTCGATGGAGACGATTCGTCCTCATTAGTGCTAAGTATCTGATAGACGGAAAGAAAGACAACTATTACGAAGGCGTCGGTCAAACGTTCTAGTTGTGAAATTTATCGTGAAACACAGCAATGGCAGTTGGAAAAGAGATATGCCAATAATTATCTGCAATAATTGCAGATTTGTGGTTCATCGAGTTATAGTTTTTCATTTCCATATTCTTTGCAAAAATGTTTAACATCATTTCTCCTCAACTCGTTCACTTTCTGTGAATTTTTACTGAACTTTCAATTGATTCAGTTTAATTAACTTTATATATGAAGCGGCCTAGCAAAAGATCCTGATGGTTCAACAAACGAAACCAGCATGAATGAAGTCTCGATGGTTCTAGATGTGACTGGTCAGTTCTAATACCCAATTTTTTTATTGTTGCGACTATCAAGAACGGTATATTGTACAGTTAAGCAACAACGCTAAAAAAAGAAAATTTTGCTGACCAATCTGCATCATATTCCGTATCTAATTTGATTTAAACTGTTCCAACGATAAAGTTTCTACTCTAGTCACTGTACTCAAAATATGAGTCGATGAATAACAATAACATATTTTTGTCATAGTCTCCTAATCTTTTTTTAAACATTCGTGACTTTGCAGTTTTCATCAACTTCTCTTTTAGGCTGTCTAACATTGAAATGTTAAAATTGTTCTGAAATCTATTTCTCTTTAGCTTTTCTAAAATTCTATACTATTCGCTATACAATAGCGAAACGTGTTGCGTTTTTGTGAAACTGTTAGGTGAAAATTTCACAATGAAGTATTTTTTGAATATGATTTGTTATAAACTCAATATTGGCCACACATTAGAAATTTCACCAAGCTTATTAGCCAGACCTCGAGTTTTCATTGATAATAAATCAAGTGCAGGTACGAATACTTCAACTTTGAATCGAGGAGATTGATTCGAATTCTTCAGAATATTGGTCGTACTGAGGTTCATTATTAAAACGTTCGTTATTAAACCTATGCTTCCTCTAACAGGACCAGCTAGCGTCCAAGAGATCGTTACGGGAATTACATTTTCTAATCTATATAAGACTTATTTTCTAGTTTAATAATTTTTAAACAAAAAAATAAACTTTCTTCCACTCCAAGAACGTACTGAATTAATAGTCTATTAGCAATATTTTTATGTCGAGAAAACTCTCATGGGGCCTCAAAAATTGCCTAAGGTCCCCGTGCGGGACCCCAAGTGATTGGGGGGCCTAGTGATCATTATATTCAGAATTCTCCCGCATTAATAAAAAGACGTGACTACAACATCGAAACCTATACAATAAGCTTTACCAGAGTACTAAGTCCAATTTACCATCGCGCTTGCAAAGTACCAGTCCCACTATTATCTGCATCACGACTATATTTTTATCTCTTTCTGAAATAGCAATGAATGTTCTCTGTTTCTCTTTTCATATCGGTACGGTTTTTGTCACCTTTCAGTTGCATCATCTCTTCCCAGTATTTTCACAAATATGTGGTACAAAAGTCTCTGATAAATCAATATTCCAATGATATTCTTTGATTACAAAATTCCAAGCAACATGCTAGATTTACAGTTCAATTTCGATTTTACGTGACTATAAACCAATCGCTTCCCTCGCCAATGTCAAAGAATGTTATTGTTTGTTGCTACGGAGACTTTATAGCTAGAAGTGAAAGTAATAACTGAATGCTGACGAATCGTTGGATATTCGAAAAGTTGAAAAAACCCAATTCAGACACACAAACGTGTAGCGAGCCTATAAAAAAACCGTACGATGCCGCCCTAGCACGAAAAGTTCACATCATACACATTCATTTACGTAGGTACACCGTGCCAAAAATCCACACAATAAAGCCTTTATTTTTAGCGACGATCAATATATTATTATGCACACTGCTGGCTTTTTCTTTACGCCCAAGGTTGTTAGAGGCTATCACTTCAATATCAGGCGATTAACTTTATACCCAGTGTTGTCAAATCAATAAAGTTATTTTGGGCAAAGTTGATGCCAAAAATCAGCAAAATCAGATCGAAAGCTTAAATTTATGAAAAAATGGACGCATACATGAATGATAACCTGACAAAAAGTCCTCTATACCAGAAATTTTTAGAAATGAAGTTCAATGCAGAAATTAACAAACATAGACGAATAGATTGAATTATTTTGGGACGAGAAAAATCTTTTAGGCTTTCTACTTCTTCATTTTTTATACAAAAAAAATATAAGAAACTTCCAAAAGAAGTAAGAACTTATTTTGAACTTTTTTGTATAAGGATAGAGAAAGTTAAAGCCAAAAAGCTTTTTTTCCCAAAAACTAAACTCTCCTAAAAATATATTCTCTTCAAATCAAATGATCATTATTTACAAGCTTTCGCGACCGGTGACACAACAGATTATTTACCTAGCGTTTCATCTGCAGATGCTGCAGACATGCAGCATAGGCGATGCGATATAAAGCAAATTATATTAAAAGAACGTCATTTTTTGTGGAAAAAAATCCACAATCTGAAAATTATATTTGTTTCAGTATTTCATTTTCTTTTCTGCCTTTGTAACCTTTATACGAAAGTGAAAAAAGACAATACAGTGTTGATAAAACAGCAGAAGATTTGGTGGCAACATACACGGACCACAGTAAAAATACACAGATATCGCGTATTTTGCATTTTATTGGCAACACCGATTATATGTGCAAGTGTAATGAAGTGTGAATAATTTTATCGTGGTGTATTCAGAACATGTAGCTTCCTGAAATAGGGAAATACCGACAAAAACTGACGGCCAAGGAATTTCACTACCAAGTTTATCGCCAATTTCACGGCGAACATGTGGTCAATGTTACTTACTATTGGCGAAAATACGACAAATTGCCAACGCAATCGATTTTTATTGCACACAATCGCATACAACACGTCAACTATTTAAATCTGATCAAATTTCGATTGTATGCATATTTATGTTCAGGGTTCAAATAATTATAGAACAAACTAGTTCATTAGCGAGTACAGTATTTTCCACTAAACGGACTTGACCAGTCAGTTTTTTGTTTACGAATTTCAATACACCCACAAAAAAAGAACACGGATAAAACAGAAACGATTCAAAAACTTTATTTCAATCAGAGGGGCACACCGTATAACGCGTTTTCAACTAAACGAGCTCTGTATGCAAACACATAAAAACCTTGTCATGGTACCGCCTTCAGTTAGAATGAACAAAATAAAACACTTACTGTCGCGAAACTGCTTAAATCCTCAAAATATTTTTAAAGTGTTCGTAAAATGTCGCAGTTTTTATGAAATTGACTGAAATTCCGTTTTGTTATTAATTTGTCCGTTTGGTGAAAAACGGCCTTCAGTACTATTAGGCTACTGACACATACATTGATTTTGGACGGTCAATAAAAATTCGATTGGACTATTATCGGTGATTTTTGTCATAATCAACGATTTTTGTTTGATGACGACTGATGTTCGTTATGTGGTTGCATATTGCCCAAAAAAGCAGAACATATCTGAGATTTTAAACATTCACAGCAGCAGTGTAGTAAGTGATCGATGGTCAAGTTTGAGGATCGAAATGTTGGAAAGACTCATTTATTTCTTTGGACATCCATTGTTTTTCCAGTTCAAAATCGATGTGTGTTTTCATTAGACATTCATTTTATTCAACGAAAGTCATTTTTTATGGAAGAAAAAATCAGTTTTTTATCGACCTTTTTTTGGGTAATTGTTACCTTTCACAATCTGAAAAAATATAAAAATTATAATGGAGAACTTTATACAAGTGTAGAAGGGCAGACTTTTTAGTTTACCCCGATAAGTTACTGTGTAAAAATCAAAGTATTTTTCACAAAGAAAAATCTTCTATTTATCAGTAACTTGTCGTATTTCACAATTTTGCCTATCAAAAAAATTATTAAGAAATTATACTTATCTTTTACGTTTCGGAGGCCAAAATCTGCCTCCGTCTTCAGAAATGGATAAAAATTCGGATATATACGCAGTTATTCCTTTTTTTGAGAGCTTATTTCTTTACTTCTTCGACAGATGTCAAAGAAGTTTTGAAATATGAAATTATGTCAATGTTGTTGATTGACAACTGAAATATTCGATGTAATACAAGGTACTCTCCGATATCAGTTTGTTGCCATTTCGCCACTATCCAAAGTTTTCTTCAAGATGGGTAGTCAAGTACGGTCTATTTCTAAGGAGCTATTCGAGATACAATTCTCTCCAGACATGAGAATTACGCTGAACCAATGAGGTTCATTGGTAATCTTTCTTGTCCTATTCCATTCCACCCGATGTTCACCGTCTGATTTTAAAATGTGTTCTGATAATTTTGATCCTGTCAATTGTCTATTTTTTATATAATCTTGATGTTCATTCTCACGCACTTTCAATGGTCTTGAGGTTTCACCAAAGTAACTTTTACCACAAGAACAAGGTATTTTATAAATACAATTTTTTGTTTTTTCTTCAGTGTTGTTGGGTTTTGTATGTGTGAGTATAGATCTCAATGTATTTTTTGTTCTGAAAGTAGTTCTAACATCATATCTATTTCCAATTCGTCTTATTTTTTCAGATAGTCTTGGAATGTAAGGTATATAACGTTAGTTGTAAAAGGTGTCATTGGATGTTGAGTCGGTAATTGTTGAGTTGGATGTTGTTGAATTTGTGAAGCTGTTTGTATGTTCGTTTGGTTTTGTTTTCTATTGAATTTATCGTTGAATTTATGAAAGAATCTGGATAAGCGTTATCTTTCAAAACAGATTTAATCAATGATATTTTATCATGAAAAACAATGCCTGAAGAGCCTGAGCGTATCCAAGCGGTTTTTTGAATTCTCTAAATGGTTTCAACATTTAAAACAATGTCTACGATAAATATTTCGAGAAACCTTTCAACGATCGCTGCAACAAAAGAATTTTTGCTTGCAGCCCATGCTTTTCCGTATATTAGGTCGAACTGTTACATAAATAAACACAGATGCATATATTTCAACATATCCAACAAGATATGTTTCGTTGTTAGGGGGATTTTATCATGTCAAGAGAGCACCGTTAAATTAAATATTTGAATTCAGCTTGGACAAGATCTTTACTGGATCTTCATTAGTTCAACTTTATCCAAGGTGATCATTTGAAAAAATTTGTTTAAGAACACGTTCATTTGTATTTTTAAAGTCAAGGTATACCACTCAACTGCCTTGAAATGAAATTTAAATATAATATCACCGAAACCACCATCTTTGTTGCTGAAAACATACTGCTTGTAGTTTAATAGAGTCGTTCAATGAAATCTAATTTTGTAATTTTTTTATATCAGTGTGTTATATGACATCAACTTGATCCGTTGAATCGAGATTACAAGAAATATATTCTATTATAGTCGACAATTTTTTTAAAGAGTTTTCCAAAATTGCATAATACAGCTACTGATCTGTAGTTAGATGCAAAAGACCGGTCGCCAGATTTCATTACCGGACATATTTTTGTTCTTTTCCATACATATGGATAGCTTTCAGAAGAAACAATTAAATCAAAAGTACATGTTTTGGAAATGAAACTTGGCTAATTAAATACTCCAGGAGAAAGTTTTTTTAAAGCTCTCATAGTAGACTATGTATAAAAATAGTTTATAAGATATATTTTGGGTATATTTTTGTATATACAAATATTTTATGAATAAAGGTATTGAAAAAAAGTAGACTAGATGTAGTATCGGAATCAATATCGGTAAAGTTCAAGTATACACTCGACAAAAACTCCGGAACAATTTAATGTTATTCTGTATGTATCCTTACTTTTTTTCTCTCTAGTTCCATCAGCTATATGCCACCTAAATACTAATGTAATAATAATTTCTTTCTACTTACTTATGTCCCTAAACCTAATAAACTATAGCAGTTTCATAAGACCATTCACATATTTCACAGTTCGATACTGATTCATTTAATCATCATATTCGAAAGAAAAAAATTTCAAGTTTAAGAGTGCCATTCACTTTTTCATCCTTCGTTAGCAATCTTAATATCATGTTTGCGTATTATATTAACAAACTTATTAGCGATACTTTTCAGGAACTCTCTTAATCAATCAGAGCATAAAACAAAACTTTCTTGCTCTTTGATGGAATTTCATAATCAAAAGGTGTTTCACGTGCAATTATTATTCCAATGAAATAGACGGCTGCATATTTTATAGGTCTTCTAATAACATTAAATTAATTGAAGATGAATTATCTCACACTCTCTGCCTTCATAATATACAGGTTGAACAATTTAAAGAATAAAAAAATTATTAAATTGTAATATTTTCAACTGGAAAAATCAACATGAAATGATCCAGATTCAATGAGAAATATAGAGTACCTATATTTGGTATACTTTGCAGAGCGGAAATTTCAAGAAAAGTTTGTCTATGAATATTGAAAACATAATGAAAACATTATTCTTGGTAGAGGACACGTTACCCCTCTAGATAAAGATATAAACATAATGGCTTGGTCTATCGATACACAGCGCAAAAATTACCATCGAGTTACTAGCAAAGTTTATTTGGGTGTAGTTCATTCAAATTTACTCGTACCACAATTTCGGCGTGATATCTGTAGAAACAGCAACTTCAATTTTCGATCCACCCATTTTGGCGATTTTGGTAACTTGGTAAACAGCATACGAAATGGATACCGGCCTATGTATCGCGAAGTTGCTTCAAGTCAACATGTCATGAAACCTCTCTCCAGCCTTATGTTCAGAGGGTATTATCGATCAGAGGTCATTTAAAAAATACTATAATGCTACTATAATGCCTTCGGCCTCCGACTATAAACGAGCCATCATCGATTTTTGACTACGATAGGGATTTTGCTACTCTCCCGGATCTTTATTCAATAACCAAATGAAATCTACTGATGTCTTATATACCACCACAAACCCATTTCAGTTTCGAAAACACACACAAGTGTTTCACCTTAACCGAAAAAAAAATTGGTATCTATATTAGATGAATTTCTTCTAAACCAAGCCTGGAACAAAATTTCAAATGGGCTCAAAATTACTGAAACAAAATGTCAGGTTTCCGTCTGGCAGAATCCGACATGCGATGTCTTGATACAATTAAGGCTAGATTAGCAAAAGCAATATCTCAGAGCTTAATTTCGAATTTGAAAATGGTTGCACCTCAGCAACTTTTAATGACCTATAATGTTCAAATTAGGCCATTGAATATTGGTTTCTATTTAGCCTAACTGGAAATCTAACGTCACAACCAACTGACAGTTTTACAACTAATTCTTATTTGAAAAATAAACGATATTAAAGATATATGTTGAGTTTCGTCGTATTAGATATAAATACGTTGAGTGAGTTATCATTTTTGGGAATTAGATTATATTATCTAATGAGGTCGCCAACTTGATTGGAGAAATACCTACGTGGCAAGAAGTAGGTAACGGTATTGATGCAAATAAAGAGCTTCTATTGGATTGATGTTGATGTGGCTGAACCTCATCATTTTCATTTTCATTTTCATGTAAGGTCCAGCTGGTTGAAAAGTTAGACAAAACGAATGAAAAGGTTGAAATAGTCGTTATTGAAATAATTGTTCATAGCAAAAAGAAAATAACCTTTTGTCTGACTTCTATTAAGTTTATTATTTGTTACAAATGGTCTAACAAACCGGTTTCGGTTTGTTATATTAAAATCAGAATTGTTTTGAATTAAACATATATAAGATAATGCAATATCTCTCGATACATAATGACAATCACAAAACTTAACCATAGTGTTAAAACGATAACAGCAGCGGTTGAACACGAGTATATGAGGTAAGTATTATGAAAAAAGTATCTGAGAAACGATAAGGATTCCTGGTAATAACTTTTATCGTTTCCTTCTTATCAAAACGCGGTTTTGAAACTTCCTTGCAATTGATAAACTTGTGTGTTCAAACGAGTATTCAGGTCAACTTTACACGGAATCGGCATGAGAAATATAGAAATTAAAATTAAACAGATACTTCTCCTTCTTAGTTGCTACGGACTTCTACGAATTTTTCTTTTCTTTGGAAAATTATATAAAATAATTGAAAACCTGTACAAGAAATAAAATATAATTCCTTTTTTCAGAAATTTAACCAAGCTCTAAATAAAACTGGCTCCATAACAGAGAAAAGTATTCAAAAGGGAATTTTTCAGTATTGTTTTTTAGGAACCCTTAAACCTCTCCGGAAGACCCCTCAGTTATGAACCCATTGGTCCTTCTTGAGATCAAAAATCAGCCGAAAGGGTAAGGGAGCTGGACTCCAAGCCTGAATGACACGAAGATGACCTTCCGCCTCTCCGGAAGACTCGCCGAATATCAGAGTCAATGTTTGTAGAATCTCTTCGTGAATTATAAATGCCCTAAAAGTTGTTCAAGTTTTGGAAAAATCTAAAACGAAATCAATAAAACACTTCAAACTTTCTGATTGATTAGAGAAACTATTCTTGTTGATAACAAGCACTTATCAATGACAGTTGTTGATGTACGATAACTTCGTATAAGTATATATGACTTTATCAAGACTTAAAAGCCCTTTGAAAATTACCTACATAAGAAGTCATAGAAAAGCTCAAAAGTCGTTTTCAAATGTATTCAGGTCGGTACAAAAGAAGAAACTTTGGGTTCGTTACGTACTAATTGAAAGATTTCCTTGCAAGTGAAATTTCCCTGTGATATCTGTTCAATTCCAATATGAATGTTTGAAGAGCAAACTAAATAAGAAAAAGTGATTATCATGTAATTCAATGTTAGATGATGGATTTTTGTTTTAGTTATGTGCATTGATCAACAGTTCTAGGTGGAGAGTTTCTATTGTTATATATTTTCTTTATTCTTTTGAAAGTTCCACACTATACACTGAAGAGAAGTAAGCAGAAAAAACAAGAGAAATGTTTTAGAGTATAATAAAATGTGTCATGCTAACCTTTGGATTTGGCTCATTATGAAATTATAATAGTAAGACAACTGTGACTATGTTCACTCGTAGTTAGACCTCTAAAGGGTGTATTCTTAATTGCATACATCTAGATTGCGTACATGTCTGGATTACGTACTCAAAAAGGATCATACTTCACGTAGACGGAGTTTTTGATAAGAAACTTTGTAGGCTCATTAGGTTAGTTTTCAATAATGAAGATTATCAAAATTGACAGTCTCAAATCTGTTTTTCTCAAATAGTTTGAGAAAAAGTGTAAACAATCAAGAATCTTCAAATTTTGGCGTAATCTAGACTGTTTTCTAGGGTGTACGCTATAAATGTACGGAGCAATCAAGATACAATCATCTAAACACCATTTAGGCATTGATATAATCATCAGTTGCAGTGAGAGAGTTGGAAAATGATTGAAAACTTTGGAACAAAATATTTGAAAATCAGAGTCATCTGTGAAGTAGTAGCAACTATTACGAAGTAAGAGATTGGCAGAAGAATAATTTAATAATTGTAATGAACATCAATCCCGCACTGAAATCCTATTTGAAATTATTTGCAATCACAAACAAACAATTCCTGAGTCATATTGGTTGCGATAAACAAAAAATATGTTGACCTCCCTCTGACCTAAGTCATTTCAGCGTATCGTTATCATAACAGAAAACGCATAATAAAACCACAAAGTTAACAAACCGAAAACATCTGTAAATTATTTTTCAGTTCTCCTCAATTCCATTATTTATATCAACAGTTTGTTTATCTGACCTCTTCATCGTATGATGTTGAATGTCGAATCGAGACGTCTTGTCATCGTGGGTTTCCAAATCAAAGTAGGTGGTTTTGACGCATTTGTCGTCATAAGCACGTAGTTGTGAATTGGTTGAGTTTCTTTAATTATGCTGACCTAAAGTTTTCTGTTAGATCTACTATGTGCAAGACACGATACATTGAAAAGCCTTTGATATTAAAGATCTTTAGTGAATACCTTTAATCTGTATGTATGAAAAATATACATGAAAATCATAATATTTCTAAAGGAGTTCTTAGGTAGAAACACCTGTCCCGAATCAGTATATAATGCTTCAATTATTAACATCCATCAACGTCTTTAGATCATGGATGACTTATTCCATTAAGATTTTGGGCCAATTTTGGACGGACTTTTCGGTTAAGTGAAGTATGGCCGGTTTTCCCACATGATTTAAGGTTTTCAAACGTTTACGTTTTCTACATTGGATTGGTTGAATAAACAGTATGTATTAGTCTTCTTTGAATTCTCGTTCAAACCAGTACACCTCCCAACTGATGATTTTTGCTTCTGAGCTCTTGATCTTGTGATGGATCCAAAATTGTTTCGCCGCTACGCCGGACTTGCTGGTTTCTTCTCTTTGGGGATTCTTCTACTGCTCGGCAATGCGGACATTTGTTGGCATTTCAGTTTTCCCGAAATGGGACTCGTCACATTTCTATGGATTGTGCAGACGAATGTGAAACAAGTTCTACTGTTGAATTTAGATTCGATTTTTTTGATTCTTCTGATTCAGTCCAGTTCTTTGTGTTGATTTTGTCTTGTAACAAGGCTAAATTTGCTTGAATAATTAGCGTTTTATTGATTCCCCTCTTCGTAGACGGATAGTACTAAATTCAAAGTTCAAGTACTGCCCCGAGTGAATTGGATTACCATAAACAAATGTTTCCTCATCAGTCCAGTTCCACCTATCCAGAATAGATCTACAAATGTTTTGAACGTTGAAACTAGTTAGTTGGTCTCTTTATGTTACTTTTACTTTTTCCAAAAACTCTACGAAATGTCCTAAGTGCGATTTCGGGATTGAACATTTACGAGAATGAGAATGAATGAGAATTAAAATGATATTTTAGAAAGCTACTGATATTTCAGTGTTCATTGTTTTTTCAGCAACTTTTTCCACTTTCGATTGAGTGCTCTTTATGTCTTGGTATATTGGAGCATTTGCAGTCATTTTTGAAGAAACTAGGTTACAAACCTAATTGATACATTCAGACAATGGAAGTTCATATCTACGTATTCGTTCGTATCTATCTAATTAGAAAAATGACTTCCAACGCCGAACTTGCTTGTGTCTACTCAGCCCTAATTCTGGTTGATGATGATATTGCCGTAACTGGTGAGAAATTCCAGACCATCCTCAAAGCAGCCAATGTTGACGTAGAACCATACTGGCCTGGTCTTTTTGCGAAAGCTCTAGAATCAACGTCAGGGAACTGATCACCAACATTGGGTCTGGAGTAGGAAGTGCACCCTCGGCAGGAGGTGCTGCAGCTCCAGCTGCGGCAGCAGCTGCTGCTGAGCCTGCCAAAGAGGAAAAGAAGAAGGAAGAAGAACCTGAAGAGTCTGACGATGATATGGGTCTTGGACTCTTCGATTAGAGTACAAGTTTTTTTAACTATGTGACAACATTCAGCAAAATACATGTTGCTCTATTCTTCATTTATAATGCGTTCAGTTCTGATGTGATACCTTAGATAGCAGTGATGGAGTCAGCATAAGTTTGCTAAGGCATAAAGAACATGTGTTGTTTCATTCAGAAGACCTCGTGTATACCATACGAAAACAAACTATGGTCATAGTTAAATGCGTTGAATTCCAACCAGGTTGTCTATTGGCGATGATCTCAAGTAACAAGTAATTATTATTTTATTCATTCTATATTTTTTCTAGAATATTGATAAAAATTGTTCGAGATCTTTTCAGGCGGGCAAGTCGAGCCACTACGATAGTATCTTGTTCCGTGTTTTAATTTTTTTATTCTGTCGGACATATTCATACATTTTACCAATATAGTAAACACACTACTAAATATAGAACCTGCGTAGATTTCTTATTGTCATGAGTAAAGATATACTAATTTTGTATTTGAATATTAATCAAAAGTTTCAGTTATCGGAATCGATTTGATCGAGAAGTCTAATATTTTTTTTACGTTGAATATACAAACAGCATTAATTTATAACTCATGAATTACAATTTTGTTTATTTCCTATCATGAAGATCTGCCAATTTTACCAGTGAAATATATCACGACTAACTAACAAAAGGAAAATTTCAAACATTTATCACGAATAATCTCTCAACGAACCATTTGAAAAACGAGGAACAGTTGTTTTTAATACTATTCAATTTTTTTGTAAACTTGTGGAAATAAAGGGTAATAAATGTACCAAATTCCTAATGTTTGTCTTACGGTTCGGCATTTTACTTCATAAATATTCCAGTCAAATAAATTATTTTGAAAAAAAAAGTAGATTGACTTCGTATTTGAAATCACTGTCGATGAATTTATTCCACAAGGACGCCGTTATCAGAATAGAAGAGTTCTAAAAAAGTGATCTTATTTGAGTAAGTTTGTACAACTTTTTGGTTCGAAGATATCTGAGAAGCTACCTTCACTATTTCAGTAACGTGATTGGGCAATGACATATTGTATCCAATTTGATAACCAATGTGTCTCACATTTTCATGTCTGGTTCCACCACATTTATCCTTCTAAAAAAAAATCGAACCAAGCTGATTTTTTTTCGAGATCTTCATTTAGATATGAAATTTGTTGTTTTTATCAAAGATGTGTTTTGGCAGCTGACTTTCGAGCATCCAAGTATGCCGTCGTTAAATAGTGAATTTGGATAATTTCCAATAGATCGTTGATCCTTGGGGAACACTAGCATTGATGATAAAGGAATTGAAAATGCAACCATGGATGGCTACTTGTGAAGAAAGGTTTTTGAGAAGAATGGACAGCAAACATTCCAATTATTTAAAGTGTTGATCACAAGGTTTTTCGTTTATGATCGATATCACTGATAGTAAAGCAGCTAGTTAGTTATTAGGAAAATATTTCTTGCCTTTTGGGTACCTATAGGTGGAGCTCAAGTAGTTTTCCTACAAAAAGGAATAACGCCTTTTCGTAAGACAAGTTGAAGAGCTGACAGATTACTGGTGAAAGTTCATTATAGGCTTCAACTGTGACGACAGATACTTCATCAGGACCAGCAGTTTTGTTGATATCAAACTATATCAGTATTTGTCTAAAAATACACTGTCAAAAAGTTATAACTGCCATTGTAGATGGTGCTAGAATGATGTTTTCCCCCACAGAGAGGATATCCATGGAGGGAAACTTACTCAGACTTGTTGAGACTAGCAATGCATTCGTGATTCAGACTAACTGATGAGACTTATGACGGGTCGAAACAGCGCTTTCTGGTGTTGGATAACGAATGATTTATTTATAGGCTTTGGTTTCATCTTATGCCATTTAATTTAAAAAAAAAACCGAACTCTGATACATCACACTCCTGCTCAGTACCCTGTATATTAGTGAATAATTAGAAAAAACACAACGCGTTGGTACCTGAAACGTTTTTGCGAAACATTTTTTTAAAAAACAACCCCCTCCCCTAAACTTTCTAATAAATGCTCGATGTAAAACACTGTCTATTCCATGACATGACACGATTTACAGCAGTTACTCGGATAGCTATAAATCAATGTTTTTTTTTTCAACGATGATTATTCATCGACTGATAATCTTTTATTCAACTTGCTACGATGAAAAAAACTTCATGAATACTTTCCACCAAGGACTCGAAACAGAGCCAATACTCACCTAATCCTTGCTTATTAACTGGCTGCGGGCTCAGTTTCGATATCCACCTGAGAAACCTACAGGCGCTCGTCGGAGAAGGGCGACATCCTTGCGCGTTCTGAAGGACAGCCAAACCATCGGACCCCGGCAAAGGCCGGTATCGACTGTAGGGTGACATTCAATTTTTTCGATCGCCCCCGCAATCACATCACACACTGTAAACTCATCCAAAGAAAAAAAGAACAGAACACAATCAGAACAACGAAAATATTTCGAGACACTTTCCGATTATTCGCGTTGACGCATCACAGTTGGCTCGGGAATTCCCTTTCGACCAGGTGGCTCAAATTTTTCGTCTCAATGACACATGTCACCTGTTGCGCGGTTCCGAGGAGCGCTTCCTAGCTGCCCGGTGGAGATAACAGACTGACTGCTCCGATGAAGTGGTCGGATTAGCGGTACCTTGTTCCATTCTCTCTATCACGCGGGTCTGTCGCTACGTTGCCGGTTTCCACGAGGATTCGCCAGATTGTGGAAAGAATTTGTCCGAAGCATTATGAAGTTGTTTGTATATTCAGAGGGCGACGGTCCGAAGAAACAATGGCCTCTGCCTCAAGGTTACTGTAGGTTATTTGTTTACTTCCGACAGACGGAAAGCCCAAATATCAAGACCACATTACAGGAGTGTGTTGAACGCCAGAACTACAAAATTCGTTAGGGGTACTTTTCTGCCGAGTAACCTTAGGACCCACTCAAAAAAAATTGAGAATTTCAATTCGAAAGATCTCATAGTTTTTATAAACTTTTAAATTTTCATGAATTTTGAAATTATGAAAATACTTTAATTAACAAAAGCATAACTAATGAATAAATTTCAAGAGATCGCGGACATTAAGAAACATTAATATGATAATATGGGCTCTGGAAATACAAGTTTTATTGGTCGAGATATCCGAAAGCAGTCAATGGTCGTCACCATTAGAAAAGCCACAAATTGAAACCTTCAGACAAACCATAAAATCAGAGGTTTATTAGTAAACTGTGACGCAAAAATCATAAAATAGCATGGGGATCACACACAATTCGAGATTCTCCGTGTTTCATCGATTATTCCAGATCAGGAAACGAAAAGGATATTAATTTGTTTAAGGCAAACCAAAGAGTCTATAAAAGTACGGTGTAGTTTCAGGTATGGTATGAAATTTTGGGAAAATACGATTGAAAAATTTCGTCAATTCCCTTTGATGATTATATTGTCGCGACTCTGTACATTCAAATTGGTCCAGAGCGGTGTTGTGATTTTGATAAACATATTTCTACGTTAATTTCGTAATGGCGATAGATTTGTTATAAAATAGATGCACATTGCAACATAGCCAATCGTGGCAAGCAGATCAGACCAATCAGCAGTTACCTGATCTTCTCTTTTCTACAGTGTGACTAGTTCAGCAGATGCAGTAAGTTTTTCTCTGACAACTGACAAGTAACTGTGTGGTGAGATGCAAAATGTTCAGCAAGTTTACTTCTTCTCGCTATAATTACAATGAATCAAGATATATTTCAGAATCTTTATCTGTAATATATCCGAAAGGAAGTTAAATAATAATCGACGCAATTAGGTACTTGTGGCAGAAAGGTTCTCCAACAATTCGACAACAAGAGTTTGTCGAATTACACGATTTGAAAGAAACACTATCATTTCACAAAACATAACATATTTTATAATGACTCTGCTTTGAAATGTAATAAATACCTATGACATGGCGTCTTATACCTTCGGAAAACAGATATAAAGATGCATATTGCACCCCATCTTGAAATCAGTGCCAAAACAGTGCCTTGCTAAACACCCAACTAAAGTGTATTTAAACATCAAAAGGGATATGAATTTATCACCTTCAACCTCAACGAAACCAGCTGATTGCCTAAATGAGCCAAGATCGACCATTTTCGATATCTGTCGCGTTCTTATAGTAAACAGAAACGTTCGTCGCCAGATAGATAGATGTACCATCTAACCTCTCGTAACCTTTGCCATCCCGAAGGAAAAGGGATTATTTCAATGACTTGTCTCGAGGCGGCCAAAATAGACTCAGCACGAGAGTATCGACACGCAATAAACATGATGGTGCAGAGCGCATGGAATAGCGAATAGGTTTCGTTGTTATGTCGACGCTTGCGCTATTATGCGAAAGCGGTGTTGCCGATTTCGACGCATTTGAACTTATCGTTTCCATTGAGGTTCAAGAAAGTGCCTCGAATAAGTCTGTTGCCAAAGTTAGTTACTAGTAAACTGGTTATCTATCACTTCTCGAAAAATTGGAAACATTGATCTTTCTAAACGTTCCTACAACTACTTTCCTGGTTATTACTATTGCAGACATTGGAATATATTCGACATACATTTGTGTAGATGAGTTTAATCACAGCAACACTGGAGGTGTACCGGGTCCCTGGCAGCTGTTGATCAGCTTACATTAGAACCACGAAGGAAAGTGTAGGTACTCAACTTTCTGAACACAAAAATAATTTTCGACTGGAGCATACCAGAAGCACATGCATTCAGAGTATGCAATAAAGTGCTCGATAGATCTGAGAACTATGATCTCGAACACTATAAAGCTTCCCATAAAGTAGAAATTCAAAAATACAAAAACAATTATAATCGAAAGGAAGAAGGAATTAACATAAACTAAGTCTGGGTACCTGAACTTTATTGCAAACGTATTAGATCATTCAATTCAACCAACAGGAATGGATATCAAATGAAAAGATTTTCTTCGTCCGAATAAATAAAATAATATGGCGTCACTCTAAATCCAATATGGCAGACCGCCCAAGAAGGTGGACTAGTTTTTTATGCACCACCTATGATTTTGAAATCAAATGAAAGAGTTTTCTTGAAAAAAATACGAAAAAAAAATTACTACTCTAAATCTAATATGTCGGACTCCCAAAGATGGTGCAAAATGTTATAAATTTTTGCCCAAAACTACATGAAAAATATGTGAATATCATCACTTCTGTTTCTTAATACACCATGAAATTTGGTACTTTCGATAATGAATAATACTTTCTGTAAATGGATCAATTGAAATTGAAAATTCGACCAGCACCTTCGCCAAAATTTATAAAAGTTTTTAAATTTATAGGGGTATTTCTTTAGTTTTTTTAAACCACACAACAACAAATATTAGCAGTTCGTTTAGAATTATGAACGTTAAGCATATATGAATTTCTGTTATGCTCGCAGAAACATAAGTACATTTTTATGTAGTTGGCAACCAGCGAATAAAAACACAATAACGTAAAAAAAACTCATAACACATTATTGAATATTAATGTATTTATTTGAGAGACCATAGCTTCGACTGTATATCAAACAAACGGCGAATTTTGATTCTATAATCAGCAGACTGAAACGTATACGTAATAATTGGCACAAAAATGATACCAAAAGAGGTATACATTCATAATGTAAATGAAAATGTAAATACTGATATACTCAATAAGATATCGCACTAAATGGCGCTACCACCAAAACAATTTCAGAAAATAAAAAAATATGCTTTTTTCTGAGAATTATCACACTCCACAACTTGAAGAAAATTAAAATTTCAATGGAAAACTTCATACAGGTGTAGATAACTTACTGCGCAATTCAACAGGAACTTGTATTTTTTAATTTTGCCTTTGTCTTCACAATTGAAAAAAATAATTATAGCAGTTTTCCTTATTTGATTTGATTCAGTTTCAGACTACCTCGACAAATATTAAAATAAAAAATATCATTTTCAATCATATTGTCAATCTTCCAACATAGAAAAACTCTTATATAATCACCTACTCTCAAGAATAAGTACGTTTATATGCAGTTAGTAGAAAAAATACACTCAAAAATGATTGCTTCCTTCCTTTTTTTTGAGTTTTCCAAACTTTTGTAATAACATAGAATGCCAAAACCTTCATTTCCCAAAATGGAAATAGGTTTGCAAAAAGCCCAAGCACAGAAAATTTCAAAGTTTCATACCATTTTAACCTTCATGAAGAATATTGAATAATGAATATTTATTAAACAGTAAATTATACCAGGAAATGAAATATCGTACCATGTGTCTTCATTATCCACACCAGCCATTAAAACCATCTCCAATGATTCCTTTCCGCAAAAGAGTACAGTTAAATCAGGTCGATTCGTAACATTATATTCGCGCATTATTTATTCGTTATCACCTTGAAGTATATAACTGTCATCGTTTACTATAGTTTAAACCGGACGAAGGTTCCAGGCTGCACTGTCTGGTTCTGGTTGGAAAGCAATCGCATATATTTTATTACTGAGTCATTTGTAATGACGTCAGATCATGTTCGTGATGATATTTTATTTAATATAAAAGGCAAGTGCTTATAGATCCAATTCAGAATTTCTTCATCATTCGACCTTGAGGTGTGATTCAGGGACTAAATTTTGGGTCCTCATATTTCTCTGATGGCTTTCGTTAAATTGAATAAAGGGCATTTCCTTTGAAATGCAGCAAGTCATAAATCCACACAACGAAAGAATGAAAAACTTCTACAATTCAAATAAGAAGGTACTAGATTTTCTCACATATGTGGCATCAAATTATTAATAATAACTTTTTCATAGAGTGACTACTACTGAAAACTTTGAAGAAAGGATCCGAGAGTTAAACTCTACGAAAATAACAACTTTTCTGTATTATACCTATCTCTGATATCTGAATGAAGCTGTACCTCAACTAATCGTACATTCGCGCGAATTTTATAAGAATTCAGCCGAAAGTATCGAAAAGGCATCTCCAAATCAACTGGTTTCATTTGGACGCCATATACAGTAAATTACAGAAATATTGTACTTCCTTTTCAATACTCGTCACTGCAAATTAACTCATTTGCACTTACACAGGAGGCATTCTGTGTGCAAACCAATAAAACAATCAATGAGGTTTATCTAGTTGTTTCAATATTATCTAAAAAATATCAGAGTCAAAGAATCAAAAAAATACTGAAGGTTTCTATACTCCTCATCCGTTTTCTCGATAGAAGAAATATTTATCAGGGTTAATTTATTGAAACATACAACTACTAATCCCAATCCTATCTCTAAGAACCATCAAGGAAACAACGATTTTCTTTATTTTTACCCCTCTGATATGTGATCTGGAATTACAGCAATCTTTATCAGTAGTTATGTTGGATCTAGGTGCTCCAATATTCTAGTCAACTGTTCAAGAAATGTCTTCACTTTTGGGATCCGACTTTGGTTTCCATTTCTTACTAATAACTTCAACTACAAGCTTGATTTCGCCTTGAATTTTTTTATATGTCTGTTTTTTTTTTTCAGTTCAATTGAATTCGTCTTATTTTTGTCTCAATTTGCCTGGTATAACTCTAGACTCCAGTATAAAAAAAGAAAAAAACTGTTGTAAAAATCCTGACGACTCAATTAATAGTAAAAAACAACTTACATAGAAGATGACTACGTATTTTAATTTTATAACCACATTGTAACTTCAAAGTTGGAATATTTTCTGCTTGTTGATTTTTAAAATTTCTAATTAAATTACCACTACGTCTTTTTCATGTGAAACCAGACACATAAAAGACGCCTATAAAATTCCACCCTTCACACGTAGAATCGGTTTTAGTTCCGAACTCCAATTATGATTAAACATACAATACTCATATACCGAACATACTCGTATTTATATCACCATATGCCGCTATCATTTACATGCCAATCAATGAGAACAGAAAGTTATAAATATCCTCTGAAAGAGTCACTTTGAACATTTCAATATAAGCAATCTGATGAATCATGGGTGTGCAATACTTCTCTTGGTAACTACTTAATCAAGTGGCTAATGTCGGAGTGACCCCGAACATATTCGGAATTAAAATCGATGAACCGATGATTATTATTGTTTTCGAACTTATATTTTTTAAACGTTTTTCTATTTGATGAATCAATTTATTATATTATATAATTATTATTATTATTATTAAGTATTTAAATAGTATGTTTAATCACTAAGAAAAGGAACTAAAACTTTACTTGGTGATAAAATATGTACCTATACTTTTCCAGTCAATGCAATTTTCATGTGATATATCAAGAGAATCGATTAGATTTTTATGAAGATGCATAAGAACTGGAAAGAATCCAACAATTATCAGGGTGTGGGGCTCAGTATATATGTGAGTCATGATCCAAACTCTAATTAGACCTTTATAAAGCAAATTTCTAGTTTGAAAAAGTGTTCCAAGTATTTGAAAAGCTGGCTTTGAGTCATACCAAAAAAGGAAATCATCAAATGCAGAATAGCAGAATTCTTCTAGATTGAAACACGACAGGACTTCTAGAATAGATACTAGGTCAATAACCGAAAGAAGAAACGATTTGAAAGTAATCGACGAGAAGTGGTATATATCGCAAATACCCGAAAGAACATCAAGAAGAAAAAAATGTATCCAGTCAAAAAGAGAATCAGCTCTGAATCTACTTTGGAAGACGAAAGTGAATATATAATACAACTAACAACTGTGAAAATAGATTCTCAAAGTTAGAATGATGAAATAAAACCTTAAGAAAGATGATATTTTTTGCAACAGGTTTTATTTGTGTCCCATTTAACATCCGACATCAATTTATGGTGGATGGTGAGATGGTGAACCTGGCCTAACTTCATACCTGACCTACAAAAACAGTAATCTTTTGAAAAATACTATCAAAATCAACAAGAAATTTATATTCAGATGCTCATATATATGAACCACCCAGACATACAGTTGAAACCAAACTCGTGAAATACTCAACACATGTCGTTTACTAGTGTTACTGTCACATATCTAGAAGTAATTGCGATCGACGTTCAAATGCTACGAACTTCCTCCGCCAAGTTGCTAACAACACCCCAATAAATAACATCAGAAACTCGATACGGCAGAGAACATACTAGAAAAAATCTCGGGTTATATAGGAAACTGTTATTGTCCGAAAGCTATCGATTTCTCAGCCATCGATCTAGTTTTGATTGTAATTTATTTTATGTACTCTTGAAATTCAAACAAAATTTGCCCCAATATGTTCACCATTCACTCAAATACTTAGAAGTTACTGTTACTAATTTCCTTAGGGAGAATGTTGAAGATCTGCCTCATGAGGCGTTAAAAATTATGTAAATAATTTGTTTCTGGATTGATTTTCACATGCACCGTTTGAATGAAAACTTCAGTCGTATAAAGGAACGTGTTTGGTTCTTTCAAATTCCCAACTTTTTATCAGCTACCTTCTGCATCAGTGAGAAGTTATAATATATGCGGACGACACCTGTCACATGCTTCTAAGGAAGCACTGACCCAAAAAATATTTCTGAAGGAATTCGGCGTTTTAAAAATAAACTTACAAGAAAACAGTATGTGGCGAGTTTCGTTTGCAAGATAAATATAAAACACAATTCAGTTATTTGAGAATACTTCATATACCAAAATCGAGAAAAATTATATTCCTTCATTGTTTATGGAAAAGTCATTAGATTGATTTAACAAGAATCAGATTGTGTTTTCAAAAAATCATCTAAAACGCAATCAAAATAGAGAAAATCTAGAAATTCATGGGAAAGGCCTCGGAAAAAATGATTATTGAAATACCGAGAAAGCAAAGAAGAGACGAAGAAGATGAAAGGGGAATGTTCAAAAATTTTCCGGACTAAATTTAGAAATGAATTCCTACAGAAGGAATACAGGAAGCAGTAAACAAAAATCACGTTCAGTAATTCAGTGATGAAATCACCAAATACTTTTGAATTTGATACGATTTTGACTCGAACCAATTTTTATAGTTCAAGGTGGATAATCCTCACGATGACACTGATTAATAAAAACCCCTCAAGCCTTACAATGAAATGAATATTTCCAACAAGGTTTCCCATTTCCCGTAGTTCGAAGGTCCATCGTCTAAGCAAGACTCACCGATTCGAATGTGAAACAAAGGAAGTTTGGTTGGAAGCGAGAGGAAAGGAAACCGCAAAAATTTACGGGCAGTGAATTTTGTGCCCGAGTACATCTCGTTGATTACAGAATATTTCTTTTTCATTTCTATATTACCTAAGGATTTCGGTAATACAGATATGTCTAAGACCATTCGAAAGAACATCAACCATGAAATGTTGTAAAGTATATACAAATCAAAATATATCCTTCATATTCAAGGGAGTGTAGCTACATTTCTTTGTTTCTAGTATAATATTGCAGCGCTCTATAAAGGGTCCCTTATTATTTATTGCTCGTTCTAGTACAAGATATAGAGACATTATAAAATAACAGAGATCTTATCGCCCTAGTCCCAAATATGAGTATTACTGCTGAAAGATACAATAGTCTCCTTTGCAAAATTAAAAAATATTTCACTGAAAACCATCAGTTAGAAATTGAAAATAAATCAAAAGGTATCTCATAATCGCATAAGAAGTCTATTCATGATAAAAATTACACAATTTTCACAAAAACTTTAATTTCTATTCGCGTTTCGTTAAAAAAGTAAGTTCCTCGCTAGAAGGAAGTAGCTGCAAAGGGGAAAACTAAAGTGCTATAAAAAATATGCATAGTTCACGTTCTATCTGAAGAAATTGTTCTTCCACTGAATGTATCACATGAATCTATAAACATATGAATTCCAAATTTAGCATTCCAAAAATTATTTCCATTCAAAATTCTTTCAGATTTCGTTTCCGATATTTTATGTTTTAGAGTCATCTAACTGAAAAGTTGAATATCCAAACAAAATGAAAGCAATCGGAAATTTTACTCATTTGTAATTTTGGATTCTTTTTCTAATGATAATGGCGCATTTGAAAACAAAAATTATTTCTGAACTAAGAATTGATAGTGTTGACTTTATTCCAAGATAAGTTTTCTCATTATAAACTGAGAATTAACCGTTACTTCTAGGATAGTAAATTTTCGAATTCTTATTTACTCAAGATTTGTGTAAATATTAGCAACTAGTTGCTTATTGGAACATAAGTTCTCATAATATTTGTTATCGGTTGGTGTAAATATTTTATATCAGGGAATAGGGATACGCTGCGAAAACAAATAAAATATGTAACGTAATGGATCTGGTGCGAAACGAATTTTGAATTCTTTCATTATATAGCGCCTTAGAGAGAAATATATTTTAAACTGCGACATTTTTACTATGGGACGAAAAGTTCACCTTTGTCTATTGCTTTTCTCTTTGCTTGAAGAAATGGCGAATAAGCGAAAAGTTCGGAAAGCTTCCGCCATATTATAAAATCTAACGAAATCGCCTGCTACAGTCAACCATTTAGCCTCAGTTTGATAGCAAGCAAAATGTTTTTCTCGAATGAATTTGATACATTTCCTTAGTAATGAATATAAGCCAATAAGCTCATTAGCGACAAAAAGTTTTTTAAGTGAATCCGAGTCTTTATAACATAGCTCAGAATAAGCGGTTGCGAAAAAAGGGAACGTGACTCCACCAGATATACGAAATACGGAGCGGGCGAGGATTCACCATTTCAGACGATTCTGTCTAAGTAGTTCGAAAGTTCAATTATTTTTTGGTTGTCTGTGATCATCTGCTCATGTTGTGGAAATATGGAGGATAAAATCCCAAAAAAGTATTGTATGGGTGTACTAATCCATTCTGAAATACTCCAACCGAATTGTTTGTAACTGTTATTAGAAATGAAAAATTATGAAGAGGGGGGTTAGTTACATGAACTTGTTTTCGTTGGGAATGTAATTTTAGTGTAAATACATCACATTTATTTCTAATTAATAATAAAATGAATGCATTTATACCTGGTTATAAACTTTCATTATATATGGCTCAAAAAAAAATCAATTTAAATGAGTGGACCTCAGAAACGCTTGTGAACAATTCCTCATTCTTACTGAAATATATCATAAGCGTAATAAGTATATCTTGATAAATTACCTCAGTTAGCCTTTGTAAAACTTTCCTAGACTGAACACATCTTCATTAGTTCAAACGTGGTTCGGACACTGTACCGATAATCGCACATATCTCGTGACGTCACACTAGCTATCGACAAACACACCGTTTTAAAATCGTGTCTCTTGGTAACGGTAAATGACATTGATTTGAAATGTTTGCAATTGTATTATGGATGACAAGCACCACCAAAATATCTATAAAAAATACTTAAAATGACTTTGATTGTGAAATGAAAATGTGAATAAAATAAACCAAATTGATTTTTCGCATTTTTTAAAATATGTATTTATATTTATTGCAAATGAAATAACGAGCATAAAATTAGGTATTGTCATTTTTGTCAATTTGTCATTTTCTGGAACATGGGAAATCTCTCCAAAATGTTCATTATTGATCTGTTTAAGGTTGCAAAACCCAAACCAACTTCTATTAATATCAACTATGTAATTTTTTTTTAGCAGTTACATTTGTAATTTTCATCTTTTTACAGTAAAAAGTTCATTACTTTACCTCTGTGTCAAAGAAACTACAATAAATTTTGAAAACCAACATTTCAAAATTATTCAGAAACATTTTGTGAACTATTTGGAAAAAAAATGGGATAATGTGAATAACAAAAATAAAAAAAATTCCTTCGAGCCGGATTTGAACCAGCGACCTATGGATGTCTACATTATGAATTCCACTACAGTCCACCGCTCTACCAACTGAGCTATCGAAGGTTATGAATATTTCGAAGAAAGTTGGAAATTATTTGCGTTGGTAAGAGCTACACTCCGGTACGATAAATTTAGCAAATGGTTAAAGACAAAACAAAGATACACCCTGTCAGTGTTTCAAAAAAAAAAAAAAAAAAAGGGCGTACATGACTTCATCTAGTACACAGAATGGCTCAAACAGAGACGTCCAGATAGGATACCTCAAATTCTTTCATAATCACCCCTGTGTATAAAGTATGGGATTTTTGTAATTTTCAAGGAGTAGTATTTTTCAATGTTTCTATAACAGTTCCTGAATGGACTGACTTCATAAAACCAGTGTGAAGCTATCCACATTCAGATAGTAAACTGAGAAACATATTGGCTAATAGTTTTTCATTCAACAACTTTGTACACTACCATCTTTTAATATGATACGCTTATTGACTGGCTTAGCAAGAAAAAACCGTTCAAGTTTTTTGCCGTCCGAGCCGTCTGAGTTTTTCAGGCCGTTTGATAATGAGGTGGAAACTTTGGAAAATTTGTTTCAACAAAAATTGAATTTGTACACCTACAAGATTGAGATATGTTATTCGATTCGACAAAAAAACTTCACGTCGGAGTTTTTCAGGCCGTCTGAGGGGGTGAAAATGGGGTGGGAACTTACAAATTGTATCACTGAAAATTCCTAAAAGGTATGTAGGTGTAAACGTTTCGATTTTTCATGTTTACGTTGTTTACATGTTGTTCATAGTTATGCTAGGTTTTTTGGAGCAGTAGCCGATTCGCCTTTTCGTTTTCATTGTCAATTGATATCGGATGCACAAATTAATGGCGCAAGGGTATTCTTTCATCGATCCAACTGTACACCTACAAAATATCGTTAAAAAAGTTCAACACAACATCACATTTCAGCAGAAAAATTGATCAATACAATCGTTACAACGGCAATTACAAAGGATTTATTAGAACAGTCCAAAAGATATGAATCTCAATGTGAAGAAACTGTTTTTGTGAAAATATTCTTAGTAGCATTTATAGATTACTTAAAAATAACGGTTAAACCTATATATGGGTGATACTGCTGATCAAGCTGACCTTCTTTGCCATATGGCATCATAAAAATCATTAACGACGAGAATGTAGTTAAATTACCCTGTCAGGTAACGACAAGCGAAGTGAAGAAGCAATTGATCATCAATTCAAATAAATGAGAAGGTGATAGCTATTTATTTTATTTTATTTTATTAATGAATGAATTGATTTAAATTTTAGAGATACATAAAAGAGCGCTTTAAAATGTCGAGTTCAATTGATTATTTGTGTCTGACACAAACACAAAATTGTTCATGAGTAGGGTTGGAATGAAACTTCGCCTCCGCATGTTTTAACGGAATTTTAACCCAGTTTATGAGTCCCAATAGTCAGCAACTTATCGAATTTATGAATTTTGTCCCTGAATAGATGAAATATCCAATGATTGGAACATTCAACTTTCTTGAAATCACAAACGCTTCGATAATTGAATGTATTCCAATTGTATATATAAAAAATTCATTCCTTTATTTTATTCATAGACAAAATTTATAAATACGACAATTTACTTACTAATTATACGATTTATATTATGCTGAAACTTTTCGAATAAACTCTTCGGTTTGCCTTTTATGTACATTTCAGATTTATTCATTTTTTTATATTGTAGGAAATTCAAAAGTCTCCAGATCACCAACATATATTTTGTATTGAATGAAAGGTTAATAATAAAGCTTTTTTATTTGTGTATCAAAGTCCTTCGTCACCTCCGTTGATCCACGCTTTCGCAAAGGCTAACCTTCGGGCTTCCGTCTTCGCCTCCGTTACATGGCCTCCGTTACTCAACATACTGTTTATAAGCACTAAAACACATACTTACCTTAATTGAAATTTCATTAAAGAAAAAACAGCTATAATTTAACTAAGCACGGCTCCTACACACCAGAACTGAAATACTCTTCTCTTCTCAATTGAAAATTACCGGAAATTTTCTCATAAAAGTTGCCTCTATTAATAACATAATTATAAAACCTTAAGAATGTTAACAAGTCAACAAGAAGAAAACTGGTTTTCATCAACTTATGAAAATCTTATAATGCCATTTTATGGAAAAAATTAAGTATATCGTTGGAGTTTTGGTCACAATTCATCTACTCATACTAACATTTTATTTGGTAAAGCAGTGATAGAAGTAATATTCAGTGTGGTTTGGAACATTCTGAAGCATTTCAAACATTCAGCAAAAAATGTGTTGCTAGTTGAGACTTATTAAGTAATTTGTGATTTTTTGTGTGACCTCACAAAAAAAATTACGAACCTAAATCTGATGAAATTGTAGGCCACTTCACTGATCGCCTCTACCAATCTATCAACTATGAAGGTATAGTGATGAGATACTCCATCCAGCATATCGTTTATCTATACATTTATAAGCGATATCTACAATTTCGACTCTTTTACCACTTGCCCCACCCCAATACAGCAAAATTTCAAAACGTGTTACATCAAAGCGTGTCGTTGTTCAAAAGCCTAGAAAAATTCAACGCCACTGTGATCCGTCGACCTGAACGAACGAACGGTGAAAAATGTCGCGATGTCCTTAATGGGGATCGTTATTGGCTGAAAAGTTCCCATAAAGCTTTACGTATTTCAGGAAACGCAACGAAAAAAGTGTAAACCGGTAGAGTTCGCTGCAGTTAATTCTCTACGGATAACGGCTCACGATGTACACGCGCGGATCGAATTGATGGAATACCGTCGATGACGAGAGGTTACACAGAAACGATAATGGCGAGCATAATTGTTTCCATTCCAAAAAATGACAGCAGATGCGTAGAATGTGTAATATTCGATTGGGTCAAACGCTCCTGCGTTATGGCCAGCTAGAGCACCGGATTTAACCAACCAAAACTATGGGAAGACTCTGCTATGAACAAATGTTCATATGTTCATCGAGTATTGGCAAGTTCCACCGAATACCTAAAAGAATGGCTACGAAAATTGCGTCACGTTACGAAAGAAAAGAAATCTTTTAATGCCAGAGATATATCAAGCCTGTCTCCGCAACCGTTCTTGCAGAAATCTATTCAATCCATTTCTCAAGCCCGTTCCGATGAAACTAATTCTGAAACATTAATTAGAGTTGCTTGGAAGAGCCAACAGCTCGTGTTTGTCTGACCTTTTGGGGCAATTCAATTTCGTATCAAGTAGATGCAGAATTCGACTTTGCTTCTAATAGAGAGTAGATATATCAACCTATCCTTTGCACTTAACCTTAATTTGTTGCAGCAGTCGACGTTCATTGTCAACGCTATCAATATTGATTCCTTCGCCCACTCGGTCGGTGGTATTTTCTAGTCGAGCGAAAATCTCGTAAATTGATTCTAGAATGATTAGGTTGAGAATAATGAGTGACATGGGAGATTTTTAAGAATAACGGATTTCTGTGAGAAAATCTCAGAAATAATTTACTGGATTATTAGGTGACGAAAATAACATTTCATTTAAATGGCAAAATCCTTCACCTTCTGGAATATTCGAACTTGGCATAATTTTAGGCTCATTTCACCCTCCTTCATTACGGTATTGAAAATTTGTTTGGGTGAGAAAGAATTGTATTGAGGCTCTTGTGAGTCCAATTGAAATCATTATTTGGGAAATTTTGAACAAAAAATGTTCAATATCCTAATGAAAGAGCATAAAATGAGCTTAAAATTATTGCTATCAAATTTTCCAAAGCTTTACGGACTTTGATTTGGTTTGCCAGCTTAACGGTAAAGCTGGTAGAACCCACTATTTTTTAACAGCTCATGGAATTTGATAGTATATTGGTCAAACCAAACAATATTAGCTACAAGGAACATGTTCCGCATGTTCGGTTTCATAGATCGGAGAAATCTATATGTCGCTCAACATGTCATAGAGAACGACCATAGATTATGCGAGAAATGTTTAAAATTGTTGAAACAGGTACACGACAACAGGTTTCTGGATGCTTTCGAAACCTTGGAAAACGAAAAGTGTGGAATGAGTTCTATGAATAGCGCCAAAGGTTCTATTTCGAACAGCCCTTTGTTCTTATTCATAATAATTCTAAATAAACAACAGATAAATGATCACTAACATAGAGGAAATACATAACAAATTTGAGGTATTAAAAAAACAGGTAGTTTAGTATAGTATCAATAACAGGTAGTAGCTAGATAATACTAGCCGGTGTAGTTAGGTAATACTAACAGGTAGTAGTTAGCATCGAGTCGAGAGAGAGTAATTTTTTTTCTTGTGTTGGGAAAGTGTTTTCAATAAACTCATGAAATGTCGGCGATGGAATTGACAGAAGCGTAAAATAAGTAAAAATTCTCACCCGCTCAAACGAGTGTATGTGATCACTCAAACGGGAGACATATGCCAGAACTTTCTGCGAGGAAATTTACACAAAGCAAAGCCAGGGGAGCAGCAATGCCAGGGGAGTAGTTGTTTTTCGACACATTTACCAGATCCTACTGTCTGGGAACATTGGCAGAGGTGAATGTTTCGAATTGCCACCGAATGATGATGAATAAAGTGATTTTACTCTATTTCAACTACTTTTTGAACAGCCCTCGTATTGAATTTTTGTATTGTTTCATGATGATAAGCGTTTTGTATACACGCAATAACATTACACTCGGCATGTTCGTCGCATCGACCAAACGATAATTCGAGAAATCAGTTGGAAACGTACCAAAATTCGCGTGCGGCGCGGTACCTATTCGGGTCACAACGATTTCATGTGACTAATATTTGAGAATTATCCATATTCGAATAACTGTGAACTGTGATCGCTGTTGATTAAATTCGAATTAGCGGATTTTGGTCGCGTCATCGACACACATTTTCCAAGTAAAATTGTAGTAATTCTCATTCGTATTGAGAACGTCTACGATCAGCACATAACAATGAGAACCTACCTCAAAACAGTTACGTTTTCCCACAGCGGTTTGTAAATCATCGAATAAATTATACAAAATAAGACAGGTTAAATACATCTTAATTGTCCACGAGGAATTTTTTTCCGACTGAATCAGAACTATTTTTTATTCGCGGAGGTAGTATTATCGTCGGTAATAGGTACCATTATTGTTTCACTATGAAATAGTTCTCACGAACTCTTTCAAACCGCTACGGTTAGAGAGAAATAAGGATATCAATTATTATTCATCCGAATGGTTCATTACGTTCTATCGCTGGACGTTCACCGCGGGCATTTCCTTGGAGGCTCACGAGTCTACACTGTGACGCATTTGAGAAGGAAACACTCCGGAAAATTCTAATTTATTGCAGGAGAAATGAAAAAGTTTGCGATTATTAATAAACAGATCATACTATACCACTGGATTCAGAGTATATCCAGTAAGTTGTATCCATATTTCATTAAATATATTAGAACAAAGATAGGACACCTTGAAAATCGAATAAGGTGAGCCTGTATCAAGGGAAATCAATCGTAATTATAAACTTCCACTGTATAGACAATTTTCTTTCAAATGTATGAAAATCTATAAAAGTAACTGAATTACATTCAACTTTAAACGCAATTAGGTAACTACTTGTGTAGTTGAATCGATTTCCAATAATAACGTTTCAATTTTGTATCTGAACAAAATCAATTTTCAATAATAAGGGTTTTTCACGCCGTTTCCACCTCTTTAGACGGTCTGGAAAAGTCGGACGTAACATTCGTCTTGTTGGATAGAACGCCAGGAATAACATATCTCAATCTATTAGGTGTACCACATTAATTTTCAATTATACGAATAAGCCTGGAAAACTTGGATGTGCTGTTTATCTTGTTGATTCGACCTCCAGGAACAACATAATTAACGTGTACAAAATCAATTTTTATTGATATGAATTACCTAATTTTTTTACCTCGTATGTTTAGGTTGTAGAGTCGACCTTCAGGAATAATATACTCGCACTCATCTCAATCTTAAAGACGTGCAAAAAAAGTCGATTTTTGGTTAAACGAATGTTTTATATTTCCACCCTATTTCCATCCCGTCAGACGACCTGTAAAACTCAATACCATATCCCAATTTGCTATCTGTTCAAACTCAATTTTTCATTATACGGAATTTTCAAACATTTCCTCCCTAGTTTCACGCCTTCAAACAGTCTAAAGGGTATAAGCGAATTATTTTGAAAGCTGTATTAAAGTAAAAATGAAAATTAAATACTTTTCTCTCAAAGTATGTACCCAGATATTCAATAAGAATTATCATCAACATTACAAGAGAGTATTTTAAAATTCTATTTTCAAACCCATCTCAGTTGTCAAACTCGCCACCCCCTCTGCACTTCACCCTCTCTAACACTAACGGTCTGTATTACCAAAAATGTATTCTCACAAGTTTCAATTATTCACGTACTTCTCCCGAATAAATAAAGTTAAGTACCTACTGAATATTTCAATGAAGTTTTGATTCAGAAGGTTTGTTGTGAAAGTACAGAAACGAAGTTATAATAGTGAAACAATGAACTCACCTTCTGAATTTAGCGGGGTAATGGTGGTGGTTGAAGTGGGAGCCAGTGCAAAAAAATTGGGGCACAACAAGCCCCATCCAACGATTGAAGGCCTGGAAGTACCTTGTCGATCCTAAAAAGAAACAAACGTTTCTAACAAAACACAAAAAAGAATCACAATTTAATGAGGTTCATTTTCAGAATTTCAAAAGATTTCAAGTTTATTTTTTTTATATTTTTTTTCATACTTGCAAATTTATTTGGGTGAACAGCAGACGGAAGTGTACTTTTATAATTATGCATTATTAAATTTAATTATGTTTATCAATTACCCTCAACAAAAAACAAAATCTTCACTGAAAAAAAAATTATATTTGAATAAATATACAGGCGAAACTGTAGCCCCTTTTAGCACCCCTATTGAAAAATTATTAAGAAAAATATAAAAAATGAAAACAGTGCCTCAAGATTTGATTTATCCACATAGACTGAGGGTGGAGTTGTAAACAGTTATAACCATTCTGAAAACTTGTCCAGCTGCTCAAGAAAATGCTAAAAAGCTGGTAAGGGCATTCATCAGAAACGCTGAGTCAGTAGTAACTAGTAACAAAAACGTATTATTAAATGGTAGGTAGTAGTGTAATAAATTTAAAAAAAATCCGGTTGATATCTGTTATTTCGTTAGTCAGCTTTTAGGAAGACCAACCTTCCAAAATCTAAACTCGTCCGAGCTAAGGATTAATGAGGTATTATCTTTTAACGTGCGATTCCTAGCACGGGTTGGTCGATAAGCAGTGAAAATCAATCATTCGATCGTCGGGCTCGAACCACTGTTTTTGATAGAGGTCGATTGAATGAGAAGCACGAACCACGCTAACTAACTAGTTTACATAATTTAAGCTCTTCAATAATGCTTGTCTATTAATTTGTATAGACATATACATTAGGTATATATGTAGAATTTTATAGGTGGAGTCCTGGATTCTTGAGAATAGCAGTATCTACTAATTACATGTTAACGAATACGGGAACGGCAATGTAACCACTTCCAATTTTTTTCAAATTTCAATTTAATGATTACTGAATTATCTTAATTGTTAATACCTGAACTTGTACGACTAAGTATATATCAGGTATAAAATTATCTTGGTAACGCAGTCTTTTCCATACAAAAATCTCATAAAAAATATATTTCTATCCCCAAAGCAGATAACCATCCAAATAAAGCCATCAAGTAGGATATATTAAAGGAAAATTCATCGTTCTCGTATAAGATTACAACGACTATGTGTTTCAGGAGAGATGAAACAATAAGAGTTGAGGATGTTGAAGGAGCACGTAACTTGGTACTTGTGGTTGCCGTATCTAATGCTTGGGGGCAAAAACCTGACAGAGATGAGATATATCCTTTTGTGAGCAATTAAATTACTAAATACCAACTTACAAGATGTTATAGACGTCGTTTCTCTAGCAATCATACATCCTCCACACAGGGTTTGTTAATAAAACACTTTATAACACGAAAATACAGGTGATGTTTGGTAAAACCAAAAAAACAACAAAAAAAAACCCGAACCTCACTGAGTCACAATGTCACAATTGAAAATTTTAATTTCTCTCGATTTTCTCTACTGCGGGAATTTTTAATAAATACTATATTTCATTTTTTCTGTATAATTTGATGCTATTTCGCAACAATAAACAAAATTATTATTCACAAATATCGACTGGAAAATGACACTAACACTCCTTGCGTCGTTTTCATGAACTACTTTATTATTACAATTCACCTTGCAGATGTCACTACTCTATAGAAAAAATATATATATTCCAGGGTTGTCAAATTCAAAATTCCAGTCACAGAACCCGTAAAACTATAACTCTGTTCGAGTGAACATTCTCTCTTCAACGTCCAATGTATATTTTAAAAAATTGAAGTGTTTTTTTAATAAAAAGTGAATGAAAAACTTATGATTGCCTGATACAAAATAGCTGCGCCCCCTAACGAAACTTCTTTTTACTATGAAAAGGAGGAGGCTGGCTAAATGCTCTCGAATGAGAGAACCATAGAAATTAGAGAGGGAGAGAGAGAGAGGGAGAGACAAACATAACCTAAATTTCAACCTAATCAAACTTTGTTTTAAGCCAAATACTATTAAATTATTCTGAAGTCAGTTATCAAACTGATGAGATTCCACTCAAATTCGAAGTTAGAAATAAGATAGTGTTGCCATCAAGTATTAAAACATTTTTTGTAGTTTTTCTAGAAGCCACAACCTCACCTTTGTTTTTCTGAAATGGACCATTTTTTAAACAAATCCGATTCAAAAATTAAACTCGAAGAAACCAAGTATGACATAAATTATACAAATTCAGAAGATGATAGAATGGATTATGATGATGATGATTCCAAGGATGCTACCGTTCCAGTAGAAAACAGTGTTTTCAAAGAAGAAATGAACCATTCTGAAATAGAGGTGAAATCTGAGCCTCTTGAAATAACTCGAGAAGATATACTAGATCTTGGTTCAGATATTATTTTACCTCAAGCTTCGCAAAGTCAAAGCACTGCTAGTTTGAAACAGAAAAAGGAAATAAAATCAAGGAAAGAAATGGAAGAGGAAGAAAGGGAGAAAATGCAGTATGTATTTCAAACACATCCCGTTTTATATAAAATTTTCACATATTAAATACTTCTGTAGAAAACTTTAGTGATGGGCCATAATTATGTGTATCTACAACATGTGTTACCGAATAGTGATTCAATTACAATTATGTTACTCCGATCCTCTCAGAATTCCATTCTGTCAAACTGGAAATCATCCAATTATTTAGCATTTACTTATTTTTCATAATCAGAACAATCAATGATTTGGTTTTCTATTTCTGCTAAAGCAAAAATAGCATTTTATTCTCATTTCATGTTCAAATTATTGTTTTGATATTTCAGAGTATTAGTTTCTAATTTTACTGAGGATCAACTAGACAGATATGAAATGTACCGCCGATCAGCTTTTCCCAAGGCAGCTATTAAAAGACTTATGCAAACCATAACAGGATGTTCTGTATCGCAAAACGTTGTAATTGCCATGGCAGGTATTGCTAAAGTATTTGTTGGAGAAGTAGTAGAAGAAGGTAAGTTGAATTGTAATTATTTGGACTCACTCTCAAGTTCTTTTCTCAATCCTTCTACTGTGGAAAGTGTGATATCATAGCCTTGGGATGTTCCATAGAATGCAAGTAGCATACTATTGCATCCTATATGTAAATGTAATTTCGAATGCCGACTATAGATTTTGCAGTATTTGGAAATACACTAAATTTACTCCGCCTATGCATCGTGACTTATTCTACTTGAACATTCAGTGTGTTTTAGAAGATGTTTTTTATTTGGTAATCACCTGGTTTGAAATATAGCATACAATTTTTGACATTTCATTATATCGTCTAATAGTTTCTATTTGAAATAGGAATACCCAGGAAACTGGACTTTCATTTGAAAAACAGAAACGAATTAATGGAATTTTTAAGCAACTCTCATGCAGAAAGTGAACTTACTCGTCACTGTCTGGTTTCTCTTTCAACTCTGCACACTCTCTGATTGTTGACGTAGGTGGAATGATGCCTCCACTACTCTCTAATCTTAAGGTTATAACGAGTTGCCTCAAAATGGCAGAAATCTTAGCCGGACAAGCACAGAAGGTTGTCATTATTTGTTTCTTACTATATTTTAGGTTTATAGTTTTCCACAATTTGAAAAATAAACATAGTTGAATATGTAGAGAATATTGTCAAAGAAAAGAATAGACCATATGGTGAAAGCTCGTTATTTTCCATTGATTATTGAACTAGGCAAAATTTATGAATACCACAAATTACTAACTGATAACACTCTTCAGTGGTTTCTATAACAGAATAACTTTTTGGGGTGAACTTTTCAGTTTAGCCATCTATCGATTTAACTGTGATTATTTCTTAAATTTCTCTTCAAGTGGATTAGTGCTTCAGGTAAACAGCCTGACCAGCGACCTGTTTTTTGGAAAAAACTAAATGAGAAACCGTTCAAAAAGAGAAGTTTTCTCGTGTAGACACTTCAAGATGTGATCTACTTGAAAAAATGATTCAATCATATTTTACTGATGATAGTTTTACGCTAGCCACTTTCTTGAATTCACGTTTCAAAACTCTTTTTTGACTGTGAAGAAGGACAAATCTATGAAATATTTAAAAGAGTTATATTTTTAGGAGATATTAGTTTTTGGTAAAGATGAAAAGTCCAAAGCCATAAAAATAATCATTGCTCACGAGGGGGGCAGTAGTGTGGAACGATGGGGATAATAATGTGGCTCTGAAATTTCTAGTTAGGGGTTTCTAGTGCAAAAAAGACAGTTAATGATTCATTTTGGGAATCTCACAAACATTTTGCTAGTGAAGTAATGGCAGAATCAAAATCAAAGTTTGATTTTATTGAATTAATGAATGATGAAATCAGATTAAATCAAACATTGTAAACTTTCACGGCCGTAAATAACCGTACCATAGCAATTTCCCGGTTTTTTTGGCCGTACCATGACGTTTTCTGTCTAACGTTTCATATACTACTGCGGTAGACATTATCAAAGGACAATAAGCTACCGATACCTGAAATCAGTAAATCTCTATTTCTTAATCTGATAAGAGTATTGGTGTTATTAATTGCATATGAATGGACTGCTCACAAAATGCCCTCAACTGGCTTGCTTGATTTCACCGAGAGTGGTGCACTTTTTAGAACTCTTCTATTAGCGAACTCCATCCTGGTGGAATCGAGTTCAAGATACTGTTTTCCTAATGAAAATAATCTAGAGTGATTTAAATTGAATGTAAATCGCCAATTTCTCTGACATGCTTTTATTATCACACTTTTTCCTACATTACATGAAAGCGTCATAAATCATGTATCTGGTAAAAATGTAGGGTCGAACTCTAATATTTTTCCACTCGTCTGTCTGTTTGCTAGGTTATAAGTACCCTTATCGCCCTCCTCCCCTTGGATACGTCCTGATACTTTGAAGATCCAGTGATACAGTATCATATATTTTCTAACTTTATGCTGATAACAAAAAAACTTGTCAACAATACACAACATGATCAACTCCATTTTCAGCTGTAAAAATAAAAAATAATTTAATGTTGAACAAATCGAGGATTTTGAGTTGAGATGGTGTAATCACTTCATAAAAAATGCAAACAACATTTTCTATTCATGACACACAAAACAAGATACAACAAAGGTAAGCTTTGCCATAATTTTCAATACAGCTAGCTTCAGTTTTACCTTCCATTCAGAATTCGGAAGCGTTTTTAATTTCGATGAGAGCACTCTGGGTATTATATCCAGTTTCTTTCAAAGTTCAGTCAATCAAGATGCAAATTATACTTATAGTTGGTTGCTTTGTGTAAGCAAAATTAGAATACATTGACCAGGTGACCAGTTCTGGAGCATAGAAGTATTTCTATCATTTTCTTTTAAAGTGTCAAAATTAGAACTAAAACGGTTTGTCCTGTACATGACCTTCAAGAATTGAATAAATTATTTTAGGTTACCTATTAAATATATCCTCAACCTTGAGAATGGATACTGGCAGAATAGTAGTTGAAAAAAAAAAATAAAAAAGTAACCTCTTGCCGTGACCAGGATTCGAACCTGGGTTACCACGGCCACAACGTGGGGTCCTAACCACTAGACGATCACGGCTATTGGAGGTTATACAAGACCTTCGCGATTTGCCGCACTTCGTGATTACAATCGGCCGACGGTTCTTGTTGAAAAGGTTTCCACGTTCACAAATGACAGACAAAAAAGTTTTTTTGGCTCGTGCACGCAACGAACGTCCAATTCCTTCACCTAAAAAGCAAATATTCCAACTCCTCAAATATTAATATTAAGAAATGAACAAAATAAAAATAAAATTATGTATCTACTCAGTAGATGCTTGAGTAAACAATAATGACATGCCAAATAGTTTTCATCTTTTTTTCTCTCAATTGAAGTTAAAGATTTACATATAAATCTTCCTGGTTTCGATTTAGAAAATCATGGTAAATTTTTAAATTAAAGTTGGATTTTTTTATGCTTGCAAAGAATAGCACCTATATTCTTTAAAGACTATAAAAATCTCCACAAAAAAAGCAAAACAATTATTCTGATTTGATTGTTTTGTTATTGATGAAAGATTCATTGATTATTCTAATTTTTATTATTTTAAAAATTGTTATAAACAAATGCATTTTTTGTGAGATATTTTTTTTGGGAATTCTCAGTACTAGGAAGCGTTTTTGCAGTAGCTTTTTTTTTCGATTTTTCTTTATTTGTTCATTTGATAAACGATTTTTTATTAACCTATGTACTTCAACACTTCATTTTTTTATTAATAAAAAGTTGAATTAACATAGCCATATATCATTTTGATTGACAAAATAATACATGGTTATTTTTGTTTAATATTTTTCTAGACCAACAAAAATAAAGTGATAATTTATTTGTTTATACATTTTTTTGGCAAATAAACAAATAAAAATTAGAAAAATAAATAAATAGTTATTTAACAAATTAGTTTTCATTGATTAAAAAAAATTTGAAACAATTTTCTGTTGAAAATTATCAGTTGCAATAATCATCAGATTTTCATTAAAATTTAAGTTACCTCATATACAAACAATGGATTTGATAAACATACGGCGTTTATATTTTTCGCTGAATTTGTAAAATGAGTAACTGATTTGAATTTTCAGGACTTGATGTAATGGAAGAGACTGGCGATACCGGGCCAATCCAACCTAAACATCTTAGAGAAGCGGTACGACGAATGAGAAAAGATGGCGGTATTCCTAGTGGTAGAGATTACAGGACACACTACAGATTATGAATTGTAAAACTATAATTTCATTTTATAAAAAATAATTCATGTATCATGGTTAGAGATAAGGACACTCCCGTGAGACAGACATTTATGCAAGGTACCCAACAGAAGTTAGTATCGCACATGTTTCTCGTTCATCCAGCAGCAGGACCATGCTGAAATCATCCGAGTAGATCACAGACCGGTTTGCATCAGTGCAGGAAAGATCCGACCCGAATGGCAAAGGGCCTGTGACTCGATTAATTGCAGCAAAACTTGACTGCATGTATGAAACCTTCGTCTGAATGTCTCTCAGATATAATTCGATATTCATCGTGGTACTAGCCGGGGAAATAGTTGTTTTCCGGCAGGCGTTTACCAGAGATGAAATGAATGTTTCGAAATTCAATTTCGAAATATTTATTTTCTCATATATATGTACCTCTCCTCGAAACAGTCTTCTGAGACCTATTAAAAATTGTCCAGAAGGTCTTGTATATTCGATGAATAAAGGGTATTCTGGTACACTAACACCATCTTTATTCAATGTTTTTAGGGGCACTGTTCATGCCTTTAGTAGTATCATCATCATATAATGTTTTTATCATAATAATTGAAAAATTTAGTCAGCTAGGTCTCAGTCTGTTGAATATTCAATATTATTGAATTGTTATATAAGTTCAAATTATTTTGAATCAATGTATTCAAGCTGAATAAACATTTGTTTCTATAATTTTCTTCTTATTGCATCTGCATATAGTGTGATTTACAAGGAATTTGAATCAGTGAATTTCAATACCAGTTTCACTATACTATATCTTCTTCAGGCATGTGTATAAAACTTAAAACAGTATTAGCTATTGTTTAGTGAAATACTAGTTGTGGATTTTCATCAAGAATCGACCAAGTCCATCACAGTGATGTTTTCAGAATAAAAAAAATTCTTAGAAAGTCAAGTCAGAGGTATAAAAACTTGAACAGTGAAAGGGAGAGCTACCATAAGAGTTATTGTCTGCGAAGATGGCAGGTGATATCTGGTGAAAAATATACTCTTCCCAGCGAGGCACCATTGGCTTCACCTTTAGCTTTGCCAAGAAGAGTGTCAGACTTAGGTTCGGTTAAGAGCCACGTGAATTCGTCTATTCCAATACATCGATATTATGAAAAAAAATCTTCCTCTCTCCACCTCGTAACTAGTAGACGAAGCTTACAACATAACTAAACATTTACAGTTTTCTTCAATCATTTGAATGAGTAATAAGTTAATCTTTTCTATGCAAGATGGCGCCACTTAACCATCTACAGATTTCTTTATTCTTGGCGTCACTCAAACATTTACAGTTTTCTTTATCCTTTTGGATGAGTGATAAGTTTATCTTTTCCATGAAAGATGGCGCCACTTAACCATTTACAGTTTCCTTTATTCTTGGCGCCACTCAAACATTTACAGTTTTCTTTATTCATTTAAATGAGTAAAAAGTTATTATTTTCTATGGAAGATGGCGCCACTATATCTTTTCACACATTCGAAAGTATTTTGTATAGATTTTTTTTTAAACAACCTTATCCGTGGTAAATGAATTTGGCCCTTGTGAAGATGATCATTATTTTCCAGTTTCATACAAAAGTTGAACATTCGTGGCGTGAATTTGCTCATTTTATCCATTTGCTGTACCTCTTTCAAATAAAGGAAAACACAATATTTATAAAACTTTCAAATTAACACCACCATCAGAACGTAATTAAATTCAAATATTCTTTTCTTAAGTACAATTGTGTAAGACGAATATCTTTGTTTAGTGTTGAGCTGGATTTGTGAGTGTTCTAGATAATTAAAGGATAACACAATGTTTCTTTCTCATTATCTTTGCCAGCCTTTACCGACCTTCAATCACAAAACCTTGAGATTCTCCGTTTTGGCTCAATACATTTTCCGAAATATGTACCCAATCAATAAATTGATGGGTGTAGCCTATTTTACTACGTGGTAGGAGATCATCATGAAAAATGAGAAGAGAATGTTTCTTAGTTTTTACACAACCTGTATATGTAACTAACTTCACAGCAGTTTCGTCCTATAAGGACATTTTCAAACCAATACAATAAATTTAAGACCTTAGGACATATTTTTTCATAAGTATTTTTCCTCAAAATGGGACCAACCGTGAATAGCATGTTATAAACAAGAACAATATGTTATGTGATATCGAACTAAAGTTGTTCAATTTTTTTTTTTATTAATTTCAATAATATGTAATTCATTATAACATTAAAATCAGCAATTCAAAAATAACTTTCCAAAACGCTCAAAGTTGCCAACTCGTTTCCTCCTTTTCATAAAAGAGGATGTACCTATGCATTTCCACTTACAAGCGATTTTGGTGAAATTGTTTTTCAGTTGTTATATTATTATTTCAAATTATTTTGAATCAATGCATTCAAGCTGAATTAATATTTGTTTCTATATTTTTCTTCTTATTGCATCTGCAATAGTGTGATTTACAAGGAATTTGAATCAGTGAATCTCAATACATGTTTCACTATACTATAGCTTCTTTAGGCATGTGTATAAAACAGTATTAGCTATTGTGAAGTAAAACACGAGTTGTGGTTTGGTAAACTGTATTGTGAAAATCTTAAAGTGGATTTTCATCAAGAATCGACCAAGTCTATCACAGTGATGTTCTCAGAATAAAAAAAATTCTTCAAAAGTCAAGTCAGGGGTATATCAACTTGAATCGTGAAAGGGAGAGCTACCGTAAGGGGCACTGTTGCCTGCGAAGATGGCAGGCGATATCTGGTAAAAAATATACTCTTCCCAGCGAGGCATCATTTGCATCACCTTTAGCTTTGCCAAGAAGAGTGTCAGACTTAGGTTCGGTTAAAAGCTACGTGGATTCGTCTATTCTAATACATCGATATTATGACAAAAAACTTCCTTCCCCAACCTCGTAACTAGTAGACGAAGCTTACAACATAATTGAACATTTACAGTTTTTTTAATCATTTGAATGAGTAATAAGTTAATTTTTTCCATGGAAGATGGCGCCACTTGACCATTTACAGTTTCCTTTATTCTTAGCGGCACTCAAACATTTACAGTTTTCTTTATCAATTTGGATGAGTAATAAGTTAAATTTTTCCATGGAAGATGGCGCCACTTGTCCATTTACAGTTTTCTTTATTCTTGGCGCCACTCAAACATTTACAGTTTTCTTCATTCATTTGAATGAGTGAAAAGTTAATCTTTGCTATGGAAGATGGCGCCACTATACCTTTACACAAATTCAAAAGTATTTTGCGAAATTTTTTTTTTACAAGCTTATCCGTGGTAAATGAATTTGGCCCTTTTTCAGTGGGAAAACTACTTGTGAAGATGATCATTATTTTCCAGTTTCATATAAAAGTTGAGCATTCGTGGCGTAAATTTTCTTATTTTTTCCATTTGCTATACCTCTTTCAAATAAGAAAAACACATTATACTTTCAAATATTTACAAAACTTCCAAATTAACACTAACATCCTCAGTATTTAAATATTCTTTTGTCAAATACAACTGTGTAAGACGAATATCTTTTTTTAGTGTGGAGCTAAATTTGTGAGTGTTCTAGATAATAAAAGGATAACACAGTGTTTCTCATTATCTTTCCCAGCCTTACTCACCTCCAATAACAAAACCTTGGGATTCTCCTATTTAGCTCAATATATTTTCCGAAAAATGTACCCAATCAATAAATTGATGGGTGTAGCCTATTACTTCATGGTAGGAGATCATCAGGAAAAATGAGAAGTGAATGCCTCTCAATAAAACATATAGATATAGATACTTTACTAATGAAAAAGTATAATTCTTTAGATATAATTATTTTCTGCAACAGTTCAAATGCTTTTCAAAAACAAAATATACCCCTTTCAATTCATATAAGTTATCAAATATCATCAAATCCAATGTTTAGGGGTAGATAATTTACACTTCTAAAAAATACTGCCTTTTGAGAAATGTGTCAACCTTAAAAATTAAAGAAATTGTAATAAGCATATACATGCTTTTATAATTTTATTGCTTATCTAATAAAATATCGCCTTTCAACTCTGGGTCCTCTGATTGCTTCATTTCAGAGTGGGATGCAGAGGCCAACGACTTCCTTATCAAAACACATAACGCATCTTTATCTTCAACTTAGTAATTGTCAGTAATTTTCTACCGTTGCATGGGTTTTACTAGAGGATTCGTGGTGCAGCGGCATTTTTGTGATCTTTATCTTCAGAAATGCTTGTCAAAATTTTCCTATTGTTGCTTTTGAGTGAGTAGTACACTTTTCAGTATGATGCGAGTCAGTTTTTTACTTGTGCACTAACGAAACAAACGTTTTTTTGTCTTCTATATATAGTTATTTCATTTGAATTTGGAAATTCTAATCAAATATTATTTCTGTTTAGACAAACCGAACAATAATTTAATTCGGTTTCTGGAGGGCAATGAACTTTAACCAAGATATGGTTTTGCTGTTGATCCCGAAATAAATTTTAGATATTCTATTTGTTAGTATATTTTTTGATTTTGTTCTGAATCAGAATAAATATGAATTGTTTTTTTGCCTTCACTCACTAACTTCTTTTTATTTTTAGCTGTAGAATTATGTAAGGCATGCGAATCAGACCAGGTGAAACAAGGATGTCTGATCAGAAATCTAATGTGTTCTTGTGGATATGGATGTGTCTCAGATTATAGGTATGACAACATTCAAGAATGTCAAAATGCTCTGAAAGGTGAGTTATTTGAACTTTATACTAGCTATACTAGAAATATCAATTCAAACTGGTAACACATTTTGTCAACAACTCTCGATCCACGACACAATTGATAAAGAAATTAATATTTCAGCATTCCATTCATAGATGTGCCGAGTACCTACAATATATTAGTGATATTGCTTCACAATATCAAGTTGGCACTTCAATTTCAAATATTTTTTACATTCGGAAATAATTTGATAGAAGAAATATTTTTAAAATATGGTCCATAAAAATTAAAGATTTGAACAGAATACGTGTGACAGATTTCGATCATTGTACTTATAATCTATCAACCTATGTAGAAACTTTTGATTCAGTCTCATTACTCTTGCCGATAGTTTTTTACAAAACAAAAGCGAATGAGTCAAAATTAAAAATTGAAGTTCATGACATGGTTGTATTGGACCGTCGAATTGGTCTAAAAGTATATTCTAATGTAGGTAATGTAGGTATTTCAATGTTGAAAGATGCGGACTTTTTGAGCCGTGTTGTTACTGTGGATGAAACTGTGAATCAAACAGTTTAACGAAGCAATTTTCCGAGTTTGTTGACCTTGGTTTGCAGGTTTTCATGTCTGATATTTCATTTATAACTTTGGTAGACATTATCAAAGGCGATAAAGAATCCGGCGGTGTCCTGTTTGCTCTGTGATGACAGCTAGAATACTTTGTCCGTTACCCCATCGCCGGTTATAGTGTATACCGCAGTTGTAGACGAAACGTCAGACATGAATATTTTATTTTCCTACTTATTATATGAACTTCGAAGGCTACGCTTTATTAGCAGATCTAGATATATTCCTATTTTATGAACAAAAATTAGGTTGTGACGATATCTGTTTGATGTTTAGGTAAGAAAAAAGACCTTTGTAAAACCCACAATCCATGTTTACACAATGGAACATGTATTCAAATTTCCCAGCAACCAGGATATAAGTGCAGATGCGAAGGAACTGGCTACTTTGGACTTCGGTGTAGCAGAGGTAATTTTTTTATTTGTTTTTTTTTACTTTCCTATATGTTTTTTTTTCTGAGGTAATTATTTGAAAGTCAAAAGTATTGCTAGAATTACTAGTATGCTTGAGTAAAATAAATAGGGAAATGCTTACAGAATATCTCAATACATCAAATTCTGGTTAGATCAAATGTCAAAATGTGAACTTTCTCTTCAGTCTGTTAATATTAAAACATATATACTATTCGATATAGCAAGCATTCGATAGTTAGTGAAACTTGTTGATACTTGAAAAACTTTACATATCAAGTGCCAAGAAACTTTTTATTTTTTTATCAAGATATCCTTTGTATTCAAGAAGATATTTGTAATTTGATTTCAGTTTTCGATCAGTCCATCAAGTTAGAGGTTTTCTAGACTCTAAATCATAACAGATTGATGAAAACAGAACCAGAAAACAAATTATAGGAAGTATAGTAAAGAAATAAAAATAAATCTGGGGTACCTAATAACGTCCAATTCCAAAATTCATTCTTTATGCAGAACGATATAAGAGTAATTTTTAGTGCCTATATATGAACAAATTATTGATCCATGCATTTGTATTGACTTGATTTGAAGTAACATGTTCAAAAAATAACAAATTTTTATACTGGAGTACCGAGTCAAAAAATAATATTTAAAATAAAAAAAAATGTATGTCAGGGCATTTGTGCAAAAACTTTTTTCCTTGGTTAATTGTAGTTATTTTAAATGCATGTAAATATATTGTTTGCATGTAGGATAGAATTTGGAATCTTTGATGATTTCATGATGATACGAACTTTGTTAGCGAAACGCGCATCGAGGGACGGCATTTTCTTCTAGCAAGGAAAAAGTGTTGTCAATAGACTTTTTTACGATTTGGAAACTTATTTTGAGTTAAGAACGAAATTGTTTTATACCTGACTTTCAAAAAATAAGTCAGTTTTGAAATTATTTATGATCGAGGTTCTAAACAAAAATGATATCATTGTGATAGAGCTCAAAATAACACGTTTTATAGTTGGACCGTGAACTGCATTTATCATTGACTAGAATAGGAAAGCGATAAAGTAATAAAGCAATGATATATTGATGATCGCCTACATTATAAGAAATTAAAATTGATAACCTTTTAATCTCTATATAGTTTGTTGTAAACTCCAGTTCAGAAAGCCACAATTGATTATTTTCCATTTATTTCACTGTTTACAGAACACTAGGTTTGATCTAAAAATATTTTCATTGTATAAAGCGATTTTTTTGTAAAATTTCATTATTATTCATTCATGCATCTGAAAATAATGCTATATTCTATTCTGTATCCAAGATAGGAAGGGCCAGTATGGGAAAACGGGAACCCTGGGTTATACAAAGTCGAATAAACTTAGAAATAAATGCCCATTTCATAATGTATAAAAAAGATTGAGATTGAGGAACTTGTCAATACTTCTGAAGATATTCAAAAAGAACCTTTATTCGCCAATTCCGTTTTAATTGTATGATGTTATTCGACAAGATATTAAAAAACAAGTCCTCATTGCCACTTTGGGCGCAAGTATAATGCTTTGGGTGTGTCCGATTTTAAAAATCTGGAGCCGAGCGAGCAGATGCGATACCACGTGATCACAGAGCCAACGGCAATTTGACATTTGTGATATCATTTATCATCACAACCTCAAACAAATGATCGATGAAGTATTTTTCTACAACAGAACTACAATTAATAATGTTCTTTTTGAAATGCAAATATTGTTATACATCTATTCGAGAATGATTTTCGTTGAAGAAGTCATCGTTATGTCAATAACAATTCACCAATAGTTAATTTTTCAAAAAATACTTCAAACCCAACCAACTATTTTAAATGTAACAAGCAACTATCTGCATTATCGAATGCTTTCCAAGCAAAGTCAGCTAATCAAGCGCTCAGATTTCTATTAATGGAATATACCACGCTATACAAGATAGCCTTTACAGATATTTAATCACGGGAAAACCATTACTGTCACTAATTTTAGTATTTTATGTGAACGGTAAAAAATAAGCCGTTATTGGGACAGCTTCTCTGGTCTATCATTTAAACAGTAAATTTTGAAACGTTACTTAAGTAAGCTCTGAATTGAGTAACTTTTTCCTAATTCAAACAACTTTAAATCTCTCACGGTTCAGATTTTTCCATGCCGGCTCTCTTTATCTTGGTCATATTGCATTTTTCTGATTGACTCAACCGTTACTTGAAGAAGATCCATAATGAATTCACAAACAATACTGGAAACGATTTGATTTTCACAAACTTAATTTCCAATAGTAACACATACTTCGCTCTCAGTATGTTATTCACTATAAAAAAGCTACTGTGATAGCGAAACATGTCTTGATACTATTGTAAAGGAAGTTTGTGAAGATCAAATCGTTTCCTGTGTAGTTTGTGAAATATTGTAGTTTGATTTTGTACAGTAACTCAAAATCTTTTTCAGCATGTCCAGTAGTTGGAGCAGGAAGGGTTGCTACGATTATTCCCTACGAGTGTATTGTAATATAAATAGAAATAAAATTAGACTAACACTTATTTTTATCCATTACTTTCCAGTACCTGTATCATATGAGTGACGATCTGTACAAAAAAAAGGCAAAACTGCAATCATACAAGTCACACATAGTAATGATCGTGAAAATGATGACATCTCTGGAACAGATTAATATGAAATTTATTTCGAAATATTTATTTTCTTATACGTATATATCTCTCTTCGATAGTTTTCACTTTTGATTTCTGTTAGAGTTTTGATATATGGGATGTTTCTTCCCCGTTTGGGGCATTGTTCACGATATGGAGTTGTTACTAGTTAACAATCTTCCTCTGAGACAAAGGTTTCATATATGTAGCGTAGTCTTATTGAATTTAATCGAGTCCTAGACACTTTGCTGTCTGGGTAGGATCTTTCCTGTACTGTACTCGAAACCGCGATCTGCAGGTGATCTACGTGAATAATTTCATTATAGTCCTGCTGCTGGATGAACGAGAAACATCTGCGAGACTAGCCTCTGTGAGGAATCTTGCGTAAATATATGTCGAATATAATTCAATAACCAGCGAGGTATTAGCCGGAAAAGTAGTTCTTTTTCCGCAGATATTCACCAGAACCTACCGTGTAGCTAGTTGGGAGATATTAATATTTCGAAATATTCATTTCTTTATAACTAAAATGCTGTCAGGAAATGAGTTCTTCACTTCCAAAATATCAGTAGATGCAATGATCCTATCACATATGGATCATTAAGGCAATGAGGAATAAAAAGGGTATGAGATTCTAAACTAAGACAAAAAGCCATAACTCAAATCCGAAAATTTCAAGTTTTCTTATAGAATGTTTATTCAATCAACCAATAGATGGCATTGTGGAAATTTGACATTACTATATAATTTATAAAATTCACATTTTCTTAACGAAAAATCTAAAATTTAGGAGTTTACAGCATAGTTAGTTTACAATGAGTATTTGAAAAAAGCAAGTACAACAAAAAATTGAATACACTGATGAAAGTTTATGTATGTTTAATTTTCATCAATGCATGAGAATAGCGTCGTTAAACTATTTGAAGTAGGAAAACTGCTCATATTTTTCCGATTTATTTACTTAGCAACTCGTTTTCAATATCCTGCTAAACAAAAAAAAATGTGTGGAAAGAGATCATCTCAAAAAGCTGTCAAAGCTTCCAAAACCATGTTTTTGTGGTTGAACACAATAATATATTATCAAAATTGTACTTTGAATAAATCAAACAATTTTTTCAATAGTATTCACTTATATATTTATTTCCTTGAAATTAAAACAATTTACAAATAGAAGATAATCCACATTCAATTATTTCGTTTTTATTTCAAAAACTGCACCACAGTACCCACATCAACGCATGTATAAAAATTATAAATAAATAAAAGAGGTCGCCTAAATATAGTAAAAATACATTAGAAAATATTACATCAGAAAAAAAATTACATCAAATGAACACGATAAAGTTTTTTTTTTATCGAGGAGACATCATTATCACAGAACACAACTAGTATTTAGCAAGAAAAACTGATTCGAGACGAGAGAATGATATTTTAAAACAAACATTTTTCACCGCGCCTTCGAAATCAAACTTTGATCCTTAAGTCATTCTTTTGAAATGCTTGAATTTATTCGAAGAAGTTCATATTATGGATACTGGGAGCTGTTGCGGGCACTGGCAGACTGCAAACTAACGTTACACCTAAACGGAGTCTAAATAAAAATTACAAAAGGTCTTACAATGTACAGTTTACTTATGGATGCAGTCTTCTCTAGATCATATTCTAATATCTTAACTCTGTATCCTTATAATAAATTCATTGTATTTTATATTTGTCAATGGATTATCATTTTTATTTTTGGTTTTCAAGCAGTGTTCAATCTGTTTAAATTCAATTTTTTTATATATTACGCAGCATAATTTTTGTTCAAATTTCAACACGTATAAACATTAGCTACAACTATTTGGTGTATACGTTAACCAAAAAGAGTTCCTTGCCCTCATTTAGACTTTTTTTGTTGCAACTCCATTTCCGAACAATTCCAGGCAAGACTATCGAAGTTGTAAGCTGAAGCATTCCTCAAAGCCAAATTGCTCAAGTTGAATATTTTGTACTGATTCAGTTTACTTTCACGTCCAATTACTGTTCACATTTGCTTTTATCAAATACAACTTGGAAATGATTTCGACTTTTTGAAAGATGATGACGTATCATAGACAAAAACACCTATTTTGTCATCAGCGATATTCTTGCCCGCAATCATGAGATATTGTTCTTACATACAGACTTACTTTATAAAATACAGTATATAATTCCAACTCCATTGCTAACAAGAGAGTAAGTTAGTTGCTACAGTTTTGTAAATGACATGAATGAAAATGACTTAATGTTGAACATTAAAATTATTCGGGCACGGCACCTGGTATACGAAGAGTACGTGCATCAGATGAGAATCCCTTCGAGCCGTCTGGTCCTTTTGGTTGACGCATCAACGTCAACTTTGGCCCAGTATCGTCTACCGATATGGTGCGCAGTCTACTTATTAGTCTTTCTGGTCTAGCTTGTACATCACTAGAAATGAGAATTGATATTGGTTTGGTGTCATTCATTTTGAAAATGTCTTAGTTATTTGATTTTTCAATATACAGCTTCATTATCCCAAAAAAAAATTGCCAACAAAGCTAAGAGGATCTTGGGTCTCATGAACAGAATAACTTTCCATTTCACAAATATATTCTCATTAAGAACTTTGCATCGTATACTTTTTCAATTATGACAATTTCAAGCAAAATATATTTTTAGATTATCAGCAAACAGAGCAAATGCTGAATTTATCCCTATTTCTCTTCATGATATAATAAGTTGTAAGCTGAAACGGTCCCCCTCTTCAACATCATCTATAACAGTTGTCATTAGCTTGTGTTCATGTTAATAGCTACCAGAGTATCACGACGGATTCAAGCCAATCTCAACTAGGTTTATTCTGACAATAAAAATATCTAATCAAAACTAGATTAGAACTCAAGACCCAGAGTCGAGCACCAAGCACTTAATCTCTGCATCTTATTAATATTCACATCTATTCAACTGAATCTCTGGAAACTAAATTTATATTTCATGTAGATCAGGCAGTGACATTTACTTTTCTGATATTCATAGAGAATGCAGTATCAGATTTGAAATGGTCAATAATTATCGATAAGGTTTTTGGTAAATTATATGATTTGTATGCATTACTTGAAACTGAGGTTTTTCAGTGATAATAATAATAATATTGATGAAAAATAGAATTGGACCAAGTATAGAGAAAAATTTCTACCAATGATTGATCTTTAATGACATCAAATGATGAATAGCTGAATGGTACAACTGAATGTGAAACACAGCTCATGTTCAGTTCAATTATTATAAACAGGAGAAACTGAAGAACAGATAAAATGACCTACTCTGGTCAATGAGAAGTACAAGAAAAGATGTTTTGTAATGAAAGCTGATGACGTTTTTATTTTACTGTTCGACTTAAAGCATATTGATTCAGGCGTGATTATATTGGTCGATTACCTAAATCAATACAAACACACTTTATGTAATTTACCTAAGCCAGATACAGGTAATAGCACACCAAACTACCTGAATAGTCAACATGAATACACGTTAAGCATTCGTAATATCCAGTCATTGGATTTTGCCTGACAATTTGAATGGACAAAATTACCTCGAATTCATGATAAACGACTTGCCAATGTTACTCTATGATGCCGAAGTGTCAATATTGGACACGGACAGGCCGATCACATTTCAGCAAGATGAATGCCCAGCACATTGGGCTGTAAGCGTCCGCGAACACCTGAACCGCTGTTTTCCTGGCAACTGGAGAGACGGATCCATCCCCTGGCCTGCCAGATCACCCAACCTGACTCCGTTGGATTTTTTTGTGTGGGGTCGGACGAAAAAACTCGTATACACAACAGAAATCACCACGAGAGAAGAATTACTTCAGCGAATAGAGGCAGCGTTTGAAATTATGAAACAGGTAATGCAAATGAAAGTAACCACAACTGAAGTACGAAATCGTTGTAGAAAGTGTATACGCAATGGTGGAAGACATTTTGAACACCAACAATAAATTTTTACAGTACAAAACAATTTTTTCTTTAATTCCACAAAAATCCATATTCACGACCTTTAACTGGTTTAGGTACCCTAATTAAAAAAGTTCAAGACTAAGCTAGGTAAATGATACCTCAAACGAAAGAGCAGTAACTAAGCATGTTTTTAAAGGTGTCTGAACACCTCTATGTATTTTATTTATTTTTTTAATTGGCATTAAAGATCAGATTTTTTATTTTCTTTCTTTTTTTGTAGAGCTTAAATGCTCTGTACATAACTTTTTTGGACACAATGGTGCTTAAAACTACTTTAGTACGATTGGGGACACATAAGACTACTGAAATAAATTTAAAAAACCGGACATTTCTGTTAAGATTAGAAGTTATTAGCATTTAATTGACCAATTTTGGGTTTTTGTACAAAAAATCGTAATAGTTCTCTTAAAAATCAAAAACCCACTAGAAAATAAAAATGTTTGTATGAATATGTTCTACATGGGCTAGTGTATCACCCCCTTAAAGGTTTGCACCCAGCTACCAAACACCCTGTATTTCGAGTTGAATTAGCCACCTATCCAGTAAAACAAGAAGTACAAAGAATAGTATATAAGACAAACTAAGTGATTTCAACAAAGTAGTACCATTGTCTTTAGGCAAAGGTAGTACTTACATTATAAAAAAATGAACATGAGGTTGAAACAATTGACGAGTAGATATCGAAAATCATACAATTGAATACAAAACGCTTTTTTATATTAAGTCGCGACAGCGAAACCTCAGGAAGAAATTCCAAAAATCCACAACCTTCAAACCCGGAAAATAGTGACACTGAATCATCAAATACTTTCCACAGATGCAAATATAACATTTTCAAAGATACTAACCTCACTTTGACAACATTACAAGCCGATGACTTGCCACTTCTATGATTCGTCACAAGCACAAATTCCACAGTGTCTCCTACTTGAAGACCTGCGTTGTCTTTAACTTCAGTCATATGGAAGAATAGCTTTTTGCCTTCTTCAACTTCATACGCCAAAAATCCAAAGTGACCTTTGATAGCATCCACAGTGGCCCTCAACTTTTTTCTCACCGCCACAATGTTGGCAGCCCTACCTGTGGAATCTACTTGAAATTGAACATGGTCTCCCACTTGAAGCAGTTCTCTTTTATTGACGAGACCCATGATACCAAATTCATACTCCATCGGTTTTTCATTTGGATCATCGCTTTTGATTCTGATTAGTCCAGAATACTCAGTCTGGTCAGGATTAACTGATCTTAACGGTCTAACAATTGTTCCTTCTAGAATTTCTCCACTGAACGGAGGTAGAGAAATGGTTCCCTTTGGTACAATTTTGACATTTTCTGCAGAAGAGCAAGACCCAGAATTACCTCTAGTCCCCAGATTGTATTCAACTTCTTGACCCAGTTCCAAAGTAGGGGCTTCACCATCAAAATTGCTATAAATATAAAATATGTATCTTAGGAAAGTTCTACAATTACTTTGCAAATATATCAGTACAATATTCAACTACTTTTAGTTATTTTTCACGTCACGAAATTCATCAACAGAAATACAGTGAAACATTTCTATAAAATTGGATATTTTATTTTTTATATATAGAAAATGGGTAATAAGTGCCATTTAATTGAAAACCTGACCTCCCAAGACAAAAATTATCATTATGGAGACATTCAACTAAATGGCATCTGAAAATTTCATGAAACTTTAGGTGTGCAAAAAATGCAACAGTTATAAATAATCATGTTAAAAAAGTAATAAATTTCATAAAGGACAGAGTGAAGAAAGGTCGAATTCAGAGAGGGCTGTTTGATAAGATTATTCAGAGTCATCAGTGGTAAGTTTCATCAAATGAAAATACACTCTGGTACATCTCACCTGAAATGAAAAAAAACTTCTTTATCATGCTGAATGGTCTCAATGAACCCAAACCCATCTTTCAGAGCTGCAATAAAACCTTGATAAACTTGTCCGTTGTGTCTAGAGACTGCATGTTTCATCCCATTTGCCTGTGTAGCTGGCTGTATTATTTCTATATCTGTTGCTATCAGTTCCTTGTTTCGTTTAACTTGATTTATACTGAAACGAACCTGTGAAATAAAGTAATAAAATTCTACAAACTTTTAAAATTCTAAATTAAAGGATGAATGGAACTATTTATTCAAGAGAAGCTGCTATTTTTATTATGTCATTTAACTCATTATATTGAATTAAACTCATACGAATATTTTCATTGAAATATATCGTCGAAAGAAATGTTACATTTTGCCCGCGAGTTCTTAGAAAAATGTCACTCGATACAACGGAATTTTTTTTTTTTTATTTTTCTGAAGATTTCAATTGACTCACGAGATATTGTTAACAAAATTATATTATCTTGATTATAACACACACCTCCTGAATATTGAGAGGTTTCTAATTGTTTTGAAGTGTTGCAGTTTTTATATTAGCATATCCACATTGTCACAGATAAACAAAATTCAGGTACTCAATTAAGTTAAATACCTCTGTTATTACCTACAGTGGTGTTATATAAGGGCTAACGTAATCAATCATTTTTTAGTTTAGGACGAAACTACAGTAACGTTAGTTACAAATAAAAGTGGTAAAAAACATATTTTTCATTGATGGTAAATGAATATTATTATTAGGAAAGATAAAACTAACCTTATCTCCTGTTCTTGGAAAATGTTTCAAATTACAATCTTTGGAGTAGAAGGGAATTGTCTTCTTTTCGCCATCAACATTATAGGTAATGAGTCCGGACTCAACTGCAGCCTCAGCACTGACTCCGTTCTGATTTTTGATAGGACTACGATTGTTCCAGTTACTCAGAGGAATATCATTTGTTACAATACCCGTAAGATCATTCTCTATTCTAATTTCAAATTGTACAGTACCAGGCGGTAACCATTTCATTCTAATGGCACTTTGTCGATTATTCGAATACAAACTTGAACTTGTTTGATCCTGGACTACAGTGAACTCAAATTCGTCACCTGCTTGAACTATTTTGCTTCGGTCAGCATCGAGAACTTCGCTGAAATGGAAAAACAACCTAGCCTCCCGCTCGACACATTTCAAAAAACCAAAACCTTCCTTAATAGATACAACAACTCCTTGCTCTCGTTTCTCGCCAGATACCCTAGAAAATTAATAAAAACGTATATACTTTCAAAAGGACAAGTTTTCAATTCAACTTACTTGAAACTCTCATCTAATAAGATAATGTTAGTGGCTCTATCTAAACCATCTCTTCTGTCTGTGGCAACCTGGAACTGTACCCAGTCACCGTGGCGTAAAGTGAAATCACCCGATTGGTCTTTTTCGCTGAATGAAATTTCTACTTCTGCATGATCAGGTGCTCTAAATCTTATACGACCCGGAAGGGCTTCATTGGGATTGCGAGGACCCCGGTCAATAGGTTTCAAAACTTGGCCTTTGATGATTTCGGGCTTCACATCTTCGAATATTACTGTACCAGTTGGTAGACGAATGATGTTACATGCCACTTCCTTTCCCTGGGAACAGCAATTTTCATTTATCTGGGTATGTGCTTTGAAAGGAAACTTACATTGCGTGTTTGGATGATATATTCCACATCAGTTCCCAATTTCAATTCTTCTGTGGTTTTGGTTTCTGAGAAGTGAAAGAATATCTCTTTCACAATATCAGCTCTCTCAATAAACCCAAAGCTTTCTTTCATTGAACAAACAACACCTTGGTACTTCACCGGATGGGCTGGATTTTCCAGACGTACATGGCATGCACCAAGATTGCCACTAAAAATTTTATACCTGTTTAAACGAATATCTCATTTGTATTTAATGGATCCATGGACTCATTGGTTATCCCACATTCAAGTTGGTTATCCCAATAATAGTTGAATAAAATTATTATGGGGCAAAATAAGTCTCATTATTGCACTCAAAATTATTTTTCAAGTCAATAAATATCCTAAGATGAATATAATCTAAACTAATCAAAATACACATAATCGATGTCAAAGATAACTGTAAGCTTTTTATTATTTCTGCATGAAAGGACACAACACAATCAGAAACTTTAGTTTTGAAGGTTGCTTGGTCAATATCTTTACATTACAGAGGTTGAATCAGTGAAGGTCTAAGGAGCAGACATAATACTAATATTCCTGTCTGGTATTCTATATAATTCAAACGCAAACATTCGAACCCAATTCAAAGGAGAAGAAACCTCAAATTTAAAAGTTTTCTGAAAATTCCCAATAGAATGTTCAGTGGAACTTTGGAGTAATGTTTCTAACAATATGCCTTTGATAAACTAGTGATGCACTTTTAATCTTCCTCTTGAAAATGATCACTTGGTGATCGAAATACGTGTCGAAGTAAAAAAATAACGGTTTGGTGTTGGGATAAAACTCCAGTAATATGCCTTTGATATTTAAAAAAAGTGATTGCACATATCTCTCCGTGGCCATATAAAAAAGAGTGTAACACTAAAATTATCTGTGCATTTTTTCGAGTGGATAATAAAATAATATGAATTCTATATAGGATGTCCTTAAATATAAGATGATTGGTACCTGAAATAACAAAATTTTACCTGAATAATCTATACCATGCATACCATCTATACTATGCAAGTGTCTACTCTCGATAATTAGCTATTCTCAACTGTCCAAGAATTGTTAGATCTGCGAACTCGAATACGCCTAATATACCCCCTTTCAATTTAATTTTGATCCACATCTACATATTTATGATGTTGTGATAAATGATAACAATGACCTTATATTTTTATGACAGGGTTATCTTGATTTTGAAAAAGTCAGTACATCATTATCACAGTCTATACTATATCACTAATACCATAATCATCTCAGCTACTTATTTCCTTAGAATTCGTATTACTGCTCACCGGTTATTTGTCGCGATTTGGAAACTAACTTTATCACCAGATCTCAATGTGACATTTCCTTCAACATCATCTTTTGTGTAAGGCAGAAAGAAACATTCTCCTCGATTTTCGTAGCTGATTCTTCCAGTTATATCTCCACCTGAAGTTTCAGATACTCTGACTTCCGTAGTTACTGTTCCCGTTACACGTTCTTCACTCATTACCTAAGTAGAAGGTAGAACATCATTTGATATTGTACAATTTGATTGCTAGTTTGATAAGCAGAACTTTGAACCTTTGGCGTGAAATTAATCTACTGAAAAACTTTTCCCTCGCCAGAGCAAAAATGATGTCTCTCGACACACGTTTCGATGACCAAGTTTGCATTATCAGGAGGTAACGAGTCAATAGACAGGGTTTTTGTTCTGGTGGGGTAAAGTCGGAAAGTCATCATCATGGAGATGTCCAAGTCATCTCCTGATGATGCTAACTTGGTTAGCAAAACGCGTATTTTTGTTTTGGTGTGGGAAGTGTTTTCAATAGATTGATTGCTAGTAAATGCAACTCGAATTTCATACAACTTAACAATATTCATCTAATATTATTCATGCATAACAAGGGACTAGTGGTTAGGTTATGATGAAATTGTTTGAAAAATGAAATAATCTATCCAAAGCACTTATTCATAATTTTCCATTGCCATCTCAATGGCAATTATTTACTTTACCTTAGAAATTTTATGTGAAGCACATTGAAAAACAATCTATGCCATAAAATGGCTCAATTTCTATGAAATAGTTATTTACCAGGAAAATAATTTAATGATTGTTTATGAATAACAATAACATTCAGAAAACTATATGTAGCAAGATGATAATATATTCTTATCTTATCTTATATTCTTATCAAATCATTCATGTTTATCAATCATCCCACTCTATTATAAGCTCTGCTAATAATATTCTCTAGTAACTGTAGAATTGCATAGGTTTCTTCTATATTCGAATCTGGTAGCAAAAGTGATATGAATAATTATAGGACCATTTCAGTTCTTCCTAAATTTTCAAAAATTATCAAAAAGGCAATGAATAATAGGTTGATAGAATATATTTAGAGTCAATAAATTATTTGTATTCAGGTCAGTATGGCTTTTGCAGATCAATGATACAGTCTGCAGTAATGGATGATATTTCTAATATTCAACAATTAGGTAGAGATATGAAATGTGGATTATCTCTGGATTTGCGAAAAGCATTTGACACAGTTATTCATTATATTTTATTGAAAAAATTGAATAGCATTGGTATTCCAGGGATTATAAATAGACGGTTTGAAAATTATTTATCTAACAGAATACCTTTTATGTCTAAGAAAAAATGCCAGTTCATTGAAAACTATCACTTGTGGTGTTCCATAAGGGTCTATTTTGGTTCCAATTTTATTTTTGATTTACTTAAATTGTTTAAAAATTATTGTTGAAAGGAAATGTTAAGTTATACGCAGAAGACACAACATTACTTTTTTTTTTTTCTAGTGATACTAAACTAAACCTCTTGGGTGAATTATCATGAAAAGTCTTCTCTAATGTTGATAACTTAGAATAAAATTACAAAGATAATTTGACTTTTAACAACTAAATTGTTGAATATTGTCAAAATATAAAATTTTTAGGACTACACTGATGAAAATTTTTGTTGAAATACTCATATTGACATGTTAAAAAAAATTGGACCAATTTTAGCAACGATAATTATTATTATTCTATTGAAAGTTTAAAAATAAAATTTCAACCTTGCGAACTTCTTCTTGAAAAAAAAAACATTTGGTAATTAAAAAGTTATCACCCAACTCTTGAATTTAATTTGAAAAATTAATGTTCACTAATCAAATCAGGTTTCAATGATGGCTTCAAACAGAATGCTGTGCGTCAACTTAAAATTTTTATATGACATACAGCTAGCAAAGAGCCATTTAATTGGTAAATTTTAGAATGTGAACCTCTTTATTTTCGTCACTTTTGACTTGTTTGATATTCATTATTCATAAGACGACGTGATGTGTTGTTATCTTGTCTCTATAAATTACTCTATCACTTAGTCTTAAATTAAAGCAGATAATTTTGATTTAGAAAACAGAATGACATAATTGAGCTTTTCCATAGAAGAGTGTACAATGTGCCGCTGCGAACGTGAAGTCACAGAAAATATTGGGAAATTCATCTAATCATTAGGACAGATTCAAACAATTTTTTGGGTGGTAAAACAAAAATGAAATTGGAAGCTTTAGGAGGATAATTTCTTATTATTATTAAGCAAAACAGTTCAATAATATGATGTATGGAACTGAAATTACTTACTACCTCTGGAGCAATTTTGGTAACTGCACTGGCTATGGGTTTACCAGTTCGTCTGTCATATGTCATTTCAAATTCAACAGGATCTCCAATTTTCAAGTGCTCAATAGTACCGCTAAACTGACTGAAGTGAAAAAATAAACGTGCTTGACGCTCACAACACTGGATGAATCCATAAGAGTGCTAAAAGTAAAACAAACATGTATGAATATGGTTGACATTTCTTGTGGAGTGGTAAAGGATTGACAGAGAAACCTAAAAGTGGAAAGTTAACAAAGTAGAATGAATGAAGTAGAGGTCTATAGAACCAAAATATTCAAATGAATTCATCAGAAGACCATCCAGGCGTACCAACCATACAGGTATACCAACCTAATAGATGGATGGTTTACCTGCATGGGTTACCTATATAGCATAAATAGGGTTAGCTCGCATTAGTTTCTAGTTTTAATCTTCCTCTTTGAAGATGATCACTTGGTGATCGAAACACGTGTCAGGGTGTTAAAAATAACGATTTGGTTTTGGGAAAAAACTTCAGTAACTGGAGGAGCATTAGTCAAATGCACCTGACGATAGGAAGCAACGACCATCCAAAATAGAGAGAGAGAGAGAGAGAGAATCCATAACACTTGTCAAATTTTCATTATCAACACAATCTTTGACCAAAAACTCAATAATGTTTGAGATCAAAAAAATATACAATCATTGTTTATCAATTCAAGCTTAGGAAATAATATGTATGCACTTTTAATTTATATATGTCAATTTCTGTATTGTACTATACATCAAGCCTACTTTATCAGTTCTTGGAATCGCTACAGACGCTGGCTTGAACTGGAAAGAACATTGTACCAACTTGATCTCAAGTTATGTTTAATGTTCCCAAACCTTAGGAACATTCTGTTAAGTGAACAATTATTCGTTTTATATCATGCCCAAGTAACATCCCCATCACGATATGGGTTATGCTTCTGGGGTGTTTCCACTCGAACACCTTACGTATTTATTTTACAAAAATGCGTTTTAAGAATTATTTGCGATACCCTAAGAAAATCTTTCTGTAGACCGCTTGTAGACAGATAAGTATTTTAATTTTAGAAATGTGTGTATATGTATTCACAAATAGAAATAAGTTTACCAGAATTCAACAAGTCCGTAGTTATAATACGAGGAATTACGCTGATTTCTACATTCTCCACAGTAAATATGTTGTATCTTCCAAATCTCCCGAGTATTTGAAGATCTCCCGAAGATTTTCAATGAACTGCCCAAAAAAATAGTTCTGCCAATGTTAATATTTTTAAAACTCGCTTGAGAACATATTTAACTCGACAATACTTTTCATACATACTCTTTAGATCATAAGTGACTATATTATTTATTTTCAATTCAGTTTTAGTTTCTGCAAAAAACAGTAAAATACCAAAAGGGCACATGAAGCTTGTTTCCATCCCTTGAAAAAGTTACTTACCAGAAGTTTCTCTATGATCCCAGTCTCTCTGGTACCCAAATTTGAGGAATTGGAAGAGTCATTGTTATAGCTGACGCTGCTGCTGCTGTTTCCATTCGAATACATACTACTGCTGTTGTTCATTGAATTGTCGCCACTGCTGTTGTAAACATTGTTTGTGTCGATGGAAAATGTTCCGATGGGAAAACGTGGTGATGCGTGTGTCGTGCTTGAGGAGCCGTACAGGCCGTTGTTGTAAGGTGAAGACTTGTCTTGCAGCAACGGAAAATCACCAAAACGAGAACTTGAAGTTGATCGATTGAAACTGTATGATTGAGAAGGCTTGTTTGCTGAAAAGATAATGAAGATGGATAAAACAAATGATCATAATAATAATAATATTAAAACAGAAAAAGGGCATAATTCATTCATTTTCAAATATATGTCTTATTTTTCATTAACAACAATCAATAATTACTTTATTGAATGAGAAAATATTACTCCTCGAAGAAAAACTCACAAGTTTTATAAGCACAAATTCAATGTCCCCTCTCATGAACAAACAGATATTGTTTATGTATAAAAACATGGCATTCAGCGATAGCCTTGAATCCACAAAAAAATGACAGTTAAAAAAACAGATAAAAACTATGCTACCCAAACCAAAATAATGAGTAATCCTCTTGACAAGAAACTAAATATTGATAAAGGGGAAATTCCAAACATATTTAATTCACAGGGTGGTTCACCTCTCAATTTGAAGCAAGTTGGAAATGAAATTTTGAGAGTACAAACCAAACAAAAACTAAATGAATTTATAAATTTAAAAACAATGAGTCCTGAGGCAGCTGTTTTTATTCATGGTTGGGACAATTATTCTGACTGACAAAACATACAAAGGAAACCACCATCTTACCTCAAAATTGCTCAATCAGTTGACAAAAACAGTAAATTCCAACGGGCAAAGTCAAAAGTGTGGATGTATATTTATCGAGTAGAAAAAAAAGTTGAAAAAATTAATATTAAAAACTATCTGAACGAAAAAACAGCAGATCCCAAGAAGAACTTTATTGTGAAACTCATCAAAACTGACAACCATTTGAAAACGTTCATAATAGCTGCCGATTTCAAGTTTAAAGAAAAATTCTACAAACTTTTCTTCTGGCCTAGTGGCGAAGGTTATAGAAACTTTGACTTCAGAAGAGATAAATTCATTCCGGAAGACAGCAACAACCAAACTAATTCTTTTTTAGGGATAAATAATCCGGCAAAGAGATACCAAACAAAAAAAAACGGTCATTTGATAATTTTTAGTTCTATTCTATTCTATGAGGTGAATTCAGAATCTTCTAAGCCACTATTCCGAAATTCTAAAATACTAACGTTACCTTGTCTCTACATCTTGAACTTGATATTGTTTATAAAGGACAATGAAAATACGTTTCTGTAAAATGATCAAATACATGCACATGATACAAGGAATAAGGAAAATATTCATCTGCCCTTTTCCAGGCTTCTCATTGGTCAAAATTCCCCAAAATATGTTGGTGTAAAATGTTTCAATAAGATGAAAAATCTAATAGATATGAGCGGTAGCAAGTCAGCAGTTAGGACTAGAATATCAACATATCTCAGCGATAAAGCTTTCTATAGCATAGAAGAGTTCCTGGGCTCCTGATTATATTTTAAAATTATAATTGTACAAACCTCAACTGAATTCGTTGTGTAATTGTTATAATTGTACATTCTTATTATACTCTTTTTTATATATTTATATCACTAAATAGTGTCCCATTGCTGCAGTTGTACCATATTCCCACTTTATAATCCCTTTGTCCATCCCTATTTTTTATTTACATATATATATAACACTAGATATTGTATTGTCTATATTTTATCAATTTTAGTCAATCTACTTTATATAGGAATATATTTTTTTTTTGACTAGTCCGATAAGTTACATATTCTGTAGTTTTCACCACACAATGTGTATTCTTTTGTGATGAATAAAATGATTCTGATTGTTATGAAACTGTAGAGTTTCAATGACCAATGAAAGGGTTTGATTGAAATAAATATTATTTACGAAATCAGTATCAGTATTCACTTTTTCTATACATAAGTATTTCTGGAATCATTTCTAAACTTTTTCAATGCCACCAATACAATAGTCAATAAATGGGTTCCATATGTAACTAGCATATTCCAAATGCGAACTTACAAGTGTCTTTTATAAAGTGTCATGCCTACATTTGTTTAGAAATTTTTCCAATATATACCTTCACAGTATTTTTTTTGAAAGATGTAAACTTAGTTGGTGAAATGCGTCTCATGATCAGTGAGTGATTTGCCTTACTGTAAAGTAATTTCATTTTGTGTTTTGTTATAAATCATTAAGATTATATTGCACGCATAATTTGAAATAAAGAGATATATATTTTATAGACGGAAATATTTTCAGGAGATATTAGTTTTTGGGAAAAAGTTTTTTTGTTTGTTTGCCGCTTTTATTGTACAAATATGGAGTAGTAGAAAATCAAAAAGCTTTTTATTTTTTTCAAAAAAAGATACTTTTGATTATTACCAATGAAACTATCTTCACATTTCATACAAATTGAGAGGCTTCCATGAACGAATAAAAAGAGTGATAGTTAAAACTGAAAAAAAAAACTTTAGTGAAAACTTACCGTTACTAGTCATAGGCTTGAAATCTAAAATGCTGCTGTCTTGATTTGTGTCGGGAGGCGGCTGGAAGGATTTCCACTGAGGATTCGTGGACATGTTTTCAGTTCGGTACAATGATTTAGCTTCTTCACACTTCTTCTTATCGTTTCTTAAGTGTAGTGAATATCACAGAATGGTTAATCGGTATTTTTAGAACAAATACCGCACAGAGTCAATTATGGCAGCCGATACCGAGCAATTATTCAAAAAAATACCCACTTTAAAAATGATTCGATTCGCAATATACAATATATGCAACTGGCATCAACAAGTTCACAATACTTCATAAAGAAAAACAATCGAATTATAAAAAATACAATCCAGTCACTCAAAATTTGTATGAACGAATGAAAAATTAAATAAAAATCCTCAGATGTCTTCAATGCGTGCTGGGTGCGTATTGTGCTGTATGCTCATAATTTTTATCAAGGCCAGTGGTTGCGCAGGATACTGGTTACTTCGAATTTTCTATGCTAAATTTTGAGGTTGTTAGTTACACAAGCTGAAACAGAACAAAAACATTTACTTTTACTATAAGGAAAATATTCATAATAATAATAATAAAATTTATTTATCCTTGTTGACTGACATCAAAAACATTATACATGTCAGTATAAGAGATAAATGTGCTATTAATAATAGTTTAAAATAAATTAATTTGCTTAGACTAGAAGATATTTTAGATAGTCCGAGAGAAATTCACCAATACCATAGTAAGACTTGGATACTTTTAAAATTTAATGGTTTCATACTTCAGTGAATACATGATTTTTATGAATTCTATTAAAAAATTCAGGTGCGAACAAGGTAAAGTTGAATTTTCATCATCAAATTAAAAGTGATTGAAAAATATTCAATACATAGTTGAATCTAATAGGGTCTCTGAGATGAGACTCAATTGGTGAAAAGTGTGTTGCAACTCTGGTGGGTGGGAGTACACATATTATTATTCGTCATTTCCTAGGTTATCACAAAAAACGACAACAAGGATGCGATAAAGATCAGGGAAAAGCAAAAAAAGTTATGATTGAAGTTCAATAAGGACTCAACCGAAAAGCTGTAATATGTGCCCCTGAATCAAAATTTAAATAAAAAATAATTTAAACTATTTAAGCCATTGTGGCTGAAAATTCTCAAACCATGTTTAATCAAACGAAGGCGATCCTGATCATTTTGAGAATTAAACACCAATTATTGGTCTCTTAAGTGCATTTTCAAAGTTTTTCGAAATAATTGTTTGCGAACAGTTATTTGATTTCTTCGCATATCAAAAATTATTTGGCAAAAATCAAAATGGCATCTGTCCAGGAAGAAGTGACGAGATAGCTGAATAACATTTGCAACAACCTTGATGCCGATAGTGTCTGTTGTGGAATTTTCCTGTATTTATCAATGCCGTTTGATTGTATCGATTTGGAAATGATATTTTTTATATTAATGATCTATGTAATCTAGTAATAAATCAAGAAAAAACAAACTCAGTGTGTTTCAGAACAAATCAGGGCACAGATAAACAAGTCAATCTAATTGTTAATCAATAGGAAATATTGCCGTATAATAGTATAAGATGTTTGGATATTCTAATTGATGAAACATCAAGTTTTACTAACCATATAGAAATGATTTACAAGGATCTAAGTCGAATTTGTTATGGCCTTAGAATTATGTCACAAAGTAGTAATAATAGCATGTTTTAATCATTTTCTCAAAAGTTTGCTATCTCCTTTGCATCACCAATGAATGAAAATGAAGGTGATATTCAGTTTGAGCAGTATTCAGATAAATTGGAGGATTTGAGTGGTATGTTAGTAGTGTTTTACACTCATAAAATCACCAATTATCTGAAAGATTTTAAAAATCTTTGCTATCTGCGATATTTATTTGACACAGTCCAAATGTGACTTGTGGGTTGTTATAGTACACCGGTTCATGTCATCAAATTTATAGGTTTTAGTGAGTACTTGAAGAGCGCTATGGTAAATTATTAATGACCACTTTTCAATTGTCCATGCGTAAGTTGAGTCAGGTTGCTGGAACGAAAGTATCATTATCAAAGGGAAGTTGTACAATTAGGGTCTCCTGGGTTATTAATGTAAAAATCTACAAAAGTAGCTACAGCTGTAGCCACTTCTGATAGAACTTCATAATAAAATAGGAAAATAAATTGATGGATGCAGCCTTTACTACGTGGTAGGAAATCATAATGAAGAAATGAGTATTGAAACTTTCTATGTTTTTTACCACTTTTATTCTTAACTAATGTTACTGCAGTTTCGTCCTATAAGGACATTTTCAAACTTATACAATAAAACTGTATGTATGTAACAAAGAAAGTTTCAAGTCTCTTTTCTTCATTAAAATAGGAAAAACATTTTGGTTGTCATAACTACAAGTGCTATGTAGTCCAGGTCTACAAAATTAGCAGAATATTTATAGCTCACAATTTTTTTTTATTGAACTAAGAAATACACTAATAAATAAAATTTATGAAACCACAGTTATAATGGTAATCATTAGTTAGCTTGGAAGAAAATCTTAAAATTGATAATTATACTTTTTTATAACAACTTTATGTAACTATGTACTATAATCAAATGATCAGTATACATTCTCTAGGTGTAAGAACATAAATTAGCAAATGTAAAGACATGATAGGGTAATTTTTATACAGAATAAAATCAGGTATCATATACCAAAGTTTTTTTTGGAATACTATCAAAGATTCAATGAGATTTTCTTCATCAGGATACAAGACATCAGTAATAAATTGTAATTGACAAAACATACAATAATAAAACTATTTCACAGCTTTCCCAACTACAAGTGTTGTTATTTTCCTCAGATGTCTAATGTGATTGCCCACAGCAATATCTCATGAATATAATCTTGAATTTTTAGTTGAAATCTTGAAAAATGATCAGCAAAATATTATGATTATTACTATTTGTGATATATAAGTAACTGGATTCTTGGTCTTCATCATATAGATACAGGTTCTTATCAGCCAGAGTTCTTGAATAGAATTTATATAAACCGAAAACAAGTTGGTCCCTTGTAATATTACTTTAATAATCAAACCACTCAAACTTGTAGATTCATGTATTCGAATTCAAATATACGGTTAGATATCTTAGGTATTAATTAACATTTGTTGCAGACACAAGAAATGAAGAAATATAAACATTGTTCAAGTTGTAAATCACTAAGTATTACTTGCCTGAACAAAATAAAAACTGAATTGGAATAAAAAGTCCCTAGGCGGGTTAGAAAGTAAGTATTAAATTGTTTTGTGATGTGTTTCACTACAACATACATGAGTTATTGTACATTTACCCAAATAAAAACATTTATCAAAAAATTAAATGTGAATTAGGTTAGATATGAAAGTATATGTTAGAAAAAAAAATGACTAATTATTCCCAATTGAAAAATAGAAAGAAAAGTTATCAAAACATGAGATAAAATACATTAGTCTGCCACAAGACTACATTAGAAACGTGTATTTGAAATACAAAACGAGTCAAGGTAGAAAGAACAACGGTCATATTATCGATTTATTTATGATATAAAGTTTATTATAATTTTATATTTCAAGCATCTAAGAACTTTCAGCATGTATTTCACAACATAGAATACGTATTTTCATAAAATATTTCAACAAACAGGGCATTTGCTGCGTAGATTCTGTCACAGGAAAGATGAATTAAAAAAGGGTTAAATCAATTACTTTCATCAATTACGACATTATTACAATAATATAGAATCTAACTATGGGTTTGGAATGCGCGTTATAATTCAAAAGAGATTTCTAGTTAGATCTACGACATAATTTGTTGTATTTTTGTAATTATTTCAGAAATTATCAACTCACCACGACACAGCACAGCACTGACGACATGCCGCCATGTTGAATGTCAACATGCTACAAGAAAACAAAAACCGTCAAAAGAATTCACCTCATTGGTTGCCACCAAAAGCACAGAAACATACTTTGGAATTGAGCATATTTTTTTATGGAACCCTAGCTAGTTATTTTTGATAATTGAAGTGTTCACCTAGTAATTTGAATATTATCATGTCACGACTCGACGAAAGAAAAAATTATAAATGAAAAATAATCATTATAATGAAACTATTTAATGTGAAGAATGAAATTTATAAACATATTTTCCTATAATAGTACTGAAATTAAGTTTTATGTACAACGGTTGGATGCGAAGATCCGAAGCTGCATTCAGTCTGTATTTATTTTTTATGTAAGCTTGAGCTGAAAATCCAGTCTCACAACGGTGTCTAAGTTGTCACAAATGGAAGCAGAAATGAAATAGTTTTTTCAACAATTGCAGGGTATTTAGATCTCCGACAGAGCGCGCGGAACCCCTGTAACCCTTCTACGGAACCCCAGGTTCCGCGAAAACCATTTAAGAATCTAAGCTCTATAGTATCTCTAGTAAACGTAGGTACCTCAATATGAGCTCGTTAAAATTTGTAATGAGATTATTTTTGTTGCTTACATTACAGTACAGATAGTAGATATATCGATAGTCGTCACCTTTATATATAGACTAACGATATACAAAGCTGTCACCCATTCAGTATGTCACTATTTCTGTAGATGTTTATTTAAAATCTAATAAATTTTTATAAATCTATTTATTCAAAATTTTATTAAAACAACGATAAAAATAAAATTTCTATTATTTATTAGGAGCGAATTTTCAATACACTGTTACTGAGAAACTCGAAAGTCTCGGTCAATTACTTCAGCTTGCAGCTAGAGCTTTGCTGCGATTTATTGCTTTGCTTTCAGTAACTTCCGGTAGTTAAAGCCGTTTTACTGCTGAATGTGGCAGACTGTTATTACTGAATCCTGCCACAGGATGAAATTAAACCGTTTTTTCCTTCGTCGAATGATCATGCTTATTCCTATCTGACAATTGATAAAGAGTTTAAGAGCCGGTGAGAGATCGACCTTCACCCATAAGATAACTTGATGAGACATATTTTTCATCAAATATAATTTATCAACAAACTTGTCTATCAAAAACTGTTCATAGCTATTTTTAATTGAATTAATTTTGATCAATTTTTTTCCACCAACTTCACTTTTTTTATATCCGAATGAATTTCATCCCAACTGATAGAATATGCCTAGGTAGGATTGCCTACTTATTTCTGCGCATGGCTACCTGGCAAGCAGATATGAACAGGTAAGTCAATATTACTGCAGTAATATTCATTACTACACCAAAGGTTCCAAACAGTACATCATAATTAGGTAAGTCAATATAGATATAGTCTCAAGTACCTAATATTTGTTACTATGAGGTTTGAGGCTGTTAACGTTAGGAAGAGAATGACGTCACAAGATAACACATTACGGCTTTGCCAACATGTGCACTCTTTCGAACTTTCAAATTTTTTTGTACTGTTGATATGTTTTATTGCTATTATTCTTACTTAATTTTGTTATTTGTTGGTACTATTTCGACAATGCTAAGCGTATTGAATATACGCAGGTCATATCAAAAGAAATGATTGGTTCTTCTTCTTATTTTTCTTTTTCCATTAATGGCTTCAGCTGCCAGGGCTATCCAGCCAGGAGTTCCAAGATCATGTTGCTAAAAGAAAAGAAAGATGACAGTTTTCGAGTTTTTTTCGATTCGGCAACGTCTGAAATTTTACTCTCAGTTGAGCAACTTACAAAATGAAATATTACTAGTTTCATTTCTGTTGAACGCATTTCAGTGGGAATTTTAACGTTATGTTGGATATACAAAATTACCAAAAATGAAGTCATTATCTTCTTAACGTGAACAGCCCAGTGGAACAGCCATAACTACACCGATCTGTTAACCAATCGAAATTGATATCATATGTAAGATTTGAATTGAAGGGGTTATATTTGCTTGCCTGCAAAAAAACGTACATGAAATATTATTGCCAAGCTATAAAGTTTTAGAATTTGAGCTATTTGATAGGTGCGAGAAAAAAAGTAGAGCGTCCGAGCCGTGTGATAGAACAGGACACGACATAGCAACTGCACGCTACTTGACCAAGTGTGCATGCTCGCATACGTCGAAAATCGTTTGTTAGTGACAACTAGTGTCCGACCGAAAATTCGGTTTCGGTCGACTTTCGGCAAAAAAACCGGTTTTTCGGCGGCAAACCTGCCGAAACTACAACCGAAACCGAACTGCATTCGGGAGTTCTCGCGGTGTGATCGGTCATGTTCGGCGCGTTGATTTTCATACAAGCGACGAAGACATTTTGCCGTGTCCACGTGCCTAATCATGTCCTGACTTACTTTGTTTATTACATAAATATCAAGTACCTATTGTGATATTAGGTAACAACTTAAATAAGTAATTTTATGTTTAATATTTTTGAAAACCGATAATAATATTCAAAAAAAGAATCTTCACCTACTCAAATAAACACGTCACCTATTTTGAGTATTTTTAAGGTGCAATTAATATTTTTTCTTAAATAAGGGGTTGATATGTTGATTTGTTGATTATTAATAAGTGAAAATGTCGAAGACTACATAACGTTGTGATTTAAAGATGAAAAAATAAGGTTTGACTGATTATAATAACGTTTTCTTTATTTTTTCCTCAAATTATAATCCTTGTAAGGAAGTTTATTCGGTTTCGGCCGAAACTGAGACCGTTACCGATTTTCGGTTTCGGTCGTAAAAACCAGTTTCGATCTGAAAAATGAGTGAAAAGTGTGATATGACAAAACACAGTTCTATATCATGGATTTTCATATTCAAATAACCCCTAGTTTATAATAATGCAAGGTAAGGTAAGGTATCCATTTTTTGACGTTCACGAAAAAGTAAAGTATGAATAATTGCCATAGTGATTATAGGTTTTGGTAATTTTTGGATTGGCAGGAATGCATAAACAAATATTGACATCCATTTCCATAATCTTGACAGCAGCAATCACTCATATGAAATAAATAACTTCCATTTCTATATATTTTCAAATTCAACAATTCACTTTACTGGAGTGTTATAGCCAATATCTCTTCTGGAGATATCGATCCATATCTTTTTCTCAACAATGAAGTCGCTAACAATTTCACTAAATGTTCAAAACATATTTTGTTCATTCTTGTGTACAAAAATTGATCATCATTTTTCATTCTTTTATATAATATCCGTCAAAGTTCGTAGGCGCTTTCTGATTGGTCGGAGGTAAGAACGCAACGCAGAAAGTTGAAATCAGACAACTTTTTACCTTGCGTTACCTTGCCTTACCGACGTTACCTTACCTCAGTTTTTATCTAGAACGCAAGTGTGTTTTCTCAATACTTCAACTTTCTTACCTTACCATACCTCGTTACCTTGCGTTTTTATAAACTAGGGGTAACACTTTATTGTGAGATATTCACTAATCTTTAAAATTTATCATCGAAAAGGGTTGCCTTCTTTTTTGTCAAGTAAAATATGGTCTATTAATTATATTTTACATTATGAAAAATGAGAAATGAAATTTCTTATGTTTTCATACCGCTTGTATTTATAACGAATGCAATAAACTGAATTGTAATCGTTTGAAACTACAGTAATATTCGTTACAAATACAAGTGGCATAAAAACATAACAAGTTTTATTTCTCGGGAAACAAAGTTTTTGGCTTTCTACTACTCCATCATTGTGATCTTCTACCACGTAGTGACGACTACATCCATCAATCTTCATTTTACAATTTTACATGTTTATTTTCGCTTTATTTCGATTATTTTCGGTAATTTTAATAGTATTTTCAGAGAATGCCCTCTGTGGACCAAATTTGAAATTCTAACCAATCTGAAGTGTCGATATATTTCGTCTACGTCTACTGTCTCGTTATATTATTCATTGGCACAGAATCACAGAGTGACAGAATATTGGCTGTTACATTGGAGTCTTGGTTTTGATTGGAGATTGTGGTTTCTGTAAAATGTTTGTTTGATGAGTGGTATAAAATTGCTTTTTTAAATAAGAAAAAAGTTGAGTTATTGTATGATTATACTTCCGATGTCTGTATTATCAACAGCAATGGGAACAGAAGTTTCCCTTTATCATTGGAATTGAAATGTCTTCGATATTCAATAATTTTGCCCTACAATTCATACCAATAGCCTGTGGTTACACATATTCTATTTTTATTTTTGACTCAATCGTGAATATTAAGAGTTCGAAACAATTGAAACTTTTTCGGCCATAAATATTTCATCATAATGGAAGCTATATTTCATGAAAAGGTCAGTTTTTTGCAATTTGTTAATAGATTCTCAAGTACTGCTTATTTCAGCAAGAAGGTTCCTTGTGCGCTCAGCACTGTTTGAACTCACTTTTACAAGGACCGTATTTTACCGCCGTAGATCTGAGTTCTTTAGCTCAGAAGTTAGATGATGAAGAGAGACGAAGGATGGCTGAATGTGGAGAAGAAAGTGAAGAGTATCGCAAATTCTTACAGCAGCCATCTGGAAACATGGATGATAGTGGTTATTTTTCTGTACAAGTAATAAGTAGTGCTCTTCAAGTGTGGGGCTTAGAATTAGTGCCTTATTCGAGTTCAGATAAGAGAATCAGCATGAATAACCCGAGTCAAATGTATGCCTTCATATGTAATTATCGAGATCATTGGTTGACTATTCGAAAAATCGGGAACCAGTGGTTCAATCTCAATTCCCTATTATCAAAACCAGAATTAATATCCGACACATATTTGTCTTTGTTCTTGGCACAATTGATGAATGATGGATATTCAATATTTGCTGTTTTTGGAGACCTACCAGAATGCACTGCCGATGAAATTCTAAGAAATAATCCTGCACGTGCAATTCCTAGGCCTAGTCTGAAAGCTGCTTCATCTAATGAAAGCGATCCCGACGTTCAAGCAGCACTTCAGCGTAGCTTGAGAGACGAAAATGATTGCTATACTCCCGAAAATGAAGATAAGGATTTGCAGGAAGCACTGAGGTTGAGTATGCAAAATTTCAGCAACAGGCTAGAAGAAGATGATGAAGAAACCTTATTACGAAAAGCTATTAATATGAGTTTGGACTGTTAGAAATCTTTTACTTTGAATCCTTTTTGTATATATATATATTAACTGTTATTTTTTGTTGATATTTTGTAATGTTTCAGTTTTTATAAATTAACTTCATAATCAATGTCATTTTACTGTTCAATTCTAAACTAAAAATTTATACCTACATATTCACAGAATAATTTCTTATTATTTCATTTTCTATCAAGATTATTAAGATAGAAATATGTACCTAATTATAACAGTTTTAATCGTTTTGATTCATCAAAAATATATTTCTTGATAACATATTTTTGATAAAATTCAGATACTCTAGGCTTAAATTGCTGTTGGCCACCTAGGACCAATTTTTTTTCGTTTCAAGAGATATTGAATATTCACGAGAATTTTTTTTTTTTTCGTTCGCTAGTTCGTAATATTCGCTAGTGTTGTGATTTGGGATTTTATATCTAGAGTTGAAGTTGAAGAGCATAGCTATTTTTTTTTAGAAAAAAAGCTATTTTATTTTGTAGTTACTAATAAGTTATCTTTAAAATCAGAAGCTCAGCAGTAAGATGTTTATGCACTGATAATTCAAGAAATGTGCTTCTGTTTCGAAAATCTTTTAGTTGTTCAGAAGTTGCCGAAGGATTCCCCCATTACACCACTCTAGCCCAAACATTAATGAATCATTATTGGACATTCAGCTTGATCAATGCATATCTGAAATTAAATAGGTAATTTTTCAAATATATAGCGCCTTTGATATGGATAAAGATGAGAAATCTATAGGGCCAGTGAAAAATTACTTCTCCTGTATATTGCCAAAAAAGGGAAAATTGGCATCATCACTATGGCCGTATTACTCAGTGCTGAAGTCGTCTATACTAGTAAACGAAAATTATGATATTTTAAAGTCAGTGTGTTTCTAAACACCAGAACTGCAATAATATTCTCAACGTGCGTTTCATCAAACAAGTTGGCATCTTCATGTGAAATAGGCTGCTTCATATCCTGCAGGCGCCAACTTGATTGGTGAAACGCACGTCAGGAAGAGTGTTGCATTTCCGAGGTTTGGAAGCAGTGCTTGTTTTGGATTTATAAATGAAACGTTCAAAATCAAAGAGCCACTTTCAACAAATAACTATAATTTTGCTGAAAATATTAACTGACAGCTGCATAACCAAGAAATTCAAAATTCTTGAGCCTGAAAAGGTTAACTGATATTTCTCATCACAGGTAAGGTTTTTGATATGAGACATCTATAAGCCGCACCTAAAACCAATTGCTGGCGTGGCGCCGGATAGCCATATGCATGCGACTGTGCGATTTTCTTTTGACTAATTCGGCGTTCGTTATCTCTCTCGCTATGAGGTGTTTTCTGGCGTTTAATCGTATTCGAGCGTATATTCAAAAACGATTCGTAGTCATTAATAATAAGATTCACCAGAAAGGAATGATTCAATTTGTTTCAGATGTGGTGGAAGGTCATCTTCGTTTCATTCAGGATTGGAGTCCAGCTCCCTTACCCTTTTGGCTGATTAATTTCATATGTCATATTCAATTGACCTTATTAAGTGATGCGACCCCATGGTTGCCAACTGAGGAAAAATAATAACATTTGACATTTGCTAATGAATAAATAACCTATCTTTCTGAGTTACTTCTGCATTTTCATTTTTGGGACAGACCACCTTATATTTCTTCATAGCCGATTCTTCATTCTGAAGCCCCAACTTCATATAGAACGACTGAAAAACTCTTCAGACATGTTATGGAAATCAGTTTTAAATTTTTTAATTGGACTTACGAACTTGCTCAAAAAAATACGTGACGTTATTGGAAGAACACAGATTTTCCCTACCTCAGTTACCCTCTTGCCCATATTCAGCTATATTTCGTAATACCACTATATAACAGAATATTGGAACTACAACGAGGGTCCCAGGTCTTCTAGTACGAAAATGGAAATGTGAAATACCGTGTAGCAACCCTAGATTAGAAATTTTCAAATGAATCCTACATAAAGAAGTAGAAAGCCAAAACCTTTCTTTCCCTAAAATTGATCTTCCTAAAAATATACCTCTTTCAATTTGATTACGGATAATTGTTTTAATTTTCAATACGATAGTATCTTACGCTTTCTTGGGAATAAAAATTGTAATTAACGAATAATAATATGTTCAGATAGTATGAGTAACTTTTTTCTCGCTGTAGAAGTTAGAGTAATTTTGAATATACAGTGTAATTTTAAAATTTATTGATATATTCTAAGTAACTCGCAATTTATGATAGAAATTCCTAACGACACAATATTTTTGAAATATGCACAAAGTTGTTTTTTTCCTGTAGTTTATGAAATTACTATGGATCTTCATCAAGTATCGGCCGAATCAATCAGAAAAAAAACAAAATGTTTCAAGTTCTCTCAATTGAAAATTCAGAGATATAGATTATAAGGAACCAGAGGCCCATCACTAACCAAAGGTACTCAAAACTAATTTTTCATAAGTCTCGTTCTCGTTTATGTCAATGGTCAATATGGACAAAATTTAGGTTAACCTCAAATTTTGTACATCAAATATTTCAATCAAGTCGTGAAGCCAAGGGGGTATGTAGATCATGCCATCACCGATAAATCACTCATAAATTTCATCTGCTGCAATTTCTCTCCATTGGTCATAAAGTTATTAGTGAGAAATACAATTTGGAAGATTGATCTATAAATTTTGGGCCTGCAGAATCAAAGAACTTGAAAATAGATAAATGTTTTAATATTTTTTAAAAATTTAAATCAGTCAAAGAATTAAATCAGGTGTAAAAAGTTGACTTAGTCATATATAGAAATACCATTGTTCTAAACTATTTATGATTCAAAGGTCATTAGGAGCACTGAGTGTCAAGGTGAACTTCTCTAGTTGTAGAGTGCTGGAAAAATTTAATGAAGTAATAAACCGTTGAGTATAAGTTATAAGTGGGGAAATGATTTCAACAAAAGCAATCATTTAAATTCTGAACCTGTGCAAGTAACAAGTTACTTTTTAGTTTTGTGTTGAGTTTCCTCAAAAGTTATAATGGAAATTAGTTTTTTTAAATTCAATCTCTACATTACACTACTATTTGTGCTGATAGATTTATCAATTAGTGCAGTAATGAGAGAAATAAACAATTCTAATAGCACCATTTATGAGCAAGGCTTATACTCTTTGCAAGATGAAGTGGAAATCTTAACAAATCAAAATTTCAATAAATCAATTTTTGGTAGTGAACGAGCATGGATGGTAGAATTTTATAGCAATTGGTGTGGATATTGTCAAAGGTCTGCTCCAATATATAAAGCTTTCGCAGTTGATGTAAAGAATTGGAATGATTTAGTAGGAGTTGGAGCCCTGGATTGTGCAAATGAAGAGAATTCACCTGTTTGCACTTATTATGGAATATCGAAGTATCCCACATTCAAATACTTCCCTGAACAGTTTATGGCAGATTCAGAAAACTTAGGAATTCGATTAGAAGCAGACTCCCATACAAATGTAAGCGAACATAGAAGAAATCTTGTTACTCATATGGTGAAAGAACAATTTGAGGGTAGAGGTAAAATGCTTCCCAATTTGAAACCCTTCAATTACACAGATATTTCTAAAATATTTGAAACACAACGAGGTAATCCAATCTATGCATTTTTAATTGTACAAGAACCACATGATGACGTTGGGGCTTCCATCACTATGGATTTCCATGAAGTTAAAGATATAGTGGTGAGGTATTCTTATGTCAATGATACAAAGCTCAATAAAGACCTCTTTCCTGCTTTGTATGCCTTAGAAAAAGGGGGTATATTAGAATTTCTGAGTATACCATCAGCAGCCAGAGAGGGCTTTCAGATGAAAATCAGTCAATATTTAATGGCAAAAAATGTTACTGTTCCTAAGTTTTCTACTAGCCTTAACTTGAGTGGAAATAGTACCAAGCCACAATCATTGAATATTTCTGACAATGAAGTTCAACTGAGAGAAAAAATCAGGCAGATGGGAGATGTTGTTTTTCAAGTGGATTTTGAGAGTGTTCTTCGCCAGTCTTTGAAACAAGAGGTGGGCAGAGTAAAAGAAGTCACACTGGAAAAACTTGAAGCACTCAAAAAATATATAAGCATTCTAGAGAAATATTTTCCTTTTGGTGAAAATGGGAAGAAACTCTTATCCAAGATTAAAAGTGATGTATTTTCGAATGAAACTGTGAAAGGTACAAGTATCAGTAAATTGGTGAAAGATGCCGAACATCCTAGTCAGCGAGTTTTTTCTTCTTCAAAGCAGTGGTTGGCATGTAGAGGTAGTACTCCTCATTCTCGTGGTTATCCTTGTGGTATGTGGAAGCTGTTCCATTACTTAACGGTGAATGTAGCAAATTGTGAATCTATGAAAAAAAATTCGAATCCCAAAGTTGTATTGGAAGCTATGCATGGCTACATCAAATATTTTTTTGGCTGTGAGGATTGTAGCAACCATTTTTTAGAAATGGCAGAAAGGCGCAGCTTGAATAAGGTTGCTTCTTGGAATGAAAGTATTCTTTGGTTATGGAGAGCGCACAATGAAGTAAACAATCGATTATCTGGAGATACTACAGAAGATCCAGAGTATCCTAAAGTGCAGTTCCCTACAGCAGATCATTGCCCTCACTGTTATGAAGAAGACCATTCTTGGAATGAAGCTGAGGTTCTCTCTTACCTTCAGACAATGTATGACAATGAAAATATAAAATATATGGGTGTTGATCCACAAGTTCTTCACTTGGACATGTTGCCAAGTTCGGCTTCCATCAGTCTTCAAGTGGCAAGTGAGTATTTGAATTCTAAGTACTATCCGCCTTCAGACTCAATGTGCAAAATATTCTGAATCATAGTTGTACTCTATTTCTATTATTTGTTAATATATAAATATTTGTGTAACATGTTATTGTTTGAAATGTAACTAAATATTCTAGCACTCAATAATAAAAATATTCCATCAACTCAATGGGATCACAAAGCAAGTGGAATTTTTCTCTGACTTGGTACTTAGTTTGTTGTACTGCCATATTTGTGATTGAATACCTGTAATCATATAAAAAAAAGGGTTTATATACATTCGTTGCTCTAAATTTTCAAAATTCAATTGTTTTTATGAAATAATTTTTATAAACACATTTTCTAAATATTCAGCTTTATTAAAACCTTGAAAAACCATAATATAAATCATTGCTCTAAGCTAAATTCTTCTACAAAACAAACTTCTAGGTTCGCCCTTGAACTCCATAAATAAATTAATGAGGAAGTGACGTGCATTGTAGTTGGTAAGTGAGAGTGATCAAATATTTTCCAAAGCTCCACAACACATGCAGTTATTCTCTATAAAATTTATTGTCAATTTTCTGTATACAATGCAGATTTCAGCACATTAATTTTTCAATTGAAAATTATGTAAAATACTCAACCAATGAGGAGGTTACAATTAGACGATTGAATCTTGGATGAATTGATGATACTCTAAGATATAGGGCTTAGAATTATCCGAAATGATATTATTATAATGAAACCTAAAATTTTTAAACATTGTCTATACCTTATTTATTGGTAATCTTTGCTAATATCAATGATACATTTTTTAGTCTTTTTTATGTATATATGTGGATAACTTCACGTCAGTAAAAAATAGGAATAGTTCAAATATTAGAATATGATGAATTGCTAAATGATTTTGTTTTTTCCTTATTTGAAAGTATCCGTAGGTATTAACTTTTTGGCATAAAATCTATTTGTTTGCCCTCTTTAGATTTATTTAGATTTGTATGTTATCAGATTATGAAAGAATACATAATAAAAACCATTAGGTATCTTCAATTCACCTTGATTTTTTAATTCATGAACCATTTCAACTCGAAATATTTACTTCAATTTTAAAAAGAAAATCGCTTTTATTCATGTTTAAAATAAAGAGGCATTCAGTCGGCACATAAAATATATTTCTATCTGAGTAAAGATTCCACATAACTATAAAAACGCCCATCCTTCCGTTCGGACTTGATATGATATAAATTGATTTGAAATTCCTGAAGAATGTGTAAAAAATTTAAAAGATAACCTGAAAAAATAGCAATTTTATTAAGCAAAAAACTGAAATTACAAAGAAATAACATACAAGCAACAAGCAAAAAATAAAAAATTGAACTATTGACACGAGCTGAAAAATTAAAAAATCATTAACAAGAAATGAAAATTAAAAATTAAAAGATTCCAAACCAAGTTACTTCACGACGTTTCGATTGTTAGTATCCACAATCGTCTTCGGGTGATATCTGGAATTATTCCTTCAAGATCTGACTATTTATAGGTCATTCGAGTGCTTTCACCTATCCCTTCTTCCCTTTCTCCGCTTCATTAGTTTTAATGGGAGCTGATCGTTTGGCGGGAGTTGGGCGTCTTCCTCTTGATTAGAGGTTTCCATATGTTACGTATCTCTACGCTAGCTTAACTAAATGCATTGTTGGACAACATGTATGCGGCTTCTGTGAATTTCCTCCTAAAACAGTGTTCCTCCTTGTGGATGATTTCAGCTTGAGCCCACTCAATGTTATGTTGATGAGTCCAAACATGCTCTGCTATTCCGGATTTACTGGTTTCTAATCGAAACGTCGTGAAGTAATTTGGTTTGGAATCTTTTAATTTTTAATTTTCATTTCTTGTTAATAATTTTTTAATTTTTCAGCTCGTGTTCATTTTTTTTATTTTTTGTTTGTTGCTTGTATGTTATTTCTTTGTAATTTCAGTTGTTTGCTTAATAAAATTGTTATTTTTTCAGGTAATCTTTTAAATTTTTTACAGATTATTTCAAGTCAATTTATATCATATTAGACAATGGAAGTCTGAACTGATGAAACATTGTCAACCACCTTCAAATATAAAAACACCATTAAATTGTTTGTTAATCTATTAGAATTACAGGAAAACTATTATTTTTATTTCAGATGTTTATCTGGTAGTGTCAGCATCTCTGGTTTTATGGAGTTTGAGAAGAGGATAATCATCATTCAGTAATGTTTAATATACAAGTTAATATTTCCTCAGATATATAATAACTAATTATGAACTTTCATGTACTAGATGTCAGTATTATGGAAAAAGCCTTTTTTTATTTTTTTGACCTCAATATACTCAGTGATAACAGTTATATATTCCTTTTACTCATTTTTGAAACATTTTTTTATATTGCTTATTTTTATACACATTTTGTATATTTTATATAATTTGTCAAAAATTAAATGCATGCTTCCTTATGTACTTTTTACATTATTCAGATGCATTTATTAAAATATTACCCTTTGTGATAAAACGTGACTTAAAATGAATAATAAAATAAATGATTTTTAAAATAAAGTGAACTCTTCATTTTTATAAATTTTATATTCAATATATATAAAGTGACAATTTCTACGAAGGTTTGTCAAATTTTGGTAAAATGGCTGAATTGAAAAGAGTAAACACATCAATATTTGAAGTAATTGTTGAGAATTACACAAAAAAAATCATGTGATGTAAATAAAAGTGTTTGTTATATAACAAACGTCACCAAAATGTGGTAACATTGCTAAATCAAATACCGTACAGATATGAAGATGACTTTAACACCAAAGGTTCCAAACAGTGCATCATAAATGGAAAAGTCTGTTAAATGAAGGTTGTTAGTACGGAAATGCTGGAATAATTCAACCCAACAGTTATCAGTCGATACATTCTCGGCATTCCAGCCAGAGATTTTTTCATCTGTCACATAGTTGGAATTGAATGTAAACTATCAAAGACTTTCGTAACTTGGCTGCTGATAATAAACCCTTGCGTGATCAGTAAATACATTACTTTCTAGACCTCTTCCCACGTAGGCACCTTTGTTAAGTTTGCCCATTCAAACACTTACAGTTCTGCTCTAAGCATTCTTTGTTTGTTTTACAAAATGATATGCTATTTAACGGCTTGTATTATCGTTCATTTCTGAAACAGATAGATATCAAGTTGACAATGTTGTTGAATTTTAAAATAAGATTCGTTGATAGAAAAGTTTACGCGGACGCCACCTAGAGTTGACTAGCAGAACTTACTGAAATGAAGATCCAATGGAAATGTAGAAATTTTTGTGCCTATGGAATGTTTTCATGTCGAGGTTATATAGTTCACGCCTTCACAGATAGATGGCAAAGGAGGTCCAATAGCAATATAAAATAGCTCATTTTAATTTTTTTCTCAATCTATTTTGATACCAGATCAATGTAAATGGGTTCACATGACTATATACTTTATAAATTTTGAATAGTTCATAATTGAACTACATACATACAACAGAAGTACATCTATGTTGATTCTCTTCTTTTACTTGTATGAGACTGAAGCTTTACTTTTCATAAAGTTATTTTGTCTGAACTCGGACGTAATTTTACAAAACCCACAAAAAAATCATGATTACTTTCATAATCGATAATGATCCCATGTTATTCAAAGTCTAAAGTCAGAAAACCGAGATTGAAGTCATTGAATAAAATGAAGAAATCAAAATCATTGTGAAATGATATACAACAAAATAAATGTCAGGAATAATTCTCAGATGATGTGGTGCTGCAGGTTTTTCCGGGTTTTCCTGCAGCTGAAAAAGCAAATGCGCCACTGGAATCAATGAAGTCGCCCCGGAGCGCCAATTAATTTTTATTGTTGTATTTATTTTATTTTTATCGTTGTTTTAACACATTGTAATAATTCTGTAATCAAATATTCCAGTCATTCTCCCCAAAATATGGTAGATCGGTGACCAGAGCCGAGTTTAAACTGTGATGTGATCTAAGTTTCAACTGTCTCAGGAGCCAAGTTTCGACTGTGAAGGATGACGGGTTTCAATTTTGACGGGGGCTCAGTTTCAACTGAGGAAAAAGACCAGTTTGAACTGTTGCAGGAGTCGTGTTTCAACTGTGGCGGGTGCTGGCTGACGGGTCCCAAATGATATGCTATTCACTGGCTCGTATCACCGTTTATTCCTGAAAGAGATGGATATTGAATCATTAATAAATTGGTGGATGTAGCCGTCACTACGTGGTAGGAAATCATAATGAAAAAAAGAGAAATGAAACTCTTTATGTTTTTACCGCTTTTATTTGTAACTAACGTTACTGCAGTTTCATCCTATACGGTGTTACGGTTTCATTTTGTCATTTATTCTGTTTTGAGGTCGACGACTATCTAAACCTGAAATGAATACTTCCTTGAAAGTTTTGGGATATTTTAATACCTCGTCATTCGTTTAGTTCTCATTCACTGACAAACAACTATACAAGGATATATTCGAACGCATTAATTATATTCGAACACATATTCGAATCCCTTTAAGGATTCCGTGCTCCGACGGAACACGGAACGGTGAATTGACGACTTTGGTTCCGTGAATGTCTTGCCGCCGAAATTCAAAATTTGTTGTGATACTTTTGGTAGCCATTTGCTAATTTTCGAGTTTATGTCTAAACTTCTCGATTTTTCGGATTAATCAAGTATGATCATCTTTTATAAGAATAGGAAATTTTTATTCTTGGCATTTGGATGCTGGTAAAACATTCAACTCACTTGTTGGATTCAATTGCTTATGGAGAACAGAATCTTACTGATTTGAATTTTGGCTTCTTGGGACAAAAGTAAACCTATAGGCCACACGACACTACAGGCGAGTTGATATTTATCAACGAGACAACTCATATATTCAGAGAATGAGCTTGATCATTCTGTCCAGACTCCAGACGTATCGTCCCGGATATCACTTCCAGTGAACCGTTTCCATCTAATATGAATTGTTTCATTTTAGGCTTTCTTTCATCTGAATACCGCTTCCTCGTGTTAGTATTGCTATAAGACTAGACATCCTTGCATGAATGCCTAATACAGTAGTAGCAGTAGTTAGTAGTTAACCGCTGTTGTACCGATCACAATTGTTGTACGGACAGAGCACTGCAGACCTAAGTTTGTAACTCTAAAACCATTCTTGTTCTGCAAGCCACCTTGAGGGAGACACACACATATAAGCTTAGTTATTGAGATAGGGACAAATAACTTATCAGAGACTAGATTTTTGATGCTTGATCTATTATCTCAACAAAGATTTATGTTCTTCAAACCTGCCCAAAAGGGGAAGAATATTAGTGTAGGATATATGCTTTTATGCCTATGTAGATGAATTCATTCTCTCGACCTACTGTAAGCTGGCGATATAGCTATAAAGGGGTGTTGGTGAGGAAACTTTTTTGCAGTTTGAGTGGAACTGCAGTTCATCGAGCAATACATGAAGTATCAATTCGAATAGTTGAAGTGATGGTATAGTATTCCCTCAGAATATTCGGGAAAGGAATGTATTGAAAATGGCTTTCATGGAGAAATGGAGAGGACAATTTGCTGTAGAAGGAATGAGGGTTAGAGATAGAATTGTCTAGCAGTATTACCTGTTGTAATTTGTAGGAAATCGAACTGTAAACTCTACTGAACCAGGTTTTAATCATGAATATACAAACGATACATTTTATATGTATTAACAATGACATTAAAACTCATTCAATCAACAACGATTTCCAAGGAATCATAAAAACAAGATCAATCGAAATGAAGTGAACATGGATTACTTCAACACTCCCACTCTTTGTTCACTTCGAAGACGTTACCCACAGACCTTGTCGATTTGTTGAAAATTTTTCTCGTGGTAAGGGTTTGGTTAACATATCTGCCAACTGGTTTTCTGATTGGGTGTAAACAACAGTGATATTTTTTTCGTTTGTGATGATCATTATAGCTCATCAAGTTTATAGCACTTCTATTATCAACAAAAAGTTCCGTTGGATTTGAAACGTCAACATCAATTTCTTTAAGCAACCTTCTCAACCATATTATTTCTCGTGCGGCATCCCAAGCTGCAATATATTCAGATTCTGAATTTCACTAGTTCGGACTTCCATTGTCTATTATATAAAATGATTTGAAATCCCTGAAACAAGTAAAAACAAATACAGACCGAAAACAGGACAACTATGAAGCCACCAACGTCATCAACATGAGTTCCCGCCCGCTCACGGGAATAGAGGAATCCTTGTTGAGGAAAGGCCTGAATTTTGCCATTACGCCAACATCTGTGCCCACTTTGGAGATAATTACTGCAGTGGAATCCACCAGTTCCCTCATTGACCAGACCGAGGCAGAAGAGTTCAGATGGAAAATTAGAGAACAGTTGGATCGAGAACCAGTTCCAACATCTAACATCAGCAAGGAAGAACGTATAGCTCTGAACGGCCTACGTAGAGACAACACCATTAAGATCCTACCTGCAGATAAAGGAAACGCTACTGTGGTAATGGATACCGTTCTCTACGAAAAGAAGATCGAAGAGGTTCTGCAGAAGGGACGATACACAAAGATCGTACGGGACCCAACTGCATCATTCGAAAGGAAGTTGTACCAGATTTTGAAAAAACACCAAGTCTATTTTTCGGACAAGGAAAGATCATGCCTAACACCGCACCACAGTAAGCCCCCTCACTTGTATGGTCTACCCAAAATCCACAAGAAGGACGTTCCGCTTAGACCGATCATCAGCTCCAGAGATTCGGCTACTCAAAACTTGTCTAGATTTTTACTTCCCTTAATACAACCATTACAAGGGAAAACATCGTCTTTTGTGAAGAATTCAAGACATTTTGTCGAACTACTAGGGTCAATTGAAGTCACACAGGAAGATCAACTAATTAGTTTCGACGTGGAAAGCCTTTACACCAACGTTCCGGTCGAAGAAGCACTCCAAATCATACAGAGAAAGCTATCCGAAGACGGGAACCTGAAAGAGAGAACGAATCTACCTATAGAAGTAATTATGGAATTACTAGGATGCTGTGTACGAAACTGTTATTTCCAACTGAAGGACGAATTCTTTACACAAGATGAGGGACTGCCAATGGGATCGCCACTTTCACCAGTCATAGCCAACATATATATGGAGTGGTTTGAAACTCTGGCCATTGAAGAAGCCCACAAGAAACCTCGAGTCTGGTTGAGATATGTTGACGACACCTTCATAATATGGAACCATGGGAATACTGAACTAGACGCCTTTCTGAAATACATCAACAGCGTGAGACCTTCCATCACTTTCACAATGGAGAAGGAAATCCACAATGAATTGCCATTCTTAGACGTTTTGGTGAAGAGGACCGACACTAAGTGGGAAACATCTGTATACCGAAAACCCACTCATACGGGACAGTATCTGAACCACGAATCCAACCACCATCAATCGACAAAAAGAGGAATCATCAAGACTCTATTAGACCGTGCTTTTGGGCTTTGTAATACAAAGGAAGGTCTCGAGAAGGAACTAGACATCATCAAAAGTGATCTTCAGCGGAATGGATACTCCAAAGCGATGGTAGAAAAGACTTTGGCCAAAAGACAGCAGGAGCCTCGCAAGGAAGAGAAGCCGTCACAACCAGTGCTTGCACTTCCCTACATCAGAGGATTATCGGAGAGGATAAGAAGAATTGGTTCCAAGTACAACATTAGAACCTGTTTCAGATCTGGTAACACTATCCGTAGCAGCCTCACGAAAACCAGGCCCCCAAACGCGGACTGCGATTCCAAGAATTGCATTTACCGGATACCCTGTGAGTGCGGAAAATCCTATATTGGTGAAACTAAGAGGCCATTGAATATTCGCATTGCCGAGCACAAGAAGCACACACAGCGAGGAGAAACCAGCAAATCAGGAATAGCAGACCATGTTTGGACCCATCAACACAACATCGAGTGGTCCCAAGCTGAGATCTTGCACAGAGAGGAACATTGGTTCAGGAGAAAATTTAAGGAAGCCGCATACATGTTGTCCAACAACGTATTCAGCCAGGCCAGCGTAGATATACGAAACATATGGAAACCCATCATCAAACGAAAAATGACCAACTCCCGCCAAATCGGTCATCTCTCACGGAATCAGTGAAGCGGAAAATGGAAAGTAGAGAAAGTGAAAGTATTTCAACGACCTATAAAATAGTCATCTCTCGGAGGAATCAGTCCAGTCATCACCCGAAGACGATTGTAGATACCAACAATCGAAACGTCGTGAACTAACGTGACTTGGAATCTCTACACTTTTTTATTTTTATTATTTTCTTTTTGCATTCCTTTAATTTTTATTTATTCAATTATTATATTTTTACTTGTAGGTTATTTTACTATCATTTCATTTCAGGTTTATTGTTGCTTAATATAATTGTTATTTTCAACTATTTTTTTTTTTAATTATTCTTTTTACTTGTTTCAGGGATTTCAAATCATTTTATATAATAGACAATGGAAGTCCGAACTAGTGAAATTCATCACGAAACATTGTCAATCACCTTCAAACAAATATTCAGATTCTGTCGTGGATGTTGCAACACTTTTGTCGTTGAGATGTCCATGTAACTGGACAACCTGATAATAAAGTAACATAGCCAGTTGTTGAATATCTAGTATCAATGTCTCCTGCAAAATCTGCATCTGAATACGCTTTTAAATATTCGTTGCTCCCACCATTGTATAGAATTCCATAACTTTTAGTACCCTTTAGGTATCTGAAAATACGTTTGACTGCTTTCCAGTGCTGCTTTCCTGGATTTTCCAAATATCTGCTAACTCTGCTCACTGAGAATGATATATCTGGACGAGTGACAACCGCTAAAGACATGCTTCTCTGTACGGAATATTTTTCATATATTATTTTTCTTCCTCGTTTTGGGGGCTTTGAGCTGCATTCAGAATAACATTCATTGTGGAAGTCCATTTTGTGTCTCTTATGTGGTGGTTCCACATCATCTCTCTGGGGCATAGTCTTTGATGTTGACGGTCGGTTTATGTTCTTCAAACCTGCCCAAAAGGGGAAGAATATTAGTGTAGGATATATGCTTTTATGCCTATGTAGATGAATTCATTCTCTCAACCTACTGTAAGCTGGCGATATAGCTATATCAAAGGTAAAGTATAACTTCAAAACAGCGACGTCTCAAGTATCGAAGAGACATCCTCCTTTTTTCCTTGGGGAGCCTGGGTTCATTAAAGTCCCCTTAGAATTGAAACATTTGTGCTATAGGTGTAATATAATTTATATCTTATGAACATATTGGTATTGTTTACAATTAGAAAAGTGAAATCTTCTCACATTTGAAACTTTGTGGCCTCAGGAGCTCAAGGCTCCCTGCCCTGCCAGTATTATAGGGGGAGTCATATAATAACGGTTGAATAAAATTTATAAACTGACAGATAAATCAAGGGATTTGTTAACAAATTTGGAATCAACTGAGAAAGGTGTAGATGTTAGGGAAAGGAATTATGAATATTTTAACTGGATTCGAGTTTGATTCGATCGGTTACCGTTTAGAGTTAATTTCCCGTTTTTGTTTCGTATGCTATATAAGCTCCAGGGTTGATCAAGCGGGTGGCGCTCTACCCTTCATCTTATCCACGCCCTTCTTCACTGTTAAACAGCTGGCGGCCTACCCTGGGAGCTATGATCTCTCTCTATCTAGTCTAAATTTTATTTTGTTAAAAGTGAAGTTCACGCGGACGCCACCTAGTGTTCACTAGCTGAACTTATTGGAATACGGATCCAATAGAAATGTAGAAATTTTTCTGGCTATGGAATGTTTCATTGTCGGGGTTACATAGTTCGTACCCTCACAAACAGACGGCAAAAAAGGTGCCAAATCAATTTTTTTCTTTCCGTGATTTCGTTTTTGGAAATTACATCCGATTACATTACTCAAAGCATTGGGTATCATTATGAAACTATACTGTGACGCAACTCCCTCTCCTAACCCTTGAATTTTTTTAGTACAGAAGAGTCATTGTAGAAACCGAGTATTCCTATCGAGTATTCTAATTGGTTCGTTTACGAAATGATATGCTATTTTACGGCTTGTATTATCGTTCATTTCTGAAACAGATAGATATCAAGTTGACAATGTTATTGAATTTTAAAATAAGATTCGTTGATAGAAAAGTTTACGCGGACGCCACCTAGAGTTGACTAGCAGAACTTACTGAAATGAAGATCCAATGGAAATGTAGAAATTTTTGTGCCTATGGAATGTTTTCATGTCGAGGTTATATAGTTCACGCCTTCACAGATAGATGGCAAAGGAGGTCCAATAGCAATATAAAATAGCTCATTTTAATTTTTTTCTCAATCTATTTTGATACCAGATCAATGTAAATGGGTTCACATGACTATATACTTTATAAATTTTGAATAGTCCATAATTGAACTACATACATACAACAGAAGTACATCTATGTTGATTCTCTTCTTTTACTTGTATGAGACTGAAGCTTTACTTTTCATAAAGTTATTTTGTCTGAACTCGGACGTAATTTTACAAAACCCACAAAAAAATCATGATTACTTTCATAATCGATAATGATCCCATGTTATTCAAAGTCTAAAGTCAGAAAACCGAGATTGAAGTCATTGAATAAAATGAAGAAATCAAAATCATTGTGAAATGATATACAACAAAATAAATGTCAGGAATAATTCTCAGATGATGTGGTGCTGCAGGTTTTTCCGGGTTTTCCTGCAGCTGAAAAAGCAAATGCGCCACTGGAATCAATGAAGTCGCCCCGGAGCGCCAATTAATTTTTATTGTTGAATTTATTTTATTTTTATCGTTGTTTTAACACATTGTAATAATTCTGTAATCAAATATTCCAGTCATTCTCCCCAAAATATGGTAGATCGGTGACCAGAGCCGAGTTTAAACTGTGATGTGATCTAAGTTTCAACTGTCTCAGGAGCCAAGTTTCGACTGTGAAGGATGACGGGTTTCAATTTTGACGGGGGCTCAGTTTCAACTGAGGAAAAAGACCAGTTTGAACTGTTGCAGGAGTCGTGTTTCAACTGTGGCGGGTGCTGGCTGACGGGTCCCAAATGATATGCTATTCACTGGCTCGTATCACCGTTTATTCCTGAAAGAGATGGATATTGAATCATTAATAAATTGGTGGATGTAGCCGTCACTACGTGGTAGGAAATCATAATGAAAAAAAGAGAAATGAAACTCTTTATGTTTTTACCGCTTTTATTTGTAACTAACGTTACTGCAGTTTCATCCTATACGGTGTTACGGTTTCATTTTGTCATTTATTCTGTTTTGAGGTCGACGACTATCTAAACCTGAAATGAATACTTCCTTGAAAGTTTTGGGATATTTTAATACCTCGTCATTCGTTTAGTTCTCATTCACTGACAAACAACTATACAAGGATATATTCGAACGCATTAATTATATTCGAACACATATTCGAATCCCTTTAAGGATTCCGTGCTCCGACGGAACACGGAACGGTGAATTGACGACTTTGGTTCCGTGAATGTCTTGCCGCCGAAATTCAAAATTTGTTGTGATACTTTTGGTAGCCATTTGCTAATTTTCGAGTTTATGTCTAAACTTCTCGATTTTTCGGATTAATCAAGTATGATCATCTTTTATAAGAATAGGAAATTTTTATTCTTGGCATTTGGATGCTGGTAAAACATTCAACTCACTTGTTGGATTCAATTGCTTATGGAGAACAGAATCTTACTGATTTGAATTTTGGCTTCTTGGGACAAAAGTAAACCTATAGGCCACACGACACTACAGGCGAGTTGATATTTATCAACGAGACAACTCATATATTCAGAGAATGAGCTTGATCATTCTGTCCAGACTCCAGACGTATCGTCCCGGACATCACTTCCAGTGAACCGTTTCCATCTAATATGAATTGTTTCATTTTAGGCTTTCTTTCATCTGAATACCGCTTCCTCGTGTTAGTATTGCTATAAGACTAGACATCCTTGCATGAATGCCTAATACAGTAGTAGCAGTAGTTAGTAGTTAACCGCTGTTGTACCGATCACAATTGTTGTACGGACAGAGCACTGCAGACCTAAGTTTGTAACTCTAAAACCATTCTTGTTCTGCAAGCCACCTTGAGGGAGACACACACATATAAGCTTAGTTATTGAGATAGGGACAAATAACTTATCAGAGACTAGATTTTTGATGCTTGATCTATTATCTCAACAAAGATTTATGTTCTTCAAACCTGCCCAAAAGAGGAAGAATATTAGTGTAGGATATATGCTTTTATGCCTATGTAGATGAATTCATTCTCTCGACCTACTGTAAGCTGGCGATATAGCTATAAAGGGGTGTTGGTGAGGAAACTTTTTTGCAGTTTGAGTCGAACTGCAGTTCATCGAGCAATACATGAAGTATCAATTCGAATAGTTGAAGTGATGGGTGCAGGCAGAATGTATAGTATTCCCTCAGAATATTCGGGAAAGGAATGTATTGAAAATGGCTTTCATGGAGAAATGGAGAGGACAATTTGCTGTAGAAGGAATGAGGGTTAGAGATAGAATTGTCTAGCAGTATTACCTGTTGTAATTTGTAGGAAATCGAACTGTAAACTCTACTGAACCAGGTTTTAATCATGAATATACAAACGATACATTTTATATGTATTAACAATGACATTAAAACTCATTCAATCAACAACGATTTCCAAGGAATCATAAAAACAAGATCAATCGAAATGAAGTGAACATGGATTACTTCAACACTCCCACTCTTTGTTCACTTCGAAGACGTTACCCACAGACCTTGTCGATTTGTTGAAAATTTTTCTCGTGGTAAGGGTTTGGTTAAAATATCTGCCAACTGGTTTTCTGATTGGGTGTAAACAACAGTGATATTTTTTTCGTTTGTGATGATCATTATAGCTCATCAAGTTTATAGCACTTCTATTATCAACAAAAAGTTCCGTTGGATTTGAAACGTCAACATCAATTTCTTTAAGCAACCTTCTCAACCATATTATTTCTCGTGCGGCATCCCAAGCTGCAATATATTCAGATTCTGTCGTGGATGTTGCAACACTTTTGTCGTTGAGATGTCCATGTAACTGGACAACCTGATAATAAAGTAACATAGCCAGTTGTTGAATATCTAGTATCAATGTCTCCTGCAAAATCTGCATCTGATGTTTGAATATTGATTTATTCTGGCTTTGAGCGTGACTCCTTTTCTTTTACTTATAGGAAAATGACTGAGAGTTTTATTGACATTTTTACATTTTTATTTATTTTTGACAAAAGTGACAGTAGTGCATGACAAGCATATAACATCACAGCATGACCACCTTATATTTTATGTTGTCTTAAAAAACGGTAGACACTGTTTAACTTTTAACACACTCCCTCAACAGAAAATATATGAACATAAAAAAAATTACAAATAAGCAATTACACTCCTTGAAAATAAGGAATGATTAGACATACAATAATGATAGAATATATAGGTAGGAGCATCAACAATGCAACATATTAGGTTCGTTCCAACCAGCGTCAGAAACAGTTTCTGACAGTCAGGATTCTGCGCAGTAATGTGATTGCGTTCCAACGTGAGTTTCCAACCATTAGTAAACTATCAGTTTTCTGTTCCATCCAAGATTCAAACCTGTTCGAAATCTATCAGAATGGTTTGAGGATTATCTTCTAACCATCAATCTGACGCATGCGTATTCCGTATTACTGTTTCTGTTTTATGTTCATGCAACTTACAATTAACATAACCTGCAAAAATTGTTATAAAATAAATTATGTATTTGCTGGCGCAGAAAAAATTTAGAATTCTTTAATGGAACCTAAAATATGAACATCTTTAATTATACAAATTAATTATTGCGGTGACCTCCCAGTTCCATGTTGATTGGTAAATAGAATAGAGATATAAAATAATGCAACCTTCTTTTACTCTCCAGAAATACACTTGATTAGATTTATTTTTTAAGAATTGAAGGGGTTATATTTTTAGGAGTGACATTCGTTGTGGAATGTTTGAAATACAAACTGAGTAGAGAAAAGTATCTTCTGTATAATTCATTGTTCATATAGAAGTATTTGTTTTGAAAGAATTTATTTTTTCTTTCGTGTAATTCAATGTTTATATGAAAGTAGCTGTTTCAAGAGGACATTCTTTCAGTTTGTCTGAAAGTTACTTCTTTGCATGATCTACACATCCATGTATAGAGTTACTTATTTTCAAATTGATTACTTCCTTCCTTTCTTTGGAAGATTCCCTCATCCCCTTTCTTTGTATCAAGATGGAGTAGTAGAAAGCCAAAAACTTTCTTTCCCAAATTATTTTTAAAGGTTATGTTGAAATTCCATGTCAATCTTCAGTTGAACCACAGTATTTCTGTATATAGTATACTGTGGTTGAACTGTCAGCTGTTCCAATCAGAAATTTCAAATTAATCAGAAACCAATATTTACCAGACATGCGCGTTGATAACGATTTACAAACAGTTGGAAATCTGTTTGTGACTCAAGGTTGGAACGAACCTATTGAATGATGAATAAAAAAAGAGAGTAAATATTTCACTAAAAATACGACAAACAATTGGCACAAAAAAAAAGCACATAAGTGTACAGTTTTATAGGGCACATGAGAGTACAGTTTCAAGAACACATTAGCTGTTCCCTGAGAAAGGCAAATTTGATAGCTTCAAGAGGTTTTGTTAGGATGTCAGCTACATTTTGATCTGTAGGACAATAAGTGATCTTAAACCATCCTTTCTTAAATTCGTCTTTTATAAGATGATACTTTACATCTATATAAATGCATTTTCTTGTAAGCTGATTGGCCTTGATCATCTTGATACAGCTTGTGTTGTCTACATGGAGAACAACATTGATCTTGTGTTCGAGCAATTCTTCAAGGACGGATTTTACATATTTCATCTCCTTACAGCATTGAGCCGCTGCAATGTATTCAGCTTCAGTAGATGATTGTGCAACAAGGGATTGCTTCCGTGAGCACCAGGCAATTGGTCCATTTGCATATTTCATTAAATAACCGGTGGTACTCTTTCCATCCTTTTTATCTCCTCCATGGCTTGAGTCACAGTAAACCTCCAGGGTGTATTTATTTTTATTTTTGTTTGAGTACAATATACCATTTATTTTAGTTCCTTTCAGATATCTGATGGTTCTTTTGACATTTGAGACATCATGTCTTTTAGGATTTTTGGTAGATCTGCTTTCAAAATTTACTGCGAATGCAATATCAGGACGGGTTTTACATGATAGATAAATCATACTTTCGACTGCAGATTGGTATGGAAAACTTGATTCATCATTCTTCGTTTCCTCATGGGTGTAGTCTTGATGTACTATAGGAGTATTTTTCTCCTTTGTGTATCCATCCAAATTATACTTTGCAATAACTTCTTGACAGTATTGTTCTTGATTGATGAATATTCCATCTTCTCTTTGGCTAATTTGGATACCCAAGTAATTCTTTGGTTCAAGGTTGACTGTAGTTTCAAACAACTTCTGCATCTTGGACAGCAATTTCTTTATTTCGTTTGGATCTTCAGCTATCACGAGACCGTCATCCACATGAATGGCAACAAATAGTTTCTCTCCTGAAGTAGATTTGAAGACACACTGATCAGTCAATAGCTGTTTCAGCCCTTCTTGTTTAAGGAATTCAGTGAGCCGTTTGAACCATTGCTGTGGTGCTTGTTTGAGTCCATAGATAGCTTTTCTTAATTTGCAGATTTTTCCTTGAACATTGTATCCTTCAGGCAGATGCATATAAATTTCTTGTTGCAGATCCCCGTAGAGGAAAGCTGATTTTACATCAAAGGTGCACATTTGTAAATTTTCAGAGGCTGCAATGGCCAGGAGCATTCGAAGAGAATTTGCTTGTACAACAGAGCTGTAGATTTCTTGATAGTCGAGATTCTTCTTCTGCTGACATCCTCTTGCCACCAATCTGGCTCTGTAGCGACCATCTGACTTGATTCTAAAAACCCAGCGACTGGTCAAAATTTCTTTACCCACAGCACAGTTAGAATCCACTAGTTCCCAAGTTTCATTTTTTTGCAGGCAGTCTTGTTCTTCTTTAATAGCAGTCTTCCATTTTTCTTTATCATGACTCTTCATACAGTCTTTGTAGGTAATAGATTCTTCTGCTAACATAACATAATCTTCATATTTCTTTGGTAATCTGACTTGTCTATGAGGTCTTTGGTTAAGTGGAACATTTTCAGGTACCTCATTTTCCCCCTCTTCAGACTCAGTTTCTTCATCACTTGAATCTTGATCTTCTTCATCTGCCATAACTGGTTCATTTACAATTGGATCTTCCTGATGATTTTCTTGATCTTCTGGGTGATCTTCTGGTTCTTCGTCAGCTTGGGCTAGTTCATCATCTTTGGATAAATTCATAAAATTTTCAATCTTGATAGCTGATGGTACAGGATTTTCCACTTCTTTTATACCAATTACAACGATATCATGAGATGGATAAATCTTTCTTTCAGCTTCATCCCAGATCCTATATCCATTAGATGTGTATCCTACCAGAATACCTCGTTTTCCTCGACATTCGGTTTTCTTCAGGAGTCCAACCTTCTTGGCATATAATTGTGAGCCATACACTTGAAGATGAGAGAGATCTGGTTTTTGATGAGTCCACATTTCAATAGGAGTGGTATCGATGGTTGAAGATGGTGATCTGTTGTGAAGGTATGCTGCTGTTTCTATGGCTGTACCCCATAGATAATCTGGCAGATGAGCATGATGAAGCAGTGCTCTCATTTTATTGCATAGAGTGTAGTTCATCCTTTCCGCCGTTCCATTTAGTTCTGGAGTGTGAGGTATGGTATAGTCCAGATGAATACCTTTTTCTTTGCACCAAGCCTTGAAGTTGTTGGAGCGGTATTCTCCACCATTGTCCAGTCTGATTTTGGATACTTTCAAATTGTGGTGATTTTCAGATGCAGCAATGTATTCCTTAAGTAGATCTTCCACTTCATCTTTTGTTTCCATTAGAAAGACTTGCACAACATGGGTAAAGTCATCAATAATGGTCATAAAATAATTCTTGTTATCATATGTGGGTGGAGTGATTTTCCCACATACATCCGTATGAATGATTTGGAGTGGCCTTTCTGCCCTTTTACGTTTTGTGTTGAAGGGTTTTCTTATAAGATTGGCACAGGCACATGTCTCACATACAGTTTCAAATTTGCAATTGTTTAGTGAGCATGGCACTCCCTCACACAGACTTGGAATTTTCTTCATTGACTCAAAATTGATATGACCCAATTTTTGATGCCATTTCATTTGTTCTTCTTGGACAGTGAGTAAGGATTGACAATATGATTTAGCACTGAGGTCAACCACAAATAGACCATTTGAGGTTTTATGCCCTCGCATAACTTCTTTGCCATTTTTGAAGATGGTCACACCTTCTTTCTTGAATATCACCTCACCATTGTTTTCGGTGATTGCATTTACTGACAGTAAGTTCTTGGAAAGTTGAGGCACATAGGACACTTCTTGCAGTGTTACTGCATCTGCTTCGATAGTTCCCAACAATGTTGCACTCAGACCTTGACCTTTCTTGGCACTTGAGATTTTCAGTTGTGACTCTTGTGCATTTATCAGCAAATGATGTTCATTTGTAAGATGAGTGGTACACCCACTATCCACAACAAAGAGAATGTTGCTTGACTTTTCATTATATAGGGCTTCATTCATTGGCGCTTCTTGATCAACAGTTTCAGCGAAAAAGGCAGCTTTCTCATTTTTCTTTTGGTGTGCATTTTTGTAAAAACAGTCTTCTGATGCATGATTGTTTCTTCCACAAAAGATGCATTTGACATTTGAACTTGCAGAGCTTGTACTTGGTTGTCCAGTTTTATTTTTCTTTTTGAAGCATTCATCTTTATTATGATTATTGCGACGACAAGTCTTGCAATATTTCTTGTGTGGGCACTGTGGTCTTTTATGGCCATCTTCACCACATTTATGACATACTATTTTATCCCCATTTTTATTTTTACATTTGTTCTTCGCTTTACCTTCAGCATTAAAAGCTGCTGCTGTTGAGTCAAGTTTGGTTGTCTTCCAATATTCCTCTTCAGAGCAGAGACGTGCCACCAGGTTGTCAACACTTTTATTTACTTGTGGTGTTGATTCCCAGGCACTTATAAAGGAATGATAATGTTCAGGTAGTGAAGCAAGAATCTTTGTAACCAACATTTCTTCGGTTACTTGTTCTTTGAATTGTGAAAGCTTGAAGACTATGTACTTAAGATGACTGATATTATCCATGGTAGTCTTCTCTTTGTCGAACTTGTATGAATGGAATTCTAGCAAGAGCTTTTGCTTTTGATGGGTAGTGTCCCTTCTATAAATGCTTACCAATGTGTTATACATTTCTTTTGATGTACTGCATGCCATAATGTGAGACAAAATGGACTTGTCCAGAGTTCGCACAATGATATATTGGGCTTCATTATCCTTGGCAATCCAGGCATTTCTGGCCTTGACTTGATCTGGCTTTGTTTCATCAGCATCAGGCTTAGTTTCAGTTCCAGATACAACACCCCACTGTTGCTTTGCCTTAAATAAAATGGTAATAGAGAAATTCCATATTTCAAAGGTGTCTTGTCCATTCAATATTTGGATATTGCTCAATTCATGCTCTTTGGTCGTCATTTTTTTGGGTTAGCACACCGGCACTCAGATGACCGTGAACACTTTTAAAGAATCACCAGAATACTTCCACTAGGGTTACATTCACAACACTCGAGGCAGCTGGGCCCATAACCTGTTTGAATATTGATTTATTCTGGCTTTGAGCGTGCCTCCTTTTCTTTTACTTATAGGAAAATGACTGAGAGTTTTATTGACATTTTTACATTTTTATTTATTTTTGACAAAAGTGACAGTAGTGCATGACAAGCATATAACATCACAGCATGACCACCTTATATTTTATGTTGTCTTAAAAAACGGTAGACACTGTTTAACTTTTAACATCTGAATACGCTTTTAAATATTCGTTGCTCCCACCATTGTATAGAATTCCATAACTTTTAGTACCCTTTAGGTATCTGAAAATACGTTTGACTGCTTTCCAGTGCTGCTTTCCTGGATTTTCCAAATATCTGCTAACTCTGCTCACTGAGAATGATATATCTGGACGAGTGACAACCGCTAAAAACATGCTTCTCTGTACGGAATATTTTTCATATATTATTTTTCTTCCTCGTTTTGGGGGCTTTGAGCTGCATTCAGAATAACATTCATTGTGGAAGTCCATTTTGTGTCTCTTATGTGGTGGTTCCACATCATCTCTCTGGGGCATAGTCTTTGATGTTGACGGTCGGTTTATGTTCTTCAAACCTGCCCAAACGGGGAAGAATATTAGTGTAGGATATATGCTTTTATGCCTATGTAGATGAATTCATTCTCTCAACCTACTGTAAGCTGGCGATATGGCTATATCTAAGGTAAAGTATAACTTCAAAACAGCGACGTCTCAAGTATCGAAGAGACATCCTCCTTTTTTCCTTGGGGAGCCTGGGTTCATTAAAGTCCCCTTAGAATTGAAACATTTGTGCTATAGGTGTAATATAATTTATATCTTATGAACATTTTGGTATTGTTTACAATTAGAAAAGTGAAATCTTCTCACATTTGAAACTTTGTGGCCTCAGGAGCTCAAGGCTCCCTGCCCTGCCAGTATTATAGGGGGAGTCCTATAATAACGATTGAATAAAATTTATAAACTGACAGATAAATCAAGGGATTTGTTAACAAATTTGGAATCAACTGAGAAAGGTGTAGATGTTAGGGAAAGGAATTATGAATATTTTAACTGGATTCGAGTTTGATTCGATCGGTTACCGTTTACAGTTAATTTCCCGTTTTTGCAAACAACTATACAAGGATATATTCGAACGCATTAATTATATTCGAACACATATTCGAATCCCTTTAAGGATTCCGTGCTCCGACGGAACACGGAACGGTGAATTGACGACTTTGGTTCCGTGAATGTCTTGCCGCCGAAATTCAAAATTTGTTGTGATACTTTTGGTAGCCATTTGCTAATTTTCGAGTTTATGTCTAAACTTCTCGATTTCTCGGATTAATCAAGTATGATCATCTTTTATAAGAATAGGAAATTTTTATTCTTGGCATTTGGATGCTGGTAAAACATTCAACTAACTCACTTGTTGGATTCAATTGCTTATGGAGAACAGAATCTTACTGATTTGAATTTTGGCTTCTTGGGACAAAAGTAAACCTATAGGCCACACGACACTACAGGCGAGTTGATATTTATCAACGAGACAACTCATATATTCAGAGAATGAGCTTGATCATTCTGTCCAGACTCCAGACGTATCGTCCCGGACATCACTTCCAGTGAACCGTTTCCATCTAATATGAATCGTTTCATTTTAGGCTTTCTTTCATCTGAATACCGCTTCCTCGTGTTAGTATTGCTATAAGACTAGACATCCTTGCATGAATGCCTAATACAGTAGTAGCAGTAGTTAGTAGTTAACCGCTGTTGTACCGATCACAATTGTTGTACGGACAGAGCACTGCAGACCTAAGTTTGTAACTCTAAAACCATTCTTGTTCTGCAAGCCATCTTGAGGGAGAGACACACACATATAAGCTCAGTTATTAAGATAGGGACAAATAACTTATCAGAGACTAGATTTTTGATGCTTGATCTATTATCTCAACAAAGATTTATGTTCTTCAAACCTGCCCAAAAGGGGAAGAATATTAGTGTAGGATATATGCTTTTATGCCTATGTAGATGAATTCATTCTCTCGACCTACTGTAAGCTGGCGATATAGCTATAAAGGGGTGTTGGTGAGGAAACTTTTTTGCAGTTTGAGTCGAACTGCAGTTCATCGAGCAATACATGAAGTATCAATTCGAATAGTTGAAGTGATGGGTGCAGGCAGAATGTATAGTATTCCCTCAGAATATTCGGGAAAGGAATGTATTGAAAATGGCTTTCATGGAGAAATGGAGAGGACAATTTGCTGTAGAAGGAATGAGGGTTAGAGATAGAATTGTCTAGCAGTATTACCTGTTGTAATTTGTAGGAAATCGAACTGTAAACTCTACTGAACCAGGTTTTAATCATGAATATACAAACGATACATTTTATATGTATTAACAATGACATTAAAACTCATTCAATCAACAACGATTTCCAAGGAATCATAAAAACAACAAGATCAATCGAAATGAAGTGAACATGGATTACTTCAACACTCCCACTCTTTGTTCACTTCGAAGACGTTACCCACAGACCTTGTCGATTTGTTGAAAATTTTTCTCGTGGTAAGGGTTTGGTTAAAATATCTGCCAACTGGTTTTCTGATTGGGTGTAAACAACAGTGATATTTTTTTCGTTTGTGATGATCATTATAGCTCATCAAGTTTATAGCACTTCTATTATCAACAAAAAGTTCCGTTGGATTTGAAACGTCAACATCAATTTCTTTAAGCAACCTTCTCAACCATATTATTTCTCTTGCGGCATCCCAAGCTGCAATATATTCAGATTCTGTCGTGGATGTTGCAACACTTTTGTCGTTGAGATGTCCATGTAACTGGACAACCTGATAATAAAGTAACATAGCCAGTTGTTGAATATCTAGTATCAATGTCTCCTGCAAAATCTGCATCTGAATACGCTTTTAAATATTCGTTGCTCCCACCATTGTATAGAATTCCATAACTTTTAGTACCCTTTAGGTATCTGAAAATACGTTTGACTGCTTTCCAGTGCTGCTTTCCTGGATTTTCCAAATATCTGCTAACTCTGCTCACTGAGAATGATATATCTGGACGAGTGACAACCGCTAAAAACATGCTTCTCTGTACGGAATATTTTTCATATATTATTTTTCTTCCTCGTTTTGGGGGCTTTGAGCTGCATTCAGAATAACATTCATTGTGGAAGTCCATTTTGTGTCTCTTATGTGGTGGTTCCACATCATCTCTCTGGGGCATAGTCTTTGATGTTGACGGTTGGTTTATGTTCTTCAAACCTGCCCAAAAGGGGAAGAATATTAGTGTAGGATATATGCTTTTATGCCTATGTAGATGAATTCATTCTCTCAACCTACTGTAAGCTGGCGATATAGCTATATCAAAGGTAAAGTATAACTTCAAAACAGCGACGTCTCAAGTATCGAAGAGACATCCTCCTTTTTTCCTTGGGGAGCCTGGGTTCATTAAAGTCCCCTTAGAATTGAAACATTTGTGCTATAGGTGTAATATAATTTATATCTTATGAACATTTTGGTATTGTTTACAATTAGAAAAGTGAAATCTTCTCACATTTGAAACTTTGTGGCCTCAGGAGCTCAAGGCTCCCTGCCCTGCCAGTATTATAGGGGGAGTCCTATAATAACGGTTGAATAAAATTTATAAACTGACAGATAAATCAAGGGATTTGTTAACAAATTTGAAATCAACTGAGAAAGGTGTAGATGTTAGGGAAAGGAATTATGAATATTTTAACTGGATTCGAGTTTGATTCGATCGGTTACCGTTTACAGTTAATTTCCCGTTTTTGCAAACAACTATACAAGGATATATTCGAACGCATTAATTATATTCGAACACATATTCGAATCCCTTTAAGGATTCCGTGCTCCGACGGAACACGGAACGGTGAATTGACGACTTTGGTTCCGTGAATGTCTTGCCGCCGAAATTCAAAATTTGTTGTGATACTTTTGGTAGCCATTTGCTAATTTTCGAGTTTATGTCTAAACTTCTCGATTTCTCGGATTAATCAAGTATGATCATCTTTTATAAGAATAGGAAATTTTTATTCTTGGCATTTGGATGCTGGTAAAACATTCAACTAACTCACTTGTTGGATTCAATTGCTTATGGAGAACAGAATCTTACTGATTTGAATTTTGGCTTCTTGGGACAAAAGTAAACCTATAGGCCACACGACACTACAGGCGAGTTGATATTTATCAACGAGACAACTCATATATTCAGAGAAAGAGCTTGATCATTCTGTCCAGACTCCAGACGTATCGTCCCGGACATCACTTCCAGTGAACCGTTTCCATCTAATATGAATCGTTTCATTTTAGGCTTTCTTTCATCTGAATACCGCTTCCTCGTGTTAGTATTGCTATAAGACTAGACATCCTTGCATGAATGCCTAATACAGTAGTAGCAGTAGTTAGTAGTTAACCGCTGTTGTACCGATCACAATTGTTGTACGGACAGAGCACTGCAGACCTAAGTTTGTAACTCTAAAACCATTCTTGTTCTGCAAGCCATCTTGAGGGAGAGACACACACATATAAGCTTAGTTATTAAGATAGGGACAAATAACTTATCAGAGACTAGATTTTTGATGCTTGATCTATTATCTCAACAAAGATTTATGTTCTTCAAACCTGCCCAAAAGGGGAAGAATATTAGTGTAGGATATATGCTTTTATGCCTATGTAGATGAATTCATTCTCTCGACCTACTGTAAGCTGGCGATATAGCTATAAAGGGGTGTTGGTGAGGAAACTTTTTTGCAGTTTGAGTCGAACTGCAGTTCATCGAGCAATACATGAAGTATCAATTCGAATAGTTGAAGTGATGGGTGCAGGCAGAATGTATAGTATTCCCTCAGAATATTCGGGAAAGGAATGTATTGAAAATGGCTTTCATGGAGAAATGGAGAGGACAATTTGCTGTAGAAGGAATGAGGGTTAGAGATAGAATTGTCTAGCAGTATTACCTGTTGTAATTTGTAGGAAATCGAACTGTAAACTCTACTGAACCAGGTTTTAATCATGAATATACAAACGATACATTTTATATGTATTAACAATGACATTAAAACTCATTCAATCAACAACGATTTCCAAGGAATCATAAAAACAACAAGATCAATCGAAATGAAGTGAACATGGATTACTTCAACACTCCCACTCTTTGTTCACTTCGAAGACGTTACCCACAGACCTTGTCGATTTGTTGAAAATTTTTCTCGTGGTAAGGGTTTGGTTAAAATATCTGCCAACTGGTTTTCTGATTGGGTGTAAACAACAGTGATATTTTTTTCGTTTGTGATGATCATTATAGCTCATCAAGTTTATAGCACTTCTATTATCAACAAAAAGTTCCGTTGGATTTGAAACGTCAACATCAATTTCTTTAAGCAACCTTCTCAACCATATTATTTCTCGTGCGGCATCCCAAGCTGCAATATATTCAGATTCTGTCGTGGATGTTGCAACACTTTTGTCGTTGAGATGTCCATGTAACTGGACAACCTGATAATAAAGTAACATAGCCAGTTGTTGAATATCTAGTATCAATGTCGTCTCCTGCAAAATCTGCATCTGAATACGCTTTTAAATATTCGTTGCTCCCACCATTGTATAGAATTCCATAACTTTTAGTACCCTTTAGGTATCTGAAAATACGTTTGACTGCTTTCCAGTGCTGCTTTCCTGGATTTTCCAAATATCTGCTAACTCTGCTCACTGAGAATGATATATCTGGACGAGTGACAACCGCTAAAAACATGCTTCTCTGTACGGAATATTTTTCATATATTATTTTTCTTCCTCGTTTTGGGGGCTTTGAGCTGCATTCAGAATAACATTCATTGTGGAAGTCCATTTTGTGTCTCTTATGTGGTGGTTCCACATCATCTCTCTGGGGCATAGTCTTTGATGTTGACGGTTGGTTTATGTTCTTCAAACCTGCCCAAAAGGGGAAGAATATTAGTGTAGGATATATGCTTTTATGCCTATGTAGATGAATTCATTCTCTCAACCTACTGTAAGCTGGCGATATAGCTATATCAAAGGTAAAGTATAACTTCAAAACAGCGACGTCTCAAGTATCGAAGAGACATCCTCCTTTTTTCCTTGGGGAGCCTGGGTTCATTAAAGTCCCCTTAGAATTGAAACATTTGTGCTATAGGTGTAATATAATTTATATCTTATGAACATTTTGGTATTGTTTACAATTAGAAAAGTGAAATCTTCTCACATTTGAAACTTTGTGGCCTCAGGAGCTCAAGGCTCCCTGCCCTGCCAGTATTATAGGGGGAGTCCTATAATAACGGTTGAATAAAATTTATAAACTGACAGATAAATCAAGGGATTTGTTAACAAATTTGAAATCAACTGAGAAAGGTGTAGATGTTAGGGAAAGGAATTATGAATATTTTAACTGGATTCGAGTTTGATTCGATCGGTTACCGTTTACAGTTAATTTCCCGTTTTTGCAAACAACTATACAAGGATATATTCGAACGCATTAATTATATTCGAACACATATTCGAATCCCTTTAAGGATTCCGTGCTCCGACGGAACACGGAACGGTGAATTGACGACTTTGGTTCCGTGAATGTCTTGCCGCCGAAATTCAAAATTTGTTGTGATACTTTTGGTAGCCATTTGCTAATTTTCGAGTTTATGTCTAAACTTCTCGATTTCTCGGATTAATCAAGTATGATCATCTTTTATAAGAATAGGAAATTTTTATTCTTGGCATTTGGATGCTGGTAAAACATTCAACTAACTCACTTGTTGGATTCAATTGCTTATGGAGAACAGAATCTTACTGATTTGAATTTTGGCTTCTTGGGACAAAAGTAAACCTATAGGCCACACGACACTACAGGCGAGTTGATATTTATCAACGAGACAACTCATATATTCAGAGAATGAGCTTGATCATTCTGTCCAGACTCCAGACGTATCGTCCCGACATCACTTCCAGTGAACCGTTTCCATCTAATATGAATCGTTTCATTTTAGGCTTTCTTTCATCTGAATACCGCTTCCTCGTGTTAGTATTGCTATAAGACTAGACATCCTTGCATGAATGCCTAATACAGTAGTAGCAGTAGTTAGTAGTTAACCGCTGTTGTACCGATCACAATTGTTGTACGGACAGAGCACTGCAGACCTAAGTTTGTAACTCTAAAACCATTCTTGTTCTGCAAGCCACCTTGAGGGAGACACACACATATAAGCTCAGTTATTAAGATAGGGACAAATAACTTATCAGAGACTAGATTTTTGATGCTTGATCTAATATCTCAACAAATATTTATGTTCTTCAAACCTGCCCAAAAGGGGAAGAATATTAGTGTAGGATATATGCTTTTATGCCTATGTAGATGAATTCATTCTCTCGACCTACTGTAAGCTGGCGATATAGCTATAAAGGGGTGTTGGTGAGGAAACTTTTTTGCAGTTTGAGTCGAACTGCAGTTCATCGAGCAATACGTGAAGTATCAATTCGAATAGTTGAAGTGATGGGTGCAGGCAGAATGTATAGTATTCCCTCAGAATATTCGGGAAAGGAATGTATTGAGAATGGCTTTCATGGAGAAATGGAGAGGACAATTTGCTGTATAAGGAATGAGGGTTAGAGATAGAATTGTCTAGCAGTATTACCTGTTGTAATTTGTAGGAAATCGAACTGTAAACTCTACTGAACCAGGTTTTAATCATGAATATACAAACGATACATTTTATATGTATTAACAATGACATTAAAACTCATTCAATCAACAACGATTTCCAAGGAATCATAAAAACAACAAGATCAATCGAAATGAAGTGAACATGGATTACTTCAACACTCCCACTCTTTGTTCACTTCGAAGACGTTACCCACAGACCTTGTCGATTTGTTGAAAATTTTTCTCGTGGTAAGGGTTTGGTTAAAATATCTGCCAACTGGTTTTCTGATTGGGTGTAAACAACAGTGATATTTTTTTCGTTTGTGATGATCATTATAGCTCATCAAGTTTATAGCACTTCTATTATCAACAAAAAGTTCCGTTGGATTTGAAACGTCAACATCAATTTCTTTAAGCAACCTTCTCAACCATATTATTTCTCGTGCGGCATCCCAAGCTGCAATATATTCAGATTCTGTCGTGGATGTTGCAACACTTTTGTCGTTGAGATGTCCATGTAACTGGACAACCTGATAATAAAGTAACATAGCCAGTTGTTGAATATCTAGTATCAATGTCTCCTGCAAAATCTGCATCTGAATACGCTTTTAAATATTCGTTGCTCCCACCATTGTATAGAATTCCATAACTTTTAGTACCCTTTAGGTATCTGAAAATACGTTTGACTGCTTTCCAGTGCTGCTTTCCTGGATTTTCCAAATATCTGCTAACTCTGCTCACTGAGAATGATATATCTGGACGAGTGACAACCGCTAAAAACATGCTTCTCTGTACGGAATATTTTTCATATATTATTTTTCTTCCTCGTTTTGGGGGCTTTGAGCTGCATTCAGAATAACATTCATTGTGGAAGTCCATTTTGTGTCTCTTATGTGGTGGTTCCACATCATCTCTCTGGGGCATAGTCTTTGATGTTGACGGTTGGTTTATGTTCTTCAAACCTGCCCAAAAGGGGAAGAATATTAGTGTAGGATATATGCTTTTATGCCTATGTAGATGAATTCATTCTCTCAACCTACTGTAAGCTGGCGATATAGCTATATCAAAGGTAAAGTATAACTTCAAAACAGCGACGTCTCAAGTATCGAAGAGACATCCTCCTTTTTTCCTTGGGGAGCCTGGGTTCATTAAAGTCCCCTTAGAATTGAAACATTTGTGCTATAGGTGTAATATAATTTATATCTTATGAACATTTTGGTATTGTTTACAATTAGAAAAGTGAAATCTTCTCACATTTGAAACTTTGTGGCCTCAGGAGCTCAAGGCTCCCTGCCCTGCCAGTATTATAGGGGGAGTCCTATAATAACGGTTGAATAAAATTTATAAACTGACAGATAAATCAAGGGATTTGTTAACAAATTTGAAATCAACTGAGAAAGGTGTAGATGTTAGGGAAAGGAATTATGAATATTTTAACTGGATTCGAGTTTGATTCGATCGGTTACCGTTTACAGTTAATTTCCCGTTTTTGCAAACAACTATACAAGGATATATTCGAACGCATTAATTATATTCGAACACATATTCGAATCCCTTTAAGGATTCCGTGCTCCGACGGAACACGGAACGGTGAATTGACGACTTTGGTTCCGTGAATGTCTTGCCGCCGAAATTCAAAATTTGTTGTGATACTTTTGGTAGCCATTTGCTAATTTTCGAGTTTATGTCTAAACTTCTCGATTTCTCGGATTAATCAAGTATGATCATCTTTTATAAGAATAGAAAATTTTTATTCTTGGCATTTGGATGCTGGTAAAACATTCAACTAACTCACTTGTTGGATTCAATTGCTTATGGAGAACAGAATCTTACTGATTTGAATTTTGGCTTCTTGGGACAAAAGTAAACCTATAGGCCACACGACACTACAGGCGAGTTGATATTTATCAACGAGACAACTCATATATTCAGAGAATGAGCTTGATCATTCTGTCCAGACTCCAGACGTATCGTCCCGGACATCACTTCCAGTGAACCGTTTCCATCTAATATGAATTGTTTCATTTTAGGCTTTCTTTCATCTGAATACCGCTTCCTCGTGTTAGTATTGCTATAAGACTAGACATCCTTGCATGAATGCCTAATACAGTAGTAGCAGTAGTTAGTAGTTAACCGCTGTTGTACCGATCACAATTGTTGTACGGACAGAGCACTGCAGACCTAAGTTTGTAACTCTAAAACCATTCTTGTTCTGCAAGCCACCTTGAGGGAGACACACACACATAAAGCTTAGTTATTAAGATAGGGACAAATAACTTATCAGAGACTAGATTTTTGATGCTTGATCTATTATCTCAACAAAGATTTATGTTCTTCAAACCTGCCCAAAAGGGGAAGAATATTAGTGTAGGATATATGCTTTTATGCCTATGTAGATGAATTCATTCTCTCGACCTACTGTAAGCTGGCGATATAGCTATAAAGGGGTGTTGGTGAGGAAACTTTTTTGCAGTTTGAGTCGAACTGCAGTTCATCGAGCAATACATGAAGTATCAATTCGAATAGTTGAAGTGATGGGTGCAGAGAATGTATAGTATTCCCTCAGAATATTCGGGAAAGGAATGTATTGAAAATGGCTTTCATGGAGAAATGGAGAGGACAATTTGCTGTAGAAGGAATGAGGGTTAGAGATAGAATTGTCTAGCAGTATTACCTGTTGTAATTTGTAGGAAATCGAACTGTAAACTCTACTGAACCAGGTTTTAATCATGAATATACAAACGATACATTTTATATGTATTAACAATGACATTAAAACTCATTCAATCAACAACGATTTCCAAGGAATCATAAAAACAACAAGATCAATCGAAATGAAGTGAACATGGATTACTTCAACACTCCCACTCTTTGTTCACTTCGAAGACGTTACCCACAGACCTTGTCGATTTGTTGAAAATTTTTCTCGTGGTAAGGGTTTGGTTAAAATATCTGCCAACTGGTTTTCTGATTGGGTGTAAACAACAGTGATATTTTTTTCGTTTGTGATGATCATTATAGCTCATCAAGTTTATAGCACTTCTATTATCAACAAAAAGTTCCGTTGGATTTGAAACGTCAACATCAATTTCTTTAAGCAACCTTCTCAACCATATTATTTCTCGTGCGGCATCCCAAGCTGCAATATATTCAGATTCTGTCGTGGATGTTGCAACACTTTTGTCGTTGAGATGTCCATGTAACTGGACAACCTGATAATAAAGTAACATAGCCAGTTGTTGAATATCTAGTATCAATGTCTCCTGCAAAATCTGCATCTGAATACGCTTTTAAATATTCGTTGCTCCCACCATTGTATAGAATTCCATAACTTTTAGTACCCTTTAGGTATCTGAAAATACGTTTGACTGCTTTCCAGTGCTGCTTTCCTGGATTTTCCAAATATCTGCTAACTCTGCTCACTGAGAATGATATATCTGGACGAGTGACAACCGCTAAAAACATGCTTCTCTGTACGGAATATTTTTCATATATTATTTTTCTTCCTCGTTTTGGGGGCTTTGAGCTGCATTCAGAATAACATTCATTGTGGAAGTCCATTTTGTGTCTCTTATGTGGTGGTTCCACATCATCTCTCTGGGGCATAGTCTTTGATGTTGACGGTTGGTTTATGTTCTTCAAACCTGCCCAAAAGGGGAAGAATATTAGTGTAGGATATATGCTTTTATGCCTATGTAGATGAATTCATTCTCTCAACCTACTGTAAGCTGGCGATATAGCTATATCAAAGGTAAAGTATAACTTCAAAACAGCGACGTCTCAAGTATCGAAGAGACATCCTCCTTTTTTCCTTGGGGAGCCTGGGTTCATTAAAGTCCCCTTAGAATTGAAACATTTGTGCTATAGGTGTAATATAATTTATATCTTATGAACATTTTGGTATTGTTTACAATTAGAAAAGTGAAATCTTCTCACATTTGAAACTTTGTGGCCTCAGGAGCTCAAGGCTCCCTTGCCCTGCCAGTATTATAGGGGGAGTCCTATAATAACGGTTGAATAAAATTTATAAACTGACAGATAAATCAAGGGATTTGTTAACAAATTTGGAATCAACTGAGAAAGGTGTAGATGTTAGGGAAAGGAATTATGAATATTTTAACTGGATTCGAGTTTGATTCGATCGGTTACCGTTTACAGTTAATTTCCCGTTTTTGCAAACAACTATACAAGGATATATTCGAACGCATTAATTATATTCGAACACATATTCGAATCCCTTTAAGGATTCCGTGCTCCGACGGAACACGGAACGGTGAATTGACGACTTTGGTTCCGTGAATGTCTTGCCGCCGAAATTCAAAATTTGTTGTGATACTTTTGGTAGCCATTTGCTAATTTTCGAGTTTATGTCTAAACTTCTCGATTTTTCGGATTAATCAAGTATGATCATCTTTTATAAGAATAGGAAATTTTTATTCTTGGCATTTGGATGCTGGTAAAACATTCAACTCACTTGTTGGATTCAATTGCTTATGGAGAACAGAATCTTACTGATTTGAATTTTGGCTTCTTGGGACAAAAGTAAACCTATAGGCCACACGACACTACAGGCGAGTTGATATTTATCAACGAGACAACTCATATATTCAGAGAATGAGCTTGATCATTCTGTCCAGACTCCAGACGTATCGTCCCGGACATCACTTCCAGTGAACCGTTTCCATCTAATATGAATTGTTTCATTTTAGGCTTTCTTTCATCTGAATACCGCTTCCTCGTGTTAGTATTGCTATAAGACTAGACATCCTTGCATGAATGCCTAATACAGTAGTAGCAGTAGTTAGTAGTTAACCGCTGTTGTACCGATCACAATTGTTGTACGGACAGAGCACTGCAGACCTAAGTTTGTAACTCTAAAACCATTCTTGTTCTGCAAGCCACCTTGAGGAGAGACACACACATATAAGCTTAGTTATTAAGATAGGGACAAATAACTTATCAGAGACTAGATTTTTGATGCTTGATCTATTATCTCAACAAAGATTTATGTTCTTCAAACCTGCCCAAAAGGGGAAGAATATTAGTGTAGGATATATGCTTTTATGCCTATGTAGATGAATTCATTCTCTCGACCTACTGTAAGCTGGCGATATAGCTATAAAGGGGTGTTGGTGAGGAAACTTTTTTGCAGTTTGAGTCGAACTGCAGTTCATCGAGCAATACATGAAGTATCAATTCGAATAGTTGAAGTGATGGGTGCAGAGAATGTATAGTATTCCCTCAGAATATTCGGGAAAGGAATGTATTGAAAATGGCTTTCATGGAGAAATGGAGAGGACAATTTGCTGTAGAAGGAATGAGGGTTAGAGATAGAATTGTCTAGCAGTATTACCTGTTGTAATTTGTAGGAAATCGAACTGTAAACTCTACTGAACCAGGTTTTAATCATGAATATACAAACGATACATTTTATATGTATTAACAATGACATTAAAACTCATTCAATCAACAACGATTTCCAAGGAATCATAAAAACAACAAGATCAATCGAAATGAAGTGAACATGGATTACTTCAACACTCCCACTCTTTGTTCACTTCGAAGACGTTACCCACAGACCTTGTCGATTTGTTGAAAATTTTTCTCGTGGTAAGGGTTTGGTTAAAATATCTGCCAACTGGTTTTCTGATTGGGTGTAAACAACAGTGATATTTTTTTCGTTTGTGATGATCATTATAGCTCATCAAGTTTATAGCACTTCTATTATCAACAAAAAGTTCCGTTGGATTTGAAACGTCAACATCAATTTCTTTAAGCAACCTTCTCAACCATATTATTTCTCGTGCGGCATCCCAAGCTGCAATATATTCAGATTCTGTCGTGGATGTTGCAACACTTTTGTCGTTGAGATGTCCATGTAACTGGACAACCTGATAATAAAGTAACATAGCCAGTTGTTGAATATCTAGTATCAATGTCTCCTGCAAAATCTGCATCTGAATACGCTTTTAAATATTCGTTGCTCCCACCATTGTATAGAATTCCATAACTTTTAGTACCCTTTAGGTATCTGAAAATACGTTTGACTGCTTTCCAGTGCTGCTTTCCTGGATTTTCCAAATATCTGCTAACTCTGCTCACTGAGAATGATATATCTGGACGAGTGACAACCGCTAAAAACATGCTTCTCTGTACGGAATATTTTTCATATATTATTTTTCTTCCTCGTTTTGGGGGCTTTGAGCTGCATTCAGAATAACATTCATTGTGGAAGTCCATTTTGTGTCTCTTATGTGGTGGTTCCACATCATCTCTCTGGGGCATAGTCTTTGATGTTGACGGTTGGTTTATGTTCTTCAAACCTGCCCAAAAGGGGAAGAATATTAGTGTAGGATATATGCTTTTATGCCTATGTAGATGAATTCATTCTCTCAACCTACTGTAAGCTGGCGATATAGCTATATCAAAGGTAAAGTATAACTTCAAAACAGCGACGTCTCAAGTATCGAAGAGACATCCTCCTTTTTTCCTTGGGGAGCCTGGGTTCATTAAAGTCCCCTTAGAATTGAAACATTTGTGCTATAGGTGTAATATAATTTATATCTTATGAACATTTTGGTATTGTTTACAATTAGAAAAGTGAAATCTTCTCACATTTGAAACTTTGTGGCCTCAGGAGCTCAAGGCTCCTGCCCTGCCAGTATTATAGGGGGAGTCCTATAATAACGGTTGAATAAAATTTATAAACTGACAGATAAATCAAGGGATTTGTTAACAAATTTGAATCAACTGAGAAAGGTGTAGATGTTAGGGAAAGGAATTATGAATATTTTAACTGGATTCGAGTTTGATTCGATCGGTTACCGTTTACAGTTAATTTCCCGTTTTTGCAAACAACTATACAAGGATATATTCGAACGCATTAATTATATTCGAACACATATTCGAATCCCTTTAAGGATTCCGTGCTCCGACGGAACACGGAACGGTGAATTGACGACTTTGGTTCCGTGAATGTCTTGCCGCCGAAATTCAAAATTTGTTGTGATACTTTTGGTAGCCATTTGCTAATTTTCGAGTTTATGTCTAAACTTCTCGATTTTTCGGATTAATCAAGTATGATCATCTTTTATAAGAATAGAAAATTTTTATTCTTGGCATTTGGATGCTGGTAAAACATTCAACTAACTCACTTGTTGGATTCAATTGCTTATGGAGAACAGAATCTTACTGATTTGAATTTTGGCTTCTTGGGACAAAAGTAAACCTATAGGCCACACGACACTACAGGCGAGTTGATATTTATCAACGAGACAACTCATATATTCAGAGAATGAGCTTGATCATTCTGTCCAGACTCCAGACGTATCGTCCCGGACATCACTTCCAGTGAACCGTTTCCATCTAATATGAATCGTTTCATTTTAGGCTTTCTTTCATCTGAATACCGCTTCCTCGTGTTAGTATTGCTATAAGACTAGACATCCTTGCATGAATGCCTAATACAGTAGTAGCAGTAGTTAGTAGTTAACCGCTGTTGTACCGATCACAATTGTTGTACGGACAGAGCACTGCAGACCTAAGTTTGTAACTCTAAAACCATTCTTGTTCTGCAAGCCATCTTGAGGGAGAGACACACACATATAAGCTTAGTTATTAAGATAGGGACAAATAACTTATCAGAGACTAGATTTTTGATGCTTGATCTATTATCTCAACAAAGATTTATGTTCTTCAAACCTGCCCAAAAGGGGAAGAATATTAGTGTAGGATATATGCTTTTATGCCTATGTAGATGAATTCATTCTCTCGACCTACTGTAAGCTGGCGATATAGCTATAAAGGGGTGTTGGTGAGGAAACTTTTTTGCAGTTTGAGTCGAACTGCAGTTCATCGAGCAATACATGAAGTATCAATTCGAATAGTTGAAGTGATGGGTGCAGGCAGAATGTATAGTATTCCCTCAGAATATTCGGGAAAGGAATGTATTGAAAATGGCTTTCATGGAGAAATGGAGAGGACAATTTGCTGTAGAAGGAATGAGGGTTAGAGATAGAATTGTCTAGCAGTATTACCTGTTGTAATTTGTAGGAAATCGAACTGTAAACTCTACTGAACCAGGTTTTAATCATGAATATACAAACGATACATTTTATATGTATTAACAATGACATTAAAACTCATTCAATCAACAACGATTTCCAAGGAATCATAAAAACAACAAGATCAATCGAAATGAAGTGAACATGGATTACTTCAACACTCCCACTCTTTGTTCACTTCGAAGACGTTACCCACAGACCTTGTCGATTTGTTGAAAATTTTTCTCGTGGTAAGGGTTTGGTTAAAATATCTGCCAACTGGTTTTCTGATTGGGTGTAAACAACAGTGATATTTTTTTCGTTTGTGATGATCATTATAGCTCATCAAGTTTATAGCACTTCTATTATCAACAAAAAGTTCCGTTGGATTTGAAACGTCAACATCAATTTCTTTAAGCAACCTTCTCAACCATATTATTTCTCTTGCGGCATCCCAAGCTGCAATATATTCAGATTCTGTCGTGGATGTTGCAACACTTTTGTCGTTGAGATGTCCATGTAACTGGACAACCTGATAATAAAGTAACATAGCCAGTTGTTGAATATCTAGTATCAATGTCTCCTGCAAAATCTGCATCTGAATACGCTTTTAAATATTCGTTGCTCCCACCATTGTATAGAATTCCATAACTTTTAGTACCCTTTAGGTATCTGAAAATACGTTTGACTGCTTTCCAGTGCTGCTTTCCTGGATTTTCCAAATATCTGCTAACTCTGCTCACTGAGAATGATATATCTGGACGAGTGACAACCGCTAAAAACATGCTTCTCTGTACGGAATATTTTTCATATATTATTTTTCTTCCTCGTTTTGGGGGCTTTGAGCTGCATTCAGAATAACATTCATTGTGGAAGTCCATTTTGTGTCTCTTATGTGGTGGTTCCACATCATCTCTCTGGGGCATAGTCTTTGATGTTGACGGTTGGTTTATGTTCTTCAAACCTGCCCAAAAGGGGAAGAATATTAGTGTAGGATATATGCTTTTATGCCTATGTAGATGAATTCATTCTCTCAACCTACTGTAAGCTGGCGATATAGCTATATCAAAGGTAAAGTATAACTTCAAAACAGCGACGTCTCAAGTATCGAAGAGACATCCTCCTTTTTTCCTTGGGGAGCCTGGGTTCATTAAAGTCCCCTTAGAATTGAAACATTTGTGCTATAGGTGTAATATAATTTATATCTTATGAACATTTTGGTATTGTTTACAATTGAAGAGGTGAGTTCATGAAGGGGTTATGTTACAAAAAGGTCTTTCTGAGATAAATAGTCCCAAAGTTCAAGGCTGGAACTTTTTTGTGTTATGTACATTTTTGCTCTAAATTACATTATTTGTACTCCTAAATAGTATAAAATTATGTTGGCATGGTGATCAACTTAAATATTTGCTTATTGAAGTATAAATAAAAAAGAATTTGTACATACCTCCTTTATTCACAAGGAAATTTTATTTTTCATTTATTTTTATTCTTGTAAAGACAGGTATGTTCACTCACCTCCTTCATACATTTACGCAGATGTACATTTTTAGCTATCTTATGGGTGATGTGATTAGTAGTTAGGAAAAATAAGTACTAGATAACTGTTCAGAAAAATGTATTTGTTATGCATATTTTAACAAAGTATAATAGAGAACACATTTCATTGGAAATATCAAAACGTAAAGTGACACAAGTCTCTTGTCACTTTCTTCCTAAACCATAGCACTTTTCAACATACTTATTATTCTACGTTTCCATCTTGTTCATTCATCAACACTTGTTCATAGAACCATTTATGTTGATCTGGAACAAAACAGAGCTGTTCTTTCAAGTTTTGTATTTCTCTTTTGTCATTGAGTTGAATTTTCTGAAGATCCTGGGATGACGAAATCATTCGGGAGTGATGGTGGATCGTCATCTCTGGGTTGTTTGTGAAGAATGACCATTTTGAAGGGTGTGTGGGCGTCATAAGTTTCTTTGAAGAGATATGATCCAAAAGATTCTGTTCGAAACCATTTGATGCCATCTCTGAAACAGACCTTTTCTTTTAAGAGATCTTTTTTCTTGTTGAAAATCTTCATTCTTTTTGATAAATCTTCTGTGTCCCTGAAATGATCCTTCATATCAATCACCATATTTTTTCTATTAGAAGATACTATAAACTTCGCGATACTGATCTGGAGTGTAAATATTTTGATGTTTTCTCAAACGTTTTTCGATTCGCCCGAAATCTCTATCGGAATCTAGGTAAGAATGACCAACCTCTGGGAACTTGTGATCAATCGTCTTGAAATATCCTTTTCCAACAAGGTATTGATTAATACACACCATCAAAAAGTTCTTGTTCTGCCCTGAGCAGGAATCAGTCCAGAGTATCAAGTGATCCTTTTCTTTGAAATTAGTTTCGACTTCTATTGCTCTAAGAAGACTACTAACAATTTCATTACTACCTTTGCCTGCTTGATTTTCAGTCCATGTGCAACATATTGTTCTATCAATATCCTTAGCTATGATATGCAATCCCAAATTGTAAAACCACATCTGGCGTAGATAGAATGCCTTAGAAGTACTAAGTCTAGGTAGAGGCATTGTTTGTTGCAGATCCAATGTCATGTACACAGTATTGGATGAATTTCTGGCCTCTTCTCTGTCTGCTTTTTGAGATTCGAAAGCCAACTTATAGGTTCACATGTTCTTCATTAGCAACACCTGAATCGCACGTACTGCAGGTATCGCTCTCTGAGGGTGTCCAAAAGACAAGTTAAATTCATTGTTAAAAATGAAGCGATAAGTGCACTCTTTAACTTTAAACTGTTCATCTACCTTATCCGCTAAACACTTTTCGAGGTATAGCTTGTGCATTATTGGAATTGAAAGTAATGGAGAAGGTCTTTCTTGTGAATATTCTTATTCTTTGAGTAGTGCGATTCCTCGGCAGGAAAACTAGAGATATGCTGAATGATGTAAGCCGCTACATTATCTGGTGTTTTTGTTTGGTCTGGTCTTGTGTTTTCCCCGTCTGTCAGGTGCAGGAGCTCCCAAACCACTCTTTAAAGAGGCTTGGATTAATTCAACCTTTTTTGTGCCTATATTATATAGTTTGACAAAGGCCCTTTTACAAACAGTTGTTTGTTTTCCCCCGACAGTTACAGTATACTTGAATGTCGCAGTTTAATGATTGACTGCACCAGTTCGCTTCCTTTGTGGAATCTTCTTTGCATTGAACTAAATAGTAAAGAGTTCTTAGCATTAATGTCTAGTTTGTAAAATGACGAAAAGATTTGTTCCCTTTCTTCCAAGGTGAAAACTTCTGAGCATTTCAAGCGACATTTGTCAGGACACAGGTTCCCTACAAAGACGCTTTTAGCTGGTTTGAGGTCACCTTTCGAGTTTATGTAGGACTCGCCTCTTTCTTTCTCTGTTTAAGATTCGTTTGATTTTCTTCCACTCATTAGGATTTCTTTTCTTTTTTTAGTTACTTTGAGTTTCGGAGAAAATATTTTTCTTCTTTCGCTTTACAGTGTGAATTTGCGGCTCCTCAGAATTTATAAAATTTTTCATTAGCCATTAGAAGATCTCCATCTCCACTTTGGACTACATCGACTGATCACAATTGCATCAGTGTCACATTGTCTGGTACAAACTTTCATTTTTCTGATTGTCGCACCACTTTTTTTGAATTTTTTGTTTTTTCGGTTGGTTGTCAGAGTCCCTCGTAATCTGATTCATCAATCGTTATCATCCGGGCTATATTTCATCGCTGGAAGGATCACCAAAAAGAGTGTCGCTTTCTTCAGAATCGTCTCCTCTATCTACAACAGACGAAAAGAGTGCACATGTTTTTATTATGGTAGCAAAACACATGAAGATCTTGCATTTTCTGTAATGGATATTTTTTTTTTCTTGTAAGACTTTGAAATATTGAACAGTTTCAATCAACTCAAAAAGATAGTCCATTTTTTCGTGATGGAGGACCACAAAAAAAATCACGATTAAAAGTTAAATAACATTTGGAAAATTCGCTTTCCCCCACTTTTCTCACATGAACGTTGTTTTTCAGGGACCGCTAATCCCTTTAACCAATTTCATTTCAACTTATATTGTACACTATATTTCACATACTAGTATTGAAGGAAAGTAAAGTAATAGTCTTACGTAGTTTCCGTAGTTGTCAACATTTCTCGTCGTTTTCCTCTTTGAAATGACCTCTTTTCTGATTTTTTCTGTGATACGTGAATCTCCTTCATTTGTAGGCAATGATGTGGATGGTGTCACTATTTCTGAAAAAAAACACGTTTATGTCTAACTTCTGTCTATAATCGTCACTTTGAAAATAGTAAAAAATTGGCTTAAGATATTTTTTAGCGGCATAACACGAAACTAGGTAGGCCTAAGCTGCGAAAAGGATCGTTTCACTGTAGCCTATCATAGTAAAGTATTTGATCATTATTCAAATGAAATATTGTAATGAATAAAACTTTGACTACCTATTTGCTGAATATTATTGTTTGTTTCTACTTCCAATCTTACTGATTTCTGATTTTGTAGGTTAGGATCTGGTTCATTACTGTTACTTGCAACATTTATTTCATTTTCAGTGTTAATAGTAGATGACAAAACGAGGTTTAACATACGTTGGCCTCTTGTAGCCATTATAACAATATTAACACCAACTTTATATGAAACTACAATGAAAATCACAATTTTTAGCAACACTAAAACAAGCATCATGTTACTAGTTTATTGGGTTAACAGCAGCTGACTGGTGCATGAAGGAGTATGATTCACACATGCCTATTTCTCTTTAGTACAATATTGCAATTCATAGCGCATGAAGGGGTTATGTTCAATATTTTGACACATACATTCTTTCTTATATTCCATCTGTCTTACCTTTTAATGCATGAAGGGGGTATGTGTGGTGTTTGTGTATCATAACCCCTTTATTCACTGAGAGGAAAGTATATTAGAATAATTGAATGAATTCATGGAGGAGGTATGTGCGATTTATTGTAACATAACACCTTCTTTCACTAGGAAAACACTTGTTAACTTGTGCATACTAGAAGTATGTGCTTTTTTTATGTTACATATCCCCTTCATCCCCTGCAAACTACGAATGCTCTAAAAACATACCTCTTTCATGCTCTAGGATCTCTGTTAAAACAGGTTCTACAGAGCAGGACTCAGCGCAGAAAAAAAGTATAACAATAACACATAACTCCTTTATTCC